>NC_089583.1:109565759-110195759 GCF_019320115.1 Miscanthus floridulus | reverse complement strand
GCTGGTCCTCAACCTTCTTCACGGCCTCAATCCGCGCTTCGCCAACACGGTGGACATCATCGCTAATGCGGTGATCCTTCCGTCGTTCATCTCCGCACACAACACCCTTCGGCTCAAGGAGATCCGCCTCGCCAACGACTCCAAGGTCTCCTCCGACACCGCCCTTACTGTCATCGCCCCGTCCACGACTTCAGCGACAACAGCCTGCACTTCCCCTTCCTGCCGCTCCTCGTCGTCCGGCACCAACCCCAACGGCGACGGCTATGGTGCGCGTGGAGGCGGCGGTAAGGGCAAGGGCAAGGGCAAGGGCGGCTATGGTGCGCGTGGAGGCAACAACAGCGGTGGCAGTCGCCACCAGCAGCCCCCAGCGATGTCCCCGAGCCTCCTGGGCGAGCGTCCTGGCCCCGGCGGTCAGCCGGATGGTCCTTGGGTCTATATGAACCCGTGGGCTGGTCCTTCTCCATGGGCTCCTCAGCCGTAGTGGCGTCCTCCAATGGCACCTCTGCCGCAGGCCCACACGTCCTTCGCACCGCCTTCTACGTCCAGTGGCTGGGATCAGGGCGCTCTCATTGCCCCTCAACCAGATGGCACTGCAGGGAGGCGCCAGCCCCTGGGTCCTCGACACAGGAGCTACATCTCATATGTCCCCCCACGACGGTATACTTCTTTCCCATCTACCTCATTCGCCGTCCTTCATCACAGTCGGCAATGGGTCCTCCATTCCAATTTCTAGTCGTGGCACTTCCATTCTTTCTATAGCTGATCATATTTTCAACTCAATAATGTTCTTGTTGCTCCACATCTTGTTCGAAATTTGTTATCTGTTCGTCAGTTTACTCGCGACAATAACTGCTCTATTGAGTTTGATGCTTTTGGCTTCTCTATTACGGATCTGCAGACCAAGACCAAGATTCTACGTTGCAATAGTGGCGGGGAGCTCTACACCCTTCCACATTCTAGTCAGCCTGCTGCAGCCTATCATGTCGCCGCCATCTCCTCCTCATTGTGGCATTCACGTCTTGGTCATCCAGCACCTGCAGCCATAGCTACACTTAATAAACTTTCAGCTATCTCTTGTAATAATGCAGCCCGTGGTATTTGTCACGCCTGTCAACTTGGCAAACACACACGGCTGCCCTTTACTAGTTCATCGTCTCGCTGCTCAGCACCTTTTCAACTTGTTCATTGTGATGTCTGGACGTCTCCAGTTCTTAGCGTGACTGGATTTAAATATTATCTTGTGCTTGTTGATGATTATAGTCATTATTGCTGGACGTTTCCTCTTCGGCATAAATCAGAGGTTCATGCACGTATTATTGATTTTACTAATTATGCTTACACCCAATTCAGCCTGCCTGTCCAGTGTCTTCAGGCAGATAACGGCACTGAGTTCATCAACAATGCCACGTTGAAAGGTCCTAATGGCTAGAGGGGGGTGAATAGCCTAATAAAAATTTCTACAACAACACTTAATCAAATGGTTAGACAATTATGAGGCGAAGCGAGTGTTGCACTAGCCTACTTAAAATGCAAGCCACCTACCACAATTCTAGTTTAGATAGTGTCTATTCACACAATAGCAAAGACACTATCCTATGTTAGTGTGCTCTCAAAGACTAACTAAAGAGCCACACCAACCAAGCAAACAAGCTCTCACAACTAGCTACACTAAAGAGCTTGTCAACTAGTTTGCGGTAAAGTAAAGAGAGTGGTTAGGATAGTTATACCGCCGTGTAGATGAAGAACCAATCAATCACAAAGATGAATAACAATGAAGACCAATCACCTCGGAATCAATGATGAAGACAATGATTTTTTACCGAGGTTCACTTGCTTGCCGACAAGCTAGTCCTCGTTGTGGCGATTCACTCACTTGGAGGTTCACGCGCTAATTGGCTTCACACGCCAAACCCTCAATAGGGTGCCGCACAACCAACACAAGATGAGGATCACACAAGCCACGAGCAATCCACTAGAGTACCTTTTGGCGCTCCGCTGGGGAAAGGTCAAGAACCCCTCACAATCATCACGATCGGAGCCGGAGACAATCACCACCTCCGCTCGACGATCCTCGCTGCTCCAAGCCGTCTAGGTGGCGGCAACCACCAAGAGTAACAAGCGAAATCCGCAGCGAAACACGATCACTAAGTGCCTCTAGATGCAATCACTCAAGCAATGCACTTGGATCACTCCCAATCTCACTATGATGATGAATCAATGATGTAGATGAGTGGGAGGGCTTTGGCTTAGCTCACAAGGTTGCTATGTCAATGAAAATGGCCAAATATCTGAGCCACAGCCGGTCATGGGGCTATAAATAGAGCCCCAATCAAATAGAGCCGTTATACCCCTTCACTGGGCAAAACGCGCTCTGACCGGACGCTCCGGTCATACTGACCGGACGCTGGCCCTCAGCGTCCGTTCGCCCGATGGATGCCACGTGTCATCACCTTCAAATGCTGTTCGTCAGATTCCAACGGCTACGAAGCTGACCGGACGCTCCGGTCAAAACTGACCGGACGCTGAAGCCCCAGCGTCCGGTCGTTTCCAGTAAGCTCCCCGAGGCATGTTTTTTCGACCGGACGCGTCCGGTCCACCTTGACCGGACACAGCCAGCATCCGGTGCTCAACCCTAGCCTACTGTGCCGTCTGACAGCTCGACCGGACGCAGCCTTTCAGCGTCCGGTCGCTGAGTGACCCAGCGTCCGGTCAGTAGACCGACGCCAGCATCATTTCGACCAACTCCATTTCAACTCTAACTTCTTCACCCTTGCTCAAATGTGCCAACCACCAAGAATTTTGCATCCGGCGCAATAGAAAATAGACATTTCATTTTTCCAAAAGCGCCGAATGTGTTAGCATATTTTCACAAATATTATCAAGGGTGTTAGCACTCCACTAGATCCTAAATGCATATGCAATAAGTTAGAGCATCTAGTGGCACTTTGATAACCGCATTCCGATATGAGTTTCACCCCTCTTAATAGTACGGCTATCAAACCTAAATGTGATCACACTCTCTAAGTGTCTTGATCACCAAAACAAAATAGCTCCTACAAGTTATACCTTTGCCTTGAGCTTTTTGTTTTTCTCTTTCTTCTCTTCAAGTTTAAGCCCTTGATCATCTCCATGCTATCACCATTGTCATGTTATGATCTTCATTAGCTTCTTCTACTTGAAGTGTGCTACCTATGTCATGATCACTTGATAAACTAGGTTAGCACTTAGGGTTTCATCAATTCACCAAAACCAAACTAGAGCTTTCACACGTCTACCTTCCTTGCTAGCTGTGGCATTCTTCTTCGCACTTCTTGCCCTTACACATCTGCTTAAAATGGGAAAGCTGAATGGATATTGCGCACGCTAAACAATATCGTTTGCACCCTCTTGATTCATGCCGCCATGCCTTCAGCTTACTAGGCCAAAGCCTTAGCCACCGCCGTTCTTCTACTCAATCGGCGACCGTATTCCTCCATCAATAATGGTATTCCCTATCACCTCCTTTATCACAAGATGCCTGACTACTTCTTGCTTCGAGTTTTTGGTTGCTTATGCTACCCAAATCTTAGTGCCACGACACCTCATAAATTGGCTCCTCGCTCATCAGCTTGCGTGTTCATCGGGTATCCCTCTTCACAAAAGGGTTATTGTTGTCTCAATCTCTCCACTCGCAAAGTCATCGTCTCCCGTCACGTGATTTTTGATGAGACTCACTTTCCATTTGCAGTTGCCAAACCACCTACGGAGTCACTTGATTTTTTATTACAGGATCGTCTTCCTGCACCTGTGCCAGCTCCTCCTGCTGGCGCTCCGGGCCGGCTCTCTACTCGGCCGACCTTCGACGACGACGACACCCTGGCACTGGACCCGGCATCCTTTGGCATGGTCCGGTCCTTCAGGGTCCTGCTGCCCCTACACCGGTAGCCCCTGGCGCGTCCTCTGCTGCTGACGTCCTGCCTGCAGCTCAGGGAGCAGCACATCTGCCGGCCCCTGCTGCATCACGCCCGCCGGTGCTCTTCTAGTATAGCCAGCATCCTCGACCGTCATCTGTGCCCCAGGCACAAGTCGCGCCTCCTCCACCGGCGCTTCAGCCGGCTCACGCACCTGAGCCGGTCCCTGCTGCTCCATTGCGCCAGTGTGACACGGCAATAGACTGGAACGCTCCCGCCTCCGCCGGAACACCTGACTTACTCCGCCACGCATGCCTCACCGCTTCCTGCCAATTATCGCAGCGCCCTTGCTGATCCAAATTGGCAGGCCGCAATGGTGGACGAATACAAGGCACTTGTTGACAATGGCACTTGGCGACTCGTACCACGGCCTCCTCGTACCAACATTGTCTTCGGCAAGTGGATTTTCAAGCATAAGTATCACTCTGATGGCTCTCTTGCTCGTCACAAAGCTCGGTGGGTTGTTCGAGGATTTTCTCAGCAGTATGGCATCGACTACAAAGAGACTTTCAGTCTAGTTGTTAAGCCAGCAACGATTCGGGTTGTTCTCAGCATTGCTGCGTCTCGTGCCTGGCCAATTCACCAGTTGGATGTCAAGAACGCCTTTCTTCATGGTCACCTGAATGAGACTGTTTACTGCCAGCAGCCACCTGGATTTGTCGACCCGGCTGCACCTGACCATGTCTGCTTGTTACAGAAATCTTTGTATGGGCTCAAGCAGGGCACCCCGGGCATGGCACCAGCGCTTCGCAACCTTCATTCAGACCTTGGGCTTTGTCGCTTCAGTGTCTGATACTTCTCTTTTTGTGTTCAAGGAGGGCACTAGTGTTGCTTACTTGTTGCTTTACGTCGACGACATTGTGCTCACAGCATCCTCGCCTGCTCTTCTTTAACATATTACTGAGCGCCTTAACTCAGAGTTCGCCATGACTGATCTCGGGGACCTTCATCACTTCCTCAGGGATTTCTGTCACTCGTTCTGCTCATGGCCTTTTCCTGTCACAGCGGCAGTATGCAGTTGATCTTCTCCAGCGGGCTGGTATGATTGAGTGTCACTCTACAGCCACCCCAGTCGATGCACGCGCCAAACTGTCTGCCACCGATGGCTCACCAGTTGCCGATCCAACACAATATCGGAGTCTTGCCGGCGGTTTACAGTACCTCACATTGACTCGTCCCGACATTGCCTATGCATTTCAGCAGGTCTATCTCTTTATGCATTCTCCGTGTGAACCTCATCTGGCGCTGCTCAAGCGGATTTTGCGATACGTCAAGGGCACACTGTCTAGAGGTCTTCACCTCGGTACCGGCTCTCTTGACACTCTCACATCATACTCGGATGCTGATTGGGCTGGCTGTCCTGATTCTCGGCGGTCTATGTCTGGATACTGTGTCTTTCTTGGTGACAATCTGGTGTCTTGGTCCTCCAAACGACAGACTACAGTCTCTCGTTCCAGCGCGGAAGCTGAATACCGTGCTGTCGCCCATGCTGTTGCTGAGACTTGTTGACTTCGTCAGCTACTTCAGGAGCTTCACACTCCTCTTACTTCGGCGATGATTGTATACTGTGACAATGTCAGTGCAGTCTACATGACGGGTAACCCTGTTCATCATTGCCGCACGAAGCATATAGAGATTGACATTCATTTTGTTCGCGACAAGGTTGCTCTAGGACATGTTCGAGTCCTCCATGTCCCTTCATCCCACCAGTTCGCGGACATTATGACCAAAGGCTTGCCTGTACATTTGTTTACTGATTTTAGGTCCAGTCTTTGCGTCCGAGATCATCCCGCTGTGACTGCGGGCGGGTATTAGAGATATAAATAGATATGTATAGCCTGACTTGTATTGTACTTCATATACTTCTACTCCAAGCCTTCTCGGCTATATATATGAACCCCCCCCCCCTATCTCATTTGAATAAGAGTTGATGAGTCCTTCATCAAATATTTCCTTAAAAAAAGAGAATTATATTTGCTAGATTCCATTTGCAACTTGCTAAATTGTGATAAGATGTTGGTGTATTAAAGATCTGCATTATTTCTTTTAAACCAGAATGTCATACGTTTTCTTTTTTTCCATTTGACATCTTTTGTCTTGTTCTTTGTTGTGAAGCGCTATGACCTGTTAGAAAATTTTGAAATATGGTAAATTATTCATTCAACCTTCTGCCTCCAGCAAACTGTAACATAAGCATTTTAAGCTAGGAGTTGATTAGTATTTGACTCAAAATATGTATGAAACAGGGGAAAGGATGGACGATAGTTTACAGGTGTCCAACTTAATCTCTTCTCTAATTATTGTCTTTGTTTGGTCCATGTAGGTTTTGCAGCGGATGGAAGATGCTGGAATCTGTCCAACACTGTATATGCATCAAAGTGTGCTTCCATATATCTGGAGAGACAACAGTATGGACTATGTTACTCTCATGCAAGAAAAAATAAGTATGACACTTCCCAATCTAATCATTGTTTGCATGAAAAGCATGTTATTGTTCTTTGATCTAATAATATCTTTAAATATTTTTATATTTATTTGTATTCATTATTGCCCTCGTTAAATCTACAATGTCCAGTTTGGGGACTTCGGTGCATTTCATCTCATGTTTTGAAATTTCTTGAACTAAGCTTCTGCGAAACGCAATTACTGTATTTTGTTGACCGTCATAGTTCAATTACTGTTCTTCTTAGGCCTTTGCATCTTGATGCTCTAATTTATTTCATATTATTAATTCATTTTTTTCTGGGTAGTATTATTTTTCATAGAACTATTTTAAATCAAATTAGTATTATAATATGATATTATACTGATATAAAATCAGGAGGAAACAAGATGCAACATGCAACTACTTCAATTAATTCATGTAATAAAGAAACAAAAAACATATATTTAATTACCAAATTACTCTTATGACAAACTAGAGCGAGATATAAAAACAAACAATGTGATTTCCAAAGTCCTTTGAATCTTCCGTTGTATCGTATGCTCCTTCAATGTCTGTGAACGTATGAACCTGAACCAATGGATTTTAAGGGTTTGTTTTACTTTGCTATGTTGCCTGTCATGCCTTTTGTTTTTGTTTTACTTTACAGGGTAGTGAAAACCTCGTTTGATGCAACATACATGTATGATGGATTAAAGTGACTTTTATTGATCAATTCATCTTTAGTCCTTATTCTATATGCTCTTCAGTATTCTCTTTTCTGTTTCCATTTCTCCATGTGATTATGGGAGCATTGCATGTTTTGCATCATGTTTTCCTGTATGACCCATTTTAGCTTGCTCATTCCAGATGCATTGAGAGAGAAGGTAACATGAGCTTCAGATTTGCATTTGCTTGCTTCAGAATGACACTGGCAGCATTCAGGCAGGACAATGATTGTGAGTCTGCCCTAGTTGGGATTGAAGCAACTAATTCCTCTTCAGAAAAGAATGGATATGGTAAGACTTTTCTAATATAAAAGAGTTCACAAATATTCCATGTTTCTTGTTATAAGCTGTTGCCTTACCAATGGACTTCTTAGGGACTTCAAGAACTGAAGAAACGGACATGTTTCTACAATTGATAAAAGGTTGTCACATGTGAAAAGGATAGCCTCATGAATCATTTGCTATGGCTTCTAATGATCACAGAAATTGGCCCATTTGTTGCTCGTATAGCTTGGCTCAGAAAAAAACCATGTTACTCGTGTAGTTCGAAGTCTTCTTTTTTCCACTGAAGAGTTTAGATTCTTCATTCTTGTATAAGTCACTGTGACAGCAGTTCTACGACATTGTAATTTATCAATGCCGTCGAAGCAAGCAGTTTTCCCATCTAGTGTCATATTGTCTCGAGAATGATTCTGCTGTAAATAATGAAACAGAGACCATAACTGGGACACTGGGGCTTTTCGTGAAAAAAAGGGAGAGATGGTCATATGAACTAATACGTGTAATATTATGATATATAAGCAAGTCTAAGCAGGGTTCCTGATGGCATACATGATACTTAGCGCCTGGTGAGTATCAAGAGTCAAACACAGTGCTTATACGGAGTACTTAATTGTAAATATTTTGCAATGATTTTGGGAGTTATCAAAGATTGAGACCTTGAATACATTTTGCTAAATAGTACGTAGGCTATGCCGAAAATTCTACTGGCCACCCATCGCCTTCCCTTCTGGTCCGTTAACGCGAGTGGTGCACACTTCGGGAATCAGCAGATGTCCATATATGACCCTGAGTCCCTGATGCGTGTTGTCGGTACTCGCTACGGTGGTGGTGCGCACGTTGAGCATGAATACACGTGGTTTGTGTGTCCACCAACCACAACCATGGGCCCAAAACCAAGAGAGAGACAGAGGGGAGATGATGTTCCTTTGACACGCTATATTATTTGAGATTGATGGAGTGGAAGGAAGTAAGGTTAGTGAGTGACTGAGTGTGGAATTGTTGCCTTGTTGCATTCCAGAGGTAGCTAACGCGACGCGGCCACTCAGAACGCCTGTTGTGCTTCGCCACTGAAACGTTGCGGTTGCGGGTTATCAACCTGCCGATCGAGCCCGGCTCTGAGATGGCCTGCCCCTGAACGTAACGCCTGAAACGAGGCTAGGCTTTCATTTACCCTGTTCGTGTCGGCTCGATCGGCTGGGCTCCCCGCGGCGGGCACGACGCGCCCGTCACGCGACGGCGAAGTGGCGGCAACTAACCTAGCAAGCGACGTTGACAAACGAACGATTTGATGGCGCCGCGCGGGCGATGGAAAGCCACCCGCCAGCGACCGGATGGGATGGATCATGGAATCATGGATCCCTGATCCCTCCTCGTCCGTCGTCACGCGCGCATTAACCATGCCGGCCGTCCGGCCGCCCGCGCTGCCCGGGCGGCTCTGTCGCCGGCCGGCCCACACGTGTGCTCCCGGAGGTCAACCACCACCCATGCCTGGCGCTGCTGTGCACGCCAACCACGCGACGCTTGCAACTCGTGACGACGACCCTTTTAAAAAAACTTCCATAGTTCCATCACTCGTCGCTGTACTAGTGCTGCGTGCGTAGTACTCTGTATATACACTTTTTTTTTTCCTCTTTGCCTTTTGTACTAGGTAGCGTGTTCGTGCGTTGCTACAGGACAACTAAATCTTTTGTACTAAAAACACACGGATCACACGATAAGATAACAATACTGTTAAATTAAATACCGATGTCAAAGTGACATTTAATTCAAAAAGCAAAGTTCGTGAAATTAACACAGTCACGGAGAGCGCGATGTCACAGGGTCACAAACTCTACTGTATAGACTTTTTCGTGATACGGCTAAGATAATATTAAAGGGGACCGTGACGCCTAAGAGGGAGGGTGGATTAGGCAACTTAAAAATCTAACTCTAAACTATGGCATCTTTTTCTAACCTTAGCAAAACCTTTGTAAAAGATAAACTATCTAAATGTGCAACTACGGTTTTGCTAGTGTGTTACTATCTATACCGCAAAAGGAGTAAAGCAATCAATATAAATGCGAAAGTTAAAGAGTAAGGTAGAGATATGTAAACTTCCGTCGATGACTTTGGTATTTTTACCGAGGTATCGAGAAGCGGCACAAGTTTTCCCTAAGTCCTCGTTGGAGCCCCTTGCAAGGGCCAAGCTCCCGGTCGGGTAACTCCGTGGATAGCCTCGGGTCCTTCCCCACGCGTAAGTGGGGCTCCAACGTGCCTTCCGGCAAACCTCTCCCGGATGCTCCCCGCCGTCTTCACCATCAAGCTTCTGATCGAAACGCCGCGGGTCCTTGTTCCCTCCGGTACACAGTGGCGGCCACACCACAAACGCGATTGGTATGATCTCGCAAGACTACAAGCCCCTCCGATGTACAACAATGGTGCGCACAAGCACCGAGTGGTAAGAGGTATGCAAACCTCACTAAACACTAGGCCTAAACCTAAAGCAAGCGCATAAGCAGTGGTCTAATCAACATAAGTACTTCGCAAAGCACCTACGCTAATCACCTAATAAAACACTAAGCACTATGCAAAGTAGAGATCACTAAAATAGTGTATCAACACCATTGATATGTTTTCTCAGCTCCACACCTATCATTTGGTTGGTTGGAGATTGTATTTATAAGACCCACTGAGAAAATAGCTGTTGGGGACGAAGTCCCACTTTTCTGCTATTGACTGGACGCTGGAGTCGTCCTGATTGGACGCATCCGGTCGTCCTGACCGTTGGAGCTACGAACAACTGATCGGACGCTGCCAGTGTCCGGTCATAGGCCACCGGACGCGTCCGGTCACAAGTTCGCCGCTCTGGAACATCTCTGTACTCGATCGGACACTGCTGTCCCGCGTCCGGTCGATTTGCCGCCAGCGTCCGATCACTTGCTGAGTGTGTTGTCGGACTGATGAACAGTGCCATCGGTGCGTCCGGTCGATTCACTTGTTCAGCGTTCGGTCACTGCTGCTGACGCATGCTGTTGCCGAGTCACTGATCGGAGCGTCCGGTCACTTTCTTTCAGCGTCTGGTCGCTTCTGTGAGCTCGTTTCTTCGTGATCTTACGTGCGGCTTGGTTCCTATCTTCATGTTTGGACTTTGCTTGATATTTTGGGTCTTCTCCTGTGCTCCTAAGATCTTGCTTGAGGTGTTGATCATCGGATTACGTCGCCTTTGTCCAAGTCACGTCTTGCATCCTATTAAATTATAAAACAATCACTTATAAATTCATTAGTCCAATTTAATTGTGATGGTCATCAAACACCAAAATCAAAAGTAAATGGGCCTAGGGTCCATTTTTCTTATAATCTCTCCTTTTTGGTGATTGATGACAACACGACCAAATCAAGAAAATAATAAAAAATTTGAATTTAAAACCTATCTATTTGCTAGGATGCAATGCAAGGTGTAAAATTATATGATGCTAAAAGATACTACTTATAAGACTACATAAAAACTTATCTTGCCCTTGCAAATGTTCCTATATGGTATTATGAATTTAAGCCTTGCTTTCTACAAATTCTCCCTATTACATAGGCTAATCCATAATCCACTATCCTCTCTTTCTCGGACCATTACTACAAATTAATGCTTGCTTTTGGTCCTCTAAATTCTCCCCCTTTGGAATCAAACACAAAAAGAAAGACATTAGTAGTACAAGGGAGAGTCAAACTTTGTGATTCTTTATGTGTAGAGTGAAATAGATTATAAAATTTGACTCTCACATTATATAGACTAAGCTCCCCCTAAAAATATGCATATATATAATGAAAGGCAAAGCATATGCATAATTGATAAATTATTGCACAAGGGAATTTAATCTATATAATGCATGGAAAAAGCATATAAATATCAAAATAAAATCAACATGATGATATCGGTTTAGAAATACCATATGTGGAAACCAATTTGATTTCTACCACTTGCAATCAGTGGTGGATATTTGAAGTATGATGCTTAACTCCGAGAACTCCATTTTCCTTGCAATAAGACTACTACACATATGATAAGCTTGAAAAGGTATTGGTCTCAAAGCATCCAACTTGTAGAGTAACCTCCACCTAAATTTATGCACACAAGTATAAAATACTTGTAGAAAACATGCATATTGATTTTAGAATAAAAAATACCACTTGAAAGATGATATCACATGAATGTGAGAGTCATTTTCGAAGACGATATTTAGGAGAAATTATCTATAATTTGGACTTTGGCACATATTAGGATGAACAATTGAAGGACAAGCTATGTGCCGTGCTCCTAAACAATTTTAAACCATGTAGGATTGCTCCAAGGAATAAAAATGAAACCGAGCAAGCCTACCATATGAAATACCTAGTGTATGCATGACAAAATATATAAGAATGCAAATGCAAACCTAGGCATGAAGTGTAACTAGATGCTAAAAGACACTAATTGTAGAAAAATTTAAATCAAATACCAATTCAAGTAAATTGAATCTAATTACCTAACATAGGGGAGGGAAATTTGGGTCTATAGTATTCACTAACTCACTTGGTAATGTCTTTGTCTATCATGATGCACCCCATGAAATGCATCCACACTTTGCCAAGTCTCTAAATTCCTCGATGTCCATCAGACTTCTCACTTTCCTTTCAGGATCCAAACCTTCTTGGTGCTCTTCATGTTGGAAATGATTTTCTTCGGCATCCAAAAACGTTTGACTCCATTGTTGGCTTGCTTGTTCACCTTGATGGCCGCCACCTTGTCATTTTTCTTCTTCTTTAACAAGTATGGTGTGGAGGCATTCTTGTCCACCTTATTGATATAGGTGTTGGAGAGCTTGCTTGTTTACTTCTTCTCTTTCTTCTTTGCTCCTTCCCCATTTTTCACCTTGCACTCATAGGACTTGTGACCTTACTTGTGGCACACATAGCAAACCATGGTTTGTCCTTCATCAAGCTTCTTCACTCTCTTGACGGTGTTATCTTGATGAAGTTGGGCTTGCTTCGCCTTGTCTTTCACTTGAGTCAAGTCCTTGGTGAGACAAGATACTTCTTGCTTGAGTTGCTCATTCTCCTTTGCAGCCTCTTGTGTGCATGTATCTACAACAACTTTCTCAATACAAACTTGGTTGCACAAATATGAGTCTAAACATAAATCATTACACTGAAGTAGAGGCATCCTTTTTAGACATGTTAGAACTTTTTCTTTTAGATGCCTTAGTGGAAGTTGTACTAACTGGCTTCAAGATTAGCAACTTTATTAGTTAGCTCATCATAATGTTTGCACATGGTTTCTATTTTAGCAAGCAAACTTTTATAAGCATCTTGTGAGCTAGCTAACTTTTCTTTTAATTTTTTATTTTTCTTTACAAGTTGCTCATCATTGATTGTGCATGCATTTATTGTTGCACTAGCCTCAAGTTGCTCAATTTTAGTAGATAGTTGAACATTAAGATTAGTAAAATTCTAATATTGTTCAAGCAAAGTTTTGTATGCTTCTTGTGAACTATCTAACTTTTCTTTTATTTTCCCGAGCTTCTTTTGTTGACTAGTGCAAACTTTAGCATAATTAAGGTTTTATTGCACAATTTCTTCATAAGAAGGCATTTTATCATCACTATCACTCTCACTAGAGGATGAGCTTTCGTTACCTCGTGCCATAAGGCACACACGAGAATAGCTTGATGATGAGTGCTTACTGTCCTCGCCTCTTGTGATGGTTATTTTCTTCAATGGAAGAATCATCCCATGTCCTTACTTGATGTGAGGGCTTGTTTCTTGCATGTCTTCTTCTTTATCTTGGGTGTGGGCTTATTTGGACAAACTTTCACAAAGTATCCCTATTTCGCTGTATCTATAGCATCCTCTCTTTCTTTGCTCATTTTTTTGATTGGTGAAAATGAGATCTTAAATTTGGATGGGCACACCCTTGACTGTTGAGCTTTTGGATCATCTTCTCTACCTTGTTGATTAGTTTGATTGATTCTTTATCAAGGTCAGAGGTAGAGGAGGAAGATTGATCATCACTTGAATCTTCATCATCATTATCCTCATCTTCTTCTTCATCTTCACTTGAGAAGCTTGAGCTTGAGCTTGTCTCCACTTGCTTGCCCTTCATCTTTTTTTTCTTGCCACATGCAAGAGCTTTGCCTTTGCTTGATGAAGAGGCTTCTTCTTGACCCATCTTGCATGATATTTCAAATGCCACTATCTTGCCAATGACTATGACCAAGGTCATGGTACTCAAGTCCTTCATATTATGAAGGATGGTGATGATGCTTGCATATTTCTTTTGTGGTAGCATGAAGATGATCTTCCTCACGGTGTCTGTATCATCTAGCTTTGTTAATCCTATAGAATGGAGCTCATTGATAATTAGATTCAAATGAGAATACATATCACGAACAAGCTCATCATCTTTCATTTGAAAGGAATCATAATTTTATTTAGCTAGACAATATTTTTGCTCACGAATATTACTTGTGCCGTCATGGAGCTCTTGAAGTTTTAACCAAATTTTGTGTGCTGTATTTAAAGTGAACACTTGGTTAAATACATCCATACAAAAAGATTCAAACAAGCAATTTTTTGCTCTAGTATTGAAATAAATTTCTTTTTCATCACTCTTCGTGGGTTTATCAGGATTCTTAATGGGTTTCATCCCGTCACGAGTGACTCTCCAAACTCTAAAATCAACTGCCTCAAGGTAGCAAGCCATTCTAGCTCTATAGTATAGAAAGTTAGTTCCGTCAAAGTGTGGAGGCCTAAAGGTATCCATCCCAACCACTCTAAATAGCATCGGCTCAACGACGGTTAAGCCAAAGATCCAAATTGAGCCAATCATCTCTAATACCAATTGAAAAAGACCGTGATGCCTAAGAGAGGGGTGAATTAGACAACTTAAAAATCTAACTCTAAACTATGGTCTCTTTTTCTAACCTTAGCAAAACCTATGTAAAAGATAAACTATCTAAATGTGCAACTACGATTTTGCTACTGTGTTACTATCTCTATCGCAAAAGGAGTAAAGCAATCAATGTAAATGCAGAAGCTAAAGAGCAAGGTAGAGATATGTAAACTCCCGTCGATGACTTCAGTATTTTTACCGAAATATCAAGAAGCGCGCATGCTTCCCCTAGTCCTCGTTGGAGCCCCTCGTAAGGAATCCTTTACAAGGGCCAAGCTCCCGGTTGGGTAACTCCGTGGATAGCCTCGGGCCTTCCTCACGCGCAAGTGGGTCTCCGACGTGCCTTCCGGCAAGCCTCTCCCAGATGCTCCCCGCTGTCTTCACTATCAAGCTTCCGGTCGAAACGTCGTGGGCCTTGTTCCCTCTGGATACACGGTGGCGGCCACACCACAAACGAGGTTGATGTGATGTCGCAAGACTACAAGCACCCCTGATTTACAACAATGGTTTGCATAAGCACCGAGTGGTAAGAGGTATGCAAACCTCACTAAACACTAGGCCTAAACCTAGAGCAAGCGCATAAGTAGTGGTCTAATCAACCTAAGCACTTCGTAAAAGTGCCTACGCTAATTACCTAATAAAACACTAAGCACTATGCAAAGTAGAGATCACTAAAATTGTGTATCAACACCCTTGATATATTTTCTCAGCTCCACACCTATCATTTCGTTGGTTGGGGGTTGTATTTATAAGCCCACTGAGAAAGTAGCCGTTGGAGATGAAGTTCCACTTTTCTGCTATTAACCGGACGCTGGAGTCATCCTGATCGGACGCGTCCGGTCCTCCCGACCATTGGAGCCACGAACAACTGATCGGACACTGCCAGCGTCCGGTCACATGCCACCGGACGCGTCCGGTCGTAAGTTCATCGCTCTGGAACCTCTCTGTACTCGATCGGACGCTGCTGTCCTGCGTCCGGTCGGTTTGCCGCCAGCGTCTGGTCACTTGCTGAGTGTGTTGTCAGACTGATGAATAGTGCCATCGGTGTGTCCGGTCGATTCACTTGTTCAGCGTCCGGTCGCTGCTGCTGACGCCTGCTGTTGCCGAGCCACTGATCGGAGCGTCCGGTCACTTTCTTCCAGTGTCTGGTCCAGCGTTCGGTCGTTTCTATGAGCTCATTTCTTCACGATCTTGCGTGTGGCTTTGTTTTTATCTTCATGCTTAGACTTTACTTGATATCTTGGGTCTTCTCTTGTGCTCCTAAGGTCTTGCTTGAGGTGTTGATCATCGGATTACATCGCCTTTGTTCAAGTCACGTCTTGCATCCTATTGAACTACAAAACAGTCACTTGCAAATTCATTAGTCCAATTTAATTATGTTGGTCATCAAACATCAAAATCCAAAGTAAATGGGCCTAGGGTCTATTTTCCTTATAAATATTTTATATCAGTAAAAAGAATTCTACGATATCTATTTCTTTCATGCGTCAATAAATCCATGAATAAGTTTTCGCTGCATCTCCATATAATCATATACACATAGGTTCGATTATATATGCAAATAGGTTCGTACATATGCGTTGCTACGGGATAACTAAACTTTTGTACTAGAAACACACGGATCGCACGATAAGATAACAATACTGTAAAAGTATATGACCGACGTTAAAGTGACGTTTAATCCAAAAAGCTAAGTTCGTGAAATTTACAGTCACAGAGAGCGTGGCGTCGCGGCTCACAAACTCTACAGTGTAGATCTTTTCATGATGCGGCTAAGATAATTTTTTATACCGACAGGAAGAGATTTCCGATATCCATTTCTTTCGTGCAGTCAATAAATCCACGAATAAGTTCCACCACATCTCCATACCATCCTATACACGACGCTGGCAAACGAATTAGCAACAACTTATGTAATTAGTTTTATAATTAGCTCATGTTTAGTCCTCCTAATTGATATCTAAAAATTCAATGTGACAGGGACTAAAGTTTAGTCCTGGGATCCAAACACCTCTGACTCTCGACTCCTACTGGCTGCTTACTTGTACCACCATGCCTATGTGTCTGCACGTATATACTCTAATGCCAGAATGTCTAAGATGATCTTTATTGTCCACCCTTTAAAAATATCATAACTTTAAGGTTACCATTTGTGTATGTTGTAGGATTGTGATGCTTTGCACTGATCCATGAGGGTGTCCATGAGAGTCAAAATTGTTTATGCCTATTATGATGTCTAAGCTTACCAATCAGACATAGACGAAACTTGATTGTTAAAATATGAGTAAAGTGTACCAGCGGTCCCTAAACTTGTACCACTGTATCATTCCTGCTTCCTAAACTAGCAAATCGACTGTTTAGGTCCTTCAAACTTGTTCATTTGTGTCATCTCGGTCCCTAAACTTATTCGGCTGTGTCATCTCCGGTCCCTAAACTTGCAAATCATTTGAAATTTGAAATTTAAAATTATCACATAATCTTGGATATTGATATGGTCTATATAAAAGTTATACTTCTCAATACGATCTACAACTTTGTAGTTGAAAAGTTTTTGTTTGAAATCATTTAGTGTCCCAAATTTAATTTTAAATTTCAATTTTCAAAATCTATAAACATACAATAATATTTTGGGACCCTAAACAGTTTTAATTCAAAAACTTTTCAACTACAAAGTCGTAGAATCGCATCGAGGGCTTCAATTTTGATATAAAGTTTGTCTCCATTCGAGTTCATATTAAAAAATTATGAATTATTTTTTGATATAAAATTTTTAGATCACCCTGTTTTGACTTAGATGAGACTCAAAACAAAGTTTAGGGACTGGGATGACATAACTGAATAAGTTTGAGGACCTAAACGGCCGATTTGCAAGTTTAAGGACCGAGATGACACAGCCGAACAAGTTTTGGGACCGAGATGACACAGATGAACAAGTTTGATGACCTAAACGGTCGATTTGCGAGTTTAGGGACCGGGATGACACAACGATACAAGTTTAGGGACCGCTGATGTACTTTACTCTTAAAATATTTTAACACTTGCTTTCATATACCCCCTGTCCCAAAATAGAATTCATTCTCACTTCCTGAGAAGTTATCTTTTTTTAACTTTTACCTAATTATATAAAAAATAATATTAATATTTATAATACGTAATTAGTATCATACATAGAACATTGAATATATTTTATAATAAACTTATTTAAAGATATAAATATTGCACGTATTTTTTATAAACCTAGTCAAAGTTGAGAAAATTTAACCTGCACGTATCTCATAACGACTTATATTTTGGGGTAGAGGAAGTATATGCTAATGAGAGTAATCAACCGAAAGTGGTGATGAACACAACAATACTTTCATATTATATGCTAATGGGAGCATGAAGAAACGCAAGGGAATGGACATATATACTAATGGTGGGAATATTCGTTTAGTAAATTGCATAAGGTTCACCGGTCTCACAATGTATAACGTGCACATATTTTATTTGGCACCACTGATGTTTCCTTCCATGCATAATTATTGTTTCCTTCTATGAATGATTATTGTTTCCTTCCATCCATGATTATTGTTTTCTTCTATGCATGTGGTCTCAGGTGATCGATTTGTTTTCTTCAAAGCAGACGGGGATCGCAGATATGGCAATTTTTTTTTCTATCACGCGGGATATCGTACGGGTGTAGACAGACGGACGAACCAAAAAAATGACCATACTTTATTCTTTTTAGTCGTAGGAGATATGGCGCGAGATTAGAAGCTAAGTAGAGAGAGGCACACGCGGCCCATTGACTCTGATCACCAACCGTGCCGTTCCTTTTCCAAAAACAAAAGCAAAGAGAAAGGAAAAGGAAAAAAAAATCGCTCGCGGTGTCGGTGAGGGACGGACGCCTGCTCTGCATCTGCTCTGCTGGAGGACGACGGGGCAGGATGAATCAAGGAACTCATCTCCTGCGCACACCATCTCCATGGATGGATCAAATAAAGGAAACTTTCTTTTTTCAACCGCCGATCGTATCGTATCACGGCTGAAGAAGAAGGTGAACTACGGCCACTGGTCATCTTTATGTACATACACCGTAACACCGACAGTTTCGTTGTGTCGGTCGGAACGATCAGTCGCCTGCTGATGCTCTGGCCGCTTGCCGCAGCCGCCGTCGGTACGTTACTGCGCCGTGCTCGACGGGGTGGACGCGGCGGCCGGAGCCCGGTGTGGTCGGAGGGAGTCAGTGCTTGAGGCGCAGCGGCGGCGGGTGGGAGTGGGACGACTCGACGAGGATGGACCAGAGGATCTGCACGTCCTCGCAGGGGCACGACTTGACGTCCTCGTACAGGATGTAGATGCCCCTCTCTGCTCATCAATTTTCACACAGCAGAGAACATATCAGAACGACAGAACATGGATTGGATTGCATGCAATCGATCGGCGATCAAAGCACGAGCACTAGAACAGGAACGACAGAAGGAGCCGGGAGACGACTGGTGGCACGTACTCTTGTTCTGCGCGGAATGCATGCGGATCCAGAGCTTCTTGAGCGGCGAGAAGAGCGACCGCATCCACGCCATGGCCGGCCGGTCTCTGTCGTCCCAGACTCTCCGATCCGAACCCAAGCCGTCGGACGCCGATCAGCCCAGCAGCTGGAATAGGCGAGGAGCAACGCCGCGATCGCCCTGGTTGCTTTGCTTGCTTGGACTGTTCTTTCCTATCCTACCGCCGACCGCGCCTCCGCTCTTAATAATCACCGGGAGCTGGGAGGTGAGGAGCGCTTTAAAACCCCCGGTCCCGGTGCCGCGTCGCTGTCCGTCCATATCTCCCCCCCCCCCCGAATAAACAAGCAGGCGCGCGGGAGCCTTTTGTTCCGCGCTAGGCGCTGCGCTCGAGAAAACTAAAGGCCGGCCTCCTCGCGACGCAAACGGAAGGGGGGAAATCTCATCTCCGTGTTAGGTCATCACAGTTAAATCTTTATGGTGCCCCTGGTCTACCGCGTCATCATCACCAACAAAGAGCCACGTTGTTCATCCGCCGACCGATCGATGGCCGCCTGCCTGCTTCTTCTTTAATTAGTTAATTTTCCACGCGACTGCCGCACTGGTCATAAACATTTCTTTGTGGAGCAAACATAAGTCATGAGTATCGTATGAGCTATATATATTGAGCTACGTGCTCAAATTCAGTAACAGCCGCGTTTCTGTCGGCATGCGGTGTTCAGCAATCGTTTGTGGACTTCTGATCCGTCGGCATGCTCAGATATATACGTTCAGGTGGACAGATGGTCAACAACACTAGCTCTAGTTCCTATGTCAAGAACAGCTCCAGCTGATCTTTCAAATCAAAAATAAAAAGAAAAAAAAGAACAGCTCCAGCTGCTGCCTGTTTGTAACATGTAAGAACTAGCGATTCTTTCTTCATCAGGGGCATAAATAGCACACTCGTCAGATGAGCTCTTTGGGTCTTTGTCATATATATATATGGAGCACTAGATATGTTTTCCACGTACTATACGCAAGTGTCGACAAACAAACAAACAAAACCCTCGCAATCACAAACAAAGCACGTCGGGCGAATTCTCCGTCGGTGAACACAAACATAACGGCGCGGTCAGCCGTGAACAGGTGCCTACAGGTCCGCCGTCCGGCGCGCGCGCACGTCCATCGAAATGCGAAACGGGACCAAACAAACAGGGCTCAGCGTCGTCAGTTGGAACATCCCCATTCCGGCACAAGACAAACGCAAACAGGAGAGCTTTCCCTTCCCACCCCCATCCCATCCCACAGAGACGATCGACAAGGAAAAAGAAGAAGAAGAAGGAAGCGTACGAAATGGTGCGTGCGTAGGCATTGCTGCGACCGCGATGGTTTCAGTATCTGAGGCGATGGCGAGAGACAAGCTAACCGGGCGGGTCCCTGTGTTCGCGGCGGTTGCCTCCTCGCTTTCCTTCCCTCGCTTCGCTGAGGCCTGAGCCCTGAGGGAGACGCTGACGCTTATTCAGGGACGGGACCAGCCGACGGCCTGCAGATCTCAATATGGATGGATGGAGCCCATGAGAGGCATCAGTGGAATGCCAAGTCAATCTCCGGCCCTAGGCTCGCCTCGCCACTCGCCTGGGATATTCTTTGCTTCGCCAGATGATCTCCTCCGTGCTACAGCTACTATGAACTTGCTAACAACCAATTGCATGAGTGCTTCTAGAAAATGGGGTCAGTGAGAACGTCTTGTCTTGTGTGAGGGAGTGAGTTAGAGCATGCCATTCTTGCGGTCGAATTAACGTATAGCATTGGGATTTGCACTCTAGATTGTTCTGATGTGATTTAGTCTGCGGTTAGCATGCGAATTAAACTAGGTGCAGATGAGCTAACCATGGACCATTAAAAAATTTGACCACTGCATTTGCTGCATATCAGCATATGTGCTAGTCACCTTTTTTTTCTTTTTCTTTTTTTAAAAAGAAGGGTAACTGGATTTTAGTATCATCTAAAGGTGTAATCCCGTATAGCTAGAGTGCGTGATACAATCACATATCCCATACAATTTGTTTTGTATGCATTGCCAACGGCTCCACGGACTAGCTGGTCAGGAGGTCCGGTCGGCACCCTCGTGGGTTCGAGCCCCGTGGTGCGCTCGATCGCCTGGCAGAGCTAAAAAAAAAATCCTCTCGTCCTGCTTTTCCCAAAGCACTCACCCACTTAGCCCTTGTTTAGTTCTAAAATTTTTTCCCAAAAAGTATTACGGTATCTATCACATCGAATCTTGCGATATGTGCATAGAGCATTAAATGTAGACGGAAAAAAAAACTAATTGCACAGTTTGGTTGGAAATTGCGAGACGAACGTTTTGAGCTTAATTAGTCTATGATTGAACACTAATTACCAAATAAAAACGAAAATGCTACAATAGCCCAAATTCCAAAATCCACACAACTAAACACGCGCTTATATAGTAACGGATCCATACGTGGGGGTTGTCTGCCGACCGCAGGAGTTTTTTTTTTTATGCACTCAGGCAGCGATTCTGTACTTTTTTCGAAGTACGGTGCATCAAACAAGGGTATATAGGAGTAGTTTTCTCTCACTAGACTAAACTTGTTTGTTTTGTGTGTCTTACTTTCCATTCCCACATTTGGGGCAGTGATATGGTTACTGAAGCTCCAGAAGTTTATTTAGTTCTGATATAATGCGCAAACACATTGGTGGGAATGTACAAAATGTTTGGAGCAGCAAAAGAAAACGGTTGGAATAGAAAAGGAAAGAAGATAGCCAACATTGCACTCAATGGTATTGCTAATAACTAGGAACAGTATATGGTGTGGCAGATTTTTCCTAACTAAATGCTATCTGTACCTACCCTCGTTTTAAACATGCGAGGCATGAAAATTGCAAGAACTGTTGAAGTGCAGCACCATTTCTGGTATTCTATCCTACACCTTTCATCAAAAGGTGTAAAGGTGAAAAAGGCATGATAACACGAAATCTGAGCACTCAACTTCTCCGTCCTATCTAAACTCTAAACAACAACAACCCCCCCCCCCCCCCCCCCCCCCCCCCCCCCCCCCCCCCCCCCCACACCCCACCACACACACACCACCACCACCACCACCAGGTTGAGGTTTTTTTTTACATATACAAAAACACATGGATATGAAGATGTAAACTAGTCAACAATTTCTCTAGCTATGACGACATAAATGAGGAACGGTCTTTACAAAAAAAAAAAGTTGACCGGATTGAGGAACATGGAATCCTTGTACAGGGTATTGCTAGACTTGGCAGACCCCCTGCATTTCTACTTACTATTCTAGCAATGATTTGCAGGTTCTGGACATCTAAGTTTCAACTTCCTCACGAGTTCAGTAACATGTTTTTCCATTAATGTGGAACACATTGGGAGGGGAAATGAATCATGTTCAGAGCTGCACACTTGTGAAATAAATAACTGATTGCCACCATTGGTTTGGCAAAAACGAAATAATGGAGTAGATAAGAAAAAAGATAATGGTCATATGATGGCATATTTGCTCAACTCTATGCTGTTTCTCCTGAGCCTCACTTTAAATACCCAAAGGCATAGCAATTGTGAAGATTAGAAGTGTGGACACCATTTTAAGTATTCTATCATGGACTTTCCATCAGAAGGTGTAAAGGTGAGGTGACATGATAACAGAAAATTTGAGCACTCGAATCCCACATCCTATCTAAATACCTACCCCTCCATATATAGAAGATCATATGAATATTCAAAATCAAAATTTCCCTGTTAGAATTTATTTTTCTTCACTTTGAGGTATGTCCCAACATGAACTCTGCAGCGCACGGCCATGCACGCTCAAATTGGTGGCCCACATGATTACCATGAGCGATTGAGCGCTAGTACAAGAAATGGTATAACTGATTACTACCATTACACTTTGGGAAAAAGAAAATGATATAATGGAAACAAACAAAAAATCGGCATTATCTTTTATATAACGATGCAGGCTTGGTACAAAATCTGCTGAAGATTTTCCCAACCAAATGCTATCCCTACTTACCCTCATTTTAAACATGCAAGGAACAATTATTACAAGGCCCGCAGAACAGGTATCATTTCTGGCACTCTTGGATATTTGATCAAAAGGTTCAAAGCTGGTAGCATGAAAATACAAAATATCAGCCCTTGAGTCCCCCATCCTATCTAAATACCCTCCTGCTATATCAAAATTATATGGATATTAAAATCTCAACTTGTAAACAAGCATTACCACAATATAAGTTAGGAACATGAAATCCTTTTACAGAATATTGTTGGACGTGTTGGAAAGCTGCATTTCTAGCGCTGTTATTCTATTTTTTATCACTAGTATATGTTGGGTTTGGGCATCTAACTTTCAGTTCTCAACTGTATCCAGTGATCTAGTAGTAAATCTCAAGGCGATGTTTATCCATTATGGTGGCAATACATTGGGAAGGAAAGTGCAGCATGTTCAGAGTTGCAAAGTTATGAAATGAACTGATTGCCACCATTATGCTTTGGTAAAAACAAAACAAAACAATGGAATAGATAGGAATGGACATATTTGCTAAATTGTGGCAGGTTTGCTCAATTTGATGCCATATGTGCTGAGTGTCATTTTAAACACACGACATTACAATTGCAAAGCCAGCAGAAGTGTAGACATCATTTTTAATATTCTATAATGAACTTCTCATCAAAAGTGTAAATAGTGAGACATGATAGTAAATGACCTGAGCACCAGAGTCCCACATCCTATCTAAATACCTTTGATGATATGTCAAAGATCATATGCATATTCTAAAGGGAATCTCAACTTGTCAACTACCGCTAGGACAGCATATGTAACAAGCACGGAATTCTTGCAAAGGGCCTTGTTAGACTTGCTAGATCCTAGATTCCTACTGTTACTATTCAACATTCAGAGCAGAGTAGTTGAAGAAACCTGCCATCATGTTTCTGCCTAGTGCTTACTCAGTCTTCCACGCTGTTAATATCAATGTGAAACCAAAACGATGTGCTTGAGGCTCCTTTTCATTCTGTGAGCATGTTCTGAACAAAAATTTTTCCATGGAGTGGCCTGACTGAAACAAAAACACCGCACATCCGTTCGAGGAACCAAATAGCCAGTCATGCACATCCCAGAGCACCTCCACTGGAAGTCCATCGACATAGATAGTCTGGTTCCCTCTGAATTTCCATGCCAGCCTCTTCACCTGCAACACTTTCTTCTTGTCAATCCTAATCTCTAGGCTGGGATCCCTCACCCCTGCCGTGTCGCACTCTATGGAGATGTGATGAATCTGACCAATGTCCAAAAACCGAGCTTTCGCCGAATACACCTTCTTCGCATAAATGTGCTCCTTCCTAGCTATCATGACTGCATCAGAATGTAAAGCATCCGACAGAACCCGGTGATCCTCCTGCTTGCTTAGGTCGCCTAAAACAAGGACGACTTCTAGATCATAGAGCAGAGCAACGCGAAAGCCTTCGAGTGGCTCTGGCCCAGCTGCAAACTTTGCGGTTGATAGGTCCCAGATGATCTCCACACTGCCACTATCCAATTCCATAACCTTGGAACCCTTCCTCTTGGAGAACAGCCAGGGCTTCACCTCCGTCTTGCAGAGGCAACGGTTGTAGTCATGGATGGAGATGGCAAAAGCCTGCCCCGAGGCCACCTTGCTCCAGGTGACGGTGACCACGCAAGGCTTGCCGCGCAGGTGTGCCAGGTATGCACACTGCACCAAGTTTTGCCCACTTGAGGAAGAGGAATGCGCAACCTGAACAGCGCTTTGACTTAGGCAAGATGCAAAATCTCTCATTGTGACGATTGTGACGGCTGCAAGCTGCAACTGCAACTCCCTCAGTGCGGTGTGGCTTTTCGACGAACACCACGTGCGCAACTGCCCTTTTTTTTGGTCAGGAGACTGGTTTCTGCATTTGGATTCTACTAGGACGCCTAATTCCTCCAAGGACCGAAGCAGTCGTGGAACGGATCCGTCACCTTCTCATCTTTGCAGACGATATCCCAAGATAACCCACGCCGAATGCACGCGTGTTTGTTCAACCTGAAAATTGAGATAGCAACAAATCAAGAACGCGGACCAGAAAGTCGCATCCTGTGATTCCAAAAACCCAACCAACGTAAAGATAAAAACAAACCTTTTCCAGGCGAAATCGAGAACCGCTAGCAGGCATCAGCACAAGCCAACGGAGGGCGAAATCACCAGATGGATAGGATAGTGCACACGCCAAGGAATAAGCACAACGAAAGGGGAAGAGCCGGACCGAGGCCAATCCAACGGGCGGCCGTTTCGCTTGCGTTTTCACCTGACCCCGACTAAATTTAGAAGGAACTCACTCACTCACGACTCACCTGCTCCACAACAGCGTGTTCCCTCCCTCAGCAGCAGTAAACTAGTGCCACTAGCAGGCGCGGCTCCGCACTAGCCTCTCCCCTTTCCCTTTTCCCCATGGTTTAGCACGTAGCGGCGGCGTTGGAGCGACCAAAAGCAAGCTGGTTGAAAGAAGAGGACAATCTGGGAGGGCGACCAGCACCGGTACGCGGTACGGGCGTTGGGGAATGTGGGCAGCAGAAAAGACGCGGACGCAGGCAGCATGCTGCTGGGACGAGGTGCAGCTGCACTGTCCAATCACTGTGACAGGTCGCCCTACCGGCGGACATGAGAGCTCCGCAAGATCCGCTTCTCCCGGGGAGATCGTGACGCCCTCGTGTGCGCTCTCTGCCCCCCGTGTTATACGGAAATGTTTCATGATTCGTACAGTAACGGGGAGGTTGTTAGGGTTCGCGAGCCCGGCCCAAGTAGGCCCATGATACCATCCCGGGCATCGGGCAAATGGGTAGACAACGACATCGCTTCCCATGTTCACATGTGGATGTGGCTTGCTGGTGGGATAACTGCTGGGCTTGGACGGGCTGATTTAGATGAACAAAATCGATTGGTACAATGTTGCGGGTGGAAGCAGCGACCCATGACGCCACGATTCATGCTTTGAGATGGTGCACCCGTATAGCTTCATCCCGGTCACCCCGGCAACGGCAAGTGTCTTGCCATAACTGATAACTCACAGTCCGTTGTTGTTTGGTGCAATCTGAACCTTGTATCCTTATATCCATGCTGATGCATCACCATATAAGATGAGGGATGTTTTGGATCGTTTTGCTGCGCGCTCATGCAAAATTGTTGGATCGGTAAGATTAGTGTAGGTGTAAAATTATATATTTACCTCTTCTCTATTATTCTCCTGCGACGTAGAAACTGAAAAACAATCATGGCATTCTAGAATGTTCTTCCAATGGATGGATAGAGTAATGTAGTTTTTTAGACATTTAGTGGTATTTTTAATTAGTGAGTCCCATTGGAAAAGCTGATCTCAAATCCATAATTACAATCTTTTTGAAACGAGAATTGAAATGTAGGATTACATTCTTTTTCGTACGGAGGGAGCATATGAAAGCCACCTCTATGCACTACTGCATATAATTGAAAACGTCGTTTTCCGTGACCTCTGTCATCTTTATCTAAAAAGATATCAGATTGTTTTTGCTACCCGCCATATTTTTAGATAACCCTTTTTATTAGATGTTGAGTTCTCGAGCCGTTTAACTTTTTGTTGATAATATGACATTTGATTTGCCGTTTATAGATTTGGTACTGATTTAATGTTTTTTTGGTACAGGTCCTGTTTATATTCATTAAACATTGATTTTGCCATCTGCCATCTTTTTAGATAACCATTTTTTTATTAGGGGTTGAGTTCTCGAGTCGTTTAACTTTTTGTTGATAAATATGAGATTTGATTTGTCGTTTATACTTCATGTTTATAGATGTATTAAAGTATCCTATAGAATATTCCGAATTCTAGATATACCAGTAGGACAAGATATCTGTACTACCAAGTAGGACAATATTTAACTGTTCACTTGTACTATATAATCACCATGCCTGATGTGCCGCCGTATGCCTTTGGTCCCGTTCGCTGGTCTGAAACTTGACTGAAACTGACTGAAAAATACGGTTCCGGCTGAATTGTTGTGAGAGAGAAACACTATTCTTGCTGAAAAAAGAAGCCGAACAAACCGAATATGGGATAAACCGAACAGAACCTCGTATTCAGGTTTGCCCCGTGCACAACTGTTTTCTCGGATCTTCTTCTCTGTTCCCCATCTTGTTGGAATCCCTCCACCACATAGCACATCCCGCTTCAAACTTTTTTATTAGATCCATGTATCTACTTGAATGAAATCATTTCGGTCTGCACATCTCAACCCCTCATCTGCTTCATTGTTAGGTTATACACTTTTTTCGCTCTCGTGTAAAAAATGATTCTGCGTATTTTGTGACTGCAAGTGGTAATGTGGTGACACAAGAAACAACATGTGTCGTTGTAAAACACTGTGGGATGCAAAAAGAGTAGTGTTTGACTATAATGCTGTTTAAATGATATGAAACGCCACAAGTTCTGTTTTTTTTGTACGTGCTTTCCATTTCGTGGTTCCGGACAAAGCTAGGATTGCAATACCTTGTCATGCATCTGATTAATATGTTCAAGAATTTGGTCCAAAAATAGAAATAATAACTAAGCATTGAATGAATACGATAATAAGGATTGGAGTTTAAACATTAAAAAGTGAATAAAAAACTAATGCATAATAGGTACGTGAAAAAATTAGTATGGTGTGAAACAGACTTTTAGTGTCCAAGCAAAATAATATCGCTTCAAAAAGAGCTAGGTGATTATGACGAGAATGTGGCTAACTTCATAATTAAGCATACTACTTCATCACACGCGTCCTCGCGCACGTCGACAAATCATCTAGTTAAGGCCACAAATTTATCTATGCATATACGATAAACAACAATAATAAGGAAAATCAAACAGTGCCAAAAGCAAAAGAATGGCTGCACAAATTGGAGTGGAAATAGGCAGACTGCAAGAAAAAAAGCAGAGCAAGGCTAAACTAATAACAGCAACAGTGTGCATAACATTGACTGAACAACTTAATCCTACGTCACATATTGCACGTAGTAGAGCAATGGAGCAAGTTGGAAGATGGTTGTACCTAGGAGGAATTGGGCTCTTGGCACATGTCCTAGCCTCTGCAATTGACTGGATGACTATACCAAAGGCTGTGTGGGGGGGACAACTATTCAATGACAACAAGCATGAACTAGAAGTATCGAAGCAACGAGACATGAAACTTACCATTGCAATAGCAACGCAGTTTCTGCTAACCCTGCTCTATTCAGATCAGGCAAGAAGCTCCAACACTGGACAGGTAATGAACTTTTTATCCTCGCTTAACAAGAAAACCTTGTATTCACAACAGTAAATGAGAAGATGCGGATGAACTGATTTCCCACTTGTCAGAAAGATAAAGCAACGAATTTCAAACTTTGAGTGACCCAAATAGGACAGAGGATGACAATGCACGCGCAGACAATACGTATCTAAGTTTGGGACCAAATTGTGCATTAACTGTAGAAAATTTAATAGGAACTACTGAAATAACAAGAGCTGACCATGGATACTTAGAATAAATTAGCAGAGCACATTTACATTCCCATCAACAAAATTCTGAAAAAGCACTCGTTGACACCTAGTTGGTCTTGAGAAGCACCTTAATTTGTAAATGTATAATTTTAATATAAATCTACACTGCACATGGCTTCAAGATATAACAACCAGAAAATGTCACAACACTCAATCATCAGTGAACGACGAGCAGAACTTGCAAAGTGAAAAACAACAGGGCATGCAATTAATCTCTGAGCTAGAATGAAGTGAAATATATGAGAAAAAAGGATAGGGTATGTAATAGCTGGTAATAAGACAATTGGCTAAAACTAAACCACCTTAATACAGTCCATTAATTCAACGTATAACAACTGGACAAGAGATATCCTAGGAAGCTGTGACATGATACGGTGACATCACTATATGTGGCATCAGAAAAAGTAATAGGTTTTACATGCATATAGTACTCAACACGAATTTAAAAACTTGGAAAATTATGTGATGTTCATGTATCCAGTACCTTTTTTTTCTTTAGCATTAAAAAAAACAAACTCATAGGTCATAAACAATGGATCCAGTGCAGTTTCATAGACAGCGCATCCAGTGCAGCATCCAAAAGGGGGGAAAATGCACCCAATTTGCACCGAGCTTACAAATTGTGAACCAGTTGAATGGCTTTGAAGCTAAACCAAATGAACTGTCAATCGAGTTGCAGTGGCGACAATGCGAAGATAACAGTAGAGGACAAGGGAGACGGTACCGACAGCAGGCACTAGTGACAGTTGCTGGTCTTGTGGGGGTGATAGCTGGCCACTACAGCCAAGGCGGACTACGGGAGGAACGCGCCGGGGAGTAGCACGGCAAAGCAGAGTCACCACGCCGGGACAGCGGCAGTTGGGGCCTGGCCAGGCCGCCATGGTGTGAGGGGCACCCATGCCAGGGCTGCCACGTTTGGAGCCGCCGCGCCGAGTGGCGCCTATGCCGGGACTGCCTAAAAGGTCCTTGTGTGGTTTTAGTAATTGAGTGACAACCTAGGTGGACTAATTATGTTTATGTGAGATACACAGGTAATTAGTCTACAGGTACATGTGTGTGAGCAACATATGCCATGAAGGTGAAAATGGCTTAGAGATGTTGCAAAGCTCACACATGTGATGATGAAGGAGCTCATTGCACATGAGACATGACATTGAGTCATGTGATCAAGGTGGAGAAGATCAAGACAAGACTTGGCTTGATGGACCGGTTGCAAGCGTGAAGGGCAAGTCGGAGGCTTTGGAGCGATGGACCACGTGACGGTGAAGCTAGAGCAAGACTTGGCGCCGATGGATGAAGGCAACGATGAAAAGCAAGTGAAGTCAAGATCAATGAACCAATATGATCACATGATGATATGAAGTGGATCATATCATTGTTGATCGTGTTGGTGCATGTGTTGCGTCAACATTGGAGGAGATGGAATGGAATGTGCAAGGCAAAGGTATAACCTAGGGCATTTCATTTGACCGGTCATAGGTGTGTAGAGAAGTTTATGAATGGGTTTAGGATAGATGGCCATACTATCAAGAGGGACAAACTTATTTGCATATCGGTCATCTAGTGCCACTCGAGTGATCTAACTTTGCATCGTCGCTAGGATCGAGTGGCGTGGCAAGTTGAGTGGCTAACACCCTTGAAAATGTTTGTGAAAATATGCTAACACATGTGCACATGGTGATACGCTTGGTGGTTGGCACATTTGAGCAAGGGTGAAGAAGTGAGAGGTGAAAAGGAGTTAGTTGCGCTGGTCACAGAGTGATCGGACGCGTCCGGTATGGAGATCGGACACATCCGGTATGTGGCTCAGGACTGAACTGGATAGTGTGACTGGACGCGTTCGGTCGCCACACTGGATGCGTCTGGTGTGAATCAGAAAACACAATGTTCGGTAGTACAATCGATCGGACGCTGACAACGTCCGGTCTGGTGTGACCGGACACGTCTAGTCATCAGTGGGTGCTTACTGTACTCGATTGGACACTGAGGCTCAACGTTTGATCAGTTTCTAACTGTCGCGTCTGGTCAGCCCTGGAGGCTTACTGGACTCGACCGGACGCAGCGGTGTAGCGTCTGGTCATTTCGGACTGTGCGTCCGGTCGTCTTGTCAGAGAGTCATTAGAGGCAACGGTTGGACACGTGGCGGTCTGGCAGCTACCGGACACGCCCGGTATAGCGATCAAACACGTCCGGTATTCGCGATCGGTGCGTCCGGTCGACCCAAAAAATGCCCAGTGAAGGGGTAACAGCTCTATTTGTTCATGGGGTTATAAATAGAAGCTATGGTCGGCCTTTGGCCAAGAGCTTGGACGAGGGAGCACACTAGAGCCTTGGTGGCTTGTGTGGTAGTGCTTGGGAGCCCTCCATCTCACACATACTTGATAGTGATTATCCGATTGTGTGAGTGAGCGATTCTAGTGCGATTGCATCATGAGGTTGCATCGAGTGGCACTAGGTGATCGAGTTGCAAGCTGGTGGTGCTTGTTACTCTTGGAGGTTGCCACCTCCTTGATGGCTTGGTGGTGGTCTCCGTCGAAGCCCACAAGAAGCTTGTGCGGTGCTCCAGAGAAGAGCTTGTGAGGGGCATTATGCTCGCCCCACAGGAGTCGCGAAGAGCAACTTTAGTAAAGTGTGTCATTGAGCTACCCTCACCTTTGGGGTAGGTTCTTGCGGCGTCCGACGTGCGGGCTTGGCAGGTGATGCCAATTAGCCGCTAAACCACCAAGTGAGCGGTCGACACAACGGGGACTAGCGTGTTGGTAAACACGTGAACCTCGGGAGAAAAATCATCGTGTCAAGCTTGTTCTTGCCATTGGTTTGCATCTCCGTTACACAAGCTTGCGATTACTTTCATATACATTGAGCTTGTGTTGTTGCTTTTGTAATTAGTTAGCTTGTGTAGCTTGCTAGTTACCTTCTTGCTTGTGTAGCATAGAAGTAGCTCCCTAGCGTGGCTAATTTGGTTTGTGTAACCTTGTTAGTCACATTGCTTAGTTTGTGTAGCTAAGTAATTGCGCTCTCTAATTTAGCATTGGTTGCCTTGTTATTGAGCATTGCCAGTGAGCTTAGTTGGCTTTGTGCTTTTACTTACTAGCATGTGTAGGAGCTCCCTTGTTGCTTAAAGTACTAGTGGCATAGGTTTGTGTGACCTTGCTCCTAGAATTGGTTAGGTGAGCTCTAGCTAGCCCGGCATCTTTGTTTCTTAATTAGTATCTTTGGAAGGTGCTAGAGAATATAGATAGAGGGGTGTAGTCTTAGCTATAGTTTTAATTCTGCACTTGTTTCGATTAGCCAACGTGATTAAGTTTTAAAAAGGACTATTCACCCCCCCTCTAGTCGCCATCTCGACCTTTTTAATTGGTATCAGAGCTAGGTCTCTCATTTGTGGTCTTCACCGACCCGAGAGGATGGCGGCTTATGGGCTAGATTTTGATTGTCCACACATTTTTGATGGCACACACTTTACACGATGGAAAAATTGGATGATATGCAATTTTAAGTTTATTTGCCCTCAAATGTGATGGATGGTAGATGTAGGCTTTTCTCATATGTTGGATGAAGATAATCTAACTCAAGCACAAGAGAAATGCCTAGATCTCGATATCCAAGCTACTAACATCATGTATAGATCTTTGCATGATTGTATATTTGGAGAGATCATTGACATGAAAACCGCCCATGAGATTGGAGTTATCTAAATGAGAAGTATGGGACGGTCTCCAATGATGAAGATGAGCCCAAGATGGAGGCACATGAGTGTGTTGAGCATAACCACAATTTGGTGATTGTGAAAGATTGCTCCACCTCATGGTCAAGTGATGATGATAATAATCATATCACAAGATCACTTAACAAGATTGATGATGATGCCACAAGTGATGCCAATGATGATGCTACTCCATGCCCACTTGATGGTGATAATGATGGATCATGCTCGGGCTACGAAAGTGATGATTCTTCAAGCTCTCCAACTATATCACATTGCTTCATGTCACAAGGTGACACTAAGGTATCTAATACAAATGTGATTGATCTTGATTCATATGAGGAGCTTCTAGATAGATATGGTTGCATGATCAAAGATTTAGAAAAAGAGATGGCTATAACTGAGAAATTGAAAAATGAAAACTCTTTTCTAAAGAACACATGTGAACAACAAAAGCATCTACTTTATGTTACTACTTGTTCACATGAGGAGCTAAAATTGGCTCATGAGGAACTTAGTGTTGCTCATGATAACTTGGTACAAGACCATGTTTTTCTCACTATGAAGATTTCTAATGGAAAAACTAAAACTAGTGAGAGCTCATCACATGGGTCAATTGATCAATCACATATTGTTGCTAACCCTTGTGATGTAGGCAAAAAGCATGTATCCACCTCTTGTGATGATTTATTAGATATGCCATGCTCTTCATATATAGATGCTTGTTCTACTTCTATGTCTTGTGAGACTAACATTTTGAAGGAGAACAATGAGCTCAATGAACAAGTGAAGAAATTGAGCAACATGTTAGAGAGGTGCTATAACTCAAAAGTCACCTTTGAGCACATGTTGAAGACTCAAAGAAACTATGGTGACAAGTGTGGCCTTGGCTTCAAGAAGAAGATGACAAAGGGTGAAAGAAAGAGAGAGAGAAAAATGAAGAAGCTACAACAAAGAAAGCTCTCTCATACCATATGCTACCGGTGTCATGAAGCGGGACACCTTGCAAATGGTTGCCCTAACATTGAGAAGCTCAAGAAGATAAAAGAAGAAGAGAGGCTAAAGCATGTTAAGTGCTTCAAGTGTGGAAGTATGGGACACTTTGACTCTAAGTGTCCTACCAAGCTTGAGAGGAAGGCTCAAGCAATCCATGAGAGGCAAGGCAATGAGAAGCACCACATGAGCAAAGAAGAGAAGGCTCAAGCAAAAAAAAAGTGCTACTTATGTCGGGAAAGGGGACACATGGCATATTCATATCCCCTAGGTGATATTTCTAAGCCTATTTCAATTGTTGATAATAATGTGCTTAGAAAGGATGGCAATGGTACCTCATTGGTTGTAATTGTAAAACATCCCGCTATTCATACTAAGGCTATGCCTAAGTATATTGCTCCTAACTTGAAAGGACCCAAACTTGTTTGGGTACCATCAAAAAGTGGATGATTGATTGTAGGTACCATCGGCATTGGAGGCTTGGTTCAAAAAACATTCACCTTGTTGATCATATAGTTGAGCCAAGTGTTGATAAAGTGATGACCATTATCCCAATGCCATGACAAATTGAGTGAAGTCCAAGTGCTATTAACATACAAGTGCTATAATTCAAGTTGTTGGTAATTCATTGGATATATTTGATGACTTGCAAATAATTGAGTTGAAGCTTGCTAGTTGGATGATCATGAGCTAACCTAGGTATATCTTTTGTTGATCATTTCATTTGGATGCATAAGAGTTGATTGAATTGGATAAATATGCAAAGTTGCTTGCTATAAGTTGATTGAATGGATAATTGCTTAGTAATCAAGTTTGGATTGATTTGTGTTGGATAAGTTCATAATATGATATTTAGTAAGTGGTTTGAATGGATATATGTCTTATGGAAGTATTCAAACAAGTTAGTTTCAAGTTTGATTCACATTTGATGAAGTATAGCTCAATTGTTGAAATCTGTCCTATAATTGAGAATCTAAGCTAGCTGTGATCTTAGCCATGTTTGAGTGATCAAAACTTATTGAATTGGCATAAAAATTGGTGTACATGCTCTAAACTTATGGTATAATATGCTGTACAATTTTTATAAGAATTGGATAAGAAATACTTTGGTTTTGGAGTGGATCTTGTCAGCTATAGTGCAGTAGTTTTCAGTATGTAGCAGTGGTGGAAGAATTGATATATGGCAGCAATATAGAAGTCAAATGAAGCTCAAATTTTTACAGCTGCTAGATAACTTAGTAAATAACATCTCCACCAAATTTTGTGGTATTTGGATTTGTACTTTGGGAGATATGCTTATTTCTTTGAAGGGTACAAAATCTGTCAGAAAAGTGACAAATGTTGGATTGATCTAAAGTCACTTTGATTGAAAGGTCCTCAAGTTGGAAACATATTTACAAGTGTTTGAGGTACCTAAGTTTGGTTTTAAGATGATCTAGAAGCATGACAAGCAAAGAGTACAAGGCTATTTGATTGTGGAGTGTACTTTGCACACCTTTGGTACTCAAGATGAGGATCAAGATCAAACTCAAGTTGAAGATGAAGTTTAAGTTCTAGTGACTATTGGAAATCATTTGGTAAAAAAAGAAAAGGACTTAAACAAGAAGAAAGAAAATGACTTAAAGAAGGAATCAATGTTACTCATCAAGTTAAGTCCATCACTTGGATCAATCAAACAAGTTATTTCAAGTGAGTGTCAAGAATGGTTCTTAGAGAGAGGTCACTTCTCCCTAGTGTAGGGGCTTGCCGCCTATGTGTAGGTGAACCAAGTGTGGTACTTGGAAGGCTAACATGGAAGTGGTGATCTGAGGAACATTTGGGATGCTTAGTTGAAGCAATCAAAAGGGTTGATCAAGAAAAGTAAGCAACACCCAAAAGAGAGCTAGTCATAATATTTCAAGTGGTATTCTCAAATTGATGCTCTCATGCAAGCAAAGATCAAAAGATAAAGCAAGTCAACCACAATAAAAAAGTGCACTTGATCATAAGTGGTATTCATTTCATATGGGTGAAGAATGGAATTCAACATGGTATCTATTGGTCTTCACCAAGCTTATAATTGGACTTCACATTGCTATTGGAGTAATAAATTGGAATCTAAGTGACTATCCTCTACTCCAACATAGCAAAGGTATCATTATAATGTACATGATCATTTCATCCCTTACTAGTATGCAGATAGTGCATATAGTACATGCTTCAATAGGATCATGCATAACAAATGAAATGTTTAAATTCATAGCCTACCACTATTGTTTGAATGATTACTTGATCTAGTGGTTAGTACATGAATTTGTTCATGAGCTAGTAAACCCAAGTACTTGACTCAATTTGGATTGCTAACAAGTGACAAGTACAACATTGGCAAGATAACCCTTGCAAGAGGTGTGAAGAAGCTTATCATTGGTTCAAACCGAACTTGGAAGCTTAGGCAAATCAATTTAGTTCAAGTCAATCATAGAAGCTCATGATAGTGATAAGAGTACAAGCACAAGACAATAATGCAAATAAATATCTAGTTTGTTTGTTTCAAGTGGTATCTAGACTCAAGTATTTCATCAAGATTTCATAAGTGATGTCTAGATCAACTCACAAGTGATATCCTATAAGTGGTACTCATAAAGATAGCAAATATTCAAGAAATGGTCTTTATTGATAAATCAAACAAGTGGTTCCATACTAGAAGATTCTTTCAATTGGTATCCACTTCATACAAGTGGTATTACATCTATATATGATATCAACCATGAAAGACGATGGTTCCACAAGTGATCCTCAACTTTAAGTGATCATCAAATGAAGAATGCATCCCTCAACTACAAGAGCTCAAGTGTATCAAATGGATGACCCATGCTATCACATAGGGGGAGGTGTCCCACAAATTGATATCAAGATCAAAGATCCTATGTGTGGTATTTCAAGAAGCCCTACACAAGATACAAGTGATACAAGTTACAAGTAGTGTCATTCCAACAATCATGAAGATGTCCATAAAAAATGCAAGATTCAAGCCTCAACTATCTATCCCAAATGTATACCTTTGCATCAATGAGAAGCTCACCTTTTATGGAAATTGATGACAAAGGGGGGGGGAGATTATACAAAGATATGAAAGCTTTGAGATTGAGATTATACAAGGGGGAGAGATAAGATATAAAAGCTCAAAGAAGTAGAGGTTGGACATAGACATGGATAAAGAGGGAGCAACATTGAAGAAAAGAGATGGATCAAAATTCTTGGACAAGAGAAGCACACAAGTAGGGGGAGCAAGCTCATGAACTTTGATTGATTGTATTTGATGTGTGCATATTCATGTGCTTGCTTGCATTGCATAAGCTTTCAAATTCAATATGCATGCTTGTGTGGTGTATGCTAGTTGTAGAACTTGAATAATGATTTGATAACTAGCATGCATAGGATGATAGCTAGACACTTGGTATGCTTTTTAAGTAATGCTAGTACCTTGCTTTTAATGTTGATCTCATAAGGTATCTAGTGCTTTTATTGCCAAGTGATATCTAGCTAACCATGGTGCTAAGGATGAACTTCAAGGGGAAACTCCAATTGGTACACGTTTCAAAGGTTTATTCTATACACCTTAGTATCATTTGATAGTAATTACTCTCCCACAATTTTAATCTATGCATATGTGTGACCTTCAAATCAAACACTCTAGCACATATATAGGGGGAGCTAATACTACAATCTCGGGTTTGTGGTACTTGTCCAAAATCATTTTCATATGGTAAAATTGCTTGGGCAAGCAACATAAATCTAAATGAGCTTAATTTCCATATCTTTGTAGAGTTGTCATCAATTACCAAAAAGGGGAAGATTGAAAGGTCCTTGTGTGGTTTTAGTAATTGAGTGACAACCTAGGTGGACTAATTGTGTTTATGTGAGATACATAGGTAATTAGTCCACAGGTACATGTGTGTGAGCAACATATGCCATGAAGGTGAAAATGGCTTGGAGATGTTGTAAAGCTGACACATGTGATGCTGAAGGAGCTTATTGCACATGAGATATGACATTGAGTCATGTGATCAAGGTAGAGAAGATCAAGACAAGACTTGGCTTGATGGACCGGTTGCAAGCGTGAAGGGCAAGTCAAAGGCTTTGGAGCGATGGACCGCGTGGCGGTGAAGCTTGAGCAAGACTTAGCGCCGATGGACGAAGGCAATGGTGAAAAGCAAGTGAAGTCAAGATCGATGAACCAATATGATCACGTGATGATATGAAGTAGATCATATCATTGTTGATCGTATTGGTGCATGTGTTGCATCAACATTAGAGGAGATGGAATGGAATGCGTAAGGCAAAGGTATAACCTAGGGCATTTTATTTCACCGGTCATAGGTGTGTAGAGAAGTTTATGACCGGATTTAGAATAGATGGATGTACTATCAAGATGGGCAAACTTGTTTGCATATCGGTCATCTAGTGCCACTCGAGTGATCTAACTTTGCATCGTCGCTAGGATCGAGTGGCGTGGCAAGTTGAGTGGCTAACACCCTTGAAAACATTTGTGAAAATATGCTAACACATGTGCACATGGTGATACACTTAGTGGTTGGCACATTTGAGCATGGGTGAAGAAGTAAGAGGTGAAAAGGAGTTAGTCGCGCTGGTCATAGAGTGACCGAACGTGTCCGGTATGGAGATCGGACACGTTCGGTATGTGGCTCAGGACTGAACTAGACAGTGCGATCGAACGCGTCCGGTGTGAATCAGAAAACACAGTGTTCGATAGTATAGTTGATCGGACATTGGCAGCGTCTGGTCCGGTGTGACCGGACGTGTCCGGTCGTCAGTGGGTGCTTACTGTACTCGACTGGATGCTGAGGCTCAACGTCCAGTCAGTTTCTAACTGTCGCGTCCGGTCGGCCCTGGAGGCTTACTGGACTCGACTGGACGCAGCGGTGTAGCATCCGGTCATTTCGGACTATGCGTCCGGTCGTCTTGTCAGAGAGTCATTGGAGGCAACGGTTGGACACGTGGCGGTCTGGCAGCTACCGGACATGTCCGGTATAGCGACCGGACACGTCCGGTATTCACGATCGGTGCGTCCGATCGACCCAAAAAACGCCTAGTGAAGGGGTAACGACTCTATTTGTTCATGGGGTTATACATAGAAGCCGTGGTCGGCCTTTGGCTGAGAGCTTGGACAAGGGAGCACACTAGAGCCTTAGTGGCTTGTGTGGTAGTGCTTGGGAGCCCTCCATCTCACACATACTTGATAGTGATCATCCGATTGTGTAAGTGAGCGATTCTAGTGTGATTGCATCGAGTGGCACTAGGTTATCGAGTTGCAAGTCGGTGGTGCTTGTTACTCTTGGAGGTTGCCACCTCCTAGACGGCTTGGTGGTGGTCTCCATCGAAGCCCGCAAGAAGCTTGTGCGGCGCTCTGGAGAAGAGCTTGTGAGGGGCATTGTGCTCGCCACGCGGGAGTCGTGAAGAGCAACTTTAGTAAAGCGTGTCATTGAGCTACCCTCACCTTTGGGGTAGGTTCTTGCAGTGCCCGACGTGCGGGCTTGGCGGGTGATGTCAATTAGCCGCTGAACCACCAAATGAGCGGTCGACACAACGGGGACTAGCGTGTTGGCAAACACGTGAACCTTAGGAGAAAAATCATCGTGTCAACCTTGTTCTTACCATTGGTTTACATCTCCGTTACACAAGCTTGCGATTACTTTCATATACATTGAGCTTGTGTTGTTGCTTTTGTAATTAGTTAGCTTGTGTAGCTTGCTAGTTATCTTCTTGCTTGTGTAGCATAGAAGTAGCTCCCTTATGTGGCTAATTTGGTTTGTGTAACCTTGTTAGTCATATTGCTTAGTTTGTGCAGCTAAGTAATTACGCTCTCTAATTTGGCATTGGTTGCCTTGTTATTGAGCATTGCTAGTGAGCTTAGTTGGCTTTGTGCTTTTGCTTACTAGCATGTGTAGGAGCTCCCTTGTTGCTTAAAGTACTAGTGGTATAGGTTTGTATGACCTTGCTCCTAGAATTAGTTAGGTGAGCTCTAGCTAGCCCGACACCTTTGTTGCTTAATTAGTATCTTTGGAAGGTGCTAGAGAATATAGATAGAGGGGTGTAGTCTTGGCTAGACCGATAGTTTTAATTCCGTACTTGTTTCGGTTAGCCAACGTGATTAAGTTTTAAAAAAAGACTATTCACCCCCCCTCTAGTCACCATCTCGACCCTTTTACTGCCGCGGCCGAGGGCCGCCGTGCTAGGGAGGCAGCGCAAGCTGTAGTGCCGGCCAATCACCTATGCAAAGGGGAGATGGATGGAGAGAGGACTTGGGGAGGAGCGATGAGACGGACTAGGAGGAGGAGGAGAGGGTGAGGTACTAGGAAGTATGGCCGACGAGCTGAGCCACGGGCAAAACCCTAGGTTGGCGTCACTGTCGCGGCGGTGGCTGGCCACCCAGGCCAACGTGCCGATCCGGGGGCGGAGAGGCGGACGCGGCATCCGTCGGTGGCAACCTCGCCGGGGGGGGCAGCCTGGCCGAGGACGGGGGCAGATGTGTCGCTTGGCAGGTTGGGGACGGTGCGGGTGAGGAGAAGCGTCGGGAGGCCGCCCGCTGCCGCATCGGGAGGGAAGAGGAGAGATAGGAAGGGGAGGGAGAAACGGAGGGAGAGGCAGGCAAGGGAGGGAGGGAGGAGGAGGGCGAGCGCCGCCGCTGCACCCCGCACGCGCCTGGCGCCGTCGCCGCTGTTCGCGTCGGGAGGAAGAGCGAGAGCGAGCGAAGAAAGAGAGAGAGGAGGGGGTGAGAAGAAGAATCGAGAAGTAGAAGTGGAAGCTACTGTAGCAAGCGGTGGAGTCAATATTGAGCGTCGATCGCATAATCGGATGGCTAGAAACAATTCGGGTGACGTGGATGGGCTGGCTGGCGGTCAAACTAACCTGCTTTGATATATTAGAATACGTTGTCTATAAAAAAAATATAAATATAACATAAAAATGAAACAACAAAACATGAAAAAAGATAACAATATAATAATATAAAAAGGCTAAACTATTAAAGTAGTTGTGATAAATTAAAAGGAAATGTAGATTCTGAGTAATAAATACAGACAAAGAAAAAGACATTGTACATGATTATCATTAAATTAAAACTGCCATGACTAGCAAATTGTGAAGCGGAGCATGGACGAGTAAACCAGCTTCCTCCAAATAAGTTAAGCAACAAACGGCGGGAGTAAAGTCCTCTGCATGCTCAAATGCAATAGTAAAAGGATTAAAAAATTAGAACTTGAAAGGATGAACAATGGAATATGGATAGGAGTTTAAGCAACATAGAGGGAGAATAAAATAATGCATAAGTAGTACATACTCCGTACAAAAAGTAAAATGTTGTAAATTGGGATTTATGGCTCGATAACGTAATGACGCTTGAAATAGTAGAGTGATTGAGCAGATACGAACAAGGAAAGTAAAAGTAGAAACAAATACAAACAAGGAAAAGAAACAACAAAAATTAATAATATATACGCTAAAGTAAAGGATTAAGTACGATATATTACAAGGCAAGGTAAAAAAACAAGTTTGAAGACGGATGGTAATATGACAGAAAAAGACAGAAGGATTGTACGTACTTGACATTAAAGGATAACGAACAGTGATAGGAAAAATAACTAAATATAATTTAGATAAAAAAATAACTAGAATCGTGAAGTAAAATAAAATTTGGAAACTTAAAAGTAGAATGGAGGCCCACGAAACAAAAAAAGGAAAGTGGGGGAAGCGGATGGTGGGGACAAGACGTCGGGGCAGCAGAATACGGATGGCCTGGACGTAGTCAGTGGTGGGTGCGACCGTGCGAGGCAACCAGGCGAGGTAATTTGATCAGGCAAATATAAGGGCCTATCAGGCTCATGTTTAGTTCCATTTTTTTTTTTAAAAAGTGCTACAGTATTTATCACATCGAATCTTGCGATACATGCATGGAGCATTAAATATAGACAAAAAAAACTAATTGCACAGTTTGGTTGGAAATCGCGAGACGAACGTTTTGAACCTAATTAGTCCATGATTGAACACTAATTGTCAAATAAAAACGAAAGTGCTACAGTAGTCAAATTCTTAAATTTCACCCAACTAAACACCCACCAGGTGACTTATTAAGTCAGATGACTGAAAATCAGTGACTTATAAGTCATGCATGTTTGTTGTAGATGACTTATAAGTTCATTAAAGGTGTGGGCCCCACGTGAAAAAGGGTGACTTATAAGTTTTAAATAGGGGTGAACCAACTTAAAACTTATAAGCAGGGATGACTTATAAATGGATGATGTTTAACAAAATAAGTCACTTATTTCACTTTTTAACTTATAAATATGCCCTAAGAACTAGGCACGCATGCGGTTCACTCGATGGGCCCGACGTCTAGAAAAGGACAGCATGCATGCAGGGCCAGAAGGGAAAAGCAACCAATGAGGACCGCTCGTTAGGCTGAGCGCGCGCTCATATGAATAGCGTTGCATTTCAGAGCGAGTATAATAGCAGGCTGTAAGCCAACTAAATGCTGAGATGAAGAAGAGAGAAGAGGAGAAGCGGGCTGTAAGCTTACAGTCGGTTTGGGCACAAGAACCAAAAAAATCTGTGAGAGAGACAAGTGGACCATGTATTAACTGTAAAAAGCTAACTACTATATGAGTGGGTTAAGAAAAGGCTATGAAAAAATCTTACAGTCAGCAAACCGACTATATTATTAACCTTGCTCTCAGATCTCTGGGGCTCCCGGTACATGAGCGCGGACACCGTGTATGTGCTCCAATTATGTACTCTTATAAAGTTAAATTCTATAAAAAAATAATAATATATGCTAATGTAAAGGATTAAGTATGATATATTACAAGGCAAGGTAAAAAAACAAGTTTGAAGACGGATGGTAATACGACAGAAAAAGACAGAAGGATTGTACGTACTTGACATTAAAGGATAACAAACAGTGATAGGAAAAAATAACTAAATATAATTTAGATAAAAAATAACTAGAATCGTGAAGTAAAATAAAATTTGGAAACTTAAAAGTAGAACGGAGGCCCACCAAACAGAAAAAGGAAAGTGGGGGGAAGCGGATCATGTAAGCTATTCACATCAATAATCTCCTAAAACTTGTAATTATAGTCAACTAACACATGTAATCATAATAGTTATCTATTTATTCACTAACATACATTTAGCTATCCATATCGATGTGCCAAATCATTCACTAAAATTAATTTAAGATAGTTTCATTTATATAACCATAAATATAAATATTCTAATTTCTTTTTAAATTATCTAAACTTCCCATAGCAATGCGTGAGGTATTCTTATAGTTACATTAATGTTACTGGCCATGGACCAAATTCTGTTGTTGCCATTGATCTCTTGGGTAGAATGCTTCAAACCCTGCTTTGTCAAGGAGGATATTGCTCACTATTTAGCGAGATGTGTGTGCACAGATGTGGTAGAATCGTCCGAAATAACTCACTTACGAAGACGCTTGTCTTTCACTAGACACTAAGCACCCCGAATGTGAGATACATCAGGCAGTTCTATCGAGTACACTCCATGGGAGAACCCAAAAATTCATATTTTTCAATATGATCATAAATGGGAGAATAAAGCTTACAACATTTTAGCCATTTCTTATATAACTTTCCATGCAATATCAAAGTATAATATTTATTGTTTATAATAGCGGAATATAACCATGTTATCAGAGTTTCAGCGAAAATAAAATTATTTAATGACAAGTTAAACATTAACATGATGATCCGTTATATACATCATAATAGGCTATAAATGTTTTCATTGTAAAACATTTTTGGGTGAAAGTTTCAAATAAACTCTATGTCCGCAACGTTAAGGAAATCCTCGCTGAGCCCACCAGGAGGTTTCCACACACAAGTGTCAGCTCCACATGTTCCTGTCACCTGCAATAGGGTAGAACAAACCCTGAGTACTCAATTATACTCCACAAGACTTACCTGTCAGGAGAAAATAAAAGACTCTAAGGATTTGCAAGGCTATCTGGCTTATGGTTATTGCATCTGCAGGAAGTATTACTAAACGTACGTCCTGTAACACCTAAATTTTTTTATTCTTTTAAAATAAGTAAATTTGATTTAATTATGTTATTAAGTGTGCATTCAATTATAGGAAATTAATAATTTTTAGGGAATTAAAATCAATTATAATATTTGAAACTTTTGATGCATACATGCTGCTGCAATATTTATTCATGGGATGATTGTTCTTGAATTAGAGTTCAAATGAATTCAAAAATTATTTGAAAATGCTTTTGGGAAAAATTGTTTGGAAAATAAAAAGGAAAAATGATCATCTTCCCCTCTTTCCTTGTTTTCGGCCCCCGAGCTATTTCCCTGGCAACCGCCGGCCCAGCTCTTCCCTCCCCTTTTCCCCCCTCGGCCCGCCAATCGCCGGCCCAGCCGCGCGCCTCGGCCGCTTGGCCCAGCAGCCACGCCAGGCAACCGCCCACGCCTCCCCCGTGCCCTGCCGCTGACGCCCGGGCCCGCTTGTCGGCGCCGTCTTCACCCCCGCGCGCCTCGAAACTGCCCGGCCTGGCCGCAACCGTCGCCCACGAACGGCGTCGTGGGAGCGCCCCCCCCTAGAGCCTCGGCCACTTCAAATAGCAGCCCGACCCCCGCGCGCACCCGGCTGCCCCCCACTCTCGTTTTCGCGCTTGCCAAGCACCGAGGAAGGCCGCAACCGCCACAGCCGTGGTCACCGGGATCCACCATCGTCGAGCTCGGGACCTCCGCGCGAACCTCCATCACCGAGCCGCCTCTGCTCCGGTTTTCACTACGGTGAGACTCGCAGTTCTCCCCTCTATCTCCCCGAGCAGTTTATTTCTCGTTTTTTGGCTTCTCGAGCCTTGGCCGCGAGCTCCGCGAGCCATGGTCGCCGGCCATGGCGGCCACCGCGCTAGCCGCCGTTCCCGGCCACCGAAACGGTATGGCCGCGACCCCTCCTTCTTCCCCCGCGCTCACCGGTGCCCTTGGAGGTCCATTTGGTGAACCCTAGACCCTAACCGCGCGTGACCGTGACCTCCACGTCGCCGGCAATGGCGCCTGGCTGCCGGTGACACTGTTCCGGTCGGCCGTCCCTCCCCAGGCCGATCCTAGCCGCCCATCGCGAGATCAACGGCCAGGATTAGAAGTTACCCCTTCGCGGGTAATTTTGCTAAAGAGTCCCTGGACTTTTCTAAGTCCTAACCCGTAGCCCAAAGCGTATTTCCTGAATGCGCAATCCCGTTTGGAAAGCGTAAACTCCACGGCTTAAGTCAAAAATACGTTTTCAATAATTACAGAAATGCCATTTGAACTGTTTTGCTTATAAAATTGTGGTTTTAGCTCCGAATTGATCCATTCAAATCGCGTTAGCTTTGTAATTTCATAAGCTACATGTTGGAGCTACTGTTAGTCAAGTTTAGAACTTTTTAATTTCATGATTAGATTTAATTAAATATATGGCTATAGGAAAACCCGTTTAAATCATAACTTTCGTATTTTAGCTCTGTTTTTCGTGAACTTCACGTTGACGTGATCGTAGCGAGACGTAGATTAGTTTTACAAATATTTTATCTTGATTTCAATACTATTGGTGTACTATTCTAATGATAGGAATATTTGCTTTGCATGAATGCTTTTGGAATGTTGTATGTTGCTGTGTTGATCGTGTTCAGATGGTGAGGAAAACGTGGGAGACCAAGAACTCTTCGACGACCAGCAGGACTAGCACGAGTTTTGTGCATTCAATTTTATCCTTAAAATTGGGTGTGACAAATTGATATGAGAGCCGTGTTGACTGTAGGACGCAAGCCTAGTTAGAAAATGGTCGTTTTAGCATCTTTGCTCCTCTGGTTTCTTGCTTACTGACTTATTCTTGTTATTTTGTTAAAACATTTATGCTTTTCATACCTTAATCTATTATTTAAAATTGTTGATTCTAATTTCATCTCACTTTAAATCTATAGATGTCTCATAATCCGAAGACTACTCGACTCAGCACCGCCGACTATCGTGCCATGTTCACCCCGCGTGCCCCATCGGCGGAGAGGGAGATTGTGATCATCTCTGACAATGAGGAGATGGCTACACCGACGCCTACACTTGCTCCTACACCAGTCACCGTGCCCGTCTACCCTGTGGTAGCTACACCTGAGGAGTCGATGGCTACTTCCCCTACACCTGCTCCCTCCCCAGCTGCCCCCATGGAGGACGAGGAGATTGGCTGAAAGTGCAAGTACTACTTCAAGCCAGCTCTAGAGACAGCCTACTACCACACTCTCCTCACCCATGTGCTGGACGACTACTTCCCTGACTTGCACGCCTCCATTAGCTACCACTGCGCTGAGTATCGGCACCCACTGGAGGCTACCTTCTGGAAGGTAGAGCTGGTGGTCACCGCATGGAACGATATCATTAATGGACATGAGGTGGAGACTATCCACTATGCCCCTGCCAGGAGAGCCCATGCTTTGGATGACATGGAGGATGAAGCACAGAATGCCTACATCCACTACCATGGTCGTCGCTTTGAGGCCATGAGGGAGGATCGCTTTAGGTTCCTTCCTCGAAATGATCATGAGGGTGTTTGGCAGGTTTTGGCTCCACTAGAGAATGACCCAACTCTAGAGGCAATGGTGTAGCATGTCCACGCTATGCAGGGAGTGGATGATGAAGTCAAAGGAGAACTGCGTGCATCTCAGAGGGCGCAAAGACGTCTTCAGAAACAAGTGGATGAACTTCGAGCACAACTTGGACAGCCTTCCATCTACAAGAAGAAGCGATGTTCCTTCACCATGATTGACACCGCTCCATAGGTGTTAGGTGCCTTGATCTAGATTACCACGTCGATAGATTTGTGTTCTTAATTAGTCTTGTTGGTCTTATGAACTTGGTTGATTAGATGTTTGATTTGTGAACTTGGTTGATTTGGTATTTTGCTTGATTGCTAGAAGTTTGTGGGCATGTCCATAACTTCCTTAGATGGGAACTTTAAATTTAGAATGAAATCTTAATGCAGATGTTTCATTTTATCTTATCTCTGCTGTGCTGATTTCTGGAGCAGCCTGTGTTCTTTATCTGGTATCTCGAAATCTAGGATGATAAAAAATCTGAAACTTTTGTGGAGATAACTAGACCTCTGTATCTTTCAAGTGTCTTTGGAATCACGTCAATAGCTGTTCAGGTTTGGGAGATCTAGCTGTCACAAGTTGATGTTCTTGCGCTGTCTGGAACTCAGAACAGTTTCGGTTTAGCTCTACTTTTGCCTATGTGTGAGTTCGAATCTGTAAAAGTGGTCTAAATGAAAGTTGTAGCTGATGTCCTAAGCTATCTAACGAATCTTGGTGCACCTCTGTTGGATCTATGAAACTCGAGTTATAACAGTTTTACTGAACTACTGAATTTGAATCTTGTCTAGAAAATTCTCAGCATTGTTTCTTATCTTTTGTAAGCTCTCTATAATTGAAAAAAATCTCTAAATTTTGCACATTTGTTGGAAAACAGATGGCCGCAAGAGGAGGAAGAGGCAGAGGCCGTGGTCGTGGGCGTGATGCTCTTATAAATCCACCACCGCCACCTGTGACCATGGAACAGATATTGGGAATGCAAGCGCAGCTGATGCAAGCTATGATGCAGCGCTTGGACAATGAACCTGCAAGAGGGCCACCGCCTATTCAGGTTAGAGATAAGCATGGAGAGTTTATGAAAGGTCGCCCACCGGTGTTCACCCATGCCTCAGACCCTATGGAGGCCGATGATTGGTTGCGTGCTGTGGAGAAACAACTGAACATAGTACAATGCAACGACCTTGAGAAGGTGTTGTACGCTTCCGGGCAACTCCAAGGAGCTACTTAGGATTGGTGGGAATCATTCCAGTTTGGATGTCCCAACAATGCTCCTGCTATCACTTGGCAGGAATTTAAAGACAGTTTCTGGTGATACCATATTCCTGATGGACTAGTGGAACTGAAGCATGAAGAATTCAGATCTCTCAAGCAAGGATCAATGACTGTGGCGGAGTATCGAGACAAGTTCGCACAACTATCACGCTACGCTCCTAATGATGTAGCGGATGACAAGGATAAGCAACGCTGTTTCCTCAAGGGACTCTATGATGGACTGTAGCTTCAGCTAATGTCTAATACTTATCCTAACTTCTAGTCTTTGGTAAATCATGCAATCGTGATTGATGATAAGCGCAAGGAGATGGAAGCTAAGAAGAGAAGGCTCCAAGGGCAAGCTTCTGGAAGCAACACTCACTCACGTGCTTATCCCCAGCAAGGTTTCCAGCAGAGAAATCAAGGACCAACTCACCAGGGAAACCATGGTCAGTATCCTCAGCGGAACCAGTTCCAGCAACGCCCTCAGTATCAGCAATAGTTTGGAAATCAGCGTCCCCCACAATAGACTAGCAATCCTGCAACACGCCAGAGAGTGCCCAACAATGCTCCTGTAAAGAGTGGTGCACCCAACAATCCCAATGCCTGCTACCGATGTGGAGAAGTAGGTCACTATGCTCATCAGTGTCCTAAGAAGTAGAACCAACAAGCACCTTAGAACCAGACCAACAATTAGAAGTTCAACGCCCGACCACCTCTCACAGCGAAGGTGAACTATGTGTCATCTGATGCAGCTCAGGAGATGCCTGAGGTCATGTTGGGTACGTTCAACGTCAACTCTATTTCTGCTACCGTACTTTTTGATTCTGGTGCTTCGCATTCTTTTATCTCCCAAGCTTTTGTTAGAATGCATAGCATAACTTTGTGTGCCATGAAAAACCCTATACTAGTGAATTCCCCGGGAGGTAGTATGCTCGCTTCTTATTAGAGCCCCTCAACTAGCATTTCCTTAAGGGGGGTAGACTTCAAAGTGAAGCCTATTGTGTTGAGAACAGTGGGAATTGATCTTATTCTAGGAATGGATTGGATGAAACAACACCAGGCAGTGATTCAGTGTCAGGAGAAATCTATGGTTGTGACATCACTCAATGGAGATAGGATCTTTGTAGAAGTGGTAATGCAAGCTCAGCCTACAGCCACAGTGAATCAGCTAGAAGGTGAAGTCAATGAACAAGATCATGTCGTGGAGGAGTTCCCAGATGTCTTCCCCGATGACTTGCCAGGTATGCCACCTGACCGAGACATTGAATTCATTATCGAATTATTACCTGGAACTACACCAATAGCTAAACGTCCATATAGAATGGGAGTTAATAAATTAGAAGAGCTTAAGAAACAACTAAAAGAGTTGCAAGAAAAAGGTTTCATACACCCCAGTTCTTCCCCATGGGGGGCACCTGTGATCTTTGTGGATAAGAAGGATGGTAGTCAACGGATGTGTGTGGATTACTGCTCACTTAATGAGGTTACTATCAAGAATAAATACCCTTTGCCTAGGATTGATGATTTGTTTGATCAGTTGAGAGAAGCTCATGTGTTCTCCAAGATTGATCTCCGATCTGGTTATCATCAGCTTAAGATTTGGAACTCGGACATACCCAAGACAGCATTCACTACACGGTATGGATTATATGAGTACACCGTTATGTCTTTTGGATTGACCAATGCACCTGCATACTTCATGTATCTGATGAATAAGGTGTTCATGGAGTTTCTAGATAAATTTGTGGTAGTATTCATAGATGACATACTAATATTCTCCAAGACTGAAGAAGAACATGTGGAACACATAAGGATGGTCTTGCAAAAGCTTAGAGAACATAAGTTGTACGCTAAGCACAGCAAGTGTGAGTTTTGGTTAAAGGAAGTCTCTTTTCTAGGTCATGTTGTCTCCAATGGTGGAATAGCAGTGGATCCAGGCAAAGTGCAAGATGTACTAAATTGGAAACCACCAACAATAGTAAGTGAGATTCGTAGCTTTTTGGGATTAGCTGGTTACTACCGAAGGTTCATTGAAGGCTTTTCCAAGCTAGCCAAGCCCATGATAGCTCTATTGGAAAAGAATGCTAAGTATGTATGGTCGGATAAATGCCAGGCAAACTTTGAAGAGTTAAAAAAGAGATTGACTACAGCTCCAGTATTAATCTTGCCCGATTTAAGCAAGAACTTCTCTATATATTGTGATGCATCCCGTTTGGGTCTCGGATGTGTGCTTATGCAAGAAGGAAGAGTGGTGGCATATGCATCTAGACAATTGAGGAAGCATGAGTTGAATTATCCTACTCATGACTTAGAATTGGCAGCTGTGGTTCATGCTTTAAAGATCTGGAGACATTATCTGATTGGACATAAGAGTGATATCTATACTGATCATAAGAGTTTGAAGTATATCTTCACCCAATTAGATCTGAATCTAAGACAACATCGTTGGTTGGAATTAATCAAAGACTATGATTTGGAAGTGCATTATCACCCGGGAAAGGCAAACGTCGTAACTGATGCACTTAGCAGAAAGAGCTATGCCAATGGAATTTAGATAACATCTATGTCAGCAGAGTTGTGTGCTAAAATGGAGTATCTCAACTTGAGCTTGGTCACTAATGCAATGGAATTGGTGATAGAGCCTACATTGGAGCAGGAGATACGCAAAGGTCAATTGGAGGATGAAAAACTTATAGAGATAGCAGAGAATGTAGTGCTTGGAAAGGCACCCGGATTCAGAATGGATGAGAATGGAACTCTTTGGTTCGGGAAAAGGATATGTGTACCAGAAGTGAAAGCTATCTGAGATGCAATTCTACAAGAGGCCCATGAGTCTGCTTATTCTATACATCCCGGAAGTACCAAGATGTACTTGGATCTCAAAGAAAAGTATTGGTGATATGGTTTGAAGAGAGATGTGGCAGAATATGTGGCTTTGTGTGACACTTGTCAAAGAGTGAAAGCTGAGCATCAAAGACCTGTAGGGTTACTACAACCAATGAAGATCCCTAAATGGAAATGGGAAGAAGTTGGTATGGATTTTATTGTAGGACTGCCCCGCACTCAAAGAGGTTATGATTCAATATGGGTAATAGTGGATCGACTCACCAAGGCTGCTCACTTTTTACCAGTCAAGACTACTTATAATGGTGCAAGATTAGCAGAGTTGTACATAGAAAGAATAGTGTGCTTACATGGTGTTCCTAAGAAAATTGTGTCGGATAGAAGCACCCAATTTACATCACAATTCTGGCATAAAGTGCATAGATCCTTGGGGACAAAGTTGAATTTCAGTTCTGCGTACCACCCGCAAACTGATGGACAGACTGAAAGGATCAACCAGATTTTGGAAGATATGTTGAGAGCTTGTGCACTTCAGTATGGTGATAGTTGGGATAAGAGTCTGCCTTATGCAGAGTTCTCATACAACAACAGTTATCAAAAGAGCCTCAAGATGGCACCTTTCGAGGCGTTGTATGGACGTAAGTGTAGAACGCCTTTGTTCTAGAATCAGACTAGAGAAACTCAAGTGTTTGGACCCGATGTCCTTAGAGACGTGGAAGAACAAGTGAGAATGATTAGAGACAATTTGAGAGTAGCTTAGTCTCGACAGAAGAGTTACGCTGATACCCGTAGAAGAGAGCTGACTTTCGAGATTGGTGATTATATGTACTTGAAAGTGTCACCAATGAGAAGTGTGAGAAGATTCAATATGAAGGAAAAGTTAGCACCAAGGTATATAGGACCTTTTAAGATCCTAGAGAGACGTAGAGAAGTAGCTTATCAGTTGGAACTACCTGAGAGCTTGTCCGGTGTGCACGACGTGTTCCATGTTTCCCAGTTGAAAAAGTGTCTGAGGGTACCAGAAGAACAAATTCCTTTGGAAGAACTTGTTGTCAAGGAAGATCTTACTTATGAAGAGTATCCGATAAAGATCTTGAAAACTGCCGAAAGAGTTACGAGAAGCCGAACAGTAAATATGTGCAAGGTGCAGTGGAATCGTTAGATAGAGGATGAGGCTACTTGGGAAAGAGAAGAGGATCTGAGAAAGACTTATCCCCAACTGTTTGAGTAAGCAATCACCTGAATCTCAAGGACGAGATTCATCTTAAGGGGGGTAGAATTGTAACACCCAAAATTTTTCATTCTTTTAAAATAAGTAAATTTGATTTAATTATGTTATTAAGTGTGCATTCAATTATAGGAAATTAATAATTTTTGGGGAATTAAAATCAATTATAAGATTTGAAACTTTCGATGCATACATGCTGCTACAATATTTATTCATGGGATGATTGTTCTTGAATTAGAGTTCAAATGAATTCAAAAATTATTTGAAAATGCTTTTGGGAAAAATTGTTTGGAAAATAAAAAGGAAAAATGATCATCTTCCCCTCTTTCCTTGTTTTCGGCCCGCGAGCTATTTCCCTGGCAACCGCCGGCCCAGCTCCCCCCCTCCCCTTTTCCCCCCTCGGCTCGCCAATCGCCGGCCCAGCCGCGTGCCTTGGCCGCTCGGCCCAGCAGCCGCGCCAGGCAACCGCCCACGCCTCCCTCGTGCCCTGCCGCTGACGCTCGGGCCCACTTGTCGACGCCGTCTTCACCCCCGTGCGCCTCGGAACCGCCCGGCCTGGCCGCAACCGTCGCCCACGAATGGCGTCGTGGGAGCGCCCCCCCTGGAGCCTCGGCCGCTTCAAATAGCAGCCCGACCCCTACGCGCACCCGGCTGCCCCCCCCGCTCTCGTTTTCGTGCTTGCCAAGCTCCGAGGAAGGCTGCAACCGCCGCAGCCGTGGTCACCGGGATCCGCCATCATCGAGCTCGGGACCTCTGCGCGAACCTCCATCACCTAGCTGCCTCCGCTCCGGTTTTCACCGCGGTGAGACTCGCCGTTCTCCCCTCTATCTCCCCGAGCAGTTTATTTCTCGTTTTTTTGGCTTCTCGAGCCTTGGCCGCAAGCTCCGCGAGCCATGGTCGCCGGCCATGGCGGCCACCGCGCTAGCCGCCGTTCCCGGCCACCGAAACGGCATGGCCGCGACCCCCCCCCCCCTTCTTCCCCCGCGCTCACCGGTGCCCTTGGAGGTCCATTTGGTGAACCCTAGACCCTAACCGTGCGCGACCATGACCTCCACGTCGCCGGAAATGGCGCCTGGCCGCCGGTGACACTGTTCTAGCCAGCCGTCCCTCCCTAGGCCGATCCTAGCCGCCCATCACGAGATCAACGGCCAGGATTAGAAGTTACCCCTTCGCGGGTAATTTTGCTAAAGAGTCCCTGGACTTTTCTAAGTCCTAACCCATAGCCCAAAGCGTATTTCCCGAATGCGCAATCCCGTTTGAAAAGCGTAAACTCCACGGCTTAAGTCAAAAATACGTTTTTAGTAATTACAGAAATGCCATTTGAACTGTTTTGCTTATAAAATTGTCGTTTTAGCTCCGAATTGATCCATTCAAATCGCGTTAGCTTCGTAATTTCATAAGCTACATGTTAGAGCTACTGTTAGTCAAGTTTAGAACTTTTTAATTTCATGATTAGATTTAATTAAATATATGGCTATAGGAAAACCCGTTTAAATCATAACTTTCGCATTTTAGCTCCGTTTTTCGTGAACTTCGTGTTGACGTGATCGTAGCGAGACGTAGATTAGTTTTACAAACATTTTATCTTGATTTCAATACTGTTGGTGTACTGTTCTAATGATAGGAATATTTGCTTTGCATGAATGCTTTTGGAATGTTGTATGTTGCTGTGTTGATCGCGTTCAGACGGTGAGGAAAACGTGAGAGACCAAGAACTCTTCGACGACCAGCAGGACCAGCATGAGTTTTGTGCATTCAATTTTATCCTTAAAATTGGGTGTGACACGTCCTTATATTTGATTTCATTAGCAGTCATTATTAGTTAATTAACTAACCATTCTATGTAAGCACCTGTGCTACTTTCAAGTAGGTGGTAAGCAATCAGAATCAATTTTCCATCTTTTATATTCCAGTTCTTATTACGATGCTAGATCATAGACAAGTCGTACCGTATTACACGGCAATTCATGAACCAATATATCCCAGCTGGGTGCCCTAAAACACACGTCCCGCTTGCACCACAGGCACAGGCAAGATCAACCCACCACTCTCCTATCAAGGGGTCCAGGTCCCCCGTCCAAACTTAGACTCTAAGCCCCCACACCTACATCCTGGACTTAGTGTGGTGCTTAGACCTCCACCATCCCCTCCTCTAATCAGTCGGTCCAGAAAGAGCCAGAACCCACGACAAGAGAGCAACGAGCCTTTCCTGTTCCTATAAACAAGTATGTACTCAGAATAATAAGTCTGTGACCTGACTAGAATCCAATACAATGGCCGGTCCTTAACCGACACGGATAGGAAAAATAGTGTAACCAAGCTACGCCCCGTTGCCTATGGGACACAACCTCTTACACCCACCAATACCCATACCATATCCTTGTTCGGTCTCCATTTCCTTTTACCATTTTATCACGAGAGTAATAGTAATATAATAACAACAATAATATCTTTTTCTATCTCTCGCGAGTGACAGGCAATCACTCGACTTCTACCAGAGTCCTATAGCATAGCAATCTATATGATCCTATCATACTAGTAAGACTCATAGGATAAGGATATATATATATGCAAGTGGGTTTCATTAAACTCCTTAAACCTAATGCACAAGCATAAAATAAAGTGTAGAATAATAGGGGTTATGTACCGAGACTTGCCTAGGTAAGATATAACCAGGTTAGCTTTCATCTTGGTGGCATGATCATCAAGTCACCATCTGCTTCCGCTACTCCCGATGACTCCATGATCCAACATCGCTCCTATCAGGAAATACGTGGATGCAACGTAGGGACGTAAATAATCAACGGCATCCGCAATCCTAAAATACGATTATGTCTCGCAAGCTAATGAGCTAGCTCTAATGACTAACATACTAAGCCATGTATCCACGTGGTCAAGTGAGGCTCGTTTTTGGAAAATGCTTTCATTCTACAATCCCCCCCAACTAATTTTTGGCATTTGATTGATTAAATATATATTTTCGTACTAGGGCTCATTTAGTTACCTTAACAAACTAATTTCTATGGAGCTACAAAAATTATAGTGAGCACCTAATAATGTTAGGAATCTACTGTAAAAATTTCAGGGCTAGTACTACTACCAATTCATCATAACAATTCCTACAAATTCATGTTTTGACAATATTAAGTATCTTAAATTAATTATGTAGCTCCTAAGAATATTATAAAACTATGTGAACAAAATATACTAGCAGATAGATCATGATTTTAGAAGTCTAACAAAATTAGTTTCACAATTTTTGGATTCCTACAAAATTTTATATTAATTTCGCAAGTTTGCCTTAGAAACTAATTTAGAAAGTGTTTTAGAATTCAAAACGGACAGGCAGCAACCACTTTGGCCCAGAAACCCTTCGTGGCCCGCGTGAAACGGGGTGGCACGCCAGCAGGCCGATCCAACTGGCCCACGATGCAAGCGCCCACGCAACTTTCGCAAAATAGCCCCCAACCTATTGGATTATTACGCGGCACGGCTGCGTACTATAGCACTAGAGGCATGTCTTGCACCGAGCACCCCCGATTTACCGGCGTGGCGGTGCACTTGGCTGGCGGAGCCAAATAGGTGGCTGGCAGTCCACGACTGGACTCGATGTGAGGGAGATGTCTAGCTAACTACCTAAACCACTCATGAGTACGAGGAATTGCTGCTAAGCTGAGCAATTGAAGAGAGAGGGAAAGAAAAGCGATGGCTCTACTCTTAGCACGGCCAATGAACAAGCAGGCGAGCGGATACGATCAGATTAAGACGTGTGGGTTTGGTTGGCAACGATAGTGCAAGCATGTGCATATGAGTTCCGAAGCAGTGGGAGGGCTTGGCGTGACGCACTTGAGTTGGAGCAGCCAAGGTTGAGCGATCTCGTCGGTATTAGCTACCAGGAATAGGCAAGGCAGAGGGGCAACACCCTCGCCACAGCGACCAGGGTCATTGACTCTGATGGGACGAATAGAGGGGCCATGCTAGGTTGCGGCGTGGTAGTTGGATCGAGCAGCGAGATGGGCGCCACGTCGACCACACGACGATCGCCGTGGCATCAACCTAGCCTGCCCACATCATGGTTGGCAGCGCGCCCACGATGGACACGTGACAGTAGCCCTGTGGCTAGCCTAGCCTCGCAAAATGTGACCGAGGCTAGCCTACCCCAGCGCGCGATAGGTAGCCTCCGAGACCGGCCCACGGCGCGGCCAAAGCCATGAACGGCCAGACAACGGCAGTGCACGGTGACCACTCCCACGAGCCAAATAGCCGAACGATGTGTTTGCATGAATTTTAAAGCGATGCAAAGGCTGCCAATCAGTGCGACTAAGGTTCAACCACTTCACTGAACTAAGGTCCATGTCACTAGCTATCTAGCGAAGCAATCGTCGTGACCCAAGAGTGACTAGAGGGAGATACAGGAATGACAAGGTGAGTTTGTCACGCTAAATGCCAGTTCATGAACAAGGCACCAAAACGTGGTTCATAGCGTATTCTAAGGAGTTTTGGGCAATTTTTACGAGAGCAACGTGATTTCCAACACAACTTCAACCTACACCATGCTCATGTACTCACTTTGATGCAATCAACCATACAAAACATGGACCTAGTGTTTAAATATTTTTGTTAGAAATTAAATGTCAAAATAGCATTGTCTTACTACTTCTCCCTACTTAGAAAAGTTAATGATTTCAATTGAGGCTACGTAACCATTAACTCTTTTGTCTCAATTTTTAATAGATCTAAACCTTGTTAACTTCAACCAACAAATACTTCATGCAATAGTCCATACCTTATACTAATGTGGCAGAACCGCCTAATCTAATGCATCCTAGGAGTGCTTGTCTTCCATTAGACACTAAGCACTCAAGGGAGGACACTAAATTACGTAGTTCCATTGAGCACACCCCAAGGGAGAACCCAAAAATCCATATTTTTCTAGTAGGGTCACAAATGAGAGAATAAAGCTTACATCGTTCTTAACCATTTCTTACATCACTTTTAATACAATATCAGGGTATAATATTTATTGTTATAACAGCAGAATGTAATCATATTATCAGAGTTATGATCAATTTAATTTAACAGCGGAATATAAACATATGATCAGAGTTAAAGCAGAAATAAATATCTATTTCTGACATGATGAAGCATTGATATATAAACTATGACAACAAATTGTAAAACTTTTATTTATAAAAATATTTAGTGAGAGTTATAATTAAAAACTATGATCGTAGCGTAAAAGAAATCCTCTCGGAGCCCACCAGGAGGAATCCACACACAAAGGTCAACTCTAGCCTCCACCTGTCACCTGCAACAGAAGGAAATAAAACCTTGAATACTTAATTGTACTCAGCAAGACTTACCCGATAGGAGGAAAGAAAAGACTCTAAGAATATGCAAGGCTATCTGGCTTGTGGGTTTATTGCATCTGCAGGAGCAAAACTAAAAGTACGTTCTTATATTTGATTTTTATTAGCAGTGCATTAGTTCATTAACTAACCATTCTATGTAAGCACCTATACTACTTTCAAGCAGGTCGTAAGCAATCAAATTTCCTTTTTTTTATCTTTCATCTTCCATTTCTTACTACGGCGCTAGACCCAAAACAAGTCATACTGGATTGCCCGGCGATTCACAAATCAATGCCCCCAGCTGGGTACCCTGAAAACACACGCCCCGCTTGTACCCCAGACATAAGCAGGACCAACCCATTACCCTCCTATCATAGGGTCTAGGTCTCTGTCCAAACTTGGACTCCAAGCTCTCGCTCCTAAGTCCTAGACTTAGTGCGGTGCAAGGACCTCCACCATCCCCGCCTCCAATCAGTCGATCCGGAAAGAGCCGGAACCCACAACGAGAGAGCAACAAGTCTTCCCTGCGCCCATACCCAAGTATGTGCCTGGGATAATAAATATGTGACTTGCCTCGAGACTTATGTAACGACCGGTCCTTAACCGACACGGATAGGGAAAATAGTGTAACCAAGCTATGCTCCATTGGCCATAGGACACAACATTTTACATCCATCAATACCCAAACCATATCCCTGTCCGGTCACCATTTTTCCTTTCCACCATTTATATTTTCCAAGTGATAATAATACAGTAATATATTTCCTATCTCTCGCGAGTGACAGGCAATCACTCGACTTCTATCGGAGTCCTATAGCATAGCAATCTACACGATATTGTCATACTAATAAGACTCATAGGATAAGGATTTATATATGCAAGTGGATTTCGTTCAACTCCTTAAAACTTAATGCATAAATATAATTTAAAGTGCAGAAAAGTAGGGGTTATGCACCGGGGCTTGCCTGGGTACGATTTAATCAGAAGTTAGCTTTCCATCATAGCGACACGATCTCCAAAAGCACCGTTCCTCCAGCAACTTCTTATGACTCCGCGATCTATCAACGTCCCTATTCTAATATGCAATACGATGCAATGTAAAGACGTAATTAATCGACAGCAACCGTGACTCATAAAATATGATTTACGCCTCTCAAGTTAACGAGCTAGTTCCAACGATGACCGTACTTAGGCTACATATCCATATTATCGAATAAGGCGTTATTTCCCAACAAATGTTTTAGTTATACAATTTCAAGGTGTTTCTTTATTCAAATAGGGTATCATTACCTATCTTGCAAATTAATTATTATGGAGCTAGAAAAATTATAGTGAGCTACTATTTATAGTAGGAATTTATTATAAAATTTTTAGAGTTAATACTATCACCGATTTATCATGGAAATCCCAACAAGTTCACCTTTTAACAATATTAGGCATGTTAAAATAATTAGAGCAACCCTAAAAACATATCGAACCTATGCGAATAAAATACACTATTAGATAGATCATGATTTTAGAAACTCAACAAAATTGGTGTCATCATTTTTGGACACTTACATAATTTTATATTGATTTTACAAGTTAAACTAGAAACCTATATTAGAAAAACATTTAGGAAATGGAAAGGGCCGGCGGCCACCCCGTTCGGCCCAGCAGCCCTTACGCGGCCTCATCGTGGCCCACTACCGGAGAGTGTAGCTCGGCCCGTAGACGCATAGCGCGCGGCCTAGGCGCGATGGCACAAGGCTGGCCCAGCGTGGGTGAGCCCACACGGTCCGGGCGACGGCACATATGCGAAGAGGCCCCTGAGCTTCTAACAATTCACCCCGCAGTACAACAACACTATTCACTTGGGTCATGTATTTTACACCGAGAACCCCGCAGTACAACAACACTATGCACAAACCAGGGGAGCAAAGCGCCGGCTGATGCGGCGTCTCGCCGGCGTGGTGCTATCGCGGTGGCCACGGCAGCCTCGCACGCGCTCTAGGTAGGGCGTGACTCGGCTAGAGGCGACACACAGTGGCGGTTTGGCTAGGCGTAGGGAGGTGCGCGGCCACGATTGGGGCGGAGCACGGCATGGGCAGCTGGGCAGCGACAGAGGAAACGGCCGCGGTGCGGATCACAGTGGGGCCGAAAAGGGAGCGCGGGAGGGCAGCGCTGACAGGAGGGCTCCTCGGCTCCGGCGGGGCTGGCGCGCTCACGCGCGTGGTGGCGGCGGTGGAAGCAGCCACGGCGGGCACGACCATGACAGGCCGGGCGCTGTGGCATGGTGTGCCGAGAAGCAGCGGGTCCAACGAATGCGCACGCTCGTAAGGGGAAAAGGGAAGGGGGGACAGGAGGAGCCATGGTAGCGGGGAAGAGCAAGGCGAGGCGGAGCCGTGCGCGGACGCCATTGAGTTGTGGCATGCAGACAAAGGAGCGCGGGAAGAGGGAGCAGTAGGACGCAATGGCGGGTACTGCATGGCGAGCGCCGACCCGGCAGCCTCAGGACGCGACGCGGCCATGGTGCTGCGGGCACGCGGAAGAGGCAGCGGTCCAAAACGGGACGTGGGGCGTGACGTTAGGCCTACCTTAGCACATATGTGGGTGGCTATAGTGTGACTGCAGGACCTGACAACGGTGCTTCTTGCTAGAGGGAGCGAGGGCAAGGATGAGGAGAACTAATGCACGGGTAGAGAGAGAAGCAGCGTGAGGATTCAGTATCCACTTGAACGTGAACGTAGGGCAGCGTAGAGATAAAGCCGAGATAGACAGAGACAAGCCGAGGCAGGATACAGAGGCAGTAGAGGCATCACGATAAGGTCATTAGTTCAACGGGACAACAGAGGCAGTAGCTACTCGGTGGTGCACGACAGAGAGAGGGGAAAACAGACTGAAGCAAGGAAGAGCAGTACACGGCAGCAGCAGCAAGGACGCTCGCACATGGCGCTGGGTGGAGGACAGCAGTGGTATTCAAGGTGCAGCAGAGAAGATGCGACGAAGCTGGCAGTGACCACGAGCACGTGGCCCGGTTGGCGAATAGAAAAAGACTAGGCGTGATGCATTGAATCGTAGCAGCGGGTCCGAGCGGGGTCACCTGACGTCGGCTAACGGTAGAGCTGGGCTAGGGAGACGTCCCGTCCCTACTGTGGCCGGGCCACCGATGAACGATAACGAGCACGAAATTTAAAGCAACGTGAAAACTGCTAATGATCACGATTGAGATTCAACTAATGTCACGACGCTAAAATTGATCTCATCAGCTATCCTATAGAGCAATCCGCACAACAACGGGCCACACGAGACGAAGATACAAGCGCGCCAACTTGGGTTCGTCACTCGGGCACCAGTTCGCGAACTGAGTTCCTGAACATGGGTTACAACGCATTTCGAAAGAACTTCAGGATATTTTGGGGTAACCCCGCAACGTCAAACCAACCTACGAACTACACCAAGCCAAGATACTCGCCGTGAATTAGCGAACTATACAAAAACATGAATATATTCTTTTATCATTTTATGTGAGTTTAAAAATTTTAAAACACGAGAGCTTGGTTAATTAATTTCTTTTAGGCCTTAATCAAGGTGCTAAGCGAGCTCGTAACACCAGAGATGTTACAACTAACCTGTAGGAGCAAAATATCTAAGCACCCTTTAACTATTTTGCTCAATATAATTCGCCAAAATGGTGCTTTAAACATAAATTCAAGTGTTTGCCGACTTAACGAAAATGTCTTATCTTAACGTCAAGTATGATTTTAGAGCTCCCAAAACACTAGTTAACAACATCTATTTTCCAAAAGTTAAAGTTGCATTGTCATCTACCTAGTTTGTACTTCCAACTTTATTTAAGTGTCACATACATGTTCTATAGTATTCTTGTTTAATAAAAATTGATTTTAAACCCTAAGTGATATAACATGACTATTGAATCAACTTTCGTTTAGCATTTTTGTTGATTGTTTTGAGTTACGGAAATTGATCTACACACTTTACACATGCATTGCCACATAAACATGAGGCTCATGACATAGTTTAGTAAGTTGTTTAAGCGGTAACACCGAGGGTGTTACGATAGATCCAGGCAAAAATAGCACATTGCAAACTCTCTACCCAAAGCCCATGATTACAAATGCAACATTTTCTTTTGTATAGTTTTGGTTCATATGATTACGGCCATGTTCGTTTGTCTCATGAGTCGTACTGTTTCAGCGAGTGTTTTTCTCTCACAATAAATCAACGAAGAGTACTTTCAGCCATATCTTTTCAGCGAAGCGAACATGGCCTATGCCGTTTATTCCATTGCAAGAGTTTTAAATAACACATTTTTAGTTTGTGCCAATCTATTGAAATTGGACTCATTACGGTCAGCAGACGGTTGTAGAAACCATGGGAACACGACGGAAGGAACATCACCATCTGTCGGAGGAGCATCCCTGCTAAGAAGGTATCCCTGCTAAGAAGGTTCAGAAGTACAACCCTCTGTATGATTTCCAATAGCAATAGAGCATGGCTAGCGCCCGGAAGTCCGGACGCCACGCTATTGCGCCTACCTCCGCCTGCTGCACCCACGCCGCTGCGCGCCTGCCCATCCATGTCTCGCCTGCTGCGCCCGCCCACGCCTACTGGGCCTGCCAGCCCACGCCTGCTGCTGCTGCGTCATGCCCTCCTGGTGCTGCTTCACATGCTGCAAGCTGCTGCGCGCCTGTGCATGCACGTGGGACTACCCAACGCCAGCAGGGACCACCTCCGCTTGCCCTCGCTTCCCACGCCTGACGTCGAGGTGAGGTAGTAGAAGGTAACACCCGATCTAGTTTTGAAACATCCATATGCAACAATTGCAACATACGTCTGAAAGACAATGAAACATTTGAAACATGCGTCTGAAACACTTGCAAAAACACCTGAAAACAATTAAAACCATACAAACATACACAATCCAGATAAAACACTTACAACATATGTGTGAAAACATATGCAACATCCAGATAAACACATTTGCAACATGTGTCGGAAAAAATGAAACATTCGAGAACAGAAGCTTGCAACATACATGTACAACCATTGCACATATGCAACATCCTGATCTACTTTTGCAACATCCATCTGAAACACTTGCAATATACCTCTAAAATATCTGAAAACACTTGAAATATACGCTTGCAACATGTAGTTTTCACCCTTCCGTGCGACGCAGAGCAGAGTGGGGAACTGCCAATTCTGACCACCGGCGGCCATGGATGGTGGCGTGGCCTGGCAGCGGGTAGCTGCGCCTACGCCTAGCCTGGGCCCGGCCAGCGACGGGCCCTTCTCTTGGCGCCTAGCCTGGGCGCGGCGGAGGACGGAGCATGGCATGGCAACCTCCCCTTCCTGTCGACAGGTGCGCTGGATGGGCGTGCATGTGCAGGCCTCCCCTACCTCTCCTTCTGCAACGGGTGAGGTGGATGGGGGCATGGCGCGTGGCGCAGAGTAGTGCGAGATGTGGCCAGACGCGGCGGTGGAGAGGAAGTCGGGCGGGAGGCACGGTGGTGATATTTTTTTTAAGAAATTACGGTGCTTGAAGGGGAGCGTATACGAAGGGGAGTGTATAGGAGCTGATAAGAAAGCCCCATGGGCATCGCAGTCGCAGCCCACCGAGGGGTCCGTCCGGACGGACTGACTCGTCCTGGACAGAGCATGGCCGATAGCAATAAGATGAACAATTCATTTGATTGATTGAAATCAGATTAGTTTTCAGTCGTTCGTAAACTGTAGTACGTCACGCCCCTTTAAATAACGTAGTCCCATATCAGAGCTTCACAAGGAATGTTGGCGTGCCAGGGCATGAATCCTGTATGGCTGCATCCTAGTTTAAGTAGAAGTCCTAATTGGTACATGCTCCATTTTCCGTCATGTCTCCGGTGGGGTAAATACACATTGTAACAGATAAGAACCATCTACTAGATACAAATAGCTGTCGAAAGTACTCTTAGTTTCTAGAGCTTTGGCAGAAATGCCAATCTATTCACATCAGCAAACAAGTAATCAATGCCTTCTAGACAGCTAATAACAAAGTACTTGCCGGTAGCAATGCCTTTACAGGGGCGAACTTTGCAAACTACGGGCACCAATATTGATTGGAATACAGCCGTTGGGACATAACATATCACAACATTAGGACAAATGTTGATTTTTCGTCGTTCACAACGTAGGATAACACATTACATTAAAATAAAGCTTGCATGGTTAATGCCCTTTTGCGTGTAAAGTTGTAAACTTATCTGGAAGAGAGATCCATGGGAAGCAGACATATTTCTCATTGATAGCCAAGTGTTGTTAGGTCTGGTCTGAGCGAAGTTCACACCTGCAAGTTGATCAACTATCTTGAACCCATAATCTTACAGTCCTATCATTATCAAGGCCACCAGAAGCAATCTTGTTCTCTGTTGGATGGCAGGACACCGAGATGACAGTGTCTGTATGGCCGTCTAGTTTCTGAAGAATATTTCTCCCTTGGAGGTCCCATATATACACGCAGTTGTCTTCTGATCCACTGACAATGTACTTCCCATTCGTAACAGAAAATGCAGACTGGATGCAGTATTGTCTGTTCACATGTCCACTGTATACCTTCAAGAACTTGCCGGTAGCAAAATTGCATAGCTTCTGCAAGGTGCAATAAAAAGTTAGGAGGCACATTTTAGCAACCACAAATTTTTGAACAAATTTAGCAATAGAAAACACAACTACAATTTAATGTAAAAAGAAAGAAAGCACAACTACAATTATGAATAAAATTGTGCTAGCAACTCAGCTACATGACATGGAAGTATGAAATAAAAATGCCACTAACCAGCCTACATGAAGCTCGGAGGGGTTTTTATTAATGTCCTGTGGTTGCCGTGGATCAAATTAATACCAAGGACAGGTGCACTTGACATATGCATGCCAATATATTAAATGTGAACATATGTTACAACAACATTTTTTGGGGGGAAATATTAACTACCAGACAAACTACCCTAAAACTCAATGACCCTAGAATGATTTTCTCCCACTACAATCATTCAGACTATGGCAGTTTATATAATATCTAAATTTCCCATCCCTGTTGGTGGGCTGGTGGCACATGGACCTTAATCTATGACAATTGCAGTCATAATACAACAACAACAACAAAGCCTTTAAGTCCCAAACAAGTTGGGGTAGGCTAGAGTTGAAACCCAGCAGAAGCAATCAAGGTTCAGGCACGTGAATAGCTGTTTTCCAAGCACTCCTATCTAAGGCTAAGTCTTTGGGTTGTACAATAATTTTTAAGACGAGCACTGCTATAAATACTGCTCATCTGAACAATTCCTTCACAACTAGGAGAACAAATGGTTCAAATTTATCAGGAGAGAGATGGCAGGAAACTGGTAAGGAAGTATAAACGAACTAATTTAGTCATGAACCTAAAGATTTGAATTTTAGTTATTCCGTACCTGTATTTTTTGGTTTTTAACAAATAGTGCATCTATGCAAGAGAAAGGATACACTAAGATAACCTGTAATATAGAATAAAATAGCATTGTTGTTGCTAGAAGCAGAGCAGATCTGCAATCTGCTTACAAAGATCAATACTGTAGCTTCAGACAGCATAGTTGAGATGGGCTTTCAACTTCTAATTCATAGTCAAGAGATATTCATTTGAAACTAAAAGTCAGGACAAAACATCTAGAGTCTGCAGTTACCTATTCAAAATGCACTAATGTTACCTAAATAGTAAATACCCAGAAGTACCTGAAAAGGACTATGCTAGAGCTAGACACCACGGATTCTGGTTTGCATATGACAAGAAAAATATCAGGAGCTTCCCATCCCAAATGATTATGAGTAATCTGCAGTTGATAGTGCATGAGGAAAGACATATCTATGAGCTTCTTGTGAACTATCGGTCTGTTCGCTGGTTGGTTTCTGGGCTGATAAACCCGGCTGGTGCTGCCGTGCTGGTGTGTTGCGAGAGGAAAACACTGTTGGCTGGCTGATAAGCCTGGCTGAAACCAACAAGCTAACAGACCGTATGATTATGGCTAAATCTAGTCATTCTCATCCCAAAGACTTTATACTGTATGAGAAGTTGATCATTGAATGAGTATTATTATGAATCAACAACGAGCTAGTTGGTCATACCAGTGAGTTATCCAGCATGGCGACGAGGATAAACTTGCCATTGGGCGAGAACATGGAGAAGGACACCGCGGGCTTCTTTTCATCGATGACCGTCTTGAGGCAAGCCCCGGTCTTGGCGTCCCAAATCTTGCAGCTCCCATCATGGCTTCCTGATACAACGATGGATCCGTCCCTAATGAAATGCACGGAGGTGACGGGCTCGGAGTGCGCTTCGATGGCGCGGGTGCATCGGCCGTTCTTGACGTCCCAAATGCGCACGGTACAGTCAAATCCCCCGGAGGCGATCTGCGAGCTGGTCTGCGGGTTGAAGTTGGCGCTGAAGACGAAGTTGGTGTGCCCCTTGAGCACGCGGATGCAGCGGTCTGCGCCGGGGTCGGCGGCGGCAGCCTGGGCGCCGCCGGCGAGGACGGGCCGGATGTCCCAGATGCGGATGGTACGGTCGTCGGAGGCGGAGCAGAGGTAGTACGACTCCGTGGACCAGGACAGGTCGGAGACGCCGTCGGAGTGGCCGCGCAGGACGGCGATTACGGCGAGCGAGGACGGGGAGAGCAGCGCGACCGTTCCGTCGAGGGACGCTGTCGCGAGGAGGCGCCCGCAGGGGGAGAACCGCACGCAGGAGACCGCCCGGCTGTGGGGCGTCGCCTCCCGCACTTGCCTATACGGCCGATACGGCGGCGGCGGCGGCGGTGCCGTCTGCTGCGACATGGTCGGTAACGGCAACGCCCCTCTTCACGCGATGGGAAAGTGAATCGGGCCGGATTCTCTGCGGCGCTTATTTGCTAGTACTACTAGCACACAACAGGGCTACAGGAGAAAGTCGGAGACCTCTTCTATTTGGGGGAACGGTCAAATACACGGACACGGCCGATATCCGCAACACCAGCACGGCGCACCGCCTCTCGGAGAATCGAAGCCGAGCCGGGCCGGGCGGAGGGCGTAATGGATCTGCTGAAGCGGGAACTGGAGAAGAAGCGGAAGGCGGCGACGGCCGACTTCGGGGGCAAGAGCTTCGTACGGCGGTCGGAGCTGGAGCAGAAGCAGCTCCAGAAGCGCCGCGACGAGCACCGCCAGCTCCTCGCCAAGGCCAGCGCGTCAGCGCCCTCCGCGGATTCCGCCGCAGCCGCCACCGGTTCCGACCCCAGCAACCCCGACGCCGCAGCTCAGGCGGCGGTGGCGAACCCTAACCCTAGCTCCTCCTCCTCCGCCTCCTCGGCGCCCTCCGTCCCGCCCGCCCTCGCGCCGAAGAAGACTACGCAGGAGGAGGCGCTGCTCTCTGAGGAGCGTCGCATCGACGAGCTCGACCTCCCGCGGCACGAGGTGGTGCGGCGCCTCCGCGTGCTGCGCGAGCCCGTCACGCTGTTCGGGGAGGATGACGACGCCCGCCTCGCGCGCTTCAAGCTCGTGCTCAAGTCCGGCGTCATCGACGACATTGACGACATCGACATGACCGAGGGACAGACCAACGACTTCCTCCGCGACATGATCGAGATGCGCAAGCGGCAGAAGGCCGGGAGGGACACCTACGCCAAGGGCAAGGGCAAGCGTGTAGGTGGGGGTGATGGTGGCGATGGCGGTGCTGCTGGAGACAGTGCAGATGATGGGGATGCCAAGGGGAGCGGTGATGATGCTGATGCCGACAAGGACTCCAAGAGGATGAGGACCAAGTTTGAGGAGCTTTGCAATGAAGACAAGATTTTGGTGTTCTTTAAGAAGCTGCTTAACGAGTGGAACCAGGAGCTGGATGAGATGACTGAGCTGGAGAAGCGGACAGCAAAGGGGAAGTCCATGGTTGCAACATTCAAGCAGTGCGCGCGGTATCTCAGCCCCCTGTTTGAGTTCTGCAGGAAGAAGGTATGAATTCTAATGCAATTTCCATCTGTTGGTTGCTTAAATTGTGCTATTAATTTGATTGCACTTCAAATCGACACAATTATGCAAAGCTCTAATCGATAAACTGAGTGGGTAGTATACAAATTTAGCTAGTTGCAGTAATGTGTACCTGGAAAATTTAGGATTATGGACAACTAGCTGATGTGATGGACTAAGTTATAGCAATTTTAGGGCTCATAGGCAGATTACAAAGAATGCACAGTAAAGTTTAACGCTCAGCATAGTTTCTGTTGGTTTGAAAACTGTTGCTTAAATCGTTTTGTTTGTTGCGCTTTTCAAAAACATCAAAATGTCATGCTTGTTTTGGTAACATGCTTCAGAGTTCAGATTGAATAGCAACCTAGCTTCGAGATGTTGAAGGGAACTAAGATGGTGACCCTGAAACATTGCCATAATTTTGTTGAACAAAATTACCTGCTGTCACTTGTTGAATGTATGTAATGATTACTTTTTTTGACAGAGAATGAATATTCAACTTGTATTTCTGCAGTAACATGAAATTCACGTTTTGTAACTGCAGTTTGTGACAAGAAGGTGTCATATAGGACCTGTTTGTATTTGCATGATTTCAACAAACATTCGAACTCAATCTATTTCACTAGTATTTTGTTAGTATTTGAAGGTTATGACATGGAACTAGTTATGTTATTTATATTCTGATTCTGATAGGTTGTATAGACTAAAAACCATGTTTCTGTAGTTCTTAAACCAGCAGTGTGGCAACAAACAATCTAACTCTTTTTTGCAAGAGCTAATTAGTAATGGATTATCTACACCATGGCAAACATTTACATGGGAGACATGTAACGTGTTCCAATTCGTTTGAGCAGTTTCTGTTTGGCCATTCCCTCAATTCTGTGCGTTAACTTTATAGTGAATATCATGGTTTCTTGAAAAACATTTCATTCTACATTTGATGTAAGTTGTCTGCTACCCATTGTATATTGAGTAAGTAAAATAAAACTACTTCTTAGAGTGTCTACTCAGTTCATTTTGGATCATGCATGCAAGGAGTACCTAGAGACAGATAATTTATGTGCCCCAATATATTTGGGTTAATCATATTCTGGTTGTCAAATATACTTTATGATGAAAAGAAATTCTTTGAGTACTTTGGGATGCAGGGGAATTGATTGTATTGTGCGAATTTCCAGTCCTACTCAGTTTTGGTGTTCGTTGTTTTGCATTTGTTCTGTACTAGTGCAGATTCTAATTTTGGCATACTATAGCCCCAAATTTGTGTTTAAATGGAATTACCTGGGGTGTACGATTGCAATTCAGTTGAGCAATCAACTGAATTCTGGTTCCTGGCTGAGATTCAGATTTGATATAACTAGTATTTGCCTCATGATGGGCATAGTTTGACCTTCTTGGAAATATCAACCCACTATCTGCTTGAGCGGAATACTAATGACCATCTGAATATTGATTATGTTTATACCATTTACTACTAATGTTATTGTAGCCTTTCATCAAGTTTCTTGGTGCTTCACTGATTCTGATGCAATTTATTGTTGGATTAATTTAGGTTCTTCCTGATGACATCCGTCAAGCATTGCTTGTTATTGTTGAAGTGTTGCATGAAGCGTGATTATTTAGCAGCAATGGACCAATACATCAAGCTGGCAATTGGGAATGCACCTTGGCCCATTGGAGTCACTATGGTTGGTATCCACGAGCGTTCTGCCCGAGAAAAGATCTACACAAACAGTGTTGCCCACATCATGAATGATGAGACCACTCGCAAGTACCTTCAATCAATCAAGAGGCTCATGACACTTTGCCAACGGCGTTACCCTGCGCTGCCCTCAAAATCAGTAGAATTCAACAGCCTGGCAAATGGGAGTGACCTGCAGGCGCTTTTATCAGAAGAGAATGGTTCGGGTAAAGCTTCCGAGGAAAGGCTCCGGTTGATGCCAGCATCAAAAGAGTGATGCCTTCATAGACTAGATTGGATTACACTCTACAAATAGAGCTTGATATGTTTGTGTAATACTGTAATATCAACAATCAGTCCTGCCTATTTTTTTCCTCTGTTTTGTGCTGAAGAGAAAAGCAACAGAATTGTGTATGCTAATCAAATCGCCTTACCACTTGATCTGGTCGGGCAAGTTTTACTAATACATCTGCTACAACCAAAGAACCATTTTTGACTACTTGTTCTCAAGCAGCAGTGACATTGATGACTGTATTAATCAGGTTTGGTATTATCCTAGTTCTGTCAGTACTGCAATTGATAAGATCTGCAAACCATCGATTGTAAGTTCAGGCACCACGTGCCTAAAGTTTTAGGTTTATGTACAACATTGAAATCCATGGATTTAACTCATCTGAAGCCTGAACCTGCCTACATCACTGCGGCACTGCCTTATTCAGGTCGCAATTAATCTGTTTCCCACTTTCCCCTCTTTGCAGCATGCAAATCTGGAAATTGCGTGCAACAGCAGATCCATCACTCTCCCTTCTTCTGGATCCTAGGTAAGTGAGCCCACTGCATTGAAGCAACCCATATGATAGCTTGCTAACAATATGAAGAAGTTTTGAACTTTTGATGGAAAATGGTTTGATGAACAAATAATCCAGAAACTAGTTGAGGCAGATTGGAACAGTTTGGAGTTTGCAGTCTGCTGAAGAATGCTTACATTTTTAGAAGCGGCGCTGAAGGCCTCCTTGTGGGTGATGCTGGGATGTCTCGCCTTAATCCTCTGTATCTCCTCCCTGAGAAACAGATTGAACGCATTTTAAAGATCTCATCGCCTCTACCAGAGTAGCAGCTGAAAACATGCTGAAACTTCAATCACAATAGGGTATAACCAGTTGTTGGTTTATAGCCAACAACACTGACAAGTCCAGTGAGATAATATTTATTTCTTATGCATTTGACCTGTATGAGTACATCGGACAGCACGATCTGTATGTCTCGTAAACTGTTTTACACAATGGACATATCAGAGTGGAGTAGCATCACGAGCGACTTACTTGATGAAGCAATTGTAGGCTGACGGCGTCCGTTGCTTCCTAACTGGAGCTGCAAAATGTTTCAAAAGCTTGCTCAGTATCAATGAGAAGGACCACTGTATATAGGAAGCCACTGTGGAAACTGCGCACGATCACCTACGTTTGTTAACCGCAGGGAAGGCATGGTGCTCAGCAACAGTAGCCTCCGTCTCCCTGTCCTCTCCGCTGCTCTCGTCAGAGTCCCTGGGTGGCGGATCAACGTCGGCCTCCTGTTTCATCAGACGGACACGTCGTTTGGCCAATGTGCGCGTTAATGCAAAGGGAAAGAAGACACACGGTGGGAAACCTGCAGGGGCAGCTCGACGGACGCCAGCGCCGGGGGCGGCAGCGCGACGGAGAGGATGCCGCAGCAGCTGCCGCACTGCACGGCCACCGTCTTCAGCAGCTGCAGGCTTCCGCCGCACGGCACGCCCACCTGCATGCGTAGGCCGTAGTAGGTACGCAATCGTGCACGCCGTACGTGAGACCGTGTGGGCATTGGCAGTTTCCGGAGCATGTAGGGGGACAGGTCGTTGTTACCAGCAGGATGGTGGCGCAGAAGTTGCACTGCACGTAGCCGAGGCGCTCCGGGAGGGCGCCGAAGCAAGGGTGGCGTGGTGACGACGACATGGCCGTCCGCCGTTGAGCTCCCACAGTGTGAAGCAGCAGCAGCGAGAGTGGGTGGGTGGCGGCAGTGCAGGACTGTCCTGGTGTCACCATGGGGGTCTCAATTTGTAGGCGCCAACGACGATAAACTCGGCCTGTAATGTGTAATTCAGCATTACGTTTGCAAAATCGGGCAAGTTACGTGGACATGTGCTTGCAGCATGTGAGTGGCAGCAGTGCTTTCAATCAATGAAGTGATCGAAACTGGTTATCATCAGTTCTCATGCATGCAAGAGCCCCGGACAGGCAGGGGCAGCCATGCCCATCTCTGCGTATTTTGGTACAGGGCCACCTGTTTCTAGAGGCCACAAGAGGGCCTCAGCCTTTCAGGGAAAGCTTTATCTGGCGAACCAGAAGCTAGGCATGTGAAAATCGGTGCCTTATCGCAGTCGCAATCGTCGGTCTCAGTCGCAATCGATCTGCAGGCTGCTGCAGGCAAGGCAAGCTTCTGATCAGAAACTCATGCTGCTGCAAGAGGCACTGCCTGCCTGCCATAAAGGTCGTGGCGAAAACGACACGGTTTGCTTCATGGTGCAGGTTTGGTAAAAACAGTTGGGCCTTGTTCACTGTACATTTTTTTTAACCCGATGAATAGTACCACTTTCGTCTTATTTGGCAAATATTGTCCAATCGTGGACCAACTAGGCTCAAAAGATTCATCTCGTGATTTCCAACTAAACTGTATAATTAGTTATTTTTTTACCTACATTTAATACTCCATACAAGCGGCTAAAAATTGATGTGATGGAGAGAGAGTGAAAAAAGAATTTGGATGACATCTAAACAAGGCTTGCAGAGGCTCCTCGGTTACGTGGTTTCGGCGCCTTGCCACTCTCAAGATTCGTCCGATCCGGGCAAGCCTATTGAATTCGAGATTCCGCGACAGAACGACACGTTCTAATCCCTATGCATGTGTATTGCTGCACTCGCTCTAAACGTAGGAGTTGCCGAGTTGGAGTGTTGGAGATAGCACTCTCCAGTTGGGTCTGAGTAGAGCTCAGACTTTGGCACGGTCTAAAGTGTGGCACAGCAAGATAAATTTTCGGCACAAAGGCCGTGCCGTGTCGAGAATTGGCACGATGTATTCCATGACATGACACGTTAGGTGCACTTGGCCTGGCAATGGCATGGCCCGAAAGTGTGACTCATCTATTACATTTTATACGGTCCTAGCATGACAACCACTATTTAGGAAACACGAAATATGTCTCTTTTTTCATGCGTGGAATGTGTAGCTGTTTGTTACTAGTTATGAAAAGATTAACGCTAGTAAATTATTCTTGTCTACAACATTCTCTTGAATAGTCATGAAGTCCTCGATGCAATAAAAACTATGCAAATCGATGAGTAGTTGAATAAGACTAGTATTATACTATCAAGGGCGGGAGCCTCAACCTCATGGAGGCCAAACTAGGCTCCTGCCACGCCTTTCTCCGTGAAGTTCTACTGTCCAGTCTATATTTGCATACATGCTTGCAGGGACATCTGCATGATACCATACAAAAACTATTTTTTTTACCAAGCACTATCATTTGCCTCTCCAAATTAACCTTCAGTTCTATTCTTAATCTATGTTACCTCTAGTTGCTTGTATTAATAGATACTCCGTATGAAGCTTTAATTAGTGATTACTTTACACTTGTGTTTGTATAACACTCCCTAAAGATGAGCATGCAGCCCGCAGCACGGTGGCCCGACCTGAAGCACGGCTTTTTTTTTGGCCCGGCCCATGCGCGGCATGGCACGGCCCGACTCTTCGGCCGTGCCTGGGCCGCACCCTAGGCACGGCGGGCTGCACGGCCCGGCCCGGTAAATTGCCAAAGGCCCGGTGAAGGCCCTGCTATATCTATGGCCCAACACTAACTCCTAAATCCCAATCTGGCCCATACACTAACTCCACTATCTCCGTCCACTACGCACCCCCTCCCAGGTCGCGACTCCGCCACAGCGCCGCTTCCCCTTCCTCGCGTATGTAGATCTGCCGCAGCACCGCTCCCCCTCCCTCGCGTCAGATTCAGACGCGCCTCCTTCTCCCCGACGAGCACCAGTTGCCCGAGCGCGACGCACGCCTCTCACTCCCCGATGGGAGCCTCCTTCTCCCTGTCGCGCGAGTGACCGCCGGCCAAGCCCAACGCATGCCTCCCTCCCCTGACGCGCGCCTCCGCTCTCACCCCGATGGCCGACGCCCGAGCACGACACCTCCTCCGTCGGCCCCGTGCTCAATGACGCCGCCACCTGCCCACCTCGCCGTCGACTGGCTGTGTGGCTGCGCCCTTCTCCTCTTCCTCCCTGCTCTCAGTCCCTGTGTGCTGACTGTGCGGGCCACGGGCCGGCCTGGCCTGCAAGATTGGTCGTGCTTTTTGGGCCGCCCCGACACGAAAAGCGGCCCGGAGGGCCGTGCCTGGACCGTCGGTCAGGCATGAAGGACTGGTGCGGCACGGCCCGGTGGCCCAGCGGGCCCTGTCGGGCCGTGCCAGGCACGAAGCCCTGTCACTTCCCTCTTGATTTTGGCCCTGTTCGGCTTATCCCATATTCGGCCTGTTCGACTTCTTTTTTCAGTCGGAACAGTGTTTTTTTCTCACAACAATTCAGTCAGAACAATGTTTTTCAGCCAGTTTCAGTCAAGTTTCGGACCAGCGAACGGGGCCTTTACCTCACCCTCACCAAGCTTAAGGGCTGTGCTTGGGCCGACGTGGAACAAACCCGTGATTGTACCAGAGAAAAGACTTGTCCTGCCATGTCAGCATAACTTGCGTATCAAAAGTCATGGCCAGAAACCAAGCACAAACTTATGGCCATTAGTTAGAAAAAATAGTATGGCACCCCTGATGTAAAGAAAAAAATGTTGCACCAAACACATCCACAGACTTCAATAACAACCAGTTTAAACGTAAGAAGATATGCATATATACTTATATAGAACGCTAGCAGTTGAACACCAAATTAAAGTCTCACGCTCCCATGACCTAAACCTAAACCTATAGAATAGAACATACGACTCGACTGGAACTAATTAATTGAGAACCTATAATGATTAACATAGTCATTGCTAACAAGCATCCATATGTTGACTAAAATAGCTAGATATATCTATAGGAAGTTCTTGATGGACTCCTCGAGCTCCTTCACGACGGCCTTCCAGCCGGCATGCGTCGGGTTGATGTCGTCCCAGTAGAAGTACTTGTCCGGCGTGGAGCACAAGCTGTACGCCGCGACGCCGTCCTCCATCTGGCCGCAGTACTCACTCTGGTCGAAGATCTCGCAGCATGGCTCCAGCTTGTGCTTGAACTTCTTCGATAGGGAACCGGAACCGGAAGTGAGGCGCTTGAACATCGTTTTCAGGTCGAGGTTGAAGACGGCTGCATCTTTAAACACCTTCTCTTCGAGGTACGCGTTGTGGATGCTGGCGACCTTCTGGCTGTCGCAGGAGCTGCTGTAGTCGCTGGACCTCGACAGCCACGGCGTGCAGCCGATCGGGGGCAGCGTGCTCACCAGCACCTTCTCCACACCCAGGTCCATCAGCTGCTCCACGGCGTCGGCGATCTTGTCTGTCACGTCCTGGGCCATGGCGTTGATCTCGGAGCTGGTCATCTCGTTGACGCGTGCGTAGTCGCGTTTGCCGGAGAAGGCGATGAGCGCGACGGAATCCGATGAGGTCTTTGTCGATGATGCCGTGCCTGACCAGCCTCCTGAACTTGTCGACCTGAGTGCCGAGCTTGGGCGCCTCGTGTGTCCCTTCCACGACGCCGGCGCCGCCGACGGCGAAGTTCATGCCGGACGGGTCGACCCCGTCCTGGCTCCCTCTTCCTTTCCGCTGGAGGGGACTCCTCCTGCGGTCCTGCCCAGAATCCTCGCTGCAAGCAAAGACCAATGCAAGAAAACCATGAGATCCACAACGATCCTAGTACTTAGTTACGGGCAGGGGATCGGAGCACGTACCGATGAAATCAGGTAGGACCAATCCGTCGGAGAAGCGGCCGCTTGCACTCATGCCGTGGTCCTTGTCATTGCTGCCGTACGGGTAATACCAGGCACGCGTCGTCTTGGACAAGTCTGCTAGCGGGTAGTTTCCGGTGTCGGCGTAGTCGTCGCCGAACACGAACAGCTTATACTGCCGGTCAGAGTCGCTGTCGTCATGCCGCCGGGACTCCACATTACCAGCTCCTAACAAACAACAAATTAACAGGCAGCAGATCGGTGTTATTAGTGAAAACTCGGAGAACAGATCAATATATAATTCAAGAGGGGCGGAACAAGTAGTTTGAGAAATCGTCGACAACAATGCAACGTACTGTAAGTTGATGTTGATCAAAATACGCACCGCTAAGCAGGATGAGGAGGGTACAGACGACGGCGAAAAGAAGCTTCATGTTGGCAGGCTTGGCTGATGTCTTCGATCGATCAGAGGCGAGCTTGCCGAGTTACTCGGCGCGCAATTTGCGGACGAACAAAGGGCTGCGGTGGGTTTCAGACGACGACCTGCGTCGCAATTTATACAGGGGGAACATGGACCTGCTACATCTATGGGAAGGAGTTCGAGTCCTGCTAGGAAGCTCTCTTTTTGCACGGTTCCGATAAGAATATAACACGCCTACAGCCGAAACAGTAATTTTTTTTCACACAAACCAGCCATTAGTTATTTCCTTCAGAACCAGCAATGATACAAACCAGCCAACCGAACAGGCTAACAGGCGCTTTGCTCAATTCGTTTGGCCACTGTGTTCCGATAACAACAGCGCTAGCACAATCCGATGACTGTAACTCGCTTACAAACTGGTATACTATTATATGGCCCCGCTCAGCTGAATCTCGGCTTAAAATTGGCTTGAAAAATACTGTTCTAACTAAAATGTAAGAGAAAAATACTGTTCCAACTAAAAAAGAAACCGAACAAATCGGATTTAAGTTAAGCCGAACCGGACCTATATTTGTCGAACTAGTTAGAAGTGTCCGGCTAGGATTAATAATTATTAAAGCACTTTTTCCTATATTCTAGCTGTCTGAATTTTAAGAGGATTTTGGATGGCACTCTAGTACCTCTAACTAGTACAAGTAAATCGTTACTTTTATGATTTGTTATTTGTGTTTGCGTCATCCCTGCCCTAAAAAGAGGAAACCGAACCCGTTCACTCCCCGCGGTGAAGCCGCTGCACCAGTCGCACCTCCGTAACTCCATTGCGCCGACATGTGGGCCTACGCACTCGACCCCGCGGCTATACCCCACTCAGCACCCCGCCACAATCACACACCCTCCGTCCTCCCAAGCGCACCACCGAAGCCGGCGCTCTGCTCTGCCGCCTCGCCGCCTCCTTGGCTCTGGCTGCTGGCCTGCTGCAACTCCACCGCCCCACTCCACTCCACCGGCCCCTACCTCCGCGAGATGGCACGACCCGAGAACACCACCACCACCACGCACCGCCTCCAAACCCTAGCCCCCTCGCTCTGCCGTGCCGCCGCATCGTCGTCCCCGGCCTCCACCCGCGCCGCGCCCCTCTCCACGTCGTCGGTGGCCGCGTTCCGGCGCACATCGCCTATCCTCTCCTCTCCTGGTAAGCCCCCGTCCTGTCTCAGCCCTCAGATCTCCAGCACCACAGCAGCAGTTACTTCCTTGCTCCTTCGAGCTGATGGGCTTGTTCTAACGCATCGGAGGTCTGACCGCGCAGGCGACAAGCCGGCGCCCACCAAGGTCGAGGATGTCATGCCGAGGCGGAGCTCCAGGTGAGAGGTCACTTTAGGTTTCGGAATCTCCACGTGATTCCGGCAGGCATTTGCCATGGGTTTTGATGCGTTTTCTTGAGGGGAAGATGCGGTTCGACATGGATCCTCCCGTTAGGCCCCTTCGGTACTTAGGTGAGGTGCCTGGCTGCCTTCTGCCCTGCGATTTAGCTGACTCTGTGAGATCACGCCTGCTGTTTGGTGTGGTGTAGAAAAATATGCACATTAGTTTCTTCCTCAAGCTGAGTTCTGTTAGAACCGTGTAATTCAATAATTAGTGGTACTTTTAGAATTTCCCGCAGAGTACTTACTCCAGACACTGTTTGCAATTGCTCAATAGAAGGCAGTGATGTGACACTGTCAATGTGACATTGCCTCGTTGTTGTATTCGGGTCTCCACATTTCAATAACTAGCAAATGCCCATGTGTCGCTACGAGAACCCTTAAATTTTCAATGCAATTCAACACAATAAAAATAAGAAAAAATAGTAGGTTAGGAGCCTCAAATTTTCAACGCAGTAAGAGTATAAAAAATAGTTGGTCGAAATCAAGACAAATAAATTTTTACTTGGCTTAGCAACATACTGTTTCGAACCACATTCAAATAAATAAGCGTCAAATTTAGTAACAATGTCAAAGTAGGTGCATGATAGATAAGTCCTTCACAAACTGGGAATATTTTTATGTCTGTAGCAACACTCGGCGCTGGGAATATCTGAGTAGCATGTGACTGTCCCTTATAATCCCACAATGTAAGGGTAGAATGTTGTATCAAAATGTGACTGTACCAACTGAATGTCTCAGAAATATAACTTGAACTTCAGCAATAAATTAGTCTTTTAAAGTATTTTTAGCCTTCAGAAGGGCGCCTGCTTGAGACTTTTTGAGCTAATATTTGGCTTTGAAACTATGGGATTAGAATTACTATACTCTAAAATGCTATCCCTTATTGATATTACCAATCTGTGTTTTCTATGCATTTTGTCTTAATTTTGCATCTTTGGCTCCCTGGGAACGCATTGTTTGATATGCCAATGGTTGTTAGGCTTCTCCATTTGGACAATGAAGCAGATAGGAAAACTAGATCCCTAAAGAGATGGTTCCCATCAACAAAGATGCAACGAAGATTCAACAAGTTGCTAAATGACATCGTCACTGATCTTGTCAATCTGTTTCCATGTAAGTCTATTTGGGCAAGGTTTGATAGACTGCCTATGGATTCTTGAATGACACCAGTTATTTGGTTATTTGCAAGGCCTAGAAACTGGAGGTTTCTCAACTGTTCCAATTCTGGTGGAATCTCCCCTTGTAGATTGTTCTCATTGAGGTTGAACAAAAGCAGGGTGTGGTTGCTCAGTCAACTGGGATCATTCGAGTCAGGTTATTCATTGACAAGGATATTGCAGTAAGGTTCGGAAGTGTTGCCAGCCATAACAGCACAGAACAAGTGAAATTATTCACAGCAACTTAGAGTGTGTCAAGGTTCTGACATGCAGAAAGTCCTAAAGGGATGGACCTGTTGAAATGGTTTTTGGATCAGCACTTGCAGAATAGGGAGGTGAAAGCTCTCATTTCCAGGAATGGGACATGAGAGATTGTTCCGTCCGACAGATAGTGCTTGAAGCCGGGAAATATTGGACAAAGAAGGTGGCATGGAGCTCTGAGTTTTTTTTTTCCAGGACAAGCACCTGCAGCTTTAGTAATGAGCTGGCACTATCATGAGTTGCTTCTGTCAATCTATTCGAGCCAAGACATATTTCACTCAAATTGGGTGTGCTGTTGAACAAGCGCTGCAGAATTCATCCGCTTTGGAGAACACAAACAAGCAGAACTCATTTTGCTGAAAAAAGGCATCTCATGGCACCGTATTGATGACCAAACATTTCATAAGAGATCCTCCATTGCAGGTACCCGATACCCTAGACTGCTAATTTGTCACCATGTAGTGAGAATTGGAAATATAATACAAAAAAGGCCTTTACAGCTGTGCATTGAAGAGAGATTAATTGCTTAGCATGGAGGAGGCTATACAAAACTACTAGCTGCGTTATAGCATTGACAATGTAAGGATTCTATTTGTTACTGCTCTATACTCTGCAATAATGAAAATTTGAGAGCACTTGCTGAGGGCAGCCGCCTGGGGCGAATTGCAAGTTGCTACTCCGTGCAACGAGGCTGGCAGCTGTAGTAAAATCTGCCTTCACTGTGTGAATACCATGCTGGCATCCAACGCTGGCACACCATCCTCATGTTTTTGTTCGCCAGCATTTAGCTACTTCTTTGCATGCGCCATGTGGTAACTATTATATATATTCAACCATCTGTATTTGACTTCCAAACTTTAGGAGTAGATCCTAATGCTTAACGACCTGGATTGACCGCTTAAATACACATGCTCTAATGAACTCTCATGCAAGTTTTGCAGCTGTGGATTGATGGGATCAAGATTGATCCATGTTATATATGCATATATCGTTTGGTTAAAATTTCATCTTCACTTACACCAGTAATGTTATGGGAGCAACAAATTGGATTACCATAGTTTTGTCATCCGTAGCAACGCCACGGGCATTGGCTAGTAACATATCAAATTGTGTCCTTATCCTTCCTATAGAAAATAATTATAAGTTGTTAATTGTCTTTGTGTCAACACAAATCAGATTTTGTCGAGTTTGTGGTTCTATATAATGAGTTTTTTATTCTCGGTTCCAAAAATTGCATATTGCGTTTATAGAAATTGCAACAAAAGAAATCTGCAATTTTAGTATAAAATATATGCAATAACCATCGCCTGAAAGGAAATTAAAATTCATGCACCTGAATTTTAGCAAATCCCTTATTAAAGCTAGCTAATTTTAGCCGTAACTCATAAAAATTCCTAAGTAATTAGCTCAATGAATATATGCCTTCAATATACTCCCTTGTGTCCTAAAAAACTTGATGAGTTTTGTCATAAGTCAAACTATCTAAAGTTTGATCGAATTTATACACTAGAATACTAATGTTTATATTACCATATAAGAATCGTTAGATTCTTTATGCGACATATTTCTATAGAATATTTGGTGTCATAAATGTAAATGAATTTCTCTATAGATTTGGTCAAAGTTAAAATAATCACACTAATATCTATACAAGTCAGTCATAAACTCTAGTAACTATATGATAATATCACGGTCATTCTGATGATGAAACCGACATTGAAGTGGACACTATCCATGCAGGACTAGATTTGAGGCTGGCTCAAATATTCTAATTATTCATGTCGGTTATAAGCACCAGTATGGATGTGACCCGGCCCTTTCGTACCGGCTCCAAAGCTAGCACAGTCGCACAGAGTATTCGTGTCTCCTTCATTGTGCCAGTTGTGATAACTAGCATGAATGAGGGTTAGGAGCTAGCACGGATGATGTGTTCTATAGTAGTAATCACTAGAAATGTTTATATACTGGAGGTATAGTAAGAAAGAATCAAAATCATGAGAAACTACCTTTGAAGTGATTATGACCCCTCCTACAAAACATGAGAATCGATAGAAACATTTCTAACTAACCAGTGACCGGCATAGCGCTTATCATGGATCCTGCAAATTTTGGTAAGAATCCATGTCATATAGGCTCCAAAGCACTCATCAAATATCTCTCTACATTAGAAACTTTATTCCTTTAAAACGACATGGCCTAAAGCTACAATCCATTAGTTGAAGTTGAAGAGATTTATACCATCTCGTAACTCCTCACATATGGCTAATACAACAATGAACGAACCACCAAATTCATGGGCTTAAAATCAAGTAATATTTAAGGTCACAACCTAAAATCAATTGAAAACATGGAAATCACCATTCTAAATGAAGAAATTCCATTGTATTATAATTTAAATCCGTCATGACATTTGAAAGTTGTGATTGCTAAAACAAAGTATATTGAAGCATGGCTACATCTCCCAGAGAATATTACACGATAAAACATAAAAAAAAAAATCCCATCTAAAGATTAACAATACAGCTAGCTAGAGAAACCTATTAACTTAACACCACGAAATGTTGAACTAGTAGTAGTATGGAAGATTTGGATATTCTCTTCCCTAGATATCAGAGATTATACATGCATCTTGGATTTCTCTCGTCGCATTCATAGGATACCCTGTCAGGTTCTGAGTCATCATACTATGATTCATTGTCACATTCAATCAGTTGGCCTTATTATACAGTACTCTGCAAAAGCTTGCGCGAGAGTGAATGGTCGAGAACAACCTGCCATAGTATCTAGATCCAACATGACATTTTGCACTTGGTCAGCGATGTGAAAAATGGTCATGAGCTGACAATCTCCCACTGTTAAAATTGGATCTACAAAGTAGATGCAACCACCTTCGATGGTTTGGAACTTGTTGGCATTAATAGATTAGCACCTTACACCACTAAGAAAGAGAGCTCGGTTACCAATGCTCCTGACCATCTCAAGCTCCTTGCTCTTGGTGTCCACCCTACGGACTACTGGATTTCCGAGTATGTCATACCATGGTTTTCTCACAAGGAGTAGCTCTCCCCTAGACTCCACAAGATAATAATCCCATGCTAGGTGACTTTCGTCATGACTAGGAATGGTAGTCTCTATAGAGATTGTTTGCACAAATTTAGCGGTGGCTTTATTCCTTAATAGTGGCATCGGGTTTAGTGTATGAGAGGATGGATCCTTCTTGGTCATTGAAGTACAAATTGCTAATGAAGGGCGCCATGGACATAGATTTGTTATGGTAATCGATCAAAAGCTCTTGGAAGTGCTCGCTGTTCTGATCTGCCCACATGATGTTATTGCCAAGTCTACTAGAGACAAAGAGTATCATTGGTGATGTTGTCACGACAACATCCTTAACCCCTCCAATGGGTAAGCATGCCTTGAAATGTGCAATTAATCCCGTGAAGGGGTTGAGCACATGAGCATGGTAAGGGGGTGTTGACTGATCATCAAGGATGATTAGGCCACCACTCGTGGCACCGACAAAGAAGTACCTGTGAAGTAGGGGCATGTACGTTCTTGATGATGAACCGATCGGTCTCGGTATTCACAAATGTGAGAACATCATCACGTCGATCTAGCAAGATCCACTTTCTAGGATGGAAGTGACCATTATCGATGCAGTTCTCTTCCTTGGGTTCCTTGGGATCTTTGGTGGCTTTGCGCCAGGCTCTTGCAAACAGCACGGAAGTCCATGTAGTAGTCGATGTACATCATCTTCCAAGAGGTGGTCACCTACTAGATCCACGAGGTCTGCTGGCAAGGAGGACCAATCTCGGATTACAACTGTCTCTTCAGTAGGGCAAGACATACTTTGCATGGAGAGAGTGCAATACATGGTGGATTGTATGAGATTCATTCTTATATGTTAGATGTGTGTGTGGAGTTTAGGACAGGAGTTGGTGGATATAAAGGGCAGACCCAGTGCCGGAGGCTCCCGCATGAGTGGAGTCTGGGGAAGGAAAAAATCGAGGCAAGCCTTCCCCCCTCAAATCTGCGGAGAGGCTGCTTCGAACGCACGACCTGGTGACTCAGTGAGACAGTTGGTGGATATATGTAGATAAATATATGACGAGTGAGCATTGGATATTTTTAGCGTATGTTTATGAAGCTTGTGTGGAAACATGGTGCTCTACCGTGGTAAATGAACGCTCTATGATGTGTTTCTATCTTAATGCTCATTTGCATTCAGTTTTCTCCGAGAAAAGAACCTCGACAGGTTCGGTTTTGGCATAAATATTGTAGATAGAATGTGGTTTCATTGTTTTTATAATTAAATACATTTATAATTATAAATAGTACATATCAATTATATCTATGCAATCCCGTGGTATATCAAGGATTTCCTATTTTACTTAGGTAGTGATCAAAATGGCTTATGCAAGTACGAGAGAAAAACAATGGCTAATACTCCCTCCGGTCTTGTTTATAAGGCGTAGTCTATCATTGCGGTCTCCCAAATTACACTTTCACCATTTATTTGTTTTGTATTATGTTTTTTATTATTACAAACTTATGGCCATTAGATAGTATAGTTGATTATAAATCTAACCGTATCAAGTTTGCAGTTACAATAGTTAAAAAAATTAGTCAAAGATTGTGAAGTTTGAATCTTAACATGCATGTGCCTTACAAATTAAACAGGACTGGAGGGAGTAGTTTACAATATTTTTTGGCTTGCATTGCTAACCTGTGTAGTTTTGTTTGATGCCATGTTTATCTTCAAAACTTTGTGTTGAGTTACTATGTTGAGGTGTTCAAATTATCAATTATGTGATCTAAAGCTTTAGTCTCCAGTGTGGTAATCTCAAATCTGTGATTGTTGTTAAGAGTCTTCACCATGAGGTCATTATCTAAGCTTTAGTTAAGAAGTGGTCCAGCCCCAGCCATGAGGACATAGTAAACTTGTTGTAGCCTTGCCTTGATGAAGATGGCCTAGGTTATTGGAGTCTGTGTGTTGTATGTGGATAAAAACTACAGGTCCAGGTCACCGTACAGCTGGACCATCTGGAGATAGCATTGCATCTATATAGCAGCATGGTCAGTGTAGTAGCATCTTCACATGTGTAGCTTAGAGTTGCTTTATGTGGAGGCTTGAACTGCATATCTTCTTATTTTGTAGAACCACACACTACCGCCTGTAAGGTCCTAATGGCTAAAGGGGGGTGAATAGCCTATTAAAAATTCTACAACAACACTTGAGCCAAGGTGTTAGACAAATAAATGACGAAGTGAGTGTTGCGCTAGCCTATTCAAAATGCAAGCCTCATATCCACAATTCTAGTTGCTATGATCTCTAATTCACACAAGAGGCTAAGTCACTACTCTCTAAGTTAGTGAACTCTCAAAGACTAGATAAAGAGCCTCACTAACCACTAACAAGACACTAAGCTAGCTCTCAAAACTAGTTACACTAAAGAGCTTGGCTACACTAGAAAAATAAAACAAGAGAGGTAGTGATGTTTATACCGCCGTGGTAAGAGATAGATAATCAATCACAATAGAATCCCGGAGACAAAGATAGCACAATGATTTATCCCTGAGGTTCACTTGCTTGCCGGCAAGCTACGTCCTCGTTGTAGCGGTTCACCCACTTAGAGGTTCACGCGCTAATAGACATCACACGTCTAACCCACAATCGAATGCCGCAGAACCAACACAAGATGGGGATCCACAAGCTATGAGCAATCCACTAGAGTATATTTTAGCTCCCCGCCGAGGAAAGGTCAAGAACCCCTCACTATCACCACGATCGGAGCCGAAGACAATCACCACCCTCCACTCGACGATCCTCGCTGCACCAAGCCGTCTAGGTGGTGGCAACCATCAAGAGAAACAAGCGAGTCCCGTAGAGAAACATAATCACCAAGTGCCTTTAGATGCAATCACTCAAAGCAATGCACTTGGATGCTCTCCAATCTCACCAAATGATGAATCAATCAAGTAGAATAAGTGAGAGAGAATTGGCTTAGTTCACTAGAGTGTATTCTCAATAGAAATGCCAAGAGAGTGAGCCATGGCTAGCTAACCCCTTTTTATAGAGCCCCCAAACGAATAGAGCCATTAGGCTCAAGAGGTAGCTGACAGCGTGGTGACCGGACGCACTGGTTGGGGACGACCAGACACACTCAAGCCAGTGTTCGGTCTACTGGATGTGGCCATGCGTCCCCCTCGCTCAACCTCCACCGCTGATCTCCAACTGGTCAAACGAACTCACGACAACGGACTAAGAAGACGTCCAGACGCACCAGCACACGACCTGACACACCCACGCCGTGTTCGATCACACTCGCGCCCACGCCACTGAGCCAGCGACCTGACGCACCCGAAGACTGACCGGACGCTCCACAAACGTGGAGTCCGGTCACTTCCAGAGAGGAAATAGAGCCGCACTTTCTCGATTAGACGTGTCAGATCAATAGCGACCGAACGCACGACATCGTCTGATCCTCTCTGATTGGACACAGGGCCTGCGCCTCTGGTCCTCTTTCGCCTCCAGCGTCCGGTCAACGACCTACGCCACGTCCTTCTTAGCTTCGATGACCGAACTCACCAAGCCAGCGTCCGGTCACTACGTGGCCTGAGTCCGATCACTGAAAACAACGCCTCCTCAACTCCAACTTCTCCACCCTTGCTCAAATGTGCTAACCACCAAATGTACACCTTGTGCACGTGTGTTAGCATATTTTCACAAATATTTTCAAGGGTGCCTAGCACTCACTAGAATCTAAATGCATATGCAATGAGTTAGAACATCTAGTGGACACTTTGATTACCGCATTTCACGACAAGTTTCACCCCTCTTAATAGTACGACTATCTATCATAAATGTGATCACACTCGCTAAGTGTCTTGATCATCAAAAACAAAGAGCTCCTATCAAATATACCTTTGTCCTTGAGCTTTTTGTTTTTATCTTTCTTCTTTTCCAAGCCCAAGCATTGATCATCTCTATGGCCATCACCACCATCATCATCATCATCATCATTTGCTCCACCACTTGGAATGTGCTACCCTATCTCATGATCACTTAGAGCAATGGGTTAGCACTTAGGGTTTCATCAATTCACCAAAACCAAACCAGAGCTTTCACCGCCAACTCACTTATGCTTTCGTCGTCGCTTCACTTAAAAGGATTAATCCAGAGGGTTGGTGGTAAGGACTCAAAATGCCTCGTCTAACCCACCCTCAACAACAATGGTGGGAGTACATATACCCCTCATAAGCTCACATCAACACACACACATTGATCATCGTGGATCTAATTAAACTTGGTCGGATGTTACATACACCTCCCCTCAAAGGGTCCACTCATCGGTCCAATATACCCACTACTAGAAAACGATGACTAGAAACGTTCCTTCTTGGCACTGTACACATAACTGTGTGTTCGGTGTTGGCACATGTGCCATGCTATGCGCCACACCAACCACATGCACCATGTGCCACATGTCCACGCCCCTTGACCCACACGCGACCATGTCGGTGAGAGTCGACTCTAATACCATTTGTAATACCCTAGAGTTTAAATGGCTCAAATTCACTCTACATGTTGAGTGAACCACACACTATCACCAATATACTTGTGCTTTCGTCATCGCTTCATGTAAAAGGGTTAACACGGGTTGATGGTGACAACATTTAGGCCCCTAATTTGATTTTGGCTATTAATGACGACACAGTCACTGTGACTATTGTGTTTGGTTCAAGGGATTGAGTCATTCTAGTTTTTTGTTTTGGTTGGAAAGATTTAGTGGGATGGAGTGGATGGGAGTTTAACACCGTTAGATACAGTAATCTATGGGCCCCACATTCCATTATCTAACGCATGCTCTTAGAAACCACGTCATCGTCCATTGCTGGAAGACTAGCCTATCCCGCTAGAGAGCTCGCCCGGCCTCGTCATCGCCATGCCAGTGAGCCCACATCCAGAGAGCTCCACACCGGGGAATCTATGCCCAAGGAGCTTCGCACCGGCGAGTTTGTGCCCGGGAGAGCCTGCGCCCGTGCTAGGGAGCTCCACACCATGGGAGCTAGATGAGCTAGTCCGGACTATTTCGTGGGGATGAGTTTACTGGCCCCATATTCCATGCAATATTCCAGACTCTACGAGTCTCTCAACCAAACAATTATAAAAACAAGTCCATTTTATCTCGTTCCACAAGGTGGGGATAATTAACCAAAACCGAAAAAATAAACTGAAGAACCGGATCCAAAATTGAAAGAACCGAAACAAAAAAAAAGGTCCTTATGGTCCTAGATAGCAAGGAACCGAAATAACTGAAGACAATTCGGTTCCTACTCTCAAATAATTGAATTACAAAGAACCAAAATACATGAAGTGTACTTCACTTAATTGTAACTTATAAGATTATGTTTAGTTTATATGTGATGTCTCATATTGAATTGTGTGTATTTGTGTTGCTATATTGTTTTCCCCCTTATATCTAAAATAGAGGTAGCATTGCCTAAATTTGCTTTAAAACTTGTATATTTGTTTTTGTTGTCTTAGCTTTTGCTGAAAAATTGGTTAGTTCAGTTGAAAAAAAAACAAAAGCCCAAATAATTATTTTCTAAATTTTTTTAAACCAATCGGTTTCTATTTTGTGAGAACCAAATTTCGCCAATAATTAAGAAACCGAACCGAAAACCTGAACACTCACCCTGCTCCAACCGAACACTACCTATGGCTAGTCCACGCAAGAAATCATGGACCCGGATCTGCAGAGTCAACAGCCTCCCTTTCGTTCTCCTTCGTCCCCTGTCGCCACTCTTTTGTGCGCCCGGCGCTTCGCCGTCCGCTCCGCCAGCGTTCGCGACATCGCGTCCTTCGTCTCCACCCATGGCCGCCGAAGGCGAGGCGTCAATGCACTACACGACGGACGACGCGCTCTCGCTCCTCGGCTTCGGCCGGTTCCAGACCCTCGTGCTAGCTTACTCCGGCCTTGGCTGGGTCGCGGAGGCGTTCGAGATCATGCTGCTCTCCTTCGTGGGGCCGGCCGTGGAGGCGGATTGGGGGATATCAGGAGCGGAGCAGGGCCTCATCAGCAGCGCCGTCTTCGCAGGGATGCTCATCGGGTCCATCGCCGGAGGCCTCATCGCGGACAGATACGGCAGGAGGTAGCACAAAAATCTGAACATAGTTTCTCAGGCGTACCCTTCTGCAGGATTTATCTTTCCTTGTGTATAGTTTTTCGCTTTTCCGCGTTCCAACACAATTCCTTTCGAGCGATTTAAGAAATTTGGTGCAGGCATGATTTTCCATTTTCCGTTGCTGTTAAATTGTACCAATTCATTTCATTCACTGGTTTGAATCCTTCTTTTGGTGAGCGTGGAGATTACTAAACCCAGCAAAGAGAACCTTTTGACTGAACCCTCCCAATGAGTAATTTGGACTTTGGAGCCATTTCGTATATTATAACCTTTGGACTGAACCCACCTAATGAGTAATTTGGAACCAATGAACCATTCAGGCCTTGTTTGGATGTTGTTGGATTCATCTCAATTCACATGTGTTGGAGTGGACTGAGGTGGAATTTAGTTCAAGTTCTACTCCAATCCACCCCAACACATCCGAACAAGGCCTCAATAAATTTCGTGCAGAATTGTACCTTAGGTAGGAAAATTATCACAGAAATGAACATGTCATTTTGGCTCAACTCAACCTAGCTACTTGAACATTAATGTACTTGATAGTTTACATTTACTTGTTATTTGTTTTTCCAAGGACAAGGACGTTGCTACATCTTACAATTCGATGCGTGCTATTTCCAGGACCGGTTTCCTTTTCACTGCAGTAGTCACTGGCATATTTGGTTTGCTTAGCGCCTTCTCGCCCAACTACACATCCTTGCTCACCCTTCGCTTTGTTGTTGGTCTGGGATTGGGTGCTGGCCATGTGCTATCTACTTGGTTCATAGAGTTTGTCCCTGCTGCCAAAAGAGGTACCTGGATGGTGGTTTTCCATGTTTGTTGGACTGTGGGAACAATATTGGAGGCTCTTCTTGCGTGGGTATTTTTTTTTTCCTTTCTACTGCATGTTAATTACCTTATTTTTAGTGAAGTGCATGTTAATTACCTTATGTGCACATCCTTAGAAAAGATGCATCAAAGGTTTAATATTACTCATGTCCTTGCAGGATTTACAGTGGTTAACTTAAATCTTTACCTTGGCATCGTATATTCTTAATGCAGGCTGTCATGCCAGTACTTGGATGGAGGTGGTTGCTTGCATTGTCTTCAGCACCATGCTTTGGCCTTCTCATTTTCTTCCCTCTAACACCTGAATCACCAAGGTATCTTTGCTCGAGAGGTAGAACTATGGATGCTACAGTCATCTTGGAAAGAATAGCAAGGATGAACAAAGGGACTCTCCCGCCTGGCGTACTAACTTACAGACCAGAAAATCATGTTGACAACAACCTTGGGACTCCTGAGACAGCACTTCTAATTGTAGAAGATAATGCTGGCATTGAAGAGGACATAAGTTCCAAGTCCAGTGGCATTGTTGCATTTCAGGCACTTTGGTCATATGATCTGATAAGATCAACCTTTCTTCTGTGGTTCATCTATCTTGCAAATTATTTTACTTATTATGGGGTAATATTGCTAACTTCTGAACTAAGCAATGGTAGGAGGACGTGTGCATCTGTAAGAACACATTTGATGCAACCAAACACTGGTAATCTTTATAGAGAGGTGCTGGTGACCAGTTTGGCAGGTATAATTGCTCTAAGATTTTTTTACTTCACTCTTCTGCTGTTGATTCACCTCATCACCTGAGTGAAGTACATGATTACCAGTCTAGAGGAAGGTACTTATTTGTTTGTTGCTTTTTTTTTAAGAAAATATTTGTTTGGTACTTAAGATATCTTTTCTTCAGACATGTTTGTGCCCAAGAAAAAAGGTATGGGAGGTTTTGTGGTAGAGACGCGGTGTATGCTTTCATTCCATTATTTCCAAAATAAATTTGTAAAATAATTGATCTCATGTAATAATCTTGTTTTGTTCAAGATTGCTTAAGGCTAAGGACTTCAATTTTTAATAGAAAACTAAATGAAGTGCTTCGATTTTGTAACATAAAAAACCTTGTTTTACTTGATGTCAGAGTTCCCAGGCCTGCTCTTGGCTGCTCTTCTAGTCGACAGGATTGGTCGAAAAAGATCTATGGGAGGCATGCTTTTGATGTGCGGTGCTTTCCTGGCACCTCTTTCTGTACAACTAGGGGAAGGCTTAGTAACTACCCTTCTATTCTGCGCCCGGACTTGTATCATGGGTAGCTTTGCAGTTCTGTATGTTTATACACCTGAGGTCAGTACTCAGTACCAAGTCTATGCAATATGCCACTATATGTTTACTTCTGCTGTTACTTGAGTAAATCCAACCATGGGGAGAAGACATCCCCTGACCTAGTTTTAAGAGAGGGGAGCACCGAACTATATAGAAAGGTACTCACACAACCTACAAGCACCTTGGTTCCAGCCTAGGTGGGCAGCCTCTCAACTTCTCTGCAGTTACATGGAAATAGTCAAATCCTAAATACTATTGAGCATATTATATGATTTAGGACTGGACTATTTATCAGAGAACAAAATCAACATTTTGTCACACCTAACAATTAGTTATATGAACAAGCATACCTCATAAATTACTGGGGTGTATGTGTGTCAAATCAGGGCTTCCGCTGCACCTTAAATTTCAGTACCAAGACAAGATATGAGTAATTCACGTCATCGAAATAGATGTGCTGTGCTGTATAGAATGGCCATTGCAATTTTGAATTGTAACAAGCAAATTCTCATCCCTGTTTGTATCACTACTCTGCAGCTCTACCCTGCATCATCTCGGAACACCGGTGTTGGGATCACTTCTTCCCTTGGTCGGATTGGCAGCATAGTTTCACCTCTCGTTATTGTTGGCTTGTTAGAGAGCTGCCGTCGGAAAGAAGCCGTGTTCGTGCTTGATCTGGTGCTCTTCCTTGCTGGAGTCACATGTGCCCTCTTCCCTCGGGAGACCAAGGGATGCCAAATCCAATGAGAGTTTGGACTCCACAATTCCATATGGATGTATGCTTGCAAATTATAGTACAGCTACCATTGCAGTTTATCATGAGCCCTTTTGTGGCCTAATTTAAGATTTCTGTACAGTTACTTTCAAAATATGGAAAATACAAATCCCTTTTCCATGGATCGATGGGTAGTTTAGTTTTCATATATGCATGTGTTTATCCTTGAAATTTTAAGTAGCACAATCCAAAAGGCTCACCAAAGAGAGGTATAGTACCAAAGGTGTAAATGTGTGGATTTTTGTACTTCCTCCATGTTTTGAATAAATCAATTTCTAGAGTTGTCCAAATCAAACGATTTTAAGTTACAGTCTGATCCCTCGATTGAGAAATATCATACCGATGTGTTTTTGCCTTTTTGGTCAGAGATAGCTTCGTTTTTTTTTTCCTTTCCCAAAATATCGATGGCGTCTTACTAGTTTCTGGCAACATCATAACCAAGAAAACTAGAAAACAAGTTGCTGATAGAGACCCCAGATATTTATACATATTTATACACACAACTTATGGCAGAAAGCTCGTGTGAGTTGGCTGATTATCGCCGTCGCCGATACCTTCTCTGTTTGGCCTTTCGCCATCACCTGCGCGCCCGCTCGTCGTCACTGCTCACTAGTCGCTACTCACTGCTTGACTCTCGCGCGGCTCCACCCGCATCGGCGGCGCATCTCTGGATATAATAGGGGCTTGCCCATATAATATTTAATGAATCAAATAAAATTTTATGGTGCGTAACATTAAGCGTTATATGGTTTAATACTATACCGGGTTTTGACTGAACGTTGACTCAGCTTATATGGTTAAAATTATTCATCCAAATTGAGAAACTGAGAAAAGGATAAAGACGTGCCACGCGCGCGCCGCCGCCGCCGCCGGCCAGGCCGTGGCAGGCGGGCGGTGAGCGAGCGGGCGTGGCCAGTCTTTTGCCACTTAATCCACGTAACAACGGGAGTTACTCCCCTTTATGGTGGAGGTCGAATTGATTGTGGCAGTTACTGTCTCTTCCGTCTCTCTGTCTCCGTCTCCTAGGATTCTCCCTGTCCATATATCTAAGTCCTCCGTCAGTTCAGATCCAGTTTTTCCGCAACCACTCCTGAAAGAACCACACTTCCGCAGCCTTCTGGTTTCCCCGTCCCATACCTCTGCGCGCACGGAGTAGCGGGAGAGCAGGTGCCTCCGAAACCCTCGTTCGCCAAAGAACCTTGCACGGGGTGCGCGGCGATTAGGTTTTTGGGGAGCGATCCACGGACGACTTCGAGCAACGTACTATGTCGACTAGTGCGAATGGAGCCTCCGATGCCCTCGGCATGGGACCCTCCGCTGGGTACAGTCTAATCTCTGTGATTTCTGTACTTTGTATTTTTACTGTATTCACCAGTATGTTATCTCTGCATGCTGTAGTGTTCATAAGAAATATACACATGCACATATATATCGTCACAAACCTGCCAATGTTATTTTTCTGGATTAAACTGATAATGAAATTGCCTAAATTCCTAACAATCCAAAAATCTAATAATATGTAATTTTCTGTCAGTGGTTTTGCTGCTGCTTTGAAGCCAAATAATTTTGATGGCAAGAATTTCATGATATGGCGTGCCAAGATGGTATTGTGGTTGACTGTGATGAACTGCTATCACGCCTCACAGGGGAAGCCTGAACAGTTTACTCCTGAGGAGGAGTGAAAGTTCTTGGCTGCCAATAACCTGTTTCGAGGCGCCGTGATTAGTGCACTTCATCCCAAGTATGAGAAAAACTACATATCTTGCACATCAGGCAAAGAGTCATGGGATGCTCTTGAAGCAAAGTTTGGGGTTTCTGATACTGGCAGTGAGCTGTACCTTATGGAGCAGCTGTATGACTACAAAATGGTTGAAAACCGTTCTGTGGTCGAGCAGGCTCATGAGATATAGACGCTAGCAAAGGAACTAGAACATTTTCCTATGTCTATTGCCCGACAAGTTTGTGGCCGGCGGTATAATTGCTAAGTTGTCACCTTCTTGGAGGGATTTTACTACTTCTCTAAAATACAAGAGACAAGAGTTTAACGTGGCTGAGCTTATTGGATCCCTTGATATTGAGGAGAGGGCGAGAGCAAAAGACAACCATAGAAAAGGAGTTGAGTCTTCCGCTGCCAATATGGTGCAGAAGAAAAACTCATTTACATCTCGTAATAAAAAGAAGAAGAAAGAGAACAACAATGCAAAGCCTAAGCAGACTGCACAGTTTAAGAAGAAAAACAATAAGAAAGCTGGAGGATGCTTTATTTGCGGGAGTGATGAGCATTGGGCAAGTACGTGCTCAGACCGTAAATATAAGCAAGAAAAGAAATCAGCAAACATGGTAATTAGCGAGACTTGTAGGAGGAACATCTGGGTATGGTAATTCTTTATCTTTTGTTCTTTTAGTTTATCTTTCACCTGAGTGGTGGATGGACAGTGGTGCTAATATTCATGTGCATGCTGATGTTTCTTTGTTTATTTCCTATCAGGCCGGCAGGAGTGAAGCCTTGCTGATGGGAAACGGTTCATATGCGCGTGTTCTTGGTGCTGGTACGGTCGTTCTGAAGTTTACTTTGGGAAAGACGATACTATTAAAGAACGTGCAGCATGTCCCCTCTATCAAGAAGAATCTTGTTAGCGCTTCTCAGATGTGTCGCGATGGCTTTAAAATTGTGTTTGAGTCCAATAAATGTATTGTGTCGAGACATGAAACTTTTGTTAGGAAAATGTTATGATTGCGGAGGCTTGTTCCGCTTATCTTTGCTTGATGATGTGTGTAATAAAGTGGTGAACAATGTTAATGTTTTGGATAAGTCGAATATATGGCATTCATGATTTTGTCACATTAATTTTGACTGTCTCACGCGGCTTGCAAATCTGAATTTAATCTCAAAATTTAACTTAGTCAAAGATTCTAAGTGTCAGGTGTGTGTGCAATCAAAGAAACCGCGCAAGCCTCACAAGGCTGCTGAGGCGAGGAACTTGACACCATTAGAACTCGTTCATTCTGATTTATGCGAAATGAATGGTGAATTGACTAAAGACGGTAGACGATACTTTATGACATTTATAGATGATTGTACTAGATTTTGCTACATGTATTTATTAAAAACAAAAGATAAAGCGTTGCATTATTTTAAAGTCTATAAAGCTGAGGTAGAAAATCAACTTGAGAAGAAAATCAAGCGTTTGCGGTCCGATCGCAGGGGAGAATATTTCTCAAATAAATTTTCTGAGTTTTGCGCGGTGTATGAAATTATTCATGAGAGGACGCCACCATACTCTCCACAGTCTAATGAGATTGCAGAGAGAAAGAACCACACTCTAACTGGTTTGGTTAATACCATATTGGAGACTACGGGACTATCTAAGAAATGGTGGGGTTAGGCTATATTGACAGCATGTCATGTCCTAAATAGAGTGCCCACAAAAAACAAAAAAATTACACCATTCAAGGAATGGGAGAAGAAGAGATTAAATCTCTCTTACCTGTAAACTTGGGGTTGTTTGGCAAAGGTGAATGTGCCAATAAACAAAAAGCGAAAGCTTGGACCAAAGACTGTTGATGGTGTCTTTCTTGGTTATGCAATTCACAGCGTGGGTTATAGATTTTTAATAATAAACTCTAGTGTTCCTGATATGGCTGTTGATACAATCATGGAATCTAGAGACGCTATATTTTTTGAGAATGAGTTTTCCATGAAAAATACACCTAGCACAACTGATCATGAATTTATAATTTTCCATGAGCATGAAAATTTTATTCCGGTAGAACAAATTGAGGAACCCTATGTGCAAAATCCTGAGAAGGATGACACTATAGTCACCAGGAAAAGCAAGAGACAGAGGACTACAAAGTCTTTTGGTGATGACTATATTATATACCTTGTGGATGACACACCAACGACCATTGAAGAGGCATATTTCCTCTCTTGATGCTAACTTATGGAAGGAAGCAATACGGAGTGAGATGGATTCTGTTATGTCTAATGGAACTTGGAAAATAGTTGATCGTCCCTATGGGTGCAAGCCTATAGGTTGCAAATGGGTGTTCAAGAAAAAGCTTAGGTCTAATGGTACTATTGAGAGATACAAGACAAGGCTTGTGGCCAAAGGTTATACTCAAAAGGAAGGTGAGGATTTCTTTCATACTTATTCATCAGTTGCCCGATTGACCACAATTTGAGTTTTGCTTTCCCTGGCAGCCTCTTATGGTCTTATCGTTCATCAAATGGATGTTAAGACAGCTTTCCTAAACGGAGAGTTGGAGGAGGAGATCTATATGCATCAGCCTGATGGGTTTGTAGCAAATGGTCAAGAAGGCAAGGTGTGTAAATTATTAAAGTCATTATATGGCCTAAAACAAGCTCCTAAGCAATGGCATGAGAAGTTCGACAGAACTTTAATATCTGTTGGCTTTGTTGTGAATAAAGCTGACAAATGTGTGTACTATCGATATGGTGGGGGGTGAAGGAGTCATTTTGTGCTTATATGTTGATGACATACTGATCTTTGGATCTAGCCTCAAAGTGATCGAGGAGGTGAAGGAATTTTTATCTAAAAATTTTGAGATGAAAGATTTGGGAGAGGCTGATGTTATTCTTAATATCAAGCTTCAAAGAGAAGATGATGGTGGGTAACTCTGTTATAAACCCACTATGTGGAAAAGGTGCTGCATCGCTTTAGGGTTCAGTGACTGTGCACCTGCTCCTACACCTTATGATCCTAGTGTGCTATTGAGGAAAAATCGAAGAATAGCAAGGGATCAGTTGAGATATTCCCAGATCATTGGCTCGCTCATGTATCTTGCTAGTGCAACAAGGCCTGACATCTCATTTGCTGTGTGCAAGCTGAGCCGGTTTATGTCAAACTCGAGAGATGATCACTGACGTGCTCTTGAGAGAAGTGATGTGCTATCTGAAAGGCACCATGAGCTACGGTATTCATTATATCGAACATCCAAAGGTGTTGGAAGGCTATTGTGATGCTAACTGGATCTCTGATGTAGATGAGCTTTATGCCACAAGTGGATATGTGTTTTCGCTTGGAGGTGGCGCTGTTTCCTAGAAGTCTACAATGGAAGCAGAACTCACGGCATTAGACACCACTGGCTTTGAGGCCGAGTGGCTTTGTGATCTCCTTATGAATTTACCGGTTGTTGAAAAACCCATACCGGCTATTTCTATGAACTGCGATAACCAGACTGTGATTACAAAGGTTAATAGTTCTAAGGACAACTTGAAGTCCACAAGGCATGTTAAGAGACGACTAAAATCTATTAGAAAATTGAGAAACTCCAAAGTAATAGCGTTGGACTATGTCCATACGTCTAACAATCTGGTAGATTAGTTCACTACGGGTTTGTCTCGCAACATGATAGAAAGTGCATCGAGAGAGATAGGTTTGAGACCCACTTGAAATTTACTATAGTGGTAACATGTTCTATGTGATCCGAGATCCCATGAAGTAGGATGGTGAAACAAGCTAGTAGTAAATTATGAGGAAAGATCCTTAGTAAGACTCATTTTTGATGCATGTCTTTCCTATCTGTAAGGCAGGTTGGTCTTTCCTTAATGTGTTACAAGTGGCTTGCTAAAGCAAAGATGTTGTTCTACAGAACATCTTTTGAGGAGCACACCTATATGAGTCAGGCTGCTGGTCACAGTCTATGAGATTTGGGTGATCTCTAAATACTCATGAAAGGCACTGGAGTATGACTTATATGCTTCAAATAGAGGGGATGCCTTTTGCAGCCAAGTACCAGCCAAGGACTTTAGTGACATTCACCTCACACAAAACTACCAATTCAAGGCTTAGTCCATTGTTCAGTTATGACTGAATGAAACTATTGTTCTAGATGAATGTTCAACTTAACAGTCTCCATCTAAACACTAGTATATAAAAGAAATAGTGGTTCTGAGACTACTTTGTTACAAACCCTAGAGTTTGGTGAGGATTGTTGGATATAATATGGGCTTGGCCCATATAATATTTAATGAATCAAATAAAACTCTATGGTGCGTAACATTAAGCGTTGTATGGTTTAATACCATACGGGATTTTGACTGAACTGCTGACTCAGCTTATATGGTTGGAAATTATTTATCCAAATTAAGAAGCTGAGAAAAGGACAAAGGCGTGCCACACGTGCGCGCGCTGTCGCCTGCTGCCGCTGACCTACCCAGGCCATGGCCGTGGGCGTGGGCTGAGGTCGTGGGTGTGGCGAGGCAAGGCAGACAGGCGGGAGAGCAGGTGCCTCTGGAACCCTCGTCCGCCAGAGAACCTTGCACGGGGTGCACGGCAATTAGCTTTTTGGGGAGCGATTCGCGACTGCTCGTCCACGTACATCTTCTTCTCGGTGATTACCTACGGAACGTCAAGGCAGTCTTCTTCCTGGTGATCCATTCATGGGACTGCACTACAAACATCTTCCTACATCGACTGTGGTCCGTGAACTTCGAGCAACGCACTTGTCGACTAGTGCGAATAGAGCCTACGATGCCCTCGGCATGGGACCCTCCGCTGGGTACAAGTCTAATCTTTGTGATTTCTGTACTTTGTGTTTTTACTGTATTCACCAGTATGTCATCTCTGTATGCTGTAGTGTTCATAAGAAATATACACATGCATATATATGTCATCACAAACCTACTGATGTTATTTTTCTGGATTAAACTGATAATGAAATTGCCTAAATTCCTAACAGCATCTCCATTCCGGCCAGCATGGCGGGAGGCTGGAGCGGGACCAAGGAGTACATGACGGACGAGGCTCTGTCGCGGCACGGCTTCGGCCAGTTTCAGGTGCTCCTGCTCGGTTCCTAGGGAACTGGCTTTGTCGCAGAGGCTATGGAGGTCATGCTGCTGTCTTTCGTGGGGCCATCAGTGAAGGAGGAGTGGGGGATCTCCGACGGGGCAGAGGGCCTCATCACCAGCGTTGTCAACGCCGGGATGCTTCTCGGGGCATGCGTCGGCGGCCTCGGTTCAGACAGATATGGGCTTGTTGGCTTGGGGGAATTTGAAGGAATCTGGATGAATCCGAAGGAACTTGTAAGAGCATGAACAGTGAATTTTAGCCGTAAACAGTGAATTCCGGCTGAAATTTCCACCAGCCACCATGTTCGCTGGGAGGAATTTGGAGGAATCTGGTAGACGGTATGTTTAGAACTTCAATTCTAAAGAATTCACTTCAATGGTCCAGTAAAATTCTAAAGAGTTCACTTCAGAAATTCTTGTGATTTATGATTGTAATCCATGGACATGTGGTAGAAGAAATAACCAAATATTTATTTATATTGGTCCAGACACCCTGTTGTCGTGGGAACTTGGAACAAAGAATGAACTTGTTACATGTCTGTTAGAGTATGCGGATATCTTCAAATATGGTAGATTAGGATGATGATTCTGGCTTGTCTTATCTCCAAAGGAGGCTTCTTGCCCTAAGCAATGTACTCCCTCCATCTCAAAAAAACTTATGGTCTGTGATTCAAAAAATGTCCCAAAAAATTTGATGTTCAGGGTATTGGACATTCACTTTCTCTTCATTAGAAAATTTAACCGTGGCATCCCTCTTTTTAAGGAAATCTCAAGTAACAAAACAGGGGTATTAGAGTCATTTGTCTCCTCCACTAATTTGTCTAAGAAATCCTAGAACATCAAGTTTTTTGGGACGGAGGGATTAGTTTATATAATCCGCACATGAGGCTCAGCAATACAATCAACAATCCTATCAATCTATTCTCTCCCTCCTACAATGTCTACAAAAACCTAGCACGCTTATGTTTTTGGTATTTTGAAGTTGGTAGCTACTTCTCCATCCTTATTTTGACCTTTTTCACATGATGATACCAGGCTCTCATGTCTTCTCTATATTTTCCATTTGCGGGCCGGTTTTTTGTTCACTGCAATTGTCAGTGGTATACCTGGCTTCCTCTATGCCTTCTCGCCAAACTATGCAACCTTACTGGTTTTGCGATTTGTTGTGGGCTTTGGCCTAGGTGGAAACCATGTGCTCCCTACTTCTGGAGTTTGTTCCGGCTGAACACAGAGGTTCCTGGATATCTGCTTTTACTTGTTTTTGGACCCTTGGAACAATATTGGAGGTTCTGCTTGCTTGGGTATTTTTTCCCCTCCATCACTCTTAAACCTAAGTTAGTACTCTCTCCGTTCCAAATTATAAATCGTTCTGGCTTTTCTAAGTAAATAGCTTTTGATATGCACCTAGATATGCCTGACATTTGTTTTTTTCATGTGATGTACACCAGGAGTGTATAATATGCAGAATGCCTCAGTTACATTACATGAATAGGCATATACATATACTCAGAACAACAGTTCAACTTTTGTAAGTTTTGGATCAGTTTACTAAAAAATCCTGAAGCATCTGAATTACCAATATTTGAAAAATCACTAGATCAGTCCATTGATTAATTTGATTGCTTCAAAACTCCTTTCATCAGCAGCTTAATATTTTTTATATAAAGGAAGTATAACTTCGGTCCTCTGCATGAACTTTTAATGCATAAAGCCATTAAGCTCACAAACATCTACATAAGTGGTAAAGTGGACACCAGGAACCTGGGATTTTTTTTGTTTAAAGGACGGCAAAACCTTTGCCAACAAAGTTATTAGAAGAAGAAAAATAAAGATAAGTGTCGGTCCTAGTTTTTGAGTGAAATTGGGCCCAAAATCCACAACACAACCCGAGGAACCTAGGATTTCTCACCGCGTTCGGCTGTTCCAGTCCCAGATTGTTTCAGCTTATTTCAGCTTATTCTCCCTCACAGAACACTATTCAATCATCTAAAACCAGTCGAGCTACAGTGCCCGAGTGTACCCTCCGAACGCAAGCCGAGACAGTTGAAGGAGAGCATTGTCAACTCTAGCTCCAGCATATGAAGTAGGCAGTAATTTTAAAAGATGAACTTCATTTTTGGAAAATCGAACATTTAAACTGTAAATAATATTATTAGGGGAACCGTTCCCTAATTCTGTTTTATCAGAGCAACAACTTCTTGTTCTGGCAGGTTCTACTGGTCAGTGCCTTAGCAGTCATGACATGTGACATGTGCATAATTTGTCCTCAATGCAGGCTATCATGCCAATACTTGGATGGAGGTGGTTGCTTGCGTTGTCCTCCTTGCCATGTTTCATCCTTCTTATCTTCTCTAATGTAATAGCTGAATCACCAAGGTACCTTTGCTCAAGAGGTAAAATAAGTGAAGCTATGCTTGTCTTGGAGAGAATAGCAAGAATGAATAACAAGGCTCTGCCTCCTGGCACTGTAACCTCTGAACCAACAAGAGGAGTCGACAACAACCATGATTCTCCTGTTACAAGGCTTTTACCTATGCCAGAAGATAGTCTCATAAGTGGTGAGAACACAAGCTCCAAGTCCAATCTCCTCAGTGTATTTCGAGCTCTTTGGTCAGGTGACCTGATAAGATCAACACTTCTTCTCTGGCTAGTCCATTTTACAAATTATCTTGTCTATTATGGACTAGTATATCTGATCTCTGAACTAAGCAGTCATAGGAGTCAACAAAAGGATTCCGATGTTTACATAAAGGGAAATTTTGCTCAGGGACACTGAAGAAAGGCTTTATTTGTTGCCGGACACTGCCAACTCGTGTATTTGCTGAGTACCATTATGAATCACTGTTTTTTTGCCAGAAGACACCATGGCCATTATTTTAATCTTTTCTATCATTTGGGAGAGAGAACGAGCAGTGGATGGACAAAGTTGCCCCTAGCTTGTGTATTTGCTGAGAACAAGCAATGGTCTGGCCGCACTCCGTCCTCCCGTGCCATCCTCTCCAGCGCCCTGCCTGTGCGCACGCCGTGATGGCCATGTTTATCATGACCGCGTTCGGGGCCACCCCATCCTTGAACATGGTTTGTGATGGCCGTGGTCCGTAGACAACCATGGAAGTCGAGGAGCAGAAGGCGAAGTCCGCCTCGACGCTAAGCTCATGGCCATCGGCAACATCCTACTGGTGACCGAGAGAGAGACGTTTACCACTGTGCGTGTTGGCGCTGCTGGTGGAGGTGTCGACAGTGACCTCGGCGGCGGCGGCGGCCGGCATGTCCCGACAGGCCAGAGGCGGATATAGCGGCCGGTGGCGACTGCAATGTCGTCGTTGGCGCCCTTGGGTTCCACGGCGGCTGTGATGGCACCAGCCCCAGTGCTCCCGTTGCTCCTCCCCGGAGCTCTCCCACCCGTCGAACTGGCCCAGCTTCGGCCGCCATGAACTTGGCGCCGAGCTCCCCCGTTCCTGCTCCCTGGCGTCTCGCACGAGGAGAATCTCGCGGATCCCAGCAGCCGGTGACCCCGCCGCCAAGCTATGTGCGGAGATCGACGAGCTCAACAATGGCAGCGGCGGCAGCGAGTGTGGGCGCTGGAGCGGGATGGAGGCCATGGGTAGTGGCAAGGCGACAACATCGCACACACGTAGAGCCCTCATGGTCTTTACAAAGGCAGAGGCCTACGGGGAGGGCTCGGCCAGGGCGGCCATGGAAGGAATGGTGGTCGGAGATTTTGCAAGAAGAAAAAAATGAAGGGGGAAGGAAGGTGAGGTGGAGTGAGGGCGCGGACATGGCGGGGCGTGCTGATCTCTGTCGGGTTTGAGAGATAGGGCGCGCGGTGGGCTGGGATGCCAGCTCGATGCCGTCTCGCCGTGGACGGAAAGGGAGGTGGCGTCAGCTTGAGGAGGAAGAAGGTTCCAGAGTCGCTGTCTGCTTGGCCCATCGTGCAGAGAGAGAAAGAAGGGGATGTGTGCCTTTGACCGACGCAGTCTGGTTCAACTAGGGGCATCGAGCGTCATTTTCAAAATTTTCTCTCTCCAAAATGACAGAAAAGAGTAAAGTAATGACTGTGGTGTCTTCTGTCAAATAAACCGTGATTCATAATGGTACTGAGCCAATAAGCGAGTTGGCAGTGTCCGACGGCAAATAACGCCATTCTTCAGCGTCCCTGAACAAAATTTCCCTTACATAAATGTGTTGGTGACCAATTTAGCAGGTAATTTGGCTTATGTTGATGTTTATGCTGATTTATTATGAGAGGAAAACACTATACGTTCGTTGAAAAGTACTGCTAAAGTAGTTCAAACGAACAGGGCCTTGTGCTGTGAACAAATTTGATATATGCATGATGAATGCTTCCTATGGATTTTCAATTTCTGCTGGTGGTTCACAAAACCTGGACAAAACTCCTGATTTGCGTGTTGCACGATAATATACTTCTCTTATTTTCTTAGAAAATGCTTAAGTATATATTATTTAAAAATAAATATCAATGATGATTACAGGGGGAAAAGACATGTGTGTAGACCCTTACTGTTGTTGCCTCTCATTGGGAATTCATATCCACCGTTCTTGGAGCATGGTTATTGACAAAATCAGAAACTTGTGTTGTTTTTTAGCAAGTAGCTGATAAAGCAAAACAAATTGTAGATTATTGGTAACTTTAAACATTGTTTTAGTGATAGTGTTTCCTATTTTCCAATGGTCTTAGCAGGTCTTTGATTCTGAAGAAGGCCTTTGTTTTGCAACCTTCTAAAGAAAAAAAGGGTTTACAACTATTAATCGTATGCTGATGTAAATAGAAGATTGTAAGAGGACTATTATGTAAAAATGAGAAGAAATGAATAGAGGAGGATGTGTTGAGGGCACACTGTGAGTAAGTCTTCCCCCCAAATTCCAATATGGTATCGGAGCCAGGGTTACCCGAGTAGCGGTGGCACCTCGAGCTGTGGTGGCACGAGTGGGTGAGCACCAGCGCACGGTCGGCGGTGGCACGACAAGGGCTGTGCACGAGTGTAAGCTGTGGGCATCGCATGCGGTGGAGAGCGGTGGAGGCACGCGAGTAGGCGAAGGCGGTGGCTATGCGTGCGTGTGGGCGGAGGTGTGCGAGTCCGTGCTTCCACACGTACTGGTGGGCGCGTCGGTAAGGCCATGACTCACCTACGCGGGCTAGGTCTGGGTGGCGAGCGTGGGCCCCATGGGCTGACGGCGTAGGGAGAAGCTACGTGGAGGAGAGGAGACTGGGCGACGAGCAGGAGGAGGTAGGTGTGGTGCGTGCTGAGGAGCTTGTGGAGCCTTGGGGCTGCGGGAAGAGAGGAGGAAGAAGTGTATAGGGGTCTGTTCTGCTGTTGCAAGTGGTGTGAGTACGAGGAGGTTCTATTTCTCCCTTTGTCCTGGTCTGGTCTACTGTAGAGAAGAAAGTGAAATATGCGCCTGTTGTGTTGGTGATTGGTGTTGATTTGTTGCAATGTGGTGATTTGGTGGTGGAAGAAGCTCGCAGTGATTAGGTGGAAGAAGATGTGGTGATTTACTATGGTGCGGTGATTTGGTGGAAGAGACAGGCCGTCTTGAGATGGATACAAAGGTGTTAGAGGCACAAAGGAAAATAGAAGAGGTGGAGAAGGCTTTAGCTCAGAGCGGTGGCAAGAGTAGAGGTGATCCACCAATTACCAAGAGAGATGAAAAATGAGATGAGGTCTATGAATCATGAGCTCCTAGAGATGGGTATGATTGGCCCTAGGGTGGCGCCTGAACTGTAGCTAGAACTCATACCAAGTGGTGTGAAGTTAGAGGGAAGTAAGAATTATCTGAAGTTGGTCTAGAAGAGTGCAAGTGCTCTTAGGAGGAAAAGGGGTAGAGCATTATCTGGCGAAGGATTGTGTTGAGCCAGCTAACAAGCTTAGCCCTGAGTGGAGAGTTTGGCATACAATAAACTCTACCATAGTGGCATGGTTATTGGCATCCATGTCACTGTTTGTTAGTAAAATGGTGGAAGCCATGCACACTGCAGCACAGATATGGAAAACCCTGAGTAACATGTATTCCAGGCGAGGGAATGTGATGGTGATGATGGAAATTCATAACAAGGCCGATGCAGTGAAACAAGCAGGGCGACTAGTGGAGTAATATGCTAGTGAGTTGCAATACTTGTGGGGAGAGTTGGACCACTATGCTCCACTTCATTTGAGAGATTCACAAGATGCCCAAGATGTTCAGAAGTGGGTAGAGGATAAGAGGGTGGCTCATTTCTTGAGGAACTTGGATCCTGAGTTTAAGAGGAGGAGGACTGCCTTCTGCCACTAGGATAGTCTACCTACCATGGAGGAGGCTGTGTCAACCATGGTCATTGAGGAGAGCAGACTACGGATGATGAGTAGTAACAATCCTATAAAGTCGGCCTACACCATAGTGGTGGAGAGGAAGTGCTACAACTGTGGAGAGGAGGGACACTTGAGCTACAATTGTCCTCTTCCTAAAACCTATGGTGGTAGGAGTGGAACTCGTAGAGGTCAGTGGTGGTGCTCAGTGGTGATCAAGGAGGAGGCCGTGGTGGTCGTGGAGGAGGACGTGTAGGTGGACGTGACAGAGGCCATGGTGGTCCTCAAGCCAATGCTGCTACCACGGAGTGTGGTCCTCAAGTCAATGCTATTGCCATAGAGGAGGTTCCATCTCTCACCTTGACTAGGGGAGCAGGTCAAGCAATGGGAACAATGGCAGAGGATGAAAGCATCTAAAATCTCTGAAACTACTCTAGTTGGTCCTATGATTGCCACCACCAATCACTTTGGTAACTTTGCCAACTATGCCCACTTGGGCAAAGGTACTCAAGCACAAGCACTTGCATCCACATGTAGGCATAACATAGAATGGGTCATTGATTCAGGAGCTTCCAAGCATGTCACAAGCACATCTAGTTCTTTTAAAACATACACTCCACATTCCTACTCTGAGACTATTCAAACCACTGATGGCACCTCTCAACCCATTCATGGTGTAGGATCTATAGAGTGTACCTCATCCCTTTGCTTATCATCAGTTTTGCATGTTCCTTCCTTCCTAGTCAATCTCCTCTCAGTTAGTTCACTTATTGATTAGTTCAAATGCATCGTTACATTTGATGAAAATTTTTGTATCTTTCAGGAGAAGAGGGCGGGAAGAGTGATTGGGACTAGGAGTCAGGCTTAATGGGTTGTGGTTCATCAACCAAGCAGAGTCATCATTAGTAGAAACTGTTGGAGCACTAGGAAAAGGAGGTCTTCTTGCTTCATTGCCAGTTAGGACATGTGCCTTTTGAAAGTTTGAATAAATTGTATCCTTATGTGTTTAAGGATGTGGATAAAACCAAACTTGTGTGTGATGCCTGTGAACTTGGGAAGCATACAAGATCAACTTATCCTAGTATTGGTCTTCATAGTTGTGAACCTTTTATGTTAATACACTTTGATGTTTGGGGTCCCTGCTCAGTTACATCTTTGAGTGGATTTAAGTGGTTTGTCACCTTTATTGACTGCTATACCCATATGACATTGATTTACATGCTTAGGGGTAAGCAGTGAAGTTCTTTGATGTTTCCAAGATTTTCATAAATTGGTTGCAAATCAATTTAATGCCAAGATTCGAATTATCCGCACTGATAATGGGAAGGAATATGTGAACAATGACTTTGTGGCATATCTTTCCAATCATGGAATTATACACCAAACTACCTGTCCTAATACCCGACCATAGAATGGTGTATCTAAGAGGAAGAATCGAACACTTGTTGGAGGTAGCAAGGTCATTGATGTTTCAAATGAATGTGCCTAAATATCTTTGGAGTGAGGCAGTGCTGACAGCAGCATGTTTAATCAACCGTATGTCAGTCTAGGATTCTTGGTATGAAGTCACTTGCTGAGCTTTTATTGGGACAACGAGAGTTTACAGTACCCCCAAGGTATTTGGTTGTGTTTGCTTTGTTAGGGACCATCGACCTTCAGTAGGAAAATTGGATGCGCAGGCGGTGAAATGTGTCTTTGTTAGATATCCTTCTACACAAAGGGATACAAGTGTTGGGACCCTGTTGGAAAGAAATTATTTGTGAGTATGGATGTGACGTTTTGTGAGTTTGACCCATACTATGCAAAACCATGGGATCTTGATCCGTTCTTGGAGGAATTCTCTCCAGTCACCGAGAGTGATAGTAGAGAGGTGGAGAATGGTTGTGTGCAGAATGAAGGGGGGGGGCTCAAGAAGAGGTGATTGTTGGGACTATCCCTTGCCCAACTATCCCTTGTCCAATGAATGTGCCTGCGGCTCAGGAGGTGGTGGATCATGATACTATTGTGGATATGAGGAGTGATGCCAATGGGAATGCAGAGATGATTGTTGATAGGAATGAGGAGGCTATTTTTGAAGGGAGTGAAGAGGTGATTGCTAGGACAATCCCATGTTCTACAAATGAAATGGGGGCAAAAAATGGGGAAACGATTGCCAAAGATCCAATAGTGTATCAAAGGAGGTAGTTTAGAAGTCAGGGGGAGCAAGTCAGTGCACCACAGCCACAATAGCCTATTTCGCCAGTCCCAAACCTCTCCTCGAATCTCTCTCCATCGAGCTCCTCAGCCTAATCTAGAATAAGTGGTAATGTTTTTCCTACCTCTGAACATGTAGAGTTACCTCTTGCACAACGTAGAGATACTAGACCCAATTTTGGAAAACCTCCTGTTCATTATGGCTTTGAGCATCCTAGTACTGATCATGACATTGCCAATTTCTTCTCATATTCTCATCTTTCACCTGCATATAGAGCATTTGTTGCATCTTTACAAATGGTGCCTATTCCAAGGGACTAGAAGTGCGCAAAACAGGACCCTAGGTGGAATGCAGCAATGAAAGAAGAGATGTATGCTCTTTAGAAAAATAAGACATGGGAACTGGTCTGACTTCCAAAAGGGAAGAAGGCAGTGGGCTGTAAGTGGGTCTTCACTGTGAAGCAGAACCCAAAAGGAGAGGTGGATAGATACAAAGCAAGATTGGTTACAAAAGGGTATAGTCAAACATATGGGATTGATTATGATGAGACCTTTGCTCCTATGGTGAAAATGGGTACTGTTAGGACCTTGATATCTTGTGCAATTAATTTTGGTTGGCCTCTTCATCAAATGGATGTAAAGAATGCATTTCTTCATGGTGACCTACAGGAGGAGGTCTATATGGAAATCCCACCGGGGTTTGCAAATAGTCAGACTATGGGGAAGGTGTGCAGACTTAAGAAGTCAATCTATGGACTAAGGCAGTCACCCCGAGCGTGATTTGATAGGTTTAGGAGAGCAGTTTGTGATATGGGATACACTCAATTGCAATGGTGATCATACGGTCTTCTATAAGCATAGAGGGACATTTATCACCATTATGGTAGTATATGTGGATGACATAGTGATTATTGGAGATGATGTGGAGGAAATCAAATGTTTGAAAGAGAATCTAGGAAGAGCCTTTGAGGTAAGAGATCTAGGACCACTTCGGTATTTCCTTGGGATTGAGATTGCTGGGTCACCTGAGGGAATGTTCTCTCTCAAAGGAAATATGTCCTTGATCTATTAGTGGAAACTAGAATGCTTGGATGTTGGCCATGTAGTACTCCTATTGACAAAAATCATCAAATCAGTGCCCAGTCTAGAGATTCTGTTAATAGAGAAACATATCAAAGATTGGCTGGGAGATTGATATATCTGTGTCATACAAGGCCTGATATTTCCTATGCAGTGAGTGTGGTAAGTAGGTATATGCATGATCCTAGAACAGGGCATATGGAGGTGGTTTATAGAATTTTGAGGTACATGAAGGGAACCCCTAAGAGAGGGTTATGGTTCAGGAAGAATAGGCACCTAGATTTGGAGGGATACTGTGATGCGGATTGGGCAAGTAGCAGGGGCTATAGGAGGTCTACCTCTGGTTATTGTGTGTTTGTGGGAGGCAATCTTGTCTCATGGTGAAGCAAGAAGCAAGCGGTTGTGGCTTCGGTCTACGATAGAGGCCGAATATAGGGCAATGGCATTGAGCCTGTGTGAGATGTAGTGGTTAAAAGGCTTGTTGAAAGAGCTGCGACTGTTGAGAAATGAGACCGTGATGCTTCATTGTGACAACATTGCTGCAATTAATATTGCAAATAATCCAGTCCTAGTTTGACCGCACTAAGCATGTGGAGAATGATAGATTCTTCATCAAGGAGAAGCTAGACAGTGGGGTCCTAAGGCTAAAGTATGTAAAATCATGTAGTCAAATAGTGGATTGTTTCACAAAGGGTCTATGACCTAGTGAGAATGAGCTGAGTTGTAACAAGATGTGAATGTTAGATATCTCTAGCCCATCTTGAGGGGGAGTGTTGATGTAAATAGAAGATTGTAAGAGGACTATTATGTAAAAGTGAGAAGAAATGAATAGAGGAGGGTGTGCTAAGGGCACACCTGTGAGTGAGTCTTCCCCCAAATTCCAATACAAATTGTTGTTCTTGTGTCTATTTTACACAACAACATTGAGGTACTCCCTAATAGCTAAAGCCACACTTTATTTATGGCAGAGATTCCTGGTCTTCTTTTAGTGGCTCTATTGATTGACTGGATAGGTCGGAGAATGACATTGGGAGGCATGAGTTTGTTGTGCTACTCTTTTATTGCACCTCTTGCCACACAATTGGGAGAAGGTTTAGCAATCACCCTTCTATTCTGTGTCTAGGCTTGTGTCATGGGGGCATTTGCTATTGTACATGTTTTTTCCCCTGAGGTCAGTGCCAAACATCACTGGATATGCTGCATGTTATATTTTCTACTCCCTCCATTTTTAAACATGTGACTTTGAGGACATGATCTAAACATCACTGGATAAGCTGCATATTATATTGTTCTAAGCATCATATGTTTAAAAACAGATGGAGTATTTTTGGTATTTCTTTCCATTTGGTATATTCCCCAAAGTACATGATCTATTTATCACTGCAAAAAGTAGTAGTTTTATTATGCCTCGTTAAGCCCATGGTGATTTCTCTTGTGCCTGAAAGATGCTACATGAATAATGAAGCAGATTTTAATAGAAATCGTGTTAGATGAAACATTATTGTAGGCAGATATTACGAAATAAGCAATATAACTAACTATACAATAGGTAAACTGATCCCATTTATTATCAACTTTTTTGTGTAGATCTACCCTACATCTTGTCGAAACACTAGAGTTGGGTTCGCATCTTTCTTTGGCCGAATTGGAAGTATCATTGCTCCTGTCATGATAACTGCATTGCTAAAGAACCACCGTCAGAAAGAAGCAGTGCTTTTGATGGACCTATTGCTCTTTCTTGCAGGACTAGCATGTACCCTATTTCCTCATGAGACCAAGGGCCGTGAAATTCATTGATATTCAAACTGAACATGAAAACATGATGCATATATCATCTCATCATTGGAAGCATTGCAGTAGTCATTGAAATAGACCTGTTGAAAGGTCCTAATGGCTAGAGGGTGGTGAATAGCCTATTAAAAATTTCTACAACAATACTTAACAAACCGGTTAGACAATTATGAGGCAAAGCAAGTATTGCGCTAGGCTACTAAGATAGCAAGCCACCTACCATAATTCTAGTTTATATAGTTTCTATTCACACAATAGCTATGACACTACACTAAGTTAGTGTGCTCTCAAAAGCTAACTAAAGAGCCACACTAACCAAACTAACAAGCTCTCACAACTAGCTACACTAAAGAGCTTGATAACTAGTTTGTGGTAATGTAATGAGAGTGAGCAAGAAGGTTATACCACCATGTCGAGGAAGGAGCCAATCAATCACAAGAATGAATAACAATGAAGACCAATCATCTCGGAATCAAATGATGAACGCAATGATTTTTTACTGAGGTTCACTTGCTTGTTGGCAAGCTAGTCCTTGTTGTGGCGATTCACTCACTTGGAGGTTCACGAGCTAATTGGCATCATACGCCAAACCCTCAATAGGGTGCCGCACAACCAACACAAGATGAGGATCACACAAGCCATAAGCAATCCACTAAAGTACCTTTTGGCTCTCTGCCAGGGAAAGGTCAAGAACCCCTCACAATCACCACGATCGGAGCCAGAGACAATCACCACTCTCCGCTTGACGATCCTCACTGCTCTAAGCCATCTAGGTGGCGGCAACCACCAAGAGTAACAAGTGAATCCCGCAGCGAAACATGAACACTAAGTGCCTCTAGATGCAAACACTTAAGCAATGCACTTAGATTCTCTCCCAATCTCACAAAGATGATGAATCAATGATGGAGATGAGTGGGAGGGCTTTGGCTAAGCTCACAAGGTTGCTATGTCAATGTAAATGGCTAAGAGAGTGAGCTTGAGCTGGCCATGGGGCTTAAATAGAAGCCCCACGAAATAGAGCCGTTGTACCCCTTCACTGGGCACAACACAGGGTGACCGGACGCTCCGGTCATATTGATCGGGCGCTGGACCTTAGCGTCCGGTCACGCGATGCATGCCACGTGTCCCCTCTCTTTAAATACTGAGCGCCCGATCCCAACGGTCAAAAGGTGACCGGACGCGCTGTAGCGAAGTAACCGGACGCTGGACCTCAGTGTCCGGTCATTTCCAGTAAGGTTCCATTCGTCGACCGGACTCACCCAGCGTCCGGTCACTCAATGTCTCCTCTGTGCGCCACCATGTCAGCGTACATCAGCATTGACCGAACACACCCTACCAGTGTCCGGTCACTCTTCGTGCCAGCGTCCGGTCACAAGACCAAGACGCGTGCTCACTGCTGCTACTGACTGGACTCAGGACCCCAGTGTCCGGTCACTCTGTGAACCCGTGTCTTTTCTATATAGGGCACTGGTGGCACCGTCGAACTATCCACACTCTATGGGTGGACACTCCACCGGTGAAGTTCCTAACCCTTACTCAAATGTGCCAACCACCAAGTGTATCACCTTATGCACATGTGTGTTAGCATATTTTCACAAACATTTTCAAAGGTGTTAGCACTCCACTAGATCCTAAATGCATATGCAATGTGTTAGAGCATCTAGTGGCACTTTGACAACCGCATTTTGATATGAGTTTCACTCCTCTTAATAGTATGACTATCGAACCTAAATGTGATCACACTCTCTAAGTGTCTTGATCACCAAAAAAAAATAGCTCCTACTATTTATACCTTTGCCTTGAGCCTTTTGTTTTTCTCTTTCTTCTTTTCAAGTCCAAGCACTTGATCATCACCATGGCATCACCATCATCATGTCATGATCTTCATTTGCTTCACCACTTGGAATGTGCTACCTATCTCATGATCACTTGATAAACTAGGTTAGCACTTAGGGTTTCATCAATTCACCAAAACTAAACTAGAGCTTTCACCTGTTGTATAGAATGGACATTGCAATTATGAAATCATATGTAAATTGTTATTCTTGTGTCTATTTTCCACAACAACATTGAGGTACTCCCTAATAGCTAAAGCCATGCTTCATTTATGGCAGAGATTCCTGGTCTTCTTTTAGTTGCTCTATTGATTGACTAGATAGGTCGGAGAATGACATTGGGAGGCATGAGTTTGTTGTGCTGCACTTTTATTGCACCTCTTGCCACACAATTGGGAGAAGTTTAGCAATCACCCTTCTCTTCTGTGCTCGGGCTTGTGTCATGGGGACCTTTGTCATTCTACATGTTTTTCCACTGAGGTTAGTGCCAAACATCACTAGATATGCTGCATATTATTATTTTCTACTCCCTCCATTTTTAAACATGTGACTTTGAGGACATGATCTAAACATCTCTGGATACGCTGCATATTATATTGTCCTAAGCATCACATGTTTAAAAATAGATGGAGTATTTTTGGTATTTCTTTCCATTTGGTATATTCCCCAAAGTACATGATCTGTTTATCACTGCAAAAAGAACCAATTTTATTATGCCACATCAAGCTAGTGGTGATTTCTCTTGTGCTTGAAAGATGCTACATGAATAGTGAGGAAAATTTTCACAGAAACTCATGTTAGATGAGCATCAGCCTATTTGAAACATTATTGTAGGCGGATGCATATTGTTAGATGTATAGATGTACTTTGTATTTTCCCTCTACTTGGAGGGGTTCTTTGCATATTGTTGATGCAAAAGTGGATCTGCAAACACAAAGGGCTAATACCCGAATCGATATCCAAGGCATGCCAGTCGATTTGACCTGTTAATCGACAAGGATGAAGATACGAGCACTTTGGTCCTGACAACAGTGATACGCCCGGAAGTCATGGCCAAGAGGTACTCACACGGAACTCGAGGATCGCCGAAGGTCGCACTGAAGTGATGCAGCTCGCCGAATCAATGAGAACTTGTAAAGAGAAAATAATGCAAATTGACGAAGTCGCCGAAAAGTGAGTAGATGCAAATGGGAGTAAAAATTGGTTTTGATATTGATTGATATCAAATTACATTGCCTCTCACTCCATATTTATACCCTGATCTAAAGAGACACAACCAAACACAACTAGGACACCAAGCCCATATCTAAGGAAACACATGACTCTTACATGAATCATACTCTAACAAATATAGAAAAGGAAATCAACTCCTATCTATTTCCCTGTCCGCCTCAATTACGATGGAAATCTCACCATCCTCCTTCCCATCGGCATACCCCCTGTTTCATCGGCAGTAGTCCTCAAGTCTTCCTTCATCAGCATACTCCTTGTTTCATCGGCAGTAGTCCTCAAGTCTTCCTTCATTGGCATACTCCATGTTTCATCGGCAGTAGTCTTCAAGCCTCCCTTCATCGGCATCGACAATGACACCTTCAACCTCATCGGCAACGCCCGAGTCTAAATCAACCTCTCCATCGACCATCACCAGCTATCGGCAACCATCTTTACAAGCTGGCTTTCATCGGCTATCAAGTATACAGTAACTTTCCCCTTGCCGATTAGTCCACTCCGATCATTTTGACACGTGCAAAAAACGGTGTCAACACATGCCCCCCAATTTTGGAGTATAAAACCATTAATGCTCCGAAATTTACTCCAGATTACCGTAACTCATTCTCCAAGCCAAAACCTGATCTGTTATCAAATCCAATCAAATCTAATCCTGATTCACGCACTTCAGTAAATATCGCACAATCGCCAACCACTCTTGCCTTGATTATGGTTAAGATACCGAAACAATAACCCATCGGCAAGATCTTAACATGATAATGCTGTCATTTTCAGAATTAAAATATCCTGTACCGATATCTCTTCCAAGTCATGATTTCTTGCCATCAACCCATCTGTACAATCCCCTGATTATCGTGCGAACAGTTACCATATCCATCTGAACCACTTCGACCTACATGCGCGCGGCATAGAGATAAGTCCAAAATACCCCTACTCCAAGCGGCTTATAAATAGATTCCTCCGGAACACTCGTCTTCTACCCTCAGACTCCAATCTTTGACATTTTCTCTTTCCGGCGGCGACTCCGACGAACCACTGCACGACCTCAACCAACAAGAACCCTTCTCCAGCGTTACCTCAAGTCTCCGGCTCGTGCCCTCATCTTCCTCAAGATAATGGCAATCAACTTCAACGTCCCCGCGGTTCGCTCCACTTCCATTACCTTTACTTTGATTCCCCTAGTTTTTGCAAATCCATACAGTTGGTGATTTCTTTCTTTTGTTCTCCGGATCCTTCAAACTTAGGAACTGCGCAACAAATTAGTTATTCCAACCGATCAGCCGCATGTCCAATGCCTAGGACCAATGGGCAACCCAGATCCAACCGATCTGATTAATGCAGAGGTTAACAGAATCCCCTTTAGAGCCCAAAATTTCTCTCTGAATTTATGGAAAGACACATTCCGATCTTGGCCCAAAACCACCAAAGGGTGGAAAGATTGGTACTTGAGGGTTAATAGATCGATGCAAGTATACTAGGCAGAACGGAAGTTAGACCAATGCATTAGGTTATCTATTGCCGATATGCAGAAGAATGAATCGATGATGATTGCAGCTGCTTACTTCTGGTCAGACACAACAAACACTTTTATGTTTGGACATGGCCCAGCTACTCCTACACTTGCCGATGTCCACATGCTCACTGGCTTGGATATTTCAACTGCCGATGAAGGCTCCATTTATGGTAGAAAATCTGAATATAGGGTGAATACCCGCAACATTGGCGGTTGGACTGGATACATTCAAGAATACCAGAAGACTGGGACACTTAACCAGAGGGAACATGCCACATTCTTGAATATGTGGTTAGAAAAATTTATCTTCTGTGGTCGATCAGTAGGACCAACCAACGCCTTCCTCCCCGCAGCTGAACTTTTGGCTAATGGTGTAAAGTTTCCTCTTGGCCGATACCTTCTGAGCTCCACTTATCATCTTCTTCATCAAGTGTCTCAAAAACTTTTGCTTGGCGAACCCATCAGCAACCTAGGAGGCCCGTGGTGGTTTATCAACATGTGGCTGAATGCCCATATGCACAAACATCTGCAATGGGACTTTTTTGCCCAGCAATTCCCATGAGAAATTGCTGAAGACCATGTGCTTGGGGATGATGAATCAGCAACACGCTCACCCCTCAATTTTGGTGAAGCCATAATTGTCCTTCCTGGAACAGAGGCCAATGAAGACCAGATCGGCAGATTCTTCCAGAGCCTCTACAATGGTCTTTCTCGTGATCATAGGGCCTGAGTACCTTATATTGATGAAGAAAACAGATTCCCCCTTCTTTTCAACTTTGCTAATGACACTCTGAATCAGGATAAGGAACTCATGATGGCCATCATTACTCCCAGGGTAATCCCAGTAAATACATTTGGTAGCGGGAAAAACACCAGCATTACGTATGAATTTTACAACCCATCGGCAGTATCCCGTCAATTGGCTTTTGGGCAACTGCCAATCAAACTTTGCTTTGCCGATGTGATCAAACCCAGGGAAACAATTACCTGCGGAATAGATTGGAACAAGGTAGTACAACTCTCCCCCGATGCCGATACTACAGATGTTGATATATCCACCTGGACGCCGGTATCTTTCATCACCGAGTCATATAAGCAATGGTGGCGAGAGTGGAAGGAACAACTGTTTGCAACATCTGTTCACACCTATCGGCACATGATCGACCCTGAATATGCCATTCCCGATGACGCAGTAAGTTCCTTTTAGCTCTCTTCTGCTTTTTCCTTTCATATATCGGTAACTAACTCTCTCGTGACAGGTTAACAACCCAGCACCAACTATGAGCAAAAGTGGGAAACCCTTCGATCTTCGGCCTATTTCCCCGATATCACCGATCGGCTACAATGCTCCCACCTTAGCCGCTTTGACTCACCAGAAGATCCATACCAAGACCATCACCTCCAAGTCCAAATTGGCTATAGCCAGGGCCACTCCATCGGCTGCTGCTACAACCTTGGTCAAGGCATTCAAGGTAACAACCTTGTTTATTTCTACTCATGCCGATCACAAACTATATTAACATTAATCACCAGGGGGTAAGAGCTGCTGTTGGATCATCATCGGCAATTCCTCCGATATCAAGCACCACTTCTTTTGACGAACCTTCAGAGGTATCTTCTTAACTTTACATTTTATCTGTTAAATATCATACCTTACACTTGTTTTGCAGCAACAATTGGATACATCGGCAAGCGTACCAGATGTCCAAGCTTCACAATCAACAAGTGCCGATGCCCTCCAGCCAATCGTTGCCGATGCCCAAGCAAAGCGCAAAGCTTTAACAGATGCTGAAGCACAGCCAAAACGACAAAGGTCCATGCCGATCCCTACATCTGCCCCAATGTCATCGGTCATCATACCTCAAGAGCCAACCACTGATGAAGTCACAGAGGATATCCCATTGGCAAGCTCAACCGATCCCCCACACGACATACTCCAGGTTGCTTCCTCTAGTCAAGCACAGGAAATCGCCTTGAAATAGGTAAACCGATTAACCTAGCTGATTTACAATACTCATACTTATCCTTAACTGACCTCCTTTCCTTTTCCTCAGGAACAAGACTCCCCAAACAGCCTATTCTCCTTCGCTATTGAAGTCTCTGACGATGATGGAGAGGAAACAAGTTCTTCCCTTACACTGGGAACAATATCGGCAGAAACTAAGTCCAGGTTGGAAGCTCTCCTGAACTTGCTATAGCAGGATACCGCCCAACTGGTAGATGACTCGGACCCCGTAAAGGCAATTTTCAAAACAATCCATGGCCAGGTCCCTGCCGATGTTGAAGAAGTACTCTTCCTAGCAGCCCATTTAGAGAGTCGCCAACTATAATATCAACGGGCTGCTCAACGTATTGCTGATAGAGCAGCTCAGGCTCAACTCAAAGAAGAGATGCTACAACTGAAATAAATTGCCGATGAGAAGCACAAGGGCATCGGCAACTTGCAGACTTCGGGTGCTGAACTTAAGCAGAAAATCTTGGATTTATCAGCAAGGAAGATGGCTCTATTGGCTGAATTGAAGGAAGTCGATGCAGCCTTAACTCATGCTCAACAAAAAGAAAGCCAGCTACCTAATGCCATGAAAGCCCTTCGTAAGAAAGAGATATCCAGGCTCGCAAAGCTTTGGCCATGAAGAAAAAACTCAAGCCTATGGAGGGTACTGCCGATGACGATATCAAAGAAATGGAGGAAGCCGAGCAGATTCGCCTGCGTGCGATATTAGCTATCCAATCCTTGTTGAACTTGTAATCTTGTTTATTGTATCGGCACTTTATGAGACATTGACATCCTTGCATAATTCTAGCCGATAGGACTGTTATCGGCACTTATACTTTTATGCATCCATCCAGATACTAGAGTAATATTTCTTTAAATATTTTTCATTTAATGCTCTAGGAAACACAACCCCTTCGAGGGTTTCTAGAATATATGTGTTACCAGGAACAGACTGATTTATCCGATATGGACCTTCCCAATTAGGAGACCACTTTCCAAACTTTGAACTTTTAGTCCTAATCGGTAAAACCAATTTCCAGACCAGATCTCCATTGGCAAACTCCTTTATCTTCACTTTCTTGTCATACCATCTAGCTACTCTTTTCTTATTTTCTTCGATGCTAACTAAAGCCCTTAACCGATGACCCGCCACATCTTCCAACTCATCCTTCATAAGGGTATTATAATCATCGGCTGTCAGCTGATTTTGAGAACGTATTCGCCTAGAGCCAATTTTAATTTCCTAAGGCAATACTGCATCGTGTTCATATACTAACTGATAAGGCGTTACTTTGGTTGCACCATGACATGACATCCGATATGACCACAAGGCTTCATTTAATACTGTATGCCACCTCCTAGGATTTTCTTTAATTTTGCGCTTAATGAGTTTGATGATCCCTTTGTTAGAAGCCTCAGCTTGACCATTAGCTTGAGCATAATATGGAGAAGAATTTAAAACTTTAATTCCCATACCTACAGCAAACTCATCAAATTCTCCTGATATAAACATAGTGCCTTGGTCGGTAGTGATAGTCTGAGGAATACCAAATTGGTAAACAATATGCTCTTTCACAAAATCAATCATATTAACCGATGTCACCTTTTTTAAAGGAATTACCTCAACCCATTTTGTGAAATAATCGGTAGCAACCAGAATAAATTTATGTCCTTTATTCGATGGTGGATAAATCTGACCAATGAGATCAATAGCCCATCCCCGGAACGGCCACGGTTTGATTATAGGGTTCATAGCCGATGCAGGCGCTCTTTGAATATTACCAAACTTTTGACACCCCTGACATCCTTTAAAATATTTAAAACAATCTTTAAGAATAGTCGGCCAATAGTACCCATTCCTTCTGATCATCCACTTCATCTTGAAAGCCGATTGATGCGCCCCACACACTCCTTCATGAATTTCACCCATCAAGCTTTTCGATTCATCACTACTAACACATCTAAGTAAAACTCCATCTATAGTTCGATAATATAATTCATCATCGAGGAGCACATACTTAGTAGCTTGGAACCTTATATATCTCTCAACCTTTCTATATGGATCCTTTAAATAATCGACAACCTCCTTCCTTCAGTCATCGGTATCAACTGCCGATGTTAGCACTTCCTGAATAGGCTGATACCCTGAAGCATGCTGAGCTAGTCGATTAGCTTCCTCATTATGCAACCGAGAGATATGTTCAAGACGAAAATCTCTAAATCCTTTCAACAATTGCAAACATCTTTCATAATACGAAATCAAAGCTTCACTTTGGCATTCATAAATTCCAGTCAATTGATTTATAACTAGCATAGAATCACTAAAGATTTCAACAGCATCGGCACGTATCTCCTTCAGTAATTCTAACCCTTTTATCAAGGCTTAGTATTCAGCCTGATTGTTTGTCGATGTAGCAACAATCGGCAATGAAAACTCATACTTCCTCCCTTGAGGTGAAATCAACACAATGCCGATACCTGCTCTTTCACCGCATGTGGAACCATCGAAGAAAAGTGTCCAAGGGGCAATCTCCAAAGAGTCCACTGTATTACAATGCTGAGTAACGAAATCAGCCATAACTTGCCCCTTAACTGCCTTGGTCGATTCGTAACGTAGTTCAAATTCTGATAATGCTAAAATCCACTTGCCGATTCTACCACTTAATATCGGCATTGACAGCATGTACTTGACTACGTCGTCTTTGCATATGACCGTACATTCGGTAGATAACAAATAATGTCTCAATTTGACACAAGAAAAGTATAAACATAGACATAATTTTTCGACGGCTGAATACCTTGTCTCAGCATCCACTAATCTTCTACTCAGATAATAAATAACATGTTCTTTCCCTTCAAATTCTTGAATAAGAGCTGAACCAATAACAGTATCATCAGCTGACAAATACAACCTGAAAGGCTTCCCGTGTTGAGGTGGAACTAGCACTGGAGGATTTGTTAAATATTTCTTAATTTCATCGAGGGCTAACTGCTGCTCAGCTCCCCATACAAATTCCTAATCGGCCTTCAATTTAAGTAATGGACTGAAAGCCTTGATCTTACCCGACAGATTAGATATGAATCTTCTAATGAAATTAATCTTACCGATCAAAGATTGCAATTCAGTCTTATTGGCAGGAGCAACCACCTTGTTAATTGCATCAATAGACTTCCTACTGATTTCGATGCCCCGCTGATGCACCATAAAACCCAAGAATTGACCTGCCGATACACCAAATGCACATTTATTAGGATTCATCTTCAATCCATGCTTCCTTATACACTCCAGTATCTTTCGTAGATCGGCTAGATGTTTTGTGATATCTCCAGACTTAATCACCACATCATCAATGTAGATCTCTACTAATGTGCCGATGTATTCATGAAAAATAAAGTTCATAGCTCTCTGATAAGTAGCGCCGGCATTTTTCAAACCAAACGTCATAACTATCCACTCAAACAACCCCACATGACCTGGACATCTGAAAGCAGTCTTGGGAATATCTTCTTTAGCCATGAATATTTGATTGTAGCCTGCATTACCATCCATGAAGCTGATAATTTGATGTCTGGCTGCAGCATCAATCAACAAATCAGCAATCGGCATTGGATAGCCATCCATCGGTGTGGCTTTATTGAGATTCCTGAAATCAATACAAACACAAAGCTTTCCATTCTTCTTATAAACAGGAACCACATTAGAGATCCACTCTGCATATCGACACTGCCGAATAAACTTTGCCTCAATTAATTTAGTTATTTCGGCCTTAATATCAGGAAGTATATTAGGGTTGCATCGGCGCGCTGGCTGCTGATGTGGCCGAAATCCAGATTTGATAGGTAACCGATGTTCAACTACCGATCGGTCTAACCCAGGCATCTCAGTATAATCCTAAGCAAAACAATCTTTATACTCTTTTAACACATCAATTATTTGCTGCTTACACTTGGAATCTAACTTAGCACTAATAAAAGTAGGTCTTGGCCTATCGCCATCACCGATATCTACTTCTACTAAATCATCTGCCGATGTGAACCCTTGACCTAATTACCATCTGAAAGCAGTCTTATTGGCAGGAGCAACCACCTTGTTAATTGTATCAATAGACTTCCTACTGATTTCGATGCCCCGCTGATGCACCATAAAACCCAAGAATTGACCTACTGATATACCAAATGCACATTTATTAGGATTCATCTTCAATCCATGCTTCCTTGTACACTCCAGTATCTTTCGTAGATCGGCTAGATGTTTTGTGATATCTCCAGACTTAATCACCACATCATCAATGTAGATCTCTACTAATGTGCCGATGTATTCATGAAAAATAAAGTTCATAGCTCTCTGATAAGTAGCGCCGGCATTTTTCAAACCAAACGTCATAACTATCCACTCAAACAACCCCACATGACCTGGACATCTAAAAGCAGTCTTGGGAATATCTTCTTCAGCCATGAATATTTGATTGTAGCCTGCATTACCATCCATGAAGCTGATAATTTGATGTCCGGCTGCAGCATCAATCAACAAATCAGCAATCGGCATTGGATAGCCATCCATCGGTGTGGCTTTATTCAGATTCTTGAAATCAATACAAACACGAAGCTTTCCATTCTTCTTATAAACAGGAACCACATTAGAGATCCACTCTACATATCGACACTGCCGAATAAACTTTGCCTCAATTAATTTAGTTATTTCGGCCTTAATATCAGGAAGTATATTAGGGTTGCATCGGCGCGCTGGCTGCTGATGTGGCCGAAATCCAGATTTGATAGGTAACCGATGTTCAACTACCGATCGGTCTAACCCAGGCATCTCAGTATAATCCCAAGCAAAACAATCTTTATACTCTTTTAACACATCAATTATTTGCTGCTTACACTTGGAATCTAACTTAGCACTAATAAAAGTAGGTCTTGGCCTATCGCCATCACCGATATCTACTTCTACTAAATCATCTGCCGATGTGAACCCTTGACCTAATTTTCCATCATCGGCAAACCTATCCATTAAAACTCTTCTTCAGAACCGACTGCTTGGATCGGTGGAATTTCATAATCAGCAACTCTAAGGAACTCTTTTTCCCAAGCTTCTCCTGATATGCATTTAGTTCGCTCATAAGTATCTGACTCTGTCGATGCGATGATATAAGAAGAATCACCAGGGACAACCTCAATCTTATCTCCAATCCACTGTACGAGGCATTGATGCATTGTAGAAGGAACACAACAATTAGCATGAATCCAATCCCTCCCTAGAAGCAGATTATATGCACCCTTGCCGTTAATAACAAAGAACGTCGTCGGCAAGGTTTTGCTGCCGATGGTCAATTCAACGCATACTGCCCCTTTAGCCGGTGACACATTGCCTTCAAAATCTTTCAGCATCATATCGGTTTTGATCAAGTCTTGATCTCCCTTACCAAGTTTCCGATACATCACATAAGGCATAATATTAATCGCAGCCCCTCCATCAATAAGTACCTTAGACATAGGCTGCCCATCAACTCTGCCCTTCACAAACAAAGCCTTAAGATGCTGTCTCTCGTCATCGGTAGGTTTCTCAAAAACAGCCATCATTGGATCTAGTGTCAACTGAGCTACTTGATCAGAGAGAACAACTTCTTTCTCATTATCAGATAGTGCCAAAAATTCCATCGGCAACATGAATACCATATTAACATCTGCCGATGGACCCTTATTTTTGTGTTTTATCTGCCACTGCTGATGACTGGACCTCTCATTGGAGGAATTTTCCTCTTGGTATAAATCCTCCTGACGCTCACGTTGCATCCTCCTTCTCTGTGTCTTTGTTAGACCCTCCGGGCACCATCGAGGAAACTTGGTTTTCCAAACCGGCTGATAACAGGTCCTAGTCGATTCTACACGACGTATATTAGGGTCCCTGTAGAATATTTCCTCATCGGGAACTCTTGCATTTGCCATTTCCTCAAGCTCCTCTTGATTCCTTGGAAAATATCTAGCGCGTTTACCAAGCCTTTCATGTACACTAAGTCTGCCCCCCAGCCGATCATGCACTGATGCTCTACTTCTGATCGGCTCATTGATAAATAAACCCTAATTGCCAGGTTGAAATCTTCTTTCTGATCGATTAACCCCATAATAACCATTGCACTCAGGGCAATTTTCAACAGTTGGCAATTTAATACCTTCTTCCCAGCAATGGATAAAAAACGGGCACCTCCAATGATCTTTATGCCGATGCCATTCTTCCCGACGTCTTTCTTCTTGCTGTTGTTGATATCGATCATTATGCTGACGCCAACCCTCCTGCTGCCTTCGATGAGTAATCACAATGCCAGGTCGAGGAGGTTTTTTGGAACTACTGCTTTCTCCCAGCAAACCCTTACTTTTTGCATCATCGGTAGTTATCCGATGTTGGGGATCCACTGATGCGTTTTTCTCAGCAGCCTCGGACGTCAATCCCTTGGTCTTCCCTTTGGCCTCCAACGTATTTGCTGGAAAAGGGTGTTGATCAATTTTCATCGGCCTTTGGGCATTGGAAGTACCAAACTTAATTCTCCCAGATTCAATAGCCGATTGTAACTGTTGCCTGAACACCTTGCACTCATTTGTACTGTGTGAAGTTGCATTGTGCCATTTGCAGTACAAGATCTTCTTCAACTCTTCTGCTGATGGGATCACATGATTAGGTGATAGCTTAATTTGGCCCTCTCGAAGCAGAAGATCAAATATTTTGTCGGCCTTGGTGATATCAAAGGTAAACTTTTCTGGCTCTTTTTGACCAAAGGGATAAGATATCGGCTTTTTATTCTTAACCCACTCAGCTAAGCTGATAACTGGTTCTTCATCAGAATCAGAATCTCCTACTTCTTCAACAAATGATACCTTTTTACTCCAATTCTTTTTAGGTTCAAAAACCCTAGTATCTTGATCAGAGATCCTTTGCACAAGATGACTGAGGCTTTCAAACTCCTGAGAAGCATATCTGTCTTTAAGATGTGGCAATAACCCTTGGAAAGCTAGATCGGCAAGCTACCGATCATCCAGCACTAGACTGTAGCACTTATTTTTTACATCTCGTAGTCTTTGCACAAAGCTCTCTACCGATTCATCATTGCGCTGTCTCAATTTTACTAAATCGGTAAGCTTCTTTTCATGGATTCCAGCAAAGAAATACTTATGAAATTGTTTTTCTAGATCAGCCCAGGTAATAATAGAATTTGGTGGTAATGAAATGAACCACGTAAATACTGATCCAGACAAAGATGATGAAAATAATCGAACTCTTAATTCATCTCTGCTAGTTGCCTCTCCACATTGAATAATGAAGCGATTGACGTGTTCCATTGTTGATGTGTCATCTTGCCCGGAGAATTTAGTGAAATCTGGTACCTTGTACCGATTTGGGAGAGGAATTAAATCATATGCAGGAGGATATGGAGTCCGATAAGAATAAGTATTGACCTTGGGCTTTATCCCAAACTGATCCTTTATAATTTCTGCTATCCTATCGGTCCAAAAAGCATCAGCCTCCTGATGACGAACTGGCTGAATTTCTACAGGAAGTGCCTGCTGATATCCCTCCACATATCTTTGTGGCCCACGATCTCCAGCAATCGGCATATTCGTTGTTACTTGTGGTCTATTAACCTGTTGGAAAGGATTCATCGGCTGTGCTACCGATGCTTGATTCTGGACACCAGCTTGCATATAACCCTGTTGAATCCCTGCAATCTGTTGATTTTGCTGAACTGTATGTTGAACAGGTAACTGTCCTAACCAGCCATTATTAGAACCCATCGGTACAAAACTTACCGATGGCTGGTAATTTACTGACATTGTTGGATAATTATAACCAGCTTGAGGCATAAACTAAACCCCAGTTTGACTCATAACAGGGGCTTTCTGCTGCATCGGCAATAAGCTTGCCGATGGATTTGAACTGGGTGTTTGAACCAAAGGCATCTGGAAACCCCCTGGAGTTGGTTGCACAGTAGTTGCTATGGCATATTGAGGCACTTGGGCCATCGGCGAAACAGCCGATGGTATAGGAGCTTTTCCTACTACGTCAAACACTTGAGGTAATCTAGGATTGAAAGCAGATGACTCCGGAGGCATACCATATCCCCACCAATTAGTAGGAATCTGGCTATTCTGAGACACAGGGTCTGACATAGCTGATGCCGATAGATCTGTACTAAGCTGAATTCGTCCTCCTGGTAGTACCGGATCTGATCGTATCAGTGTAGATTGAATATTAGGTAAGCCTGCCGATACTGGAGAAGAAGTAACTTCTGTACCCACAACGGCCGAGGGAGCCGATGGAGTATTGACAGATGCCAGCTCTGGTTGATGATAGGCAGGCCCAACATAATGCGGTGACGCTTGTCCTTCTTTGAGAGTTTGAACCACAGCATTATGAACAGTATTGGACAACACATTGGAATGATTAATCAAAGCATGATTTACTGCAGAATTAACCATCTCTTGAAGTTTACCAGGATTGGAGTCAAAAGTAACCTACCGAGGCAACGGCAAATCTTGCTTCTGGATGACTTGTCCACACTTGTTTAGGCTAAATGATTTCAGACAAAGCTACCTGTATTCTTCTATGGCCTTTTTCATAGCCTGCCTCTGCTCTTCCTTAAGATCTTCTTCTGATACCGCGATAATGTTCCCCGCATCGATCTCGGAATTGAACATATTGATCGGATTGGTTTGTCCCACCGGGCGTGCCAAAAGATGTGTTGATGCAAAAGTGGATCTGCAAACACAAAGGGCTAATACCCGAATCGATATCCAAGGCGTGCCAGTCGATTTGACCTATTAATCGACAAGGATGAAGATACGAGCACTTTGGTCCTGACAACAGCGATACGCCCGAAAGTCATGGCCAAGAGGTACTCACGCAGAACTCGAGGATCGCCGAAGGTCGCACTGAAGCGATGCAGCTCGCCAAATCAATGAGAACTCGTAAAGAGAAAATAATGCAAATTGACGAAGTCGCCGAAAAGTGAGTAGATGCAAATGGGAGTAAAAATTGGTTTTGATATTGATTGATATCAAATTACATTGCCTCTCACTCCATATTTATACCCTGATCTAAAGAGACACAACCAAACACAACTAGGACACCAAGCCCATATCTAAGGAAACACGTGACTCTTACATGAATCATACTCTAACAAATATAGAAAAGGAAATCAACTCCTATCTATTTCCCTGTCCGCCTCAATTACGATGGAAATCTCATCGTCCTCCTTCCCATCGGCATACCCCCTATTTCATCGGCAGTAGTCCTCAAGTCTTCCTTCATCAGCATACTCCTTGTTTCATCGGCAGTAGTCCTCAAGTCTTCCTTCATCGGCATACTCCCTGTTTCATCGGTAGTAGTCTTCAAGCCTCCCTTCATCGGCATCGACAATGACACCTTCAACCTCATCGGCAACACCCGAGTCTAAATCAACCTCTCCATCGACCATCACCAGCTATCAGCAATCATCTTTACAAGCTAGCTTTCATCGGCTATCAAGTATACAGTAACTTTCCCCTTGCTGATTAGTCCACTCCGATCATTTTGACACGTGCAAAAAACGGTGTCAACACATATGTACACACATGTATACTTGGCCCTTTGGGCCTGGAATAGAATCAGTTTTACAATTCTAAAATGGTATCGAGCTAGGGTTCTAGTTTCACATCAGCCACCGGTAGTCCCGCATCGCCTCACGACCTCTACATCGCCTCGCGCGGCCCGGCCGAGCCGCCTCGCACCCGCTTACGCTGCCATCCACAGCCCGAGCTACCTCGCACCTACCTCGCGCCGCCCTCGCGAGGCCGCTGCTCCTTCTTGGTCTCTCATCTGCTCGCTCCCTCTCCTCTGCTCTCTTGGCTACTCGCTCTCTCTCCTCTATTTTGCCCAACTGCCTCCTAGCTCTCCCTCATCTATTTCCTTCTTCTTTTTATTTTCTTCCATAGAATCCTTCCAACAAAAAAAAGCTAGCTCTCTTCTTTCATGGCATCCCCTAGGAGCCCCGAGTGCTATTCCTATCCCTCGGTGCCCTGTCATTTTCAATGGCACAAATTAGGGTGACTTTGTTTTCATTTGGAGGTCCACATGGATGGGCAGCTATTGTGGGGCTACCTCACTAGTGAGCGGATCTATCCTCCATGTCATGTTCTCCCCACGCCGCCCACATACCTGCTAGATGCTGATGATCATGCCAAGACTGCTTTACTTATGGCATTTGAGGTTCAAATGGAGAGCTACCAGTCTGATCTTGGGGTCTATGAGACTTGGTTGCATGAGGAGAAATCTACTAAGGCTATCTTACTTGCGAGCATAGAGGTTGATCATGCACGGTCCTCAGAGGTCTTGCCACTTCACACCTTATGTGAGATCACCTCCGTCGTAGTTACGAGATCCGTAACGAAGTGATGTATCTTGCTGTTGTTGAGGAGGCTCAGTCACTTCGTCAGCTTGATTCTATAGTTGAGGAGTTCCACCATCAGATGACAAACATCTGGCATCGTTTAGACGGTTTGGGTGCTGAGTTTTGCGGTGGTGGTACTTGTCGGTGTTGTGACCTGCCACCTAGACCAGAGAGACACACTTCACCTTCACAAGTTCCTCTCTTGATTGCATCTAGAGTTTGAGACTATTTGGGCACAGTTGCTGACTCATCATCCTCACCCATCGTTGTCAGTGGCGATGCCTGAGCTACGAGCAGAGGAGACTCATCTTTGAGCTAAGGGGTGTGAGTCGTGCTCTACCATAGCCCTCCATCCTAGTAGGCCCACCTTCACCGATCTCCTTGCCTCTGTCCTAGTCTCTGATGGTGGCGGGGGTCCCTTATAGGGTGCAGTGTGGCTACTGCAAGATCTATGGCCATGAGGAAAAGGATTGTCACAAAAAGCAGCACGATCGATAGGGGCATCATGGTATTGGTATACGCTACTCTCAAGGCCCCTCTTAGGGCTCTGGTGGTTCCTCTACTTTCGTAGGGAACTCATTCCGTGCCTACCGTGGGGCAGGAGGTTCTTGCCCTATTTTGTTGCCTCACTACTATAGCTCAGGCCTCCGCTCACGGGACTATAGCTTAGGCTTCTAGTTCCTCCCCTCCTCCTCCATCAAGTATATCATTCCCATGGTTTCTTGACTCTAGAGCATCTTTTCATATGACACCCCATGCGACACACCTATCCTCTCTGTCTTCTTTCGATCCATGTATTTTTGTTCGCACCGCAGATGGCACTTCCCTTCCTGTTGCTGGGAGAGGTGTTCTTTTGACTTCTTTTGATGTTCCTACTGTTTCGCATGTTCCCAACTCACCATACAACTGCTATCTATGGGTCAAATCATTGATCATGGTTGTCACATAATCCTTGAGTCTGATTCTTGTTGTGTTTAGGATCTCTATACGGGCCTTTTGGTGGGAACTGGGCCTAGGCATCAGGACTCACAACACCTATGGGAGCTTGATTGGTTGCGCCTTCCTTCACCTGCTTTGACTCCCCCATCACCTGGTTCTCTAGCATCTGCGTTAGCTGCTTCGTCTACCACTTCTTTCGTGAAGTGGCATCGTCATCTTGGCCACCTCTCTGGTTCTAGATTGTCTAGTCTTTGTTGGTAGTGGTGTATTAGGCTCTATTTTCTGGTGACACTACTCATAATTGTTTGGGTTATAAACTTGGTAAACAGTTGCAACTCTCCTATCCATCTAGTGAGTCTACGTCCCAGAGACCTTTTGATCTTGTTCATTCTAATGTATGGGGTCCTACACCTTTAGTTTCCAAAGGAGGGCAGTCATATTATGTTCTTTTCATTGATGACTATTTGAGATTTACTTGGATTTATTTGATGTCCTCTCGAGATCAATTTCTTTCTATTTACCAGCAATTTGCTAGCATGATCCGTACCCAGTATAACTCTCCCATTCAAGTTTTTCATGCGGATTCTGCTAGGTGAGTACATCTCCACTGCTCATCACTCCTACCTTGTTGAGCAAGGTACTCTTGCCCAATTTTCATGTCCTGGTGCTCATGCTCAGAATGGTGTTGCTGAGCACAAGCATCGCCACATTCTTGAGACTGCTCGTGCCCTCTTGATCTCTTCTGCACTTGCTCCTCATTTTTGGGTTGAGACAGTTTCTACTGGTTGTTTTCCTCATAAATTGCCAACCCTCTACTTCTCTTTAGGGTTGCACTCCCTATGAACTGTCTTTTTAGCACCCCTCCTTCCTATACCATCTTTGTTGCTTTGGGTGTGTCTATTATGTCCTAGTTCCACGTCGTGAGCGCACCAAACTCACTGCTCAGTCTAGTTGAGTGTGTTTTCCTTGGGTACAGTATGGAACACAAGGGCTATCGTTGCTATGACCCTATTGCTCAGTGGATGAGGATTTCTCTAGATGTCACCTTCAATGAGTCTTGACCTTACTATCCTCGTTCCCCTTCTGGTCATCCTAGGTACCGCTGAGTCCCTCTCATTTCTCACTTTACCTGAGTGGTATCTTCCGCTATCATCTCCACCTCCACCACCTCCTCCTACCTCTACCACCTCCTACTAACTCTCCACCTCCACCACCTCCTCCTACCTCTCCACCACCAGTCTCTCCACCATCACCATTGCATTCTTCTCGTGAGATCACCCACTACTACACTCATTGTCCACGCCCTGCACCACCACTTGACACTTCCCCATCCATCCTTGGCCCTCATCCTAAGTCTCCTCCTCGCTATGCTCTTCATGACTATAGTACCCTTCGTCCTCCTGATCGCCTTGGCTTCACTACTGTTGTTTTGGCTGAGCCCAGTGACCTATCGGGAAGCTGCTGCTCACCAGGAGTGGCAGCATGCTATGGCTAAGGAGATTGCTGCCCTTGAGTGTAGTGGCACTTGGGATCTTGTTCCTTTACCTCTTCATGTCACTCCTATCACTTGCAAGTGGGTGCACAAGGTAAAGACCCACTCGGATGGCTCTCTTGAGCGCTACAAGGCTTGTCTTGTGGCGCGTGGCTTCCAACAGGAGCAAGGTCGTGACTATGAGGAGACCTTCGCTCCTAGTCGCTCACATGACTAATGTTTGGACTCTACTTGTAGTTGCTTCTGTTCATCAGTGGTTGATTTCTCAGGTAGATGTCAAGAACGCCTTCCTCAATGGTGAGCTCCGTGAGGAAGTCTATATGCAACCACCTTGAGGGTACTCCATTCCAGATGGGATGGTTTGTTGGTTGCATCGTTCCCTCCATGGTCTTAAGCAAGCTCCTCGTGCTTGGTTCAAGCATTTCTCCTCTATTATCATCGATGCTGGCTTCAGGCCTAGTGGCCATGATCCTACTTTTTTGTTCACACTTCTCCTCATGGTCGCACACTCCTCTATGTCAATGACATGATCATCATGGGTGACAACTCTTAGTACATTGCCTTTGTGAAGCAGCGTCTCAGTGAGACATTCCTCATGTCTGATTTAGGTCCTCTTTGTTACTTCCTTGGTCTTGAGGTCACCTCCACATCTAATGGTATTTTTCTCTCTCAGGAGAAGTACACTCAGGACCTCATTTCTTATGCTACTCTCATTGATCACCGCACTATTGACACTCCTATGGAGCTTAATGTTCACCTTCGACCCACTAATGGTGCACCACTTGCTGATCCCACTCGCTATCGTCAACTTGTTGGGAGTCTTGTCTATCTTGGGATCATCCATCCTGATATTACTCACTCTGTTCATATCTTGAGTCAGTTTGTCTCGGCTCCTACCTAGCTCCACTATGCTCACCTACTTTGTGTTCTATGATACCTTCGTGGAACCATCTCCCATTCGCCTTTTCTTCCCTCGCTCTAGTTCTCTCTAGCTTCAAGCGTACTCTGACATGACCTAGGCGAGTGATCCCACTGATCGCTACTCTCTCTCAGCTTATTGTGTTATCCTTGTCTCCTCCTTAATTGCCTGAAAACCCAAGAAGCAGACTGTAGTTTCCCACTCGAGTGCTAAGGCTGAGCTACGTGCTATGGCAACTATGACTACAAAGGTGACATGGCTACAATGGCTTCTTGAGGATTTTGGTTTGCCTACCACTACACCCACTCCTCTCTCTACTGATAGCATCGATGCGATTAGTATTGCTCGGGACCCGATCAAACATGAGCTCACCAAACACATTGATGTTGATGCTTCCTACATGAGATTCGCAGGTGCGTGATCAGGTTGTGTCCCTCCACCACGTGCCTTCAGAGGTTGAGCTAGTCAATTTCTTCACCAAGGCACAGACATGGGCCCATCATAGATTCTTGCTCTCCAAACTCAGTATTGTAGATCCACCATGAGTTTTAGGGGGGTGTTAGATGTATAGATGTACTTTATATTTTCCCTCTACTTGGAGGGGTTCTTTGCATATGTACACACATGTATACTTGCTCGTTTGGGCCTGGAATAGTATCAGGTTTTCCAATTCTCATCCCATTTATTAGTTTCCACTTTAACAATTTAGTTAGTTGGTCCTTCCAACATTAATGTACTTGATGTCTCCTAATTTATGCATGAGTTTTGATTTCATATAGCTATAGATTGTTGTCATGAATCCCTATGTTTACTTTGTGCTACTTGCTGCAGATAGTAGACGAGTTTGACTAGGAAATGGATGATTACGAGGTTTGTGTTGAAATGTGTTTTGTTCTGCTCAATATGCTAGAGTTGCTACCCATGAAAGTGCATCCGGGTTGATTTTTGTCTTGCAATGCAGGATTTTGCATATCAGAAAGTTTAAGAAGGTAGCCTGCCAGAGGGTGAGAAACAAAAATTCAAGGTACTGCATTTATTTTGTGCTTAATCTATGGCTAAGCTAATCATCAGGAATTGGTTACATTTGTGTCTTAAACTTACATTTTGCTGCCACATTTATTTGATAGGAGTTCCTGAAGGAGAAGGTTACAGAAAGGAAGAGAGACCCGAAACAGGTTCACAATCACGAAAATAGGCAATATAGCTAACTATACATTACAATAGGTAAATTCTCATCCCATTTATTATCAACTTTTTTGTGCAGATCTACCCTACATCTTGTCAGAACACTGGAGTTGGGTTCTCATATTTCTTTGGCTGGATTGGAAGTATCGTTGCTCCTGTCATGATAACTGCATTGCTAGAGAACCACCGTAAGAAAGAAGCAGTGCTTTTGATGGACCTATTGCTCTTTCTTGCGGGACTGGCATGTACCCTCTTTCCTTATGAGACCAAGGGTCGTGAAATTCATTGATATTGAGACTGGACATGAAAACATGATGCATATAATACGTTCAAAAAACATGACGCATATAGCATCTCATCATTGGAAGCACTGCAGTTTTCATACCATCAAATTTATCAAGCATGTTTAGCCCTGGATTAGATACAGAGCTACTGTCTGTATAGACAATTGTGAATGAAATAGACAAATCAAAATTCTTCCTTTTAGTTCTCTTGCCTTATGCCACTGGCTCATGTTCAAATATGTGAATATATGTTCTCAAGGTGTATTCTGATAATACAGAGGCTAGGAATGTTTCAAGGTCTTTGTATTATCTTGATATAACGATCTTAGAATTAAGCTTCCCTTATAAGAAAAAATGTTCTCGAGATGTACTTTCATATGTAGGCTAGTTATATGTCACCAGAATATGTAGGAGTACTGCACTTAGGGCCTATTTATTTTTAGGACTGAAACATGCCTGGCTCAAACAAGGATTTCTCATATGTTGGTTTTTGGTGGTCTGAGGTCCAAATCCTTACTTGGCTACAAAGCAGCCTGGCAGGCAGCAAGCAAATAGGTCATTTCCAACCAAATAAGTGCAGGGCTGCAAGATAGAGAAAACAATAATTTTATAGGGATGCTTTTCAGATAAATTCATGTTTTTTATATAATGACTTTCATTAAGCTTAACAGCACCTCTAAAATAGGACAGCTGAGGATGTGGTTCACTTTTGTGCAAGTACAGGATGCATCTGAAGTTGGAGCAAGCCTAGCAAGGTAAACTAGACGATGAACAATGCCATTATGCATTTTGGATGGATTTCAGGGTACGTCCACAGTGGGCTTGTGGCCATACGCTGACTTCGCCTTAAGCGATTGTGAGTTAGGACTATTTCATATCCCATCGAATGTTTGGACACATGCATGGAGTATTAAATATAGACTAAAAAATAACTAATTGCACAGTTTGCGACTAATTTACGAGACGAATCTTTTAAGACTACTTAGTCCATGATTTGACAATGTGGTGCTACAATAACACATGTGCTAATGACGGGTTAATTAGGCTTAACAAATTCATCTCGTGGATTACCGACGGATTCTGTAATTTATTTTTATTATTATTATCTGAACACCCCATACGTCACCCTATGTGACACTCCAAAACTTTACATTCTGAATTTAAAACAAGGCCTTACTCATTAACCTTATACCATTTTGATGGTTCAAACACGTAAAAAAACTTTTTAACCGAGCTCATTTTCAGGTCTCGATGGATGAGGGGCTCTCATTCCTCTCTTCTAAACCCCTATAAGGAGTCCCTCATTCTCCCCCTACTCCATTCTCTCCTCCCACAAAGCTGACAAGTGGGGTTGATGAATAAGATCATGATAATATAGTTTTTCACGACCGTGTCTTGGCATGTTTTTCATTAAGATGGAGTAGAAATGGAATGTTAAAGTGAACAAATTTAGGGTTAATTGGATTGAAGCCATTACAAAAACCGCACATCCGAGAATTGCCATTACTTTTCATCTATTTCGAATCATGTCATTACAATTCCTTATACAATGGAGAAATGTCAGTTTCTATGCTTGGCGCGACCTATGGCCCACCTACAGGCATACGTAGACGTACCCCCAAATCCATATGGTCCATTATGCCCCTACCTTCCGCATTAGATGCCCACGCCGCTGACTGGATCAAGTCGCTGCCGTTCCCCGCCTTCTCTCTCCCTCACGAACGACGGCGATGGTCCCAACGACGACGACGATGGGTACTGCTGCTGTGACTGCTCCTCCCTCCCTACCCCATCTACCATTCTCCATCCCTCTCAAGTGCCTTTCATTAGCTCTATGGTGATGGTGAGCATAGCGGCCAGCTCCAGTGCAAGCATTGTTCATTGTCTTCCTCTGATTGATTGTCCCAAATGCAAGATCAAGGTCATTAGGCGCAAGAGCAAGGCTGGCAATGTAACACCCTAGGTGTTAGCCACTTGCTAAGCAGTGGGTTTGAGTTCAAACATTAGAGGTTAAGTGGCAATTAGGAGCTTTAGTTCCTTATCTCAGAAGTGGTGATAAAAGGTGTTGAGGTCAAACTTATGAAAATGAGCCCCAACTTGAACTTAGACAATACACTTTGCTGACATGTGAACCCTTGTTAAGATTATGCATGAGTAATGTTAAACATGCTTATTTCATGTACAATACATCCACATGCATCCATAGTGAACTTTGAAAAAGTTTCGTGAAGTTTGGAATCAAGAAGTCACATGAAATGACAAGTTATGTCCTTTCTTGAATTACTCCATCAAGTGAATGGAAACATGGGATGTTGGTCAAACCTTGCAACCTTGCTCAAACAACTCTAATTAAACTCATGAACAAAAGTTATAAAGGGTTCATGTTGAGCAAATGTCCAGAAAATGCTTTAATAGATCAAAAAGGATAATTTAAGCTTTATCGTGATGCTTCTTTGACCAAGATAAAACCTTGATTTTGGGACTAGATATGAAGTTTTACCTTAAATAAAAGTTGAAGTTTAAGTGGAGTGCTACACACTTTATTTTTGGACCAAGACCTGATTCAACTTCTAAGTGGCTCAAACAGCGGCCTCAAATTCAAATGTAGTGATGTTTTGGTTTCACCATAATTTTTATATCCCTAATCGGCAAAATTAAGTTGACATGTTCTCGGTAATTTCCCATCAAAATTCATATCGCAGCTCAATCGAATTCCTTAATATGAGTTGAAGTACACTTTGTGAAGGAAATAATAGAACAAGTCTCACCAGATTTGGAGCTTGCTTAGACCTTCAAAATCAATTCCCAAAACTGCTAGTTCATCATATTCATGGACTTTGACTGATTATCCGAACTCTGAATTTTAGTTTCATATATGCTACTTTGGGAATTTATATCTTGCAAACCAAGTGGAGTTAGACCTTGAGATTTTAAACAAAGTTGAGGTCTAAGTTGTGTGCTACAAACTTTGTTTTTGGAGCAAGAGCCAAATCAGCATGGAAATAAGTCAAACAGGGGTCTCAAGTTAGAATCTGCTGCTGTTTTCTTTCTCTAAAATATTCTAGTCTAAGATTTCAGTGGCGATGATAATTGGCATTGCACGTTCTTGAGTTTTCATTAAGCAACTAGACTTGATCCCAAAATAAAAGTAGGACTATATGGGTTGGAGAAGACCATATAAAAAGTTGGACTTAGTTTTACTCTATTTTGATCCTCAATCTTGGGTTTACTTAATCGTTGTCAATACACTAACACTGTCACTTTGGGGATTAATTAGCCACTAACCTGCTGCCCTAATGGCTAGTTGCCCTTAACAAAAGTTGGAGAGGACTCAGAGAGCAACAACTTTGATTCAAGCATCTAAGACCGAATATGCACGGAAGATGCTGAATTTGATCCCAAAGTTGGACACTTCATCGCTCGCCACAGTGCTCGAGGAAATGTCCACGCGTCCACCATGCGCTGGCCGCGCCCCCACCATTGTCGACGCAGTGCCTCCTTCCCCTCCACACGCCCTGAGCTCCCTTTGTCCGCTATCCCACTCGTGCTCGCCTCTCTCCACTCCCTCTGGCTCACTCACTGCTCTCCCTCGACTCTACTAGAGCACGAACGCTGAGCTCCACCATGGCCACCGCTCGTTCCTTCACTGCCACTTGTCACATAGCCCACCGCCACCACCGAACCCACATTGACCCTTCCTGAACCCTACCGCACCGCGACTCCCCTTTCCTAGTCCAATCTATCGCCGGCCGGCTCAGCCGATGGAGCAACCGTGAGCAACGCTGCTGGTACGCGTAACCCGACCTCTACGAGCCACCTTTGACGAAGCCGCTACAACCCATGGATGCGCGCAGGCCTAGGCCTACCACGCCTGCCCTTTCATCACCGCTGGCAGGCCTCCGGCCGGCCAGCCCCGATGTCCTCCTCTGCTTGGCTCGATTTGAAGAAGAAGAGGGACCCTACATGGAAATAGAAGGTTTTCTAGGGGGTTAAGTGAAGGACCTGTGACTCACATGAATAGCATAGGTTGTTCTGCGAGTAAATTAAGGAAATTTGTAGGGACCCCAGTGCAAAAGTGTTTTTTTCTTTTCTTTTTCCTTATATGCATATAATTGGCTGAACTTTGAAAATTCATAGTAATTCATAGAAAAATTATAAAATAGCAAAACAATATGTTTTGGAATCCTTATAAGTAGATCTACGTAGTAGAGTCAAAGTATGACATGCTTTAGTGGAAAGTTTTTGCTGTAAAAATTCCTCTATGAAAATTTGGGTTTTATAGGAATAAATTCATATCTAAAGTTGTGGTGCTCCAATTGCTGTAAAATTTTTATTATAGGCCACTGATGCCAAATGTATGTTGTGGTAAAATTTTAGGTTTATTGGTGCATGTGTGACTGAGTTATTGATTTAACTTGATTAGTGCTTGATAAATGGTTTTAAATAAGTTATAATTTTTTAAGAAGGTGTAAAAATGGAAATGTTGTTCCTATACCTTTGTATGATGTTGTACTACCATAATTACATATAATATGGCTAGGAATTTGTAGAAATATTGAATTTCATATGTATCTTGTTTTTACATGTTTATTAATAATTAAGATTTGTCTCTTTCATATTAATTAAATTATAAAACCTGAGCATGTGAAATTTATACATTAGTCATGTTTTATTATCATTTATCTCTCATAAAAATTTGAGATCTGAATGAGATGTTTACAACATCACCTATAATTAATATATAGGTTTTTATATATAGAAAAGCTAATGAAAGTTTGTTAGTAGATGCTTGTGTTTATGTCATGTATTACTTCTAATAATTGGTGCTAGGTAATATGATTGCTTGGTTATAGTTAGGAGTTGCATTGAGCTTGTATATATAGCAACAAAATATTAGTTGTTAACAATATAAATGGTAAATGCATATAGTTGCATCTCTGTTGTTATGGCTGCATGTACAGTTTTTGTGGTGGTGATATTTTTGTGATGCAAATGATATTTTCTGTAGATATGTTGAATACAAAAATTATAGATAATTTCCTTATATTGCGTTTTCTAAAATTTCATGATTTTGGCCTGCATGGTTTAGGAGTTGTAGATTTTATAAGTTTGTCGTTAGCTTTTGCATGTCCTCTGAATAGATCTGAATGATTGTATTGTTTGACTTATTTAAGCATGGAATTATGTCTTAGTTATAATAGGAGAGTTGAAGTGATTTTTATAGGTTTTCCAAGTTGTTAAAGATCACACCTTTTGGTGGCCTAAATCTCTAGATATGGCTATCTCAAGTTTAATGTTAGAATCTATCTAAATCTGGACAGAGATACCTTCATTGTGTTGTTTGGCCTTGTTGGCTGTGAAATCATCTTAAGATGATAATAAGAAAGTTATATATAACTTAATAATATTTTCATAAAGTTAAGAATCATGTTTGTTGGATGATTAGAACTCTAGTTATGCATTTCTAAAGTTCATGTCAGTTTTCTGTCCTAGTTTGTGTAGATCTGCTTGTTAGTGTTTTTAAACCTTGTTAACCTTTGAATTAGCTCTAGGTATACATAACAAAGTTGTAGACAATTTCTTTAGCTTTCCAGAAAGTCTAGGATTACCTTTGTTTGATGTCTATAACTCCAGTTATGGTTGAAACAAGTGCCTTCTATATTGTTATCTAGATTATGAGCATGCACTAAGTTGATTACCTTAGCTTGCCCTTGTTTTGGCTAAACATGTTAGTTAGTTCTTGATTGGTAAATGCTTGGTGTAACTGAACTTTAGCTGACTAGCATGCCATGCTTGATGTGCTTGCTATCCTATGTTAGACTTGATGTAAATAACTTGCTCTCTAGGTGCTCATGTCATGTGGCTAACCTTGTGCTTATCTTAAAATGCTTGTATGTGATGCATCTCATGTTACCATTCTTCATATTCATGCACTTGCATCTCATTTAGGTATGCTAGATGAACCATGTGAAGGAACCAAAGAACGTGATGTTGGAGCCGAACCCAAAGATGGTGTTTGGTTGTCCTATCTCGAAGATGGAAGGACCCCTGGAGTGCATGCCTAGAGTGGATATGTTCCCCAAGATGGTGCAAGATAATTGAACTGACTTTGTGTTAGGATCTTAGGCAAGCCCCAAAGCATTCTAAGCCTCCTATGTTTTTTTTATAAATATCACTGGAGTCCTTTATATTTGATGCATTAGGTTATAAGAGTTGATTGTAAACACTTGATGCATAGAACTACCTTGTCTAGAAATATACCTTGAACCCTATGTAGGTCTAGGATTGAACATATGCTTAGCTCGGTAGAAGTCGGATGATTTCCTATCACCTATGAGATATAGGTAGATACAGGAGCACGGTTGGCTATGTTTGCTATCGTGGAAAATAACCATGGGGTGTTGTCTAAGTGGAGACCGGGTAGGATTTATATGCAAATGGTGTTGGGTTGGCTATGTTGATCCCGTCTGTGTCGATTAAGGATCGTTGTCGACAGAAGATGCTCAGCAGTCAACCGAGGGGTATCCCATGATGGTAGATTTGTCATAGGGGTGAGCGAGATTAGGAGCGAGATGGTAATACAAGCACCAAGACACAAGATTTAGATAGGTTCAGCCTGTCAGTATGACGTAATACCTACATCCTATGTTCTGATGTATTGCATTGAGATGTATCGATCTATCCACTAGGGGACCCCTACCTCTCTTTATATACTCTAGAGGGGTAGGGTTACAAGAAAAAGTATCCTATTTGGTAGTATACAATAGCTTGCGATGCATGTCGAGCAGCGCCATGCATGCCTTGATCTTGTGGGCTGGGCCACCTCTGATGGTGCGGTCCATAGTCTTATCTTGTGGATACCGGGGGCCATACCCCCATAGCTAGTCCCCGAGCCTAATAGTAGGTGACGTAGTCACGTGGTGTCAGGGTCAGAAAGTAGAAGACCAGCCGAGCAGACAGCCAGTCCTCGGGCAGTAGCCTCAAGATGAGAAAAGTGCACATTCACAGCAAGGTGAAGTGTGCCCACTTAGTCCCCGAGCCTACTGGAAGATGAAGAATGAATCTTGTAGTAGGGTCAAAGAAAAAGAAGTCTGAAAGCTTTGCCGACATCATCAGACATACGCGCATCAAGACCCTAGACATGCTGCCCAAGATCAGCACCCTGATCCTAAAAAGCATGGAGCAGCTTGATAGCACACCAATGAGACATAGTGATCTAACCACCAAAGGGGCACCGAGGAGTCCCCGGCGTCGCTGGCGATGTCCGAGCGCCGAAGAGCGAGGAGTCTTCGGTGGTGCTGGCGATGTCTGAGCACCGAGGAGTGAGGAGTCCCCAGCGTCACTAGCGATGACCGAGCACCAAGGAGCGAGGAGTCCCCAGCGTCGACTGGTGATGACCGAGCACTGAGGAGCGAGGAGTTCTCGGCGTCGCTGGCGATGTCCGAGCACCGAGGAGCGAGGAGTCCTGATGTCACTGGTGATGTCTGAGCACCGAGGAGTGAGGAGTCCTCGACGTCGCTGGTGATATCTGAGCACCAAGGAGCGAGGAGTCCCCGATGTCGCTGGCGATGTCTGAGCACCGAGGTGTGAGGAGTCCCCAGCGTCACTGGCGATATTCGAGCACCGAGGAGTCCTCGATGTCGCTGGTGATGTCCGAGCATCAAGGGGTCCTCGGCGTCGCTGGCGATGTCCGAGCACCAAAAAGCGAGGAGTCACCAGCGTCGCTGGCGATGTTCGAGCACCGAGGAGTCCTCGACATAGCTGGCGATGTTCGTGCAGGTGAAGTGTGCCCACTTAGTCCTCGAGCATGAAGAATCTAAGCGCCAGAGGAGTAACCTGGTGTAGCTAGCGATGAAGCATGAGCAACAAACAGTCTGGTCAACTAGTCAGCGATAAAGTGAGCATTGAGTAGAAGCGACCGGCGAACAGTCCGATCAACTGGCAAAAATATATGAACTCTGGAGAAAAATCAGCAATGGCGATGAAATAGCATATGCAACTTGGCGATCAGTTGGTGTGAAGATGTATTTATATTTAATATAAACTGCCCGAACACCTAGTGCATGTAGCTGAGTCTCTAGCCCTAGCTAGCCCATAGTCCATAACGTCGAGCATGGAGCCCATGCACATGTAGGAGGAACAGGAGTCGCTAAGGAGCCATTGCCGACCACCCATAACGTAAAGGGCAGACGCTCGAGCATATGTAGGGTGGAGCCAGAGACAGGGCCGTCTCTAGAGGCATCTGAGCATCAACATAACTGTTTAGGGGTTCGAAAAATCATTTGGAGAGCAAACATGGAGAAAACAGCTCGAAGAAACATCATGGTGATATACGAAGATTGAAGAATACTTAGAAGAATACTAAAGCATGACTTAGCTTTAGATAGAAAGTCTGGTCGGTGACGTATGGCGTTATCTGGTCAATGTTGATGGAGAGCACCTAGAGGGCGGTGAGTTGTTGGTGAAGGCGACCTCAGAGATGGTTCCAATATCGGATCTGCTATCACGGGGGCTGGTGTAGCTAGCGATGAATTGTTGTTGTGGACCAGCATGAATCTCCACGAGATTAATGATGAGAACATGCTATTGATTTAAGGTCCATCTAGCTCGCCATGGATCAAGCGCACACCCCTACCTAGTGTGCCAACTATCGGCAGAATATCATCGGTAGTCCTCCAAGGGGTATCCCACGAAGGTAGATTGATCGACAGGTGAGATCAAGAATAAGAAGGCAATAAAGACACACGAGTTAGACAGGTTCAGGCCATCAGTATGACGTAATACCTACATCCTATATTATGATGTATTGCATTGAGATGTATCGATCTGTCCACTAGAGGACCCTGCCTCTCCTTATATACCCTAGAGGGGTAGGGTTATAAGGAAAGTATCCTATTTGGTAGTATACAATAGCTTGTGGTGCACGTCGAGCAGCGCCGTGCATGCCTTTATTTTGTGGGCTGGGCCACCTCTGATGGTGTGGCTCATGTCTTGTCTTGTGGATATCGGGGGCCATACCCCTACAATTGTATCTTTGTTGGTGCTTCTGTCGAGATTGAACGCATGCCTCTCACTTAGCTGGCCAGATAACTCATTCCGACCATGAAGCCAAGTAGCTCAACTCAGGCTAGGTCCTATTCTATAAAAGTGTGCACTCTGAATGGTAGTAAGGATGTGCGAGAAGCCAGACGTGAGCCCAAGGGAAGGCTGGGCCTAAAAGTTCTGGTAGCTGGTTGTCCCTAATTATGCGGCGCTGATTGAACCCACGACATGTGCACCTGAGTTGTACCAAAGATGACCTGATGTGACCTCGACGGGGAAAGTGTGGGTTTGTGTTAGGAATAACTGCCTAGCTAGTTGCTACTAATTCGAATCGTCGTCTCTCCCGGATAGTGAGAAACTCAACTAGTCCCAGTATCATAGTAATTGGACTATGGAATTTGATGGTTATGATGAACATGGAAATGGTACACTAGCTATGGTTACTATTGCTATGTTACATAATTATATAACACTTGTTTGGCACAGGTTAGTTGCTAATCAAGAGATGAATAGCTACAATTAACTTGGGACTGAATTATAAAATGTATAGCTCAACTAGTGGCTTTTATGTAAAATGTTGTCAAGCTAGCTCCACTTATAAAGCCTTGCATAATCCTTGGCATCACTTTATTTTTGGTTTATGACGGGTAAGTCTAGCTGAGTACCTTCTCGTACTCAGGGCATATCCCACCATGTTGTAGGTGAAGTTCTCGGCCTGCTGAAGATGGTGGCTAACCGCCGGTGGGCTCAGTGACTCTATATTTATTTCTCGTCTATATGCTATTGTTGGAGGATGTTACTTATGCTAGCAGTGTATTTGAAACTTATGTTATTGTAATTATTTTAAAGCTATGTTGTTTTAGCCATCGTATTTGTAAAGTTGGCAACATATTATTATTAACTCGATTGTAATATTATTCCGCTACAACTCCGTGTATATGATGTGTATTTGCTTAATCGTGCGATCTTGGTTGTGATGTTGATTTATCGAGGTCCTTCATGACACTTGGTGGACTACTGGGTTTATATAAGTGCAAGTGTGTGCATGCCGACGTGTTAAACGAGGGCAGCCATGCTTGAGCTTGTATAAATTAGGTGGTTCTATCGCAGGCAACGTGTATTACAAGTGCCCCAACAATTTCCTGGTAATTTGTCATGATTTTTGTCTATTTTTCATCAGATGCTGCTAGGGTTAATTGGGCTTGGTTTTGATTTGTTTGTGATTTGCAGAATGATGATACTTGTAAGGAATACTGGTTCGAGGACTAGTACCTTGACTATTTATGTGTCAATCATCCAAACCTGCTTGAGGGTGTCGAAGTGGATTTTGTACAGCCTACAGCTGTTGCCCCCAGCTGTTCTTGGTGCTCCTATTAGCACAGAACAGAATAGCGACAGGATGGTGGAGATGTTGGACATGAAGGTTCAGATAGCTGACTTGAAGGTTGACATTGCCAACTTAAAGCTAGAGATCAAAGATTTAAAGAATGGAGGATTGGACAAGCCTTTTGGCGTAGGCAATGCATTAGTTGCTTTGGTGATGCTGAATCTATTTTAACAATCTTAGTTGCGGCAATTTGGAAGTGAAGTAGTATGTAGGTTAGGAGCATGTTGGTTGCATACCCTATTAGTTAGTAGTATTAGTAGTGTGGGAGCATTTTGGAAGGCAAGGAGGAAGTATCATGTGTTTTAGCAGTGTTAATCTGAATATGTATGTGACTCTGTTTCAGTCATGGTTATGTAAAAAAATTCAGTGTTTATGAGACTATGTTTTTATGAATATATTTCTATGTTTTTTGGATAATTTTGCTACTGGACCCTAAGCTTATGTGAAACTTGCTATAGAACATTAAAATTTCTTTATTGTAGGACACTTCCTAGTGTTTTCTAGCAAATAATTTTTTTGACACTGCCAGGCCAAAATAAAAAGTTTGGACTAGGACTATAGGTGGATGCCATTTTCATTAGAAGTCCACTATTTTAAGCATCCAGATGATCAGTTTGTGGCCACATACAGAGGCCATTTAGTTCTGCCAACACTTATCCGTTGCTATTTCTCCCCAGTGCATAGGTCAGGAAGGAACAACAAATATTTTTATTTAATCTGTGGTGAGAAACATCAACTTTCACAGAAATGGGTTCATCAACACAAGCTCATCAATATGATCAGAACGCATAAATGGGTTCACCAGCACAAGCAATTAACATTGATAGGTTTAATGCAGATCTGCTTTTGACCATAACACACATAAAGCTTTAGAAGCATGTATCGGACCACATAACATCTAGTTCACATGCACATAGACACAAATACATGGCCGCGCCTCATCCATTTCACAGGCACATAGGCACAACTACATGTTCAAAAGATTACATGGCACAATTTCAACTTTAAAAGACAACAGGCAGAACTTCATCTTCAAAAGACATGGCTTGTTCATATGCACATAAGTAGAACTTGAACTTCAAGCTTCCATGTTGTTTAAAAAGTCCTTGAGGCTACGAACAACACTAGTTTTTGGAGCAGCCGCCGCCTTCTTCTGCTTCTCTTTTTGCTGGGGTCTTCTTCTTCTTAGGTGTTTTCTTCTTCTTAGGTGTTTTCTTCTTCTTAGGTGTCCTCTTCTTGACTTGTGATGGTCTAGCAATGTCCTCATCTTCTTCTACTTCTTCTAGTTGCCTTTTCCGGTAAATGTCACAATATTGTTATGAAATAATTACTAAACTGTGTTACAATTGGAAAGAGACCTATAGTAAAAAAACTTGCCTTTTTGCTTTTAAATTCAACCCAACCTCTCCATCTTCCCCTGACTCTGGCATCTTATAAGTCTTGGCAAAGTGGCCCAATTCACCACACCTTTTGCACCTCACCTTCTTCTTAGTAGCATTTTTCTCATTACTTCCTCTAATTCTTACTACTCTGGGCCTACCAGTCACTCTTCCTAGCAGAGGTGGCCAAACTATGAACCTAAGGTCAACCTCCGGCCACTGTGATCTGTCTAGCATTGGTTCAACTCTCTGAGTATATGCAGCCCTGAACCTCTGAATAGAATAGTACTCATGCATAAAGTCTATAATTTTTATTCCCCTTTGTGATAGTATCCATACCAATGCATGTTTGCATGGCTTGCCTATGACTTGCCACTCTCTGCATGAGCAAGAATGATGTTGCAAGTCCACAGTGTGCCTCTTCTAGTTGTTTCAATCATCAAGCAATGTCACTTATGTTATATCCAAATCATTCTGGACAACCTTAACAACTTTCAAGTTCTTGCTTATAGTGTTTAGGTCTTTGATGACACTAGGGAGTATACCATCTTGTAGATTCCTACCAATCTGCCTCCTTAAACATCTCTTCTCCATTATCAGCTCCCTTGTCCCATCAACCAGTTCATGCAACAAAACACCTTTCAAGTGCCTAATCTGAGCATTGAAACTCTTAGAAACATTATTGGTCAAATAATCACATTTACTATTCTATAAAAATCCACATCTATACCAAACCCTATTGTGGTGGTCCTCTAGGTCTTGTATGGCATCTAGAGCAAACTCATAGATCTTCTGCATGTGCCACTTGAATAAACCTAGAGTGTAACTTCTTGTAGCTAGGTACAAGTGATCAGTGAACACATCTCCACGATAGTGCTTCATGAAGTTGGCATACAAGTGTCTCATACACTCCTTGTGCTCTACCCTTGTGAGAAACCCTAGAAAGGGAAAAAGAGTGCAGCACAGCTCTAGTTATAAGTCTTAAACATGTTCAAAGGTTTACATGATACATAATAGATACATATCATAATCAAGTCTTCAGGCTCTCAGCTCATCTCTCAAGTCTCACACTCTCACTATCTCAATCTAAACTCTCAACTCAAGAACCACCAGATGCAGAAGCCACAGATGTAGATGTGCTAGCAGAAGGAGCCCCAAAAGTAGATGCATCTTCATCAAGATAGAGATACTCGAAGGAGTCCACCAGTTCTTGGTTGTCAACATCATGCTGTAGTCTTCTTTCACCCAGCTTCCAATCTTTTATGTAAGCAAGCATCTTCACATGTTCAAGGCAATAGTCGACGGCGCCGCTCCTCAAGTATTCTTCCTATCAAGCTGAAATAAGATTCTGAAGACACTGTTGAAATAGGAACTGACATAATGTCTCTAGCCATGATAGAAAGCACTAGATATGTTAGCTTATGGTCATGGCACCAGAGAAGTAGATCAAAGTCATCCTCATATGCAATGACATTGTCACTGTCTAGATAAGCAGATAGCTCACAAGCAGCAACAGAAGTAGCTAAAGAAGGACTAGGGAGCAGAGGCAGGGGAAGGTCCAACAACACCAGATGCTCCAAGGCCTCCAAAAATTCTTCCCCTATGCCTGCTTCCTCTTACCTATGATGCTTGCAGGATGTGCAGCCCTCCTTTGAGACCTAGTTGCACCAAACTTTTCTTCATACTTGTTAAACAACTTGAAAATTTTAGTTTTCACAATACCATAATAAGAAATGTAGTCAAAACCATTTTTTGTTGCATTATGGTAAGAACATTAAATAAACCTCTCATTTTACCTCTAGGATCAAGAATGAATGCAAATGAATACAGCAGATGTATGTCCTTCCTAGTATTTTAGGTATTTAAGCTTCATAGGATAGACAATAGAAAACAGATTCTGATCCTTTGAACTTTCTTGCAAATGAGTTATAATATCTAGCAGATGGTGCAGAATAAGTGGACTAGTTGGATAGTAAACACCAGAAAGAGTGACTGTGGAGTCATAAAAAACTTCCAGAAATTCAAGTATTTTATCAGCAATATACCAGTGACATGCAGTTAACAATGTTGAGCCATAGTTGGAATTAATGAACATAGAAAAAACATCCTTATATGAAAGCAGGTGTTTGAGCATAAGATATGTAGCATTCCATCTAACATCCATATCCAAACTAAACTTTCTAGGTCTAACACCCTTAGCAATGCAAAAGTTCTTGAACAAAGCAATCCTTTGATTAGATGTATTCAAAAGGTTAATAGTAGTTTTGAAATCCTCAGTGTAAGGTTTGAACCTTTTTAAGTCAGATTTTACTATCAGATTAATAATATGGCAAGCACAATATTGATGCACAAGATGATACTTAACCTTATTAGGATCTGAAGGTGTAGGTGCAGGTTCAGAACCCAGATAACCAGCAAACATAGGTGTTAATGTTTCCATAGCCTTAGCATTGAAAGAAGCATTGTCAAGAGTAACAGAGAACACCTTGTCAAGCAAACCAAATTCTTCAATCACACAAGCAACTTTTTCTGTAATATTTTCACCAATATGTTTTACCTCAATCAAGCAGAGACCAATTACCTTTTTCTGCAACTCCCAGTCAGCAGTCACATAATGAGCAACAACACTGATATAGTCTTCCTTTGCATTACTAGACCAAATGTCTGACGTTAGACCAACAGAAGAAGCACCAGACAACACACAGTTCTTAATTATATTACGTCGTTCATTAAAAAGTTTGCCAAGATCTCTAGTGGTGGTCTGTCTAGAGACCTTAACAAACCTAGGATTATGAGCTCTAACAATGTATTCTTCCCAAGCATCAGTCTCACCAATTCCTAAAGGCAGATCAAGCTTAGCAATCAAACGACATAATTTAGATCTAGCAACTTCAGGTTTATAATCCTAGTTATAAACATAACCATCAGGATTGTATGAAAGCCTAGATTGAACCCTAGCACGTTGATCAGTTTTAATCCTACATGATTTTTGGTGCCTTTTTAAGTGACCTAGTGCCAGCAGCAGATCTAGCAGACAAGGTAGATTTACACATCTTATAAACAGCCTTGGTGCAAATTCTAGAACCATTAATAACCTCATAGATGTCCTCAAAATTAGCCCACACAGGCGATTTGCGCTTACTAGTGTTACCTGTACCAGCAACCGAAGGAGCAAAGCCATTGGAGTTTGCAGTCGCTGTCGCCCCTTCGCCATCGTCCGTGTCCACATCGATCAGAGTAGCAGAGCTATCCCCAAGATCGATACCGAACAACATAGTAGTGTTGGCTCGAGTGTCGTCGTCGTTCTCACCCTCTGGGGCTAGGCCAACCGGTAGGAGGCCATCCTCATCGACCATGGCTGCCTCTCCAGCCCTATTCCTCAATGGTGTGGGTGGCCGCCTTGCTCGCTCTAAGCCATAGCTAGAAGACGATGCATCGGCTACCAACCTACGAAACAATGAAAGAAGAAGAAATCAGAAGCATACATTGAAAGAAAAAGAAGAAATTAGAACATGGTTAGGGGTTAGGGTTTCACCTACGCAGCTGAAGCCCGGTGCTGGAGAAAGACGAGCACCCAGAGTCTAGAGAAGACGATACTCAGTCAGCAATGACGGCGGACGGCAGAGGAGGGACAAATAGAGACAACCAACTCACATAATCAACGAGATCTAGAGGGGAGATAGGGAGAGGGAGAAGGGAGAGGCAGGGATGGAGGGAACGACGCCGGCTGGAGGCAGATCATGGTCATCGGAGTCGGCATTGGAGACGGTGAGGCGTCACTGGCCACTGTGTTTGAGAGCAGCGCGGCGGCTGGTGGTGGTGGGATGCGAATGGGCGAATGAGGAATTGGGGATTAGGGTTAGGTTACGAGCGGGAGTGTGGGACTGATGGGAGGCTAAGAGGGGGGCACCGCATCGGCCGCCTTTTATAGGTGGGGTCTGGGGTGGCGGCATGGGGGAGCTGTTGGCGAGCTGGGCCGCCTCCCTCTCAGGCCGCTGCCGGGCCTCCTCCAAAACCCCGTGCCAGGCCATGCCAGCCCGCGGGCTCAACTGCTAGCCTAGGCATGGCCTAGCGCTGCGTGCCGAGCCAGCCTGAGCCTGGTGGCCTGCGGGCCGGGCCGTGCTCATGTCGGGCCAAAAGGCCGGGCTGCTGGGCCTCGGGCTGCATGGCCAGGTATACTCTACCCCATGGAAAACTGCATCCACAGCCTTTTCAAGACCTTTACAGGCATCTATACATATAACTAAACCAGTTGGATACCCAATAGCTGTACGCAACTGCCCCATGAATCACTTCCAGTTGTCTTCTGTCTCTGAATCAAAAATAGCATAGGCCACATGATACAACCAATTGTGACTGTCCACTGCAGTTGCTGATGTTAGCTGCCCAATATATCTACCACACAGAGCAGATGCATATACACCTATAAATGGCCTACATCTAGCTAAGAAACCATCAATGCACGGCTTCAGTGCTATAAAAATTCTCTTAAAGCGCTTCTTCTCCTTCCCTTCTACCTCTATCTCTACAATGCTACCAGGGGAGCTAATTTCTATCTGTGCTTTCCAGTTGTACAACAATTGAAAATTTTCTTCATACTTTCGATGAATCTGTTCAAGAGCAAGCTTCATACCTGATCAGGCCTTAGAGTATTTTAGTTTGATGCCATAATCTCCTTCAAGCTTATCCTTTGCATCTTTGGCTCTTTTATTTGGATTTTTCTTCACCCACTCTCCCAACCTATTAGCACACCATCCTTGACTGGCCATCTTGCCTTCTCTCAGCTTGGTACTAGGACAGTTGTGCTCAGCAGGTAACGTTTTTATCTGAAAGCAAAAAAAGGTCACATATTGTACACTTAACACTTTTATCTACAAGCAAAAATTATAGAAGTAGGCAACAATTATATTTGCAAAAAAAATAAAGGTCTTATGTTGTACCTGTATTGTTTTTTATCATAAATTCTAGAAGCATGAATTCTCCATGGGCACCCCTTAGCTGCACACTTGGCAACAAATCTGGTCGGGTCAGTTTTCACCTTAGCAAACTCAAATCCTTTTGTCACAGCATAATGCTGCACTGCCTTTCTGAATGAAACTATATCAGGAAACAATTGTCCCTTGATAATCTTGGGGTTCTCTAGATCATGAAGCACATGAATCTCCTGGGGATCTGCATCATCAACTTCTGCCTCAAGAGGAACACCTCCATCAGCAGCAACATGATCAGAATTTTCATCAACTGGTTCAATATTTTTAGTGGTTGGTGGCTGCCTAGGTGGTATTGGTATATACAAGTGCTCATCATCTGCCCCAACATACTCCTCATTATCAAACAAGTCTGGCTCTCTGACGAGTTCAAGGTTTGTGGCCCCATCAACATTAGCATTGGTGTTGCTATCTAGGAAAGTATTAGCATTGGTGGGGCTATCTAGGAAAGTAGTAACATTGGTGGGGATATTTGGCAAAGCATTAGTATTGGCATTGGCAGCCCCATCTAGCATAGCATCAGTGGGTGCACTGTCATCAGGTGGAATAACACAAAGGGGCTCTAGTAGGTTGAACTCAGGTGCATTAGACACAGATTTGTCAAACACTCCTACTACAAAGTGGCAAGACATTTGAGCCTTATACATGTCAAACAAATCTATCATCTGAATCTCACTGGTTAACCTGACATCTTCTTTCAAGTTTTTTGTCAAAGAACCACACCGTGGCACACTAGTTAGAGGACCATTTAACTGCGCTCTGCAAACTTTGCATCAACAGTTCTAGGGTGAACGATCCTATCTCCACATCCCACTTAATTACAGAGCCTTTGCAATACACTTTTCTACCAAGCGAGTCTGTTGTACTGAAAGCTTGTACTTTAATCTCTAGCGCAAAGAGATCATTCCTAGCATCAATGTGAAAACAAATCATAGAAAGCTAAATACAACAATTAACCACAAACTAATCTTCGTCCTGGTGTTAGAGAGATGGAGTTTCAGAGGAATACCTAGACATGCCATCCTCTGTCATAGAGTTAGCAGCCAGGATTGGTGCTAAGAGAACCCCCAGCCATCTGCTCAACCTTCCATAGCTGCGGATCTAGGTGGTCGCCATAATCCCCTCCACCGTGCCCACCAAGAGTCGTCGCAGTCGCCACTCTCCGTCGTCGCCGCCGCCGTAGGGTTAGGGTTCCTGGACAGAGGAGACGAGATGGAGGAAATGAGCGGCGGCAACTCAGGGCCTGTTTGGCAGGGCTCTGGCTCCTTTGAAAATGGCTCCGGCTCTAGCTCCTCTGGAGGAGCTGAAGCCGTTCTGGAAAATATTTGGCAAAACGGCTCTTTCGCACTAGACGACGTGAACCCACAGTAAGGAGCCGCGCGAAGCTCGTTTTTTAGGCTTCTCCTGCGCAGGCAAAAAATGGCTCCGGCTCTTGATCGGCTCGCCACGCAGAACCCTTTCCAAAATAGGCGTTTGGCACAAGCTCCTGCAGGAGCCGGAGCTGAAGCCCCTGCATGAGCCCTGCCAAAGAGGATCTCAATCCAGTCAGCGGTGCGGCGTCTAATGCGGAAGGCAGGGGCATAATGGACCATATGGATTTAGGGTATGTCTACGTATGCATGCAGGTGGGGCCACTGGTCACGTTAAGCGTAGAAACTGACATTTCTCCGTTATACAAGAAATTGTAATGGCACGATTTAAAATAGATGAAAAGTAATGGCATTTCTGGAATGTGCGGTTTTTTTAATGGCTTCAATTCAATTAACCAATTTTAAGAGATTGGTCGAAGTGCTCAGAGAAGTAGTGGATTGAGTTTGGTCAGAGTTGCTCTTAGCAAAATCCTGGCTGCAACTTAACAAAACGTAACAAAGAAATGAATGGGATCACCTCGCCACTGCCGCCGCGCGCCACCCGCGCCGCTCTCCCACATCGAGTCCTCCGCCCCCCGCACGGACGCACCTCAAGTTCACCACCTCCTCTTCGCCTCTCGTCGCTGCGGCCCGCGGCCATGGTCTCCCTCCGCTTCCCCACTGCTGCCATCCCCCGCCTCCCGCCAACCCAAGCCCCCAACGGCGTCGCCATCGCCACCACGGTCGCCGCTGCGGCCGCGGCCGCAGCTGCAGCAGCGACCAGCTTGACCCTCACGGCCAAGTCCGCAGGCCGCCCAAGTCCGCACCCTGCCCCTCTTTGGGCCTCCCTCTCCCTGGCCGACGGGGCGGCCCCCGGCTCCGTCGAACCCCGGACCGGCGCGACATTCCCCACCGAGGCCGCCGCTGGGCGCCGCCTACTCGGCGTAGGCCTCCGGAAGACCAGCGTCCTCGGGCTCAAGTCCATCGACGTCTACGCATTCGGTATTCTGTATTTCCGCTAAAAACGACATATTGGATCTCTCCATCGTCAGAAAAGCGCTATAAAGAGGAGATTTTGAAATGTCGCTTTATGTAGGCGTGTATGCGGATGGCAACGATTTGAAACAGCAGCTGAAGGAGAAGTACAGTAAGTTCTCCGCCTCGGAACTGGAGGAAAATGCTGAGTTGATCAACGATACGCTAGAGCGTGACATACGGATGACGGTCAGGCTGCAGATTGTTTATGGGAGGCTGAGTATTCGCTCGGTTCGCAGCGCATTTGAGAAGAGTGTGGGAAGTAGGTTTCAGAAGTTCGGTGGACAAGACACCAAAGAGTTGCTTCAGAGGTAATTGTATTTCAGGTCTCTTTTGGTTATACTATATGGCTTTGGGGGAGAAATGCTGAAACTTCTTTTAAGACCTGTTCTGATAAGCTTACAGCGATGCTTTCATCAACCCGCAAACTTGAATATGTTGCTTTCCATAACATTGTGTAGTGTCACGATTTCCAACCTTTCGTTATGGCTTAATTGAAGAAACGGACCACACATAACGCATTCAGCTTCATATTGATTGATAAAACTGAACTCACATCATATCCATCTCCACAGATCTTGAATGGGTTGTTTGGAGTGGAGCACAGTAAATCTTGTAGGAGCACGTACATTCCTCCAAATTCCTATCGCATCATCCAATACAAACATGAACCTTATATTTATATGCCATGTGCATTGTGCAAGCTTGTTAATTACTTTCTCCAATTCCAAATGTGGGTCATTTTAGGATTTTAATTGGGTCCGACCTCTTTAACTTGAGCCATCAGTGTATAGAAAGTGACGTAATTTGACAACACATGGTTACTGTTACTAGATTCGTCATAGGCTTTCATGGTATATAACTCCCCCTATTTAAAATAGTATACTTTTACATAAGTTGCAAATCCTAGTGCCATATTGGAGACTATGTCGATGTCCTAAACAACTTATGCTTGGAACAAGAGGGAGTATTTGTTGGCTAATTGTGATTCTTCTATTGCAAATGGACTTTTCATGTTTCTCACGATATTCTTTTAGAACAATATGATTAATAGATATGATTGCAAGAATGTGGATACTTGTCCCTAGCCTCTGTCATTGGGACCTAATAAGCTAGTGGGAACTGAGAATGACAGGATGCTAGATGCTAATAGTAAACCATTCAAAACTATGAAGAGTTACTAGCTGAGAAATTAAGGAGCTCTTTAGGGAAATGATGCTATTATATTACTTCTATTATTATTATCATATACTGAAATTCATAAGTATGTACATCAAATTTATACCTTGTTCTTCCGCAGCTTTGTTGCACTTTTCAAGGATGAATACAAATTACCAAAGGGGTCTGTGATTGAGCTTTCGAGGGAATCAAACCATGTGCTTAAAATTTGCAGTAAGTTCATTTCATTTTCTGCTTGCATTTCTCTTTTGTTGGTTTCAGTATTTAGGTGGAGGATTTATTTTGTGGCAAGGACTGAAGGAATTATTTAAACAGCTTGAAAGATGTATTCATGTTGCAATTAGTATGCATGTGTCCCACATCTGAGTACCTGGCAACATTATTATATTTGTTCACACAGTTGCTCATATGTTAAATCAGATAGTCTGACTGCAGGGAAATAAAGTACTTATCCTATTATCCAGTTACCCCGTTCCAAAACTTAGGAGATGCCCTTATTTTTCTAAATGCTCGATGAGTTATGTATAGCAAACATCCGACTGATATTATGTTCCAAACCATCTAAATTTTGAACTGAAATACTGCATAATCCAATCAGAAGCAGTTGAATCAGCTACTGTAATGCCTCCTCCATCCTGCACACTTTCTCACACAAATGAGAACTCCTGTTGCCACTGATGCCCCACCACACCATTGTGCATTTGTGCCTTTGCCGCCGTCACGGCTTCCATATGCTATGCCTGCACCACTCCCCACCGCTGCATATTTCTGCACCACCCTCCTCCTGCCCTTCCCGTCCACCTCTCTTGCCCAGCCATGGTACCACCTCAGCTAAGCCACTTCCATCAATGGCTCCCTGGCATTGCATCAGCAGTCATCGATGAGCCTTGCTTGTCCTTGTTGCTGCCCACTCACCTGCTGCATCCATGGTTTGCATCTGTTTCATTGCATTTTCATTTGATTTTAGAGCAATTGCATATGTTTCTCCTAAAGAAATGGCAAGTATGAACATTAAACCTGATCTCCTACAGCTCCAAAGGTCATTGATGTTCATTGTTAGAAGATTTTGTAATGGCATGTCTACACACTGCACACTGATGCATTCGTTTATTTTTCCTATTTATCCATTTCAACTGTAACTGGACGAATTTCATTAAGTAAATTTCTTCTTAATAATGCTCATGATTAATTAACTTTTTCTCTGCGTGTGTAGTTGAAGGCGAGGAAGTGGGGAGCATTGAGAGCAAGCTCTTGTGCCAGTCTCTCTTAGATCTTTATATTGGAGATGACCCCTTTGACAAAAATGCAAAAGATGATATCCATGAAAATATAGCTAGCATTCTTAAAAGTTAAATGCGATGCTTGAGGTTACATGGAACTGGGAAAGAAGATATTTTAATTCCAGGAGAAGTCATTCTACGAGCATTCATAATTCATATCTGTGCCCACTGTTATTTTTCTATTTGCTTCTGCTTCCGGAGTTGAACTTTCCTTCCATAAAAAAGGAAACAGAATAAGAAACTGCTGCGCGACCCAGGTACTACCTACTACGTAAGAAAGTTTGGGCATCCATGTCGAGTTGAATTCTGTTGTTGAGAATTACTGGTACGTATGACAACACTGAGTATAAAAAGAGCTGCTTCCATTCGCTGACTGCCGGCGGATGGTCCTTCCCATTTCTCTGCTTAGTTCAGCTGCTTCCATATGCTTGCTCCGATTCCACTGTTTTTAAGTATATGGTCTGATTCCTGAACATGCTGACGCTCATGTTGTGCTGACCCTGTACTCTGATGATTTGCATAGAAACAGTTTTTTAATTAAAAACAAAAGAAAAATCTTCATCTGCCAATAGCTGTGAACAATCAGTTATAACATCTGCCGAAGTGTACAGCGACATCACAGGAGGTAACCCAAAAAATCCAATTTCCTCTGCTCTGAGGCTGCTTCGCCTGAAGGTGACTTGCACTAGCAGACGACACCGGCTCCTTGCGACTGACGCGCATGATGCGGATACGCTTTCGGCGACACGAGCCTCCCAGACCAAACGGATCGATGCCTTTCCGCCCGAGGAGCGAGAGGTGGCGACCGCGGATCGTCACGCGGCTCGCGTGCTCCACTCCTCGTCGGTTCCCAGCGCGGTTTTCTGTCGCTTCTCGCGTGCACGAAATCTCGCTGCCGTTGCTTTCCGCAACCGGGGGATCAGCTCCTGTGCGACCCCGTCGTGGCTGGTTGCCTCTCCATGTCTCCTCTCAGAACTCAGAGCCAGCAGGCTAACGACGGGCAGCAAATGATGGCGAAATTGCAATGTCGTCACGCCTCGATCGAAAGATAGCATACCCACGTGAAAATGAAAACGGGACGTGTTATATGCATATTGTACCTTTTTTTTGCGAACATATGCATATTGTACCTTGTGTGTGGTGATAAACAAGGTGTGAGGACGAGGTAGCAGGTTTAAGGTCGGCCTCAACAAATAAAGAGGAGGCTCGAGGTTGAAAGTGATCTTACGAGATAAAAAAAAATGAATTTCAGAAGAGGACGCCATCGTTGAGGCCACGACGTAAATATCAAGAAGCCAAGGGAGAACGACTAGTATGGCAATCATCTATGACTGGTATGACAACCATCGATCAGGTGTAATTGGTGTCTTCCTGGTTTGGAACATTGGATGACAATGTTTCATTTGACCACAGATTAAAAAAAAGTTTTTTTTTTCGAGTGGCCTGTAATGCTTTTGATTGGATTCTAATGATCACATTAGATAATGAGAAAGTTAAGTGCTAGTAGTAGTATAACTTATCTGTACAATTTCTCTAGAATCAGGATATCAAAGAACTAAACCACTCGGATGATGGCTCACTTATGTTCTGTTTGGCAAAACTCTGAAAGCTACGAATTTGTAGCTCTCAAAAATCTTAAATATAAAGTTAAAGATATATCTAGAGCATTTAGATCGATCATATATTGCTTATAGTTTTGATTAATGATAATATTATATACACAATTATATTGTAGTGTATAAATTGTATAGATAACCTGAATCTCAAAGCTAAAACTATCCATCCCAGACGATGAAAGCTAGTTGTTTACAATTCACCAACACTCAGATTGTAACGATCCCATAAACTAATCGAGATGTTCGAATATACATTCTTGGAAGTACACGAGTTATTTGTCACAAATCTACGCCTCGTTCGTTTGGTCGTAAACGATCGTAAATTTTCAGTCAGAATAGTATTTTTCTCTCACATCAAACTAGCCAGCAGTAATAATCCACAATCGTATATGATCGTTTCAGCCCCAGCTGAACAGGCTGCTGGTCCAGTCGTCAGCATCAGCAATGATGATGTGGCTCGACCCTAAAGCAGTTTTTTAGCAGTTCAGCACAAAGCTTTAATTTCCACTTTTTTAAAAGAGAAAAAGGTTAGCAGCAGCTCGTAAACTCCTCCCCGAATTGAAGATTGGATTTCTACTACTAGTTTTAGCGCTCAAGCAACCACATCAGTTTTCTGCCCTCATCAGTTACCTTTGTACCCCTCAAGAAAACGCGTGTATCCGTTTCCGTCTGTGGTGACGCCTGACGGGGTAATCGTGAAATCCCGGGCACGTAATAAAACGGAAAGCCGTTCTCAGCTTGCCTTCCCTTTTTTCCCCTTGCGCTCGCGAAAAAGGTCATCTTTTCAGGTGGAAGGAACGATTCCTCTGTGCCCCGCGCCTCGCCGGGCTCGTGCTGCTCTACCCTCCTTCCCCAGGACGGTGAAGAGGCGTTTCCGCTCTAAACGGGAAGCAAGGCTCGCTCGCGCCCTTTTTTTTCGGTTCATATAGCGCCGGCGCCTGGCTCAAGCACCAGCACCACAGCTCGCTGCTCAGATCTACGCGGCGGCGGCAGCGGCAGCGGCAGAGGGGAGGGACCTGGAGCTGCGCCATGGGGCCTACGGTTGGCGCCGGCGAGGACAAGACCATGTCAGGTGAGTGAGTCTATCGGCTCGCAAGGCTCTAGGACGGGTCGTGTTGTTTGGTCCGCTCATTGTTCTTGGAGATACGCCGTCTCGTTTAGTTCTTGGGTTTTAAATCATCTTGCGCTGTTCATACTTGACATCTGTGGTGTGGAATTATGGAAATCGTTGTTGCTGCTCGAGGTGCGAATGCAAGTCTTTGAGGTTTTCCTACAAGGTTGGAATATTTCATGTTTTTTTTCTGGTTTTTTTTCCCTACAAATTCGGATTGGCGATACGTATAACCCCTTCTATTTTAGGGAAACACAGTGACTTTTTTTTGTTTGGTTTATTTATTTTTCTTGCCCGCCCGTGATTCAAAGCAGTAGAACCGTTCTTTTGAGTAGCGAAATTGCGTGCTTGGTATCGGTTCTTTCAATCTGTGATTTTGTTTTATTCAAGCATTGGATGCTTTTAGAACACACCTTTTGAAGGTTAAAACTTAAAAACTGAGGTTTTCCACGATTTCAAATTAGATTTTTAGATAGTATTTTGGCGGTTGGCGTCTGATTGAATTATCTTTATTTACTTGATTTTTTTTCTTCGGACTTATTTTTACATGATAAAATATTGGCATCTAGGAGTGATAATTTTACTATTTTGTTTTTTTCTCTGCTGTCTTGCCCTTGTGGCAGGATTTCAATGCAAATTTAGTTTTCCAGCTCGAAGACAAATACAAATGCCACTGCCACAAAGCCTCCTTTCTTCGAAAAACTGTGTTATGGAAGGGTAGCTGCCATTTTTTTCCCCATGCGTTGCAGAACTTGCGGAATTTCGATTTACTATATGTGAACAAGTTGCCTAGAATGTTAGTAATAATTTGGAGTGTGCGTTGGATTCTCCATACGGCACTACAGGATGAGATGAAACCATGATTTTTATTAACACTTAGCTAACTGAACGAATAATGAGATATACTGCGGTGTAGTCCATGCTCTAACCAGTGCACTTTATATTTCAGAGCTCTGGGAAAAACATCGTGTGGACCTGGAGAGACTAACAATTACATCAAGACCATTCAAGACATTGGCATTCTTTGTGTTAGCCATTGCTCAGAGTTTGGAAAGAACGTGTTCATCTGTTCTGAAAAAAGGTTCTCGGTTAAAAATCGCAATGCTTTTGGTTGCTGCTACTTGGGTTCTGCTCTTGTTCACTGATGGCCTGCATGAAAAGGTACCGTCTTCTTTCAAATTAATTAGAACATCTGTATATCACAGGATATTTGAAGCAAAATATTATTGATGTGACCAATCTATAACTATGTAGATGAAATTCTCTTGAACAATATGGAAGCAAATTTGCTAAATGGCAGATAGTTTTAGGTCTTCCCTAAATATATATAGCAGCTTGGATAAACATGGTATGTTGTCATTGATGCAGCATCTACAGGAGCTACTTTGGTATGTCAGGTTTGGATTGTGGTGGATCATACTAGGGGTCGCTTCATCGATTGGATTAGGTAATTACAAATAGTTTCAGATGTGGTGAAATTGTGCATTAGGAGTTTAATTAGTTGATTTAAATATAACAAGAGTTTCTGCTTACACTGTAATTATCTTGCAGGTTCTGGTTTGCACACTTTCATAATGTATTTAGGTCCCCATGTTGCCCTGTTTACTATCAAAGCGGTTCAGTGTGGTAGGGTTGATTTAAAAAGTGCTCCTTATGACACTATTCTCCTTAAAAGGAGCCCATCCTGGTTGGAGAAAGACTGTCTGCAGTTTGGACCCCCAGTTTATCATGAAACAATTCCATTCAGCAAAATACTGCAAGAAGTTTGTCTCGAAGCTGTTCTTTGGGGCATTGGAACTGCACTTGGAGAGCTTCCTCCATATTTCCTCTCAAGAGCAGGTTTTGTTCATACTGCTCTGCATACTAACTATAGCATAATTTACTTGATTATTACAGCTATTTTCTCTTGCTTGTCCACTTGATCCGTCTCTTCCACTTTGAGTCATTGCCTCATGCCCTCATCAGTTGTCCAAGGGCTGGTTAAAAAAATACAATTCTACCTCCTGCCTATTTTTTGATAATAATACCACCTTTCATTGAAGCATACTTGTGCTCGGATTTCCTGGCCAGAGTAGCAAACTAAAATTATGTAATAGTCTCCTTGTTCTTCTTAGACAATGGAATAGAAATATCCCAGCCTCCACATTGTGAGATGCTTTAGGCGGTCCTTATTAGAATAGGTGCAAAAGCAGTAAAAGGAAAACAAAATGCTTAATAACAGCGATCTACAGCCATCATAAACAAAGTCTGCTGGTTCTGTAATTAAAGAAACAAATATAAGATATGCGCAAGAGAATGCAGCATTTTTCATTAAATACTTTTTTTTCCTTGTCTCCTTTTAGTTTTGTAGATATAAACAATACTTTTTTTCCTTGTCTCCTTTTAGTTTTGTAGATATAAACAATGATGTCTTCATATTGTTATACATGAAAATGAAAATGGTAACGATCTTATTAGCTTATATCACAGGCTAAGTCCCCCTTCTACTAAGAAATTGAAATCATTATGATCCATGGGGCCTTATATAGGTATCAAAGGAATAGTGAGCTTGTTTATATCCAAAAAGTTTTACAGCTCTGCTGCCAGCAGTGTTATCTAGCTTACAAGTTAACCACAACAATCCATCATATAAAGTTAAATTTAGGATCAATGTACCTTACAAGATTGTGCCATTGGTTAAAGGCATCAACTTGAATGATGCAGTAAGCCCGTTTTTTTTCTAAGTATGTGTTATGTTGCTGACTCCTTTTAAATAATGAACCACAGCTAGCATGTCAGGCCGCGTAATTGATGAGTTAGAAGATTTGGATGCTTCCATTTCAGAAGGTTTTCTATCATCAACTTTACGCCAGGCCAAAAGATGGCTCATGTCTCATTCACAGCATTTAAGCTTCACTCTAATATTGCTACTTGCTTCGGTTAGTATCATTCTGTTGACATTTAAAATTTGTTTGTTCAAGTCATATTTTAGTATGTTGCATTTTTGCCCTACTTGCTGACTTGCCTTGTAGCACCTTGTCAATTTAGACTGTAATAAGGTGAAGGCCCATTTAAATCGTTGAAGAAACTCACATTCACTCTTTGCTGACATTTGCATGACATATTATTGTTAAATCTTTTGAATTTTTTGTCTCACTGAAGTTTTATACTTATTGACATATTATTCCTTTCCTTATGAGATGTATGACATGGAGAAACTGTATAATTATTTCTTCTGTCAGGTGCCAAACCCTCTATTTGATCTTGCCGGTATGTTGTGTGGACAATTCAACATCCCTTTCTGGAAGTTTTTTCTAGCAACTTTGATTGGAAAGGCTATTGTTAAAGTTTGTATCCAGGTTCGTCAAACTTCTTGGTGCAATTCATATATTTGCATTTTTCTGTGAATTGTAGTCATAGTATCATGCAGATTTCTTCTCATCTCCGTTAAGACAACTGACTGTCATTTACAAATCACTTATGTAGACTACATTGGTGATTACTCTCTGCAATAACCAACTTCTTGATTTGGTGGAGAAAAGGCTTATATGGGCATTTAGCAATGTTCCTGGAGTGGCATCTGTCCTTCCATCTTTAGTTTCCAAGCTGAAGATGGCCAAAAATAAGTTTTTATCAGCCCATGTTGCTGCATCAGCTTCTAGTTCTGTTAAGGTATTAATTCCACTCGACTTCAGTTACAAAAATCCGAAATTTACTGCAGCCATATGCTTCACTTGCCCACTCTTTAAAGTGATCTGACGGTAGCCCCTAGGACGGTAGTTATGTTTCGATATTTTACCATTGGCCATGTAAATACATGGCATGGAATATCACACCATGGAAAGGTGTTCAGTAAGTGGTTATAAAAATAAGCTCTTGATCTGGGGGACAGTTCTAGTGCTGACACCGGTTCAGAGAAAAATAAAATGCTGATATAACACTGAAGCTCCAGTTATTTATTCTGCCTATTTACTCTGCCCACTCGTTGCCCTTACATTGTTACAAAATGTTCATATTGTTTAATCCATATTTAGGGAAAGAAGTGGAATCTGTCATTCTCTTTGGTCTGGAATACCCTGGTGTGGCTCATGGTTGTAAACTTCATTATCCAGATAGTTACTTCTACAGCACAGGGTTATCTCAGGACACAACAGGAGCAAGAGATCAGTAAAAAGTTGGAAACCGAGCTTTCTGCCTCTGAACCTTCTTCTGGCTTGCCAAAATGATTCAGCCTGGGTGCCGATCTGGTTTCTTCATTTGTCTGTATAGTATATCAAGTTTAGAGAGGAAAATCAACATGAAGAATGTGGTAACTGACTGGGAAATTCAAACTGTGCTCATCAATTGTTTGCCGCTAATACATTGTACATAGTCATGCATCAACCATCAGCTCAAGACTAAAGGCTCTCCTGCACTATTGTGGTTGATTTATTTCTTAAAAAAAAGAGAGAGAAAAGCTTAACTAGTGCTGAAAGTATAATGCCGCCCCAGCTACAATTGTTAGTTTGTGACCTTTGTACATAGCAACAAATATATTAAGGGAGAAAAATATCTAATGATACAAGTTAGTACCTGATTTTGACTCCGCATTGACAATGATCCCTTCTCGTGTCGAGATCTGTCCTTTCTACGTTGATGGCGACGCGATGAGATTTCTGTTCCTGTCAGTGCACACCCCACATGCCAGGTGGTTAATGGAGAAAGTGTGCATCTTTATCATCTGTTCTCTTTAGCTCCTTTTCTCTGTAATGTACCAGAGTCCAGCTTCTGACGCAACTTCACTGGGGTAATTATTGATCTCCTTTCCCCATGAGGTTCACCTCTGAAAGGTATGTTGCGCCATGTTAACCTGACAAGAAAATTTTGTTGATGAAAGGGATGGGCAAGAGTTCTAGATGAAACTACCATCTGGCGCTTGCTTCGACCATTTCTGGTTGATTGAAAGCGGATACATGCTGATTGCCTGATTGAGCAAGTGATGCCGGAGGCTTTTTGCCCGGAAATGAACAGGTCACTACTGTTTGTGATGTACATCGGCCTAAACAGCTCGAGATAAAATGTCTATGTTGGGCCATTCTGATTCACCCTAGTACCCTACCGTGTAGCTGAACATTCGACGGCTAGTGTAGACGTGTTGGGGGAGGCCTTAAGGCTTTGAGGTTAGTGGTTAGACTTAAATCTACATCGATTGGTGTGTGAACCTGATGAAAACATAAACGGACTGTTCGCTTGGTCGTAAACGATCAGTGGATTATAAGCTACAGAACAGTATTTTTTTCTCACATCAAGCCAGCTAGTAATAACCCACGATCGTTTCAGCCGAAACGAACAAGGCTGAAACTCTTTGGCTCTCAATTTTTCAAGTATTTTCATAACAAAATTACTCCTTTCATGAAAGAACAAAACAATCAAACAGTTATGCCATAAATACTGGAGTGCATACAACTGAAACGTAAAAATATAACGACCACTGCACTAGAGATGCGCGTTTAAACGTCATTTAACATACTGTATGCAGGCATTATCACCCGAGGAACAGGTTGTACTAATGCAGTACAACTGTGATTCTGTGAACTGTACAAGGTAGGAGTATAGTATATTCCAGCTCAAAAATGAAAAAGGTGATGAATGTCGTAAATTCACGGCGGCACAGCCACACCCCCGAGCTCTGTTCGGCTGGCTAAAAAAACGATTGATGTTGATTTATTACTAAAAGAAAAATATTGTTATTTTGCTGAAACGATACGGCTGATAAGTTTAAGCGAACAGTGCCGTGAGCTCACGCTTTTTGCCCACACCCTCTGCACCCTCTCCTATAGAGTAATAGTACAATTCTAGACAGTACCTAGTCAATTTTTCTAGTTTAACCAAATCGATATGAATCATACCAAATAAGTATTATTAGTTTTGTGATGAAATATGTTTTCATAATATATAGCTATTATGTATTATAAATAACGATATTTATTTCCATATAATCTTAACTTTATGTAGAGCTAAATTGTATTCTTTCCTAATCCTTGCACGTTGCCTACTAGTCTACAGGGCATTGTCCTTTTTACCGTCCACGGTTGATGCAGTGCCCACGACGCTACTGGATTGTAGCATAGCAGTAGTAGTACTAGTACTAGTATGATCCTAGCAAGCCTACCAGCAGAGGTGAAGGGAGAGTACAAAGGCTCCCCTGCAAGCTACTAGGGCCAATACAGTGCTCGTACCAAACCATATTTTGCAGTAGGTTTCTAGGGATTCACGCCTCAAAATATAGTACTTGTGTTTTTTTGAAATAATAGTTGTGTTTTTTCCTTGGCAAAGAAAACGAATACACTGTACATGTATTATACATCATATAAGGTTGTACAAGGGTACATGAGCTCTTCCAGTATTATGTTTTCTTCTCTGACAGATGATACCAATGAGCTCTTCCAACCTCCAGTTTGTTCGTTTACTCGTTTACGATCGTGGATTATAAGCTAGAACATTATTTTTTCTCTCACACCAAACCAGCCAGCAGTAAATAATCCACGATCGTTTACGACGAAACAAACATGCTGCTCGTCCTTTATACTAGTATTTCTTATTTTGTCACTTTGAAATGTTGGTATTCTGGGGGTAACATGCCAGGGTAGTATATTTTACACTTTATAATACGCAGCAGGTCATGGTCCACAAATGATACCAGCCGGTTTATCAGCTAGAATCTACAATATTTTTCTCTCACAATAAATCAGCTTCAGCCAGCTTTAATACCAGCCGAACACCACCTAGCAGTGTTATTAAAATTTAAGACGACTGTTAGGCACTAATGACAAAGCCATTCTGGATCACTCTTTCCTGCCACGCTACTCCTGTTAACTGCTCCGGACTCCAATTTGGTCCCTGTCAAACCATTGCAACTACCATAATACGTATATACGATAGCCACTAACACGTACTTGTAAAGTAATCGCCGTGGCACAACAGTATATATAAAAAAAAAACAAGTTGGGCAGCAGGGAGATGGGCAATTGTCTAATGATGCAATTGTTTAATGATGAGGATAATCTTGGCACATAAAGAAGTGCCAGGGCCTCCTTAAACAATGGTTGTGTGAGGATGGCCGTGCATAGCCTCAGCATTATACAAAGGTTCAGATGTGTGTTCATGGTAGCTATTATTGTAGTGGTCAAACAAAGGTTCCCAGCCTTGCACTTGCCCTAAATAATTGGACCTACCACCAAGTATTTTGTACCTATTGGTAAACACATAAATAATATTATATGCATGTATCAGGCAAGTAGAATATTGAGGATTTTTTTATGGCACCAAGCTTGTGAGGATAAGCTCTCTAGTGGAGGAGGTGGCAGCAGCATTTGGGTTGCTTGTCCATGTCAATGTGAGCCTTGAGAAAATGTTAACCTAGAAACATGATCCCTAATATACTATGCACAAACGAACACAAAGATTAGAACCAATTCGCATCGAGTTGCCTACCACAGCATTAGTTTATTGGCGGCGGGGACGGTATGCTAAAGAAACTGGACAAAGAGCCTTTCAAGCATTGGGCATCTATTTTCTTGAACCTAATTATCATGTTTTCAGCCTTTTCAGTCTTTTATAGCCCCCTGCTCCCTCACCTGCCCAATTGGATGCAGTTGAGTAGCATTAGGACATCTTAAAATAATAAAGGGGCAATAATCTAACTGTAGAAAGTTATAATAGGAGAGTTGAAGTGATTTTTATAGGTTTTCCAAGTTGTTAAAGATCACACCTTTTGGTGGCCTAAATCTCTAGATATGGCTATCTCAAGTTTAATGTTAGAATCTATCTAAATCTGGACAGAGATACCTTCATTGTGTTGTTTGGCCTTGTTGGCTGTGAAATCATCTTAAGATGATAATAAGAAAGTTATATATAACTTAATAATATTTTCATAAAGTTAAGAATCATGTTTGTTGGATGATTAGAACTCTAGTTATGCATTTCTAAAGTTCATGTCAGTTTTCTGTCCTAGTTTGTGTAGATCTGCTTGTTAGTGTTTTTAAACCTTGTTAACCTTTGAATTAGCTCTAGGTATACATAACAAAGTTGTAGACAATTTCTTTAGCTTTCCAGAAAGTCTAGGATTACCTTTGTTTGATGTCTATAACTCCAGTTATGGTTGAAACAAGTGCCTTCTATATTGTTATCTAGATTATGAGCATGCACTAAGTTGATTACCTTAGCTTGCCCTTGTTTTGGCTAAACATGTTAGTTAGTTCTTGATTGGTAAATGCTTGGTGTAACTGAACTTTAGCTGACTAGCATGCCATGCTTGATGTGCTTGCTATCCTATGTTAGACTTGATGTAAATAACTTGCTCTCTAGGTGCTCATGTCATGTGGCTAACCTTGTGCTTATCTTAAAATGCTTGTATGTGATGCATCTCATGTTACCATTCTTCATATTCATGCACTTGCATCTCATTTAGGTATGCTAGATGAACCATGTGAAGGAACCAAAGAACGTGATGTTGGAGCCGAACCCAAAGATGGTGTTTGGTTGTCCTATCTCGAAGATGGAAGGACCCCTGGAGTGCATGCCTAGAGTGGATATGTTCCCCAAGATGGTGCAAGATAATTGAACTGACTTTGTGTTAGGATCTTAGGCAAGCCCCAAAGCATTCTAAGCCTCCTATGTTTTTTTTATAAATATCACTGGAGTCCTTTATATTTGATGCATTAGGTTATAAGAGTTGATTGTAAACACTTGATGCATAGAACTACCTTGTCTAGAAATATACCTTGAACCCTATGTAGGTCTAGGATTGAACATATGCTTAGCTCGGTAGAAGTCGGATGATTTCCTATCACCTATGAGATATAGGTAGATACAGGAGCACGGTTGGCTATGTTTGCTATCGTGGAAAATAACCATGGGGTGTTGTCTAAGTGGAGACCGGGTAGGATTTATATGCAAATGGTGTTGGGTTGGCTATGTTGATCCCGTCTGTGTCGATTAAGGATCGTTGTCGACAGAAGATGCTCAGCAGTCAACCGAGGGGTATCCCATGATGGTAGATTTGTCATAGGGGTGAGCGAGATTAGGAGCGAGATGGTAATACAAGCACCAAGACACAAGATTTAGATAGGTTCAGCCTGTCAGTATGACGTAATACCTACATCCTATGTTCTGATGTATTGCATTGAGATGTATCGATCTATCCACTAGGGGACCCCTACCTCTCTTTATATACTCTAGAGGGGTAGGGTTACAAGAAAAAGTATCCTATTTGGTAGTATACAATAGCTTGCGATGCATGTCGAGCAGCGCCATGCATGCCTTGATCTTGTGGGCTGGGCCACCTCTGATGGTGCGGTCCATAGTCTTATCTTGTGGATACCGGGGGCCATACCCCCATAGCTAGTCCCCGAGCCTAATAGTAGGTGACGTAGTCACGTGGTGTCAGGGTCAGAAAGTAGAAGACCAGCCGAGCAGACAGCCAGTCCTCGGGCAGTAGCCTCAAGATGAGAAAAGTGCACATTCACAGCAAGGTGAAGTGTGCCCACTTAGTCCCCGAGCCTACTGGAAGATGAAGAATGAATCTTGTAGTAGGGTCAAAGAAAAAGAAGTCTGAAAGCTTTGCCGACATCATCAGACATACGCGCATCAAGACCCTAGACATGCTGCCCAAGATCAGCACCCTGATCCTAAAAAGCATGGAGCAGCTTGATAGCACACCAATGAGACATAGTGATCTAACCACCAAAGGGGCACCGAGGAGTCCCCGGCGTCGCTGGCGATGTCCGAGCGCCGAAGAGCGAGGAGTCTTCGGTGGTGCTGGCGATGTCTGAGCACCGAGGAGTGAGGAGTCCCCAGCGTCACTAGCGATGACCGAGCACCAAGGAGCGAGGAGTCCCCAGCGTCGACTGGTGATGACCGAGCACTGAGGAGCGAGGAGTTCTCGGCGTCGCTGGCGATGTCCGAGCACCGAGGAGCGAGGAGTCCTGATGTCACTGGTGATGTCTGAGCACCGAGGAGTGAGGAGTCCTCGACGTCGCTGGTGATATCTGAGCACCAAGGAGCGAGGAGTCCCCGATGTCGCTGGCGATGTCTGAGCACCGAGGTGTGAGGAGTCCCCAGCGTCACTGGCGATATTCGAGCACCGAGGAGTCCTCGATGTCGCTGGTGATGTCCGAGCATCAAGGGGTCCTCGGCGTCGCTGGCGATGTCCGAGCACCAAAAAGCGAGGAGTCACCAGCGTCGCTGGCGATGTTCGAGCACCGAGGAGTCCTCGACATAGCTGGCGATGTTCGTGCAGGTGAAGTGTGCCCACTTAGTCCTCGAGCATGAAGAATCTAAGCGCCAGAGGAGTAACCTGGTGTAGCTAGCGATGAAGCATGAGCAACAAACAGTCTGGTCAACTAGTCAGCGATAAAGTGAGCATTGAGTAGAAGCGACCGGCGAACAGTCCGATCAACTGGCAAAAATATATGAACTCTGGAGAAAAATCAGCAATGGCGATGAAATAGCATATGCAACTTGGCGATCAGTTGGTGTGAAGATGTATTTATATTTAATATAAACTGCCCGAACACCTAGTGCATGTAGCTGAGTCTCTAGCCCTAGCTAGCCCATAGTCCATAACGTCGAGCATGGAGCCCATGCACATGTAGGAGGAACAGGAGTCGCTAAGGAGCCATTGCCGACCACCCATAACGTAAAGGGCAGACGCTCGAGCATATGTAGGGTGGAGCCAGAGACAGGGCCGTCTCTAGAGGCATCTGAGCATCAACATAACTGTTTAGGGGTTCGAAAAATCATTTGGAGAGCAAACATGGAGAAAACAGCTCGAAGAAACATCATGGTGATATACGAAGATTGAAGAATACTTAGAAGAATACTAAAGCATGACTTAGCTTTAGATAGAAAGTCTGGTCGGTGACGTATGGCGTTATCTGGTCAATGTTGATGGAGAGCACCTAGAGGGCGGTGAGTTGTTGGTGAAGGCGACCTCAGAGATGGTTCCAATATCGGATCTGCTATCACGGGGGCTGGTGTAGCTAGCGATGAATTGTTGTTGTGGACCAGCATGAATCTCCACGAGATTAATGATGAGAACATGCTATTGATTTAAGGTCCATCTAGCTCGCCATGGATCAAGCGCACACCCCTACCTAGTGTGCCAACTATCGGCAGAATATCATCGGTAGTCCTCCAAGGGGTATCCCACGAAGGTAGATTGATCGACAGGTGAGATCAAGAATAAGAAGGCAATAAAGACACACGAGTTAGACAGGTTCAGGCCATCAGTATGACGTAATACCTACATCCTATATTATGATGTATTGCATTGAGATGTATCGATCTGTCCACTAGAGGACCCTGCCTCTCCTTATATACCCTAGAGGGGTAGGGTTATAAGGAAAGTATCCTATTTGGTAGTATACAATAGCTTGTGGTGCACGTCGAGCAGCGCCGTGCATGCCTTTATTTTGTGGGCTGGGCCACCTCTGATGGTGTGGCTCATGTCTTGTCTTGTGGATATCGGGGGCCATACCCCTACAATTGTATCTTTGTTGGTGCTTCTGTCGAGATTGAACGCATGCCTCTCACTTAGCTGGCCAGATAACTCATTCCGACCATGAAGCCAAGTAGCTCAACTCAGGCTAGGTCCTATTCTATAAAAGTGTGCACTCTGAATGGTAGTAAGGATGTGCGAGAAGCCAGACGTGAGCCCAAGGGAAGGCTGGGCCTAAAAGTTCTGGTAGCTGGTTGTCCCTAATTATGCGGCGCTGATTGAACCCACGACATGTGCACCTGAGTTGTACCAAAGATGACCTGATGTGACCTCGACGGGGAAAGTGTGGGTTTGTGTTAGGAATAACTGCCTAGCTAGTTGCTACTAATTCGAATCGTCGTCTCTCCCGGATAGTGAGAAACTCAACTAGTCCCAGTATCATAGTAATTGGACTATGGAATTTGATGGTTATGATGAACATGGAAATGGTACACTAGCTATGGTTACTATTGCTATGTTACATAATTATATAACACTTGTTTGGCACAGGTTAGTTGCTAATCAAGAGATGAATAGCTACAATTAACTTGGGACTGAATTATAAAATGTATAGCTCAACTAGTGGCTTTTATGTAAAATGTTGTCAAGCTAGCTCCACTTATAAAGCCTTGCATAATCCTTGGCATCACTTTATTTTTGGTTTATGACGGGTAAGTCTAGCTGAGTACCTTCTCGTACTCAGGGCATATCCCACCATGTTGTAGGTGAAGTTCTCGGCCTGCTGAAGATGGTGGCTAACCGCCGGTGGGCTCAGTGACTCTATATTTATTTCTCGTCTATATGCTATTGTTGGAGGATGTTACTTATGCTAGCAGTGTATTTGAAACTTATGTTATTGTAATTATTTTAAAGCTATGTTGTTTTAGCCATCGTATTTGTAAAGTTGGCAACATATTATTATTAACTCGATTGTAATATTATTCCGCTACAACTCCGTGTATATGATGTGTATTTGCTTAATCGTGCGATCTTGGTTGTGATGTTGATTTATCGAGGTCCTTCATGACACTTGGTGGACTACTGGGTTTATATAAGTGCAAGTGTGTGCATGCCGACGTGTTAAACGAGGGCAGCCATGCTTGAGCTTGTATAAATTAGGTGGTTCTATCGCAGGCAACGTGTATTACAAGTGCCCCAACAATTTCCTGGTAATTTGTCATGATTTTTGTCTATTTTTCATCAGATGCTGCTAGGGTTAATTGGGCTTGGTTTTGATTTGTTTGTGATTTGCAGAATGATGATACTTGTAAGGAATACTGGTTCGAGGACTAGTACCTTGACTATTTATGTGTCAATCATCCAAACCTGCTTGAGGGTGTCGAAGTGGATTTTGTACAGCCTACAGCTGTTGCCCCCAGCTGTTCTTGGTGCTCCTATTAGCACAGAACAGAATAGCGACAGGATGGTGGAGATGTTGGACATGAAGGTTCAGATAGCTGACTTGAAGGTTGACATTGCCAACTTAAAGCTAGAGATCAAAGATTTAAAGAATGGAGGATTGGACAAGCCTTTTGGCGTAGGCAATGCATTAGTTGCTTTGGTGATGCTGAATCTATTTTAACAATCTTAGTTGCGGCAATTTGGAAGTGAAGTAGTATGTAGGTTAGGAGCATGTTGGTTGCATACCCTATTAGTTAGTAGTATTAGTAGTGTGGGAGCATTTTGGAAGGCAAGGAGGAAGTATCATGTGTTTTAGCAGTGTTAATCTGAATATGTATGTGACTCTGTTTCAGTCATGGTTATGTAAAAAAATTCAGTGTTTATGAGACTATGTTTTTATGAATATATTTCTATGTTTTTTGGATAATTTTGCTACTGGACCCTAAGCTTATGTGAAACTTGCTATAGAACATTAAAATTTCTTTATTGTAGGACACTTCCTAGTGTTTTCTAGCAAATAATTTTTTTGACACTGCCAGGCCAAAATAAAAAGTTTGGACTAGGACTATAGGTGGATGCCATTTTCATTAGAAGTCCACTATTTTAAGCATCCAGATGATCAGTTTGTGGCCACATACAGAGGCCATTTAGTTCTGCCAACACTTATCCGTTGCTATTTCTCCCCAGTGCATAGGTCAGGAAGGAACAACAAATATTTTTATTTAATCTGTGGTGAGAAACATCAACTTTCACAGAAATGGGTTCATCAACACAAGCTCATCAATATGATCAGAACGCATAAATGGGTTCACCAGCACAAGCAATTAACATTGATAGGTTTAATGCAGATCTGCTTTTGACCATAACACACATAAAGCTTTAGAAGCATGTATCGGACCACATAACATCTAGTTCACATGCACATAGACACAAATACATGGCCGCGCCTCATCCATTTCACAGGCACATAGGCACAACTACATGTTCAAAAGATTACATGGCACAATTTCAACTTTAAAAGACAACAGGCAGAACTTCATCTTCAAAAGACATGGCTTGTTCATATGCACATAAGTAGAACTTGAACTTCAAGCTTCCATGTTGTTTAAAAAGTCCTTGAGGCTACGAACAACACTAGTTTTTGGAGCAGCCGCCGCCTTCTTCTGCTTCTCTTTTTGCTGGGGTCTTCTTCTTCTTAGGTGTTTTCTTCTTCTTAGGTGTTTTCTTCTTCTTAGGTGTCCTCTTCTTGACTTGTGATGGTCTAGCAATGTCCTCATCTTCTTCTACTTCTTCTAGTTGCCTTTTCCGGTAAATGTCACAATATTGTTATGAAATAATTACTAAACTGTGTTACAATTGGAAAGAGACCTATAGTAAAAAAACTTGCCTTTTTGCTTTTAAATTCAACCCAACCTCTCCATCTTCCCCTGACTCTGGCATCTTATAAGTCTTGGCAAAGTGGCCCAATTCACCACACCTTTTGCACCTCACCTTCTTCTTAGTAGCATTTTTCTCATTACTTCCTCTAATTCTTACTACTCTGGGCCTACCAGTCACTCTTCCTAGCAGAGGTGGCCAAACTATGAACCTAAGGTCAACCTCCGGCCACTGTGATCTGTCTAGCATTGGTTCAACTCTCTGAGTATATGCAGCCCTGAACCTCTGAATAGAATAGTACTCATGCATAAAGTCTATAATTTTTATTCCCCTTTGTGATAGTATCCATACCAATGCATGTTTGCATGGCTTGCCTATGACTTGCCACTCTCTGCATGAGCAAGAATGATGTTGCAAGTCCACAGTGTGCCTCTTCTAGTTGTTTCAATCATCAAGCAATGTCACTTATGTTATATCCAAATCATTCTGGACAACCTTAACAACTTTCAAGTTCTTGCTTATAGTGTTTAGGTCTTTGATGACACTAGGGAGTATACCATCTTGTAGATTCCTACCAATCTGCCTCCTTAAACATCTCTTCTCCATTATCAGCTCCCTTGTCCCATCAACCAGTTCATGCAACAAAACACCTTTCAAGTGCCTAATCTGAGCATTGAAACTCTTAGAAACATTATTGGTCAAATAATCACATTTACTATTCTATAAAAATCCACATCTATACCAAACCCTATTGTGGTGGTCCTCTAGGTCTTGTATGGCATCTAGAGCAAACTCATAGATCTTCTGCATGTGCCACTTGAATAAACCTAGAGTGTAACTTCTTGTAGCTAGGTACAAGTGATCAGTGAACACATCTCCACGATAGTGCTTCATGAAGTTGGCATACAAGTGTCTCATACACTCCTTGTGCTCTACCCTTGTGAGAAACCCTAGAAAGGGAAAAAGAGTGCAGCACAGCTCTAGTTATAAGTCTTAAACATGTTCAAAGGTTTACATGATACATAATAGATACATATCATAATCAAGTCTTCAGGCTCTCAGCTCATCTCTCAAGTCTCACACTCTCACTATCTCAATCTAAACTCTCAACTCAAGAACCACCAGATGCAGAAGCCACAGATGTAGATGTGCTAGCAGAAGGAGCCCCAAAAGTAGATGCATCTTCATCAAGATAGAGATACTCGAAGGAGTCCACCAGTTCTTGGTTGTCAACATCATGCTGTAGTCTTCTTTCACCCAGCTTCCAATCTTTTATGTAAGCAAGCATCTTCACATGTTCAAGGCAATAGTCGACGGCGCCGCTCCTCAAGTATTCTTCCTATCAAGCTGAAATAAGATTCTGAAGACACTGTTGAAATAGGAACTGACATAATGTCTCTAGCCATGATAGAAAGCACTAGATATGTTAGCTTATGGTCATGGCACCAGAGAAGTAGATCAAAGTCATCCTCATATGCAATGACATTGTCACTGTCTAGATAAGCAGATAGCTCACAAGCAGCAACAGAAGTAGCTAAAGAAGGACTAGGGAGCAGAGGCAGGGGAAGGTCCAACAACACCAGATGCTCCAAGGCCTCCAAAAATTCTTCCCCTATGCCTGCTTCCTCTTACCTATGATGCTTGCAGGATGTGCAGCCCTCCTTTGAGACCTAGTTGCACCAAACTTTTCTTCATACTTGTTAAACAACTTGAAAATTTTAGTTTTCACAATACCATAATAAGAAATGTAGTCAAAACCATTTTTTGTTGCATTATGGTAAGAACATTAAATAAACCTCTCATTTTACCTCTAGGATCAAGAATGAATGCAAATGAATACAGCAGATGTATGTCCTTCCTAGTATTTTAGGTATTTAAGCTTCATAGGATAGACAATAGAAAACAGATTCTGATCCTTTGAACTTTCTTGCAAATGAGTTATAATATCTAGCAGATGGTGCAGAATAAGTGGACTAGTTGGATAGTAAACACCAGAAAGAGTGACTGTGGAGTCATAAAAAACTTCCAGAAATTCAAGTATTTTATCAGCAATATACCAGTGACATGCAGTTAACAATGTTGAGCCATAGTTGGAATTAATGAACATAGAAAAAACATCCTTATATGAAAGCAGGTGTTTGAGCATAAGATATGTAGCATTCCATCTAACATCCATATCCAAACTAAACTTTCTAGGTCTAACACCCTTAGCAATGCAAAAGTTCTTGAACAAAGCAATCCTTTGATTAGATGTATTCAAAAGGTTAATAGTAGTTTTGAAATCCTCAGTGTAAGGTTTGAACCTTTTTAAGTCAGATTTTACTATCAGATTAATAATATGGCAAGCACAATATTGATGCACAAGATGATACTTAACCTTATTAGGATCTGAAGGTGTAGGTGCAGGTTCAGAACCCAGATAACCAGCAAACATAGGTGTTAATGTTTCCATAGCCTTAGCATTGAAAGAAGCATTGTCAAGAGTAACAGAGAACACCTTGTCAAGCAAACCAAATTCTTCAATCACACAAGCAACTTTTTCTGTAATATTTTCACCAATATGTTTTACCTCAATCAAGCAGAGACCAATTACCTTTTTCTGCAACTCCCAGTCAGCAGTCACATAATGAGCAACAACACTGATATAGTCTTCCTTTGCATTACTAGACCAAATGTCTGACGTTAGACCAACAGAAGAAGCACCAGACAACACACAGTTCTTAATTATATTACGTCGTTCATTAAAAAGTTTGCCAAGATCTCTAGTGGTGGTCTGTCTAGAGACCTTAACAAACCTAGGATTATGAGCTCTAACAATGTATTCTTCCCAAGCATCAGTCTCACCAATTCCTAAAGGCAGATCAAGCTTAGCAATCAAACGACATAATTTAGATCTAGCAACTTCAGGTTTATAATCCTAGTTATAAACATAACCATCAGGATTGTATGAAAGCCTAGATTGAACCCTAGCACGTTGATCAGTTTTAATCCTACATGATTTTTGGTGCCTTTTTAAGTGACCTAGTGCCAGCAGCAGATCTAGCAGACAAGGTAGATTTACACATCTTATAAACAGCCTTGGTGCAAATTCTAGAACCATTAATAACCTCATAGATGTCCTCAAAATTAGCCCACACAGGCGATTTGCGCTTACTAGTGTTACCTGTACCAGCAACCGAAGGAGCAAAGCCATTGGAGTTTGCAGTCGCTGTCGCCCCTTCGCCATCGTCCGTGTCCACATCGATCAGAGTAGCAGAGCTATCCCCAAGATCGATACCGAACAACATAGTAGTGTTGGCTCGAGTGTCGTCGTCGTTCTCACCCTCTGGGGCTAGGCCAACCGGTAGGAGGCCATCCTCATCGACCATGGCTGCCTCTCCAGCCCTATTCCTCAATGGTGTGGGTGGCCGCCTTGCTCGCTCTAAGCCATAGCTAGAAGACGATGCATCGGCTACCAACCTACGAAACAATGAAAGAAGAAGAAATCAGAAGCATACATTGAAAGAAAAAGAAGAAATTAGAACATGGTTAGGGGTTAGGGTTTCACCTACGCAGCTGAAGCCCGGTGCTGGAGAAAGACGAGCACCCAGAGTCTAGAGAAGACGATACTCAGTCAGCAATGACGGCGGACGGCAGAGGAGGGACAAATAGAGACAACCAACTCACATAATCAACGAGATCTAGAGGGGAGATAGGGAGAGGGAGAAGGGAGAGGCAGGGATGGAGGGAACGACGCCGGCTGGAGGCAGATCATGGTCATCGGAGTCGGCATTGGAGACGGTGAGGCGTCACTGGCCACTGTGTTTGAGAGCAGCGCGGCGGCTGGTGGTGGTGGGATGCGAATGGGCGAATGAGGAATTGGGGATTAGGGTTAGGTTACGAGCGGGAGTGTGGGACTGATGGGAGGCTAAGAGGGGGGCACCGCATCGGCCGCCTTTTATAGGTGGGGTCTGGGGTGGCGGCATGGGGGAGCTGTTGGCGAGCTGGGCCGCCTCCCTCTCAGGCCGCTGCCGGGCCTCCTCCAAAACCCCGTGCCAGGCCATGCCAGCCCGCGGGCTCAACTGCTAGCCTAGGCATGGCCTAGCGCTGCGTGCCGAGCCAGCCTGAGCCTGGTGGCCTGCGGGCCGGGCCGTGCTCATGTCGGGCCAAAAGGCCGGGCTGCTGGGCCTCGGGCTGCATGGCCAGGTATACTCTACCCCATGGAAAACTGCATCCACAGCCTTTTCAAGACCTTTACAGGCATCTATACATATAACTAAACCAGTTGGATACCCAATAGCTGTACGCAACTGCCCCATGAATCACTTCCAGTTGTCTTCTGTCTCTGAATCAAAAATAGCATAGGCCACATGATACAACCAATTGTGACTGTCCACTGCAGTTGCTGATGTTAGCTGCCCAATATATCTACCACACAGAGCAGATGCATATACACCTATAAATGGCCTACATCTAGCTAAGAAACCATCAATGCACGGCTTCAGTGCTATAAAAATTCTCTTAAAGCGCTTCTTCTCCTTCCCTTCTACCTCTATCTCTACAATGCTACCAGGGGAGCTAATTTCTATCTGTGCTTTCCAGTTGTACAACAATTGAAAATTTTCTTCATACTTTCGATGAATCTGTTCAAGAGCAAGCTTCATACCTGATCAGGCCTTAGAGTATTTTAGTTTGATGCCATAATCTCCTTCAAGCTTATCCTTTGCATCTTTGGCTCTTTTATTTGGATTTTTCTTCACCCACTCTCCCAACCTATTAGCACACCATCCTTGACTGGCCATCTTGCCTTCTCTCAGCTTGGTACTAGGACAGTTGTGCTCAGCAGGTAACGTTTTTATCTGAAAGCAAAAAAAGGTCACATATTGTACACTTAACACTTTTATCTACAAGCAAAAATTATAGAAGTAGGCAACAATTATATTTGCAAAAAAAATAAAGGTCTTATGTTGTACCTGTATTGTTTTTTATCATAAATTCTAGAAGCATGAATTCTCCATGGGCACCCCTTAGCTGCACACTTGGCAACAAATCTGGTCGGGTCAGTTTTCACCTTAGCAAACTCAAATCCTTTTGTCACAGCATAATGCTGCACTGCCTTTCTGAATGAAACTATATCAGGAAACAATTGTCCCTTGATAATCTTGGGGTTCTCTAGATCATGAAGCACATGAATCTCCTGGGGATCTGCATCATCAACTTCTGCCTCAAGAGGAACACCTCCATCAGCAGCAACATGATCAGAATTTTCATCAACTGGTTCAATATTTTTAGTGGTTGGTGGCTGCCTAGGTGGTATTGGTATATACAAGTGCTCATCATCTGCCCCAACATACTCCTCATTATCAAACAAGTCTGGCTCTCTGACGAGTTCAAGGTTTGTGGCCCCATCAACATTAGCATTGGTGTTGCTATCTAGGAAAGTATTAGCATTGGTGGGGCTATCTAGGAAAGTAGTAACATTGGTGGGGATATTTGGCAAAGCATTAGTATTGGCATTGGCAGCCCCATCTAGCATAGCATCAGTGGGTGCACTGTCATCAGGTGGAATAACACAAAGGGGCTCTAGTAGGTTGAACTCAGGTGCATTAGACACAGATTTGTCAAACACTCCTACTACAAAGTGGCAAGACATTTGAGCCTTATACATGTCAAACAAATCTATCATCTGAATCTCACTGGTTAACCTGACATCTTCTTTCAAGTTTTTTGTCAAAGAACCACACCGTGGCACACTAGTTAGAGGACCATTTAACTGCGCTCTGCAAACTTTGCATCAACAGTTCTAGGGTGAACGATCCTATCTCCACATCCCACTTAATTACAGAGCCTTTGCAATACACTTTTCTACCAAGCGAGTCTGTTGTACTGAAAGCTTGTACTTTAATCTCTAGCGCAAAGAGATCATTCCTAGCATCAATGTGAAAACAAATCATAGAAAGCTAAATACAACAATTAACCACAAACTAATCTTCGTCCTGGTGTTAGAGAGATGGAGTTTCAGAGGAATACCTAGACATGCCATCCTCTGTCATAGAGTTAGCAGCCAGGATTGGTGCTAAGAGAACCCCCAGCCATCTGCTCAACCTTCCATAGCTGCGGATCTAGGTGGTCGCCATAATCCCCTCCACCGTGCCCACCAAGAGTCGTCGCAGTCGCCACTCTCCGTCGTCGCCGCCGCCGTAGGGTTAGGGTTCCTGGACAGAGGAGACGAGATGGAGGAAATGAGCGGCGGCAACTCAGGGCCTGTTTGGCAGGGCTCTGGCTCCTTTGAAAATGGCTCCGGCTCTAGCTCCTCTGGAGGAGCTGAAGCCGTTCTGGAAAATATTTGGCAAAACGGCTCTTTCGCACTAGACGACGTGAACCCACAGTAAGGAGCCGCGCGAAGCTCGTTTTTTAGGCTTCTCCTGCGCAGGCAAAAAATGGCTCCGGCTCTTGATCGGCTCGCCACGCAGAACCCTTTCCAAAATAGGCGTTTGGCACAAGCTCCTGCAGGAGCCGGAGCTGAAGCCCCTGCATGAGCCCTGCCAAAGAGGATCTCAATCCAGTCAGCGGTGCGGCGTCTAATGCGGAAGGCAGGGGCATAATGGACCATATGGATTTAGGGTATGTCTACGTATGCATGCAGGTGGGGCCACTGGTCACGTTAAGCGTAGAAACTGACATTTCTCCGTTATACAAGAAATTGTAATGGCACGATTTAAAATAGATGAAAAGTAATGGCATTTCTGGAATGTGCGGTTTTTTTAATGGCTTCAATTCAATTAACCAATTTTAAGAGATTGGTCGAAGTGCTCAGAGAAGTAGTGGATTGAGTTTGGTCAGAGTTGCTCTTAGCAAAATCCTGGCTGCAACTTAACAAAACGTAACAAAGAAATGAATGGGATCACCTCGCCACTGCCGCCGCGCGCCACCCGCGCCGCTCTCCCACATCGAGTCCTCCGCCCCCCGCACGGACGCACCTCAAGTTCACCACCTCCTCTTCGCCTCTCGTCGCTGCGGCCCGCGGCCATGGTCTCCCTCCGCTTCCCCACTGCTGCCATCCCCCGCCTCCCGCCAACCCAAGCCCCCAACGGCGTCGCCATCGCCACCACGGTCGCCGCTGCGGCCGCGGCCGCAGCTGCAGCAGCGACCAGCTTGACCCTCACGGCCAAGTCCGCAGGCCGCCCAAGTCCGCACCCTGCCCCTCTTTGGGCCTCCCTCTCCCTGGCCGACGGGGCGGCCCCCGGCTCCGTCGAACCCCGGACCGGCGCGACATTCCCCACCGAGGCCGCCGCTGGGCGCCGCCTACTCGGCGTAGGCCTCCGGAAGACCAGCGTCCTCGGGCTCAAGTCCATCGACGTCTACGCATTCGGTATTCTGTATTTCCGCTAAAAACGACATATTGGATCTCTCCATCGTCAGAAAAGCGCTATAAAGAGGAGATTTTGAAATGTCGCTTTATGTAGGCGTGTATGCGGATGGCAACGATTTGAAACAGCAGCTGAAGGAGAAGTACAGTAAGTTCTCCGCCTCGGAACTGGAGGAAAATGCTGAGTTGATCAACGATACGCTAGAGCGTGACATACGGATGACGGTCAGGCTGCAGATTGTTTATGGGAGGCTGAGTATTCGCTCGGTTCGCAGCGCATTTGAGAAGAGTGTGGGAAGTAGGTTTCAGAAGTTCGGTGGACAAGACACCAAAGAGTTGCTTCAGAGGTAATTGTATTTCAGGTCTCTTTTGGTTATACTATATGGCTTTGGGGGAGAAATGCTGAAACTTCTTTTAAGACCTGTTCTGATAAGCTTACAGCGATGCTTTCATCAACCCGCAAACTTGAATATGTTGCTTTCCATAACATTGTGTAGTGTCACGATTTCCAACCTTTCGTTATGGCTTAATTGAAGAAACGGACCACACATAACGCATTCAGCTTCATATTGATTGATAAAACTGAACTCACATCATATCCATCTCCACAGATCTTGAATGGGTTGTTTGGAGTGGAGCACAGTAAATCTTGTAGGAGCACGTACATTCCTCCAAATTCCTATCGCATCATCCAATACAAACATGAACCTTATATTTATATGCCATGTGCATTGTGCAAGCTTGTTAATTACTTTCTCCAATTCCAAATGTGGGTCATTTTAGGATTTTAATTGGGTCCGACCTCTTTAACTTGAGCCATCAGTGTATAGAAAGTGACGTAATTTGACAACACATGGTTACTGTTACTAGATTCGTCATAGGCTTTCATGGTATATAACTCCCCCTATTTAAAATAGTATACTTTTACATAAGTTGCAAATCCTAGTGCCATATTGGAGACTATGTCGATGTCCTAAACAACTTATGCTTGGAACAAGAGGGAGTATTTGTTGGCTAATTGTGATTCTTCTATTGCAAATGGACTTTTCATGTTTCTCACGATATTCTTTTAGAACAATATGATTAATAGATATGATTGCAAGAATGTGGATACTTGTCCCTAGCCTCTGTCATTGGGACCTAATAAGCTAGTGGGAACTGAGAATGACAGGATGCTAGATGCTAATAGTAAACCATTCAAAACTATGAAGAGTTACTAGCTGAGAAATTAAGGAGCTCTTTAGGGAAATGATGCTATTATATTACTTCTATTATTATTATCATATACTGAAATTCATAAGTATGTACATCAAATTTATACCTTGTTCTTCCGCAGCTTTGTTGCACTTTTCAAGGATGAATACAAATTACCAAAGGGGTCTGTGATTGAGCTTTCGAGGGAATCAAACCATGTGCTTAAAATTTGCAGTAAGTTCATTTCATTTTCTGCTTGCATTTCTCTTTTGTTGGTTTCAGTATTTAGGTGGAGGATTTATTTTGTGGCAAGGACTGAAGGAATTATTTAAACAGCTTGAAAGATGTATTCATGTTGCAATTAGTATGCATGTGTCCCACATCTGAGTACCTGGCAACATTATTATATTTGTTCACACAGTTGCTCATATGTTAAATCAGATAGTCTGACTGCAGGGAAATAAAGTACTTATCCTATTATCCAGTTACCCCGTTCCAAAACTTAGGAGATGCCCTTATTTTTCTAAATGCTCGATGAGTTATGTATAGCAAACATCCGACTGATATTATGTTCCAAACCATCTAAATTTTGAACTGAAATACTGCATAATCCAATCAGAAGCAGTTGAATCAGCTACTGTAATGCCTCCTCCATCCTGCACACTTTCTCACACAAATGAGAACTCCTGTTGCCACTGATGCCCCACCACACCATTGTGCATTTGTGCCTTTGCCGCCGTCACGGCTTCCATATGCTATGCCTGCACCACTCCCCACCGCTGCATATTTCTGCACCACCCTCCTCCTGCCCTTCCCGTCCACCTCTCTTGCCCAGCCATGGTACCACCTCAGCTAAGCCACTTCCATCAATGGCTCCCTGGCATTGCATCAGCAGTCATCGATGAGCCTTGCTTGTCCTTGTTGCTGCCCACTCACCTGCTGCATCCATGGTTTGCATCTGTTTCATTGCATTTTCATTTGATTTTAGAGCAATTGCATATGTTTCTCCTAAAGAAATGGCAAGTATGAACATTAAACCTGATCTCCTACAGCTCCAAAGGTCATTGATGTTCATTGTTAGAAGATTTTGTAATGGCATGTCTACACACTGCACACTGATGCATTCGTTTATTTTTCCTATTTATCCATTTCAACTGTAACTGGACGAATTTCATTAAGTAAATTTCTTCTTAATAATGCTCATGATTAATTAACTTTTTCTCTGCGTGTGTAGTTGAAGGCGAGGAAGTGGGGAGCATTGAGAGCAAGCTCTTGTGCCAGTCTCTCTTAGATCTTTATATTGGAGATGACCCCTTTGACAAAAATGCAAAAGATGATATCCATGAAAATATAGCTAGCATTCTTAAAAGTTAAATGCGATGCTTGAGGTTACATGGAACTGGGAAAGAAGATATTTTAATTCCAGGAGAAGTCATTCTACGAGCATTCATAATTCATATCTGTGCCCACTGTTATTTTTCTATTTGCTTCTGCTTCCGGAGTTGAACTTTCCTTCCATAAAAAAGGAAACAGAATAAGAAACTGCTGCGCGACCCAGGTACTACCTACTACGTAAGAAAGTTTGGGCATCCATGTCGAGTTGAATTCTGTTGTTGAGAATTACTGGTACGTATGACAACACTGAGTATAAAAAGAGCTGCTTCCATTCGCTGACTGCCGGCGGATGGTCCTTCCCATTTCTCTGCTTAGTTCAGCTGCTTCCATATGCTTGCTCCGATTCCACTGTTTTTAAGTATATGGTCTGATTCCTGAACATGCTGACGCTCATGTTGTGCTGACCCTGTACTCTGATGATTTGCATAGAAACAGTTTTTTAATTAAAAACAAAAGAAAAATCTTCATCTGCCAATAGCTGTGAACAATCAGTTATAACATCTGCCGAAGTGTACAGCGACATCACAGGAGGTAACCCAAAAAATCCAATTTCCTCTGCTCTGAGGCTGCTTCGCCTGAAGGTGACTTGCACTAGCAGACGACACCGGCTCCTTGCGACTGACGCGCATGATGCGGATACGCTTTCGGCGACACGAGCCTCCCAGACCAAACGGATCGATGCCTTTCCGCCCGAGGAGCGAGAGGTGGCGACCGCGGATCGTCACGCGGCTCGCGTGCTCCACTCCTCGTCGGTTCCCAGCGCGGTTTTCTGTCGCTTCTCGCGTGCACGAAATCTCGCTGCCGTTGCTTTCCGCAACCGGGGGATCAGCTCCTGTGCGACCCCGTCGTGGCTGGTTGCCTCTCCATGTCTCCTCTCAGAACTCAGAGCCAGCAGGCTAACGACGGGCAGCAAATGATGGCGAAATTGCAATGTCGTCACGCCTCGATCGAAAGATAGCATACCCACGTGAAAATGAAAACGGGACGTGTTATATGCATATTGTACCTTTTTTTTGCGAACATATGCATATTGTACCTTGTGTGTGGTGATAAACAAGGTGTGAGGACGAGGTAGCAGGTTTAAGGTCGGCCTCAACAAATAAAGAGGAGGCTCGAGGTTGAAAGTGATCTTACGAGATAAAAAAAAATGAATTTCAGAAGAGGACGCCATCGTTGAGGCCACGACGTAAATATCAAGAAGCCAAGGGAGAACGACTAGTATGGCAATCATCTATGACTGGTATGACAACCATCGATCAGGTGTAATTGGTGTCTTCCTGGTTTGGAACATTGGATGACAATGTTTCATTTGACCACAGATTAAAAAAAAGTTTTTTTTTTCGAGTGGCCTGTAATGCTTTTGATTGGATTCTAATGATCACATTAGATAATGAGAAAGTTAAGTGCTAGTAGTAGTATAACTTATCTGTACAATTTCTCTAGAATCAGGATATCAAAGAACTAAACCACTCGGATGATGGCTCACTTATGTTCTGTTTGGCAAAACTCTGAAAGCTACGAATTTGTAGCTCTCAAAAATCTTAAATATAAAGTTAAAGATATATCTAGAGCATTTAGATCGATCATATATTGCTTATAGTTTTGATTAATGATAATATTATATACACAATTATATTGTAGTGTATAAATTGTATAGATAACCTGAATCTCAAAGCTAAAACTATCCATCCCAGACGATGAAAGCTAGTTGTTTACAATTCACCAACACTCAGATTGTAACGATCCCATAAACTAATCGAGATGTTCGAATATACATTCTTGGAAGTACACGAGTTATTTGTCACAAATCTACGCCTCGTTCGTTTGGTCGTAAACGATCGTAAATTTTCAGTCAGAATAGTATTTTTCTCTCACATCAAACTAGCCAGCAGTAATAATCCACAATCGTATATGATCGTTTCAGCCCCAGCTGAACAGGCTGCTGGTCCAGTCGTCAGCATCAGCAATGATGATGTGGCTCGACCCTAAAGCAGTTTTTTAGCAGTTCAGCACAAAGCTTTAATTTCCACTTTTTTAAAAGAGAAAAAGGTTAGCAGCAGCTCGTAAACTCCTCCCCGAATTGAAGATTGGATTTCTACTACTAGTTTTAGCGCTCAAGCAACCACATCAGTTTTCTGCCCTCATCAGTTACCTTTGTACCCCTCAAGAAAACGCGTGTATCCGTTTCCGTCTGTGGTGACGCCTGACGGGGTAATCGTGAAATCCCGGGCACGTAATAAAACGGAAAGCCGTTCTCAGCTTGCCTTCCCTTTTTTCCCCTTGCGCTCGCGAAAAAGGTCATCTTTTCAGGTGGAAGGAACGATTCCTCTGTGCCCCGCGCCTCGCCGGGCTCGTGCTGCTCTACCCTCCTTCCCCAGGACGGTGAAGAGGCGTTTCCGCTCTAAACGGGAAGCAAGGCTCGCTCGCGCCCTTTTTTTTCGGTTCATATAGCGCCGGCGCCTGGCTCAAGCACCAGCACCACAGCTCGCTGCTCAGATCTACGCGGCGGCGGCAGCGGCAGCGGCAGAGGGGAGGGACCTGGAGCTGCGCCATGGGGCCTACGGTTGGCGCCGGCGAGGACAAGACCATGTCAGGTGAGTGAGTCTATCGGCTCGCAAGGCTCTAGGACGGGTCGTGTTGTTTGGTCCGCTCATTGTTCTTGGAGATACGCCGTCTCGTTTAGTTCTTGGGTTTTAAATCATCTTGCGCTGTTCATACTTGACATCTGTGGTGTGGAATTATGGAAATCGTTGTTGCTGCTCGAGGTGCGAATGCAAGTCTTTGAGGTTTTCCTACAAGGTTGGAATATTTCATGTTTTTTTTCTGGTTTTTTTTCCCTACAAATTCGGATTGGCGATACGTATAACCCCTTCTATTTTAGGGAAACACAGTGACTTTTTTTTGTTTGGTTTATTTATTTTTCTTGCCCGCCCGTGATTCAAAGCAGTAGAACCGTTCTTTTGAGTAGCGAAATTGCGTGCTTGGTATCGGTTCTTTCAATCTGTGATTTTGTTTTATTCAAGCATTGGATGCTTTTAGAACACACCTTTTGAAGGTTAAAACTTAAAAACTGAGGTTTTCCACGATTTCAAATTAGATTTTTAGATAGTATTTTGGCGGTTGGCGTCTGATTGAATTATCTTTATTTACTTGATTTTTTTTCTTCGGACTTATTTTTACATGATAAAATATTGGCATCTAGGAGTGATAATTTTACTATTTTGTTTTTTTCTCTGCTGTCTTGCCCTTGTGGCAGGATTTCAATGCAAATTTAGTTTTCCAGCTCGAAGACAAATACAAATGCCACTGCCACAAAGCCTCCTTTCTTCGAAAAACTGTGTTATGGAAGGGTAGCTGCCATTTTTTTCCCCATGCGTTGCAGAACTTGCGGAATTTCGATTTACTATATGTGAACAAGTTGCCTAGAATGTTAGTAATAATTTGGAGTGTGCGTTGGATTCTCCATACGGCACTACAGGATGAGATGAAACCATGATTTTTATTAACACTTAGCTAACTGAACGAATAATGAGATATACTGCGGTGTAGTCCATGCTCTAACCAGTGCACTTTATATTTCAGAGCTCTGGGAAAAACATCGTGTGGACCTGGAGAGACTAACAATTACATCAAGACCATTCAAGACATTGGCATTCTTTGTGTTAGCCATTGCTCAGAGTTTGGAAAGAACGTGTTCATCTGTTCTGAAAAAAGGTTCTCGGTTAAAAATCGCAATGCTTTTGGTTGCTGCTACTTGGGTTCTGCTCTTGTTCACTGATGGCCTGCATGAAAAGGTACCGTCTTCTTTCAAATTAATTAGAACATCTGTATATCACAGGATATTTGAAGCAAAATATTATTGATGTGACCAATCTATAACTATGTAGATGAAATTCTCTTGAACAATATGGAAGCAAATTTGCTAAATGGCAGATAGTTTTAGGTCTTCCCTAAATATATATAGCAGCTTGGATAAACATGGTATGTTGTCATTGATGCAGCATCTACAGGAGCTACTTTGGTATGTCAGGTTTGGATTGTGGTGGATCATACTAGGGGTCGCTTCATCGATTGGATTAGGTAATTACAAATAGTTTCAGATGTGGTGAAATTGTGCATTAGGAGTTTAATTAGTTGATTTAAATATAACAAGAGTTTCTGCTTACACTGTAATTATCTTGCAGGTTCTGGTTTGCACACTTTCATAATGTATTTAGGTCCCCATGTTGCCCTGTTTACTATCAAAGCGGTTCAGTGTGGTAGGGTTGATTTAAAAAGTGCTCCTTATGACACTATTCTCCTTAAAAGGAGCCCATCCTGGTTGGAGAAAGACTGTCTGCAGTTTGGACCCCCAGTTTATCATGAAACAATTCCATTCAGCAAAATACTGCAAGAAGTTTGTCTCGAAGCTGTTCTTTGGGGCATTGGAACTGCACTTGGAGAGCTTCCTCCATATTTCCTCTCAAGAGCAGGTTTTGTTCATACTGCTCTGCATACTAACTATAGCATAATTTACTTGATTATTACAGCTATTTTCTCTTGCTTGTCCACTTGATCCGTCTCTTCCACTTTGAGTCATTGCCTCATGCCCTCATCAGTTGTCCAAGGGCTGGTTAAAAAAATACAATTCTACCTCCTGCCTATTTTTTGATAATAATACCACCTTTCATTGAAGCATACTTGTGCTCGGATTTCCTGGCCAGAGTAGCAAACTAAAATTATGTAATAGTCTCCTTGTTCTTCTTAGACAATGGAATAGAAATATCCCAGCCTCCACATTGTGAGATGCTTTAGGCGGTCCTTATTAGAATAGGTGCAAAAGCAGTAAAAGGAAAACAAAATGCTTAATAACAGCGATCTACAGCCATCATAAACAAAGTCTGCTGGTTCTGTAATTAAAGAAACAAATATAAGATATGCGCAAGAGAATGCAGCATTTTTCATTAAATACTTTTTTTTCCTTGTCTCCTTTTAGTTTTGTAGATATAAACAATACTTTTTTTCCTTGTCTCCTTTTAGTTTTGTAGATATAAACAATGATGTCTTCATATTGTTATACATGAAAATGAAAATGGTAACGATCTTATTAGCTTATATCACAGGCTAAGTCCCCCTTCTACTAAGAAATTGAAATCATTATGATCCATGGGGCCTTATATAGGTATCAAAGGAATAGTGAGCTTGTTTATATCCAAAAAGTTTTACAGCTCTGCTGCCAGCAGTGTTATCTAGCTTACAAGTTAACCACAACAATCCATCATATAAAGTTAAATTTAGGATCAATGTACCTTACAAGATTGTGCCATTGGTTAAAGGCATCAACTTGAATGATGCAGTAAGCCCGTTTTTTTTCTAAGTATGTGTTATGTTGCTGACTCCTTTTAAATAATGAACCACAGCTAGCATGTCAGGCCGCGTAATTGATGAGTTAGAAGATTTGGATGCTTCCATTTCAGAAGGTTTTCTATCATCAACTTTACGCCAGGCCAAAAGATGGCTCATGTCTCATTCACAGCATTTAAGCTTCACTCTAATATTGCTACTTGCTTCGGTTAGTATCATTCTGTTGACATTTAAAATTTGTTTGTTCAAGTCATATTTTAGTATGTTGCATTTTTGCCCTACTTGCTGACTTGCCTTGTAGCACCTTGTCAATTTAGACTGTAATAAGGTGAAGGCCCATTTAAATCGTTGAAGAAACTCACATTCACTCTTTGCTGACATTTGCATGACATATTATTGTTAAATCTTTTGAATTTTTTGTCTCACTGAAGTTTTATACTTATTGACATATTATTCCTTTCCTTATGAGATGTATGACATGGAGAAACTGTATAATTATTTCTTCTGTCAGGTGCCAAACCCTCTATTTGATCTTGCCGGTATGTTGTGTGGACAATTCAACATCCCTTTCTGGAAGTTTTTTCTAGCAACTTTGATTGGAAAGGCTATTGTTAAAGTTTGTATCCAGGTTCGTCAAACTTCTTGGTGCAATTCATATATTTGCATTTTTCTGTGAATTGTAGTCATAGTATCATGCAGATTTCTTCTCATCTCCGTTAAGACAACTGACTGTCATTTACAAATCACTTATGTAGACTACATTGGTGATTACTCTCTGCAATAACCAACTTCTTGATTTGGTGGAGAAAAGGCTTATATGGGCATTTAGCAATGTTCCTGGAGTGGCATCTGTCCTTCCATCTTTAGTTTCCAAGCTGAAGATGGCCAAAAATAAGTTTTTATCAGCCCATGTTGCTGCATCAGCTTCTAGTTCTGTTAAGGTATTAATTCCACTCGACTTCAGTTACAAAAATCCGAAATTTACTGCAGCCATATGCTTCACTTGCCCACTCTTTAAAGTGATCTGACGGTAGCCCCTAGGACGGTAGTTATGTTTCGATATTTTACCATTGGCCATGTAAATACATGGCATGGAATATCACACCATGGAAAGGTGTTCAGTAAGTGGTTATAAAAATAAGCTCTTGATCTGGGGGACAGTTCTAGTGCTGACACCGGTTCAGAGAAAAATAAAATGCTGATATAACACTGAAGCTCCAGTTATTTATTCTGCCTATTTACTCTGCCCACTCGTTGCCCTTACATTGTTACAAAATGTTCATATTGTTTAATCCATATTTAGGGAAAGAAGTGGAATCTGTCATTCTCTTTGGTCTGGAATACCCTGGTGTGGCTCATGGTTGTAAACTTCATTATCCAGATAGTTACTTCTACAGCACAGGGTTATCTCAGGACACAACAGGAGCAAGAGATCAGTAAAAAGTTGGAAACCGAGCTTTCTGCCTCTGAACCTTCTTCTGGCTTGCCAAAATGATTCAGCCTGGGTGCCGATCTGGTTTCTTCATTTGTCTGTATAGTATATCAAGTTTAGAGAGGAAAATCAACATGAAGAATGTGGTAACTGACTGGGAAATTCAAACTGTGCTCATCAATTGTTTGCCGCTAATACATTGTACATAGTCATGCATCAACCATCAGCTCAAGACTAAAGGCTCTCCTGCACTATTGTGGTTGATTTATTTCTTAAAAAAAAGAGAGAGAAAAGCTTAACTAGTGCTGAAAGTATAATGCCGCCCCAGCTACAATTGTTAGTTTGTGACCTTTGTACATAGCAACAAATATATTAAGGGAGAAAAATATCTAATGATACAAGTTAGTACCTGATTTTGACTCCGCATTGACAATGATCCCTTCTCGTGTCGAGATCTGTCCTTTCTACGTTGATGGCGACGCGATGAGATTTCTGTTCCTGTCAGTGCACACCCCACATGCCAGGTGGTTAATGGAGAAAGTGTGCATCTTTATCATCTGTTCTCTTTAGCTCCTTTTCTCTGTAATGTACCAGAGTCCAGCTTCTGACGCAACTTCACTGGGGTAATTATTGATCTCCTTTCCCCATGAGGTTCACCTCTGAAAGGTATGTTGCGCCATGTTAACCTGACAAGAAAATTTTGTTGATGAAAGGGATGGGCAAGAGTTCTAGATGAAACTACCATCTGGCGCTTGCTTCGACCATTTCTGGTTGATTGAAAGCGGATACATGCTGATTGCCTGATTGAGCAAGTGATGCCGGAGGCTTTTTGCCCGGAAATGAACAGGTCACTACTGTTTGTGATGTACATCGGCCTAAACAGCTCGAGATAAAATGTCTATGTTGGGCCATTCTGATTCACCCTAGTACCCTACCGTGTAGCTGAACATTCGACGGCTAGTGTAGACGTGTTGGGGGAGGCCTTAAGGCTTTGAGGTTAGTGGTTAGACTTAAATCTACATCGATTGGTGTGTGAACCTGATGAAAACATAAACGGACTGTTCGCTTGGTCGTAAACGATCAGTGGATTATAAGCTACAGAACAGTATTTTTTTCTCACATCAAGCCAGCTAGTAATAACCCACGATCGTTTCAGCCGAAACGAACAAGGCTGAAACTCTTTGGCTCTCAATTTTTCAAGTATTTTCATAACAAAATTACTCCTTTCATGAAAGAACAAAACAATCAAACAGTTATGCCATAAATACTGGAGTGCATACAACTGAAACGTAAAAATATAACGACCACTGCACTAGAGATGCGCGTTTAAACGTCATTTAACATACTGTATGCAGGCATTATCACCCGAGGAACAGGTTGTACTAATGCAGTACAACTGTGATTCTGTGAACTGTACAAGGTAGGAGTATAGTATATTCCAGCTCAAAAATGAAAAAGGTGATGAATGTCGTAAATTCACGGCGGCACAGCCACACCCCCGAGCTCTGTTCGGCTGGCTAAAAAAACGATTGATGTTGATTTATTACTAAAAGAAAAATATTGTTATTTTGCTGAAACGATACGGCTGATAAGTTTAAGCGAACAGTGCCGTGAGCTCACGCTTTTTGCCCACACCCTCTGCACCCTCTCCTATAGAGTAATAGTACAATTCTAGACAGTACCTAGTCAATTTTTCTAGTTTAACCAAATCGATATGAATCATACCAAATAAGTATTATTAGTTTTGTGATGAAATATGTTTTCATAATATATAGCTATTATGTATTATAAATAACGATATTTATTTCCATATAATCTTAACTTTATGTAGAGCTAAATTGTATTCTTTCCTAATCCTTGCACGTTGCCTACTAGTCTACAGGGCATTGTCCTTTTTACCGTCCACGGTTGATGCAGTGCCCACGACGCTACTGGATTGTAGCATAGCAGTAGTAGTACTAGTACTAGTATGATCCTAGCAAGCCTACCAGCAGAGGTGAAGGGAGAGTACAAAGGCTCCCCTGCAAGCTACTAGGGCCAATACAGTGCTCGTACCAAACCATATTTTGCAGTAGGTTTCTAGGGATTCACGCCTCAAAATATAGTACTTGTGTTTTTTTGAAATAATAGTTGTGTTTTTTCCTTGGCAAAGAAAACGAATACACTGTACATGTATTATACATCATATAAGGTTGTACAAGGGTACATGAGCTCTTCCAGTATTATGTTTTCTTCTCTGACAGATGATACCAATGAGCTCTTCCAACCTCCAGTTTGTTCGTTTACTCGTTTACGATCGTGGATTATAAGCTAGAACATTATTTTTTCTCTCACACCAAACCAGCCAGCAGTAAATAATCCACGATCGTTTACGACGAAACAAACATGCTGCTCGTCCTTTATACTAGTATTTCTTATTTTGTCACTTTGAAATGTTGGTATTCTGGGGGTAACATGCCAGGGTAGTATATTTTACACTTTATAATACGCAGCAGGTCATGGTCCACAAATGATACCAGCCGGTTTATCAGCTAGAATCTACAATATTTTTCTCTCACAATAAATCAGCTTCAGCCAGCTTTAATACCAGCCGAACACCACCTAGCAGTGTTATTAAAATTTAAGACGACTGTTAGGCACTAATGACAAAGCCATTCTGGATCACTCTTTCCTGCCACGCTACTCCTGTTAACTGCTCCGGACTCCAATTTGGTCCCTGTCAAACCATTGCAACTACCATAATACGTATATACGATAGCCACTAACACGTACTTGTAAAGTAATCGCCGTGGCACAACAGTATATATAAAAAAAAAACAAGTTGGGCAGCAGGGAGATGGGCAATTGTCTAATGATGCAATTGTTTAATGATGAGGATAATCTTGGCACATAAAGAAGTGCCAGGGCCTCCTTAAACAATGGTTGTGTGAGGATGGCCGTGCATAGCCTCAGCATTATACAAAGGTTCAGATGTGTGTTCATGGTAGCTATTATTGTAGTGGTCAAACAAAGGTTCCCAGCCTTGCACTTGCCCTAAATAATTGGACCTACCACCAAGTATTTTGTACCTATTGGTAAACACATAAATAATATTATATGCATGTATCAGGCAAGTAGAATATTGAGGATTTTTTTATGGCACCAAGCTTGTGAGGATAAGCTCTCTAGTGGAGGAGGTGGCAGCAGCATTTGGGTTGCTTGTCCATGTCAATGTGAGCCTTGAGAAAATGTTAACCTAGAAACATGATCCCTAATATACTATGCACAAACGAACACAAAGATTAGAACCAATTCGCATCGAGTTGCCTACCACAGCATTAGTTTATTGGCGGCGGGGACGGTATGCTAAAGAAACTGGACAAAGAGCCTTTCAAGCATTGGGCATCTATTTTCTTGAACCTAATTATCATGTTTTCAGCCTTTTCAGTCTTTTATAGCCCCCTGCTCCCTCACCTGCCCAATTGGATGCAGTTGAGTAGCATTAGGACATCTTAAAATAATAAAGGGGCAATAATCTAACTGTAGAAACAGTGGCGGATGCACGATGCGGGATAAGAGGGGCTAAAACAATGGAGATGTTGATTTGCATGAAGATTTAATGGTGAAATCAAGCTTTTGCTACAATAATTAGGCTTGAAATCAAAAAATTAGGGGGGGCTGGAGCCCCCCAGCCCCCCCTGTGGATCCGCCGCTGCGTAGAAATGTATTGATCCAACAGATATGGTGATCTGTGCTAAGTGTGTTTGATCGATGTGATCTTATATGAGTATATGCATGGCTAGTGAGTAGGATTTTCACATTTATATCAACTGCTTGCCCCACAAATGATCAGCCTGGGTCAGGTTCATTGTAAAATAAACCAAATTATTTTACCATCTCCGTAACACAGAGCTACTATAGTAAAAAAAATTATCGCAAACCGAAGGTAAAATACAAAAGTGTAACACCCTAAAAATGACATTCTTTTAAAATTAATAAATATGATTTGTTTATGCAAATATGTGTGCATTAAAATATAGGAAAATAATAAATTTTGTGGAATTAAAATTTAAAAATAAGGTTAGAAACTTTTTGATGCATACATGCGGCTGCATATCTAATTTTGTGATGATTGATCTTGATTCAAATTTCAAATGAATTCAAAACTTATTTAAAAATGCTTTTGGAAATCCATGTGGAAAAAGAAAAAAAAATGCAAAATTCATTTTCCCCCCTCCCTTCTTCATTTCGGCCCGCAGGCCTTCCTTCTGCTGGCCCAGCCCCCTCCCGCAGCCCAACTCGCCTCCCCCTTGCGCGCTGCGCGGCCCAACACCAGCCGCCAGCCCAGTCGTGCGCGCTGTGCGGCCCGGCACAGCCCAGCCGCCGCGCCTTCCTCGCGCCCGCAGCCGCTGACCGCCCGGCCCTGCATGTCAGCGCCATCCCCTACCCCGCGCGGCTCGGAACCGCCCGCCCACGCCTGGCGCTGCTGCAACCGCCGCCCACGACACGCGTCGTGGGAGCGTCCCTCGCTCCTCGGCCTCGATTTAAAGGAGCCGAGCCCCCCCCCCCCCCCCGCGTTCTCCCCTGCTCTCCCCACTCCGTTTTTTCACTCGCGCTCACGCCACGGAGGCCACAACCGCCGCACGGAAGAGCTCCGCCGGACACCGTCCTCGCCGTCCGCGAAACGCCATCTCCGAGTCGCGTTTGTCCCCGTTTGAAGTCACGTTGAGCTTCGCCGTGCTCCCCTCTTTCCCCCTATGCTTTCAATTTGGTATTTCGTGGCCGTTTGGGGCCCTATTCGCGAGCGTCCTGCGAGCTTTGGCCGCCGGCCATGGCGTCCGCCGCCTTGGCTCACTCCTCTGGCCGTCGTAATGGCCTGGGCGAGTTCCCCTTCAACCCAGCTAACTCCCGGTGCCTCCGGTTTTCCGAACCGTGGCCCATAGGCCGTGTTCCGCGCACTTTGGTGACCTCCATGCCGCCGGCAATGGAGCTTTGCCGCCGGCGTCACTGTTCCAGCGGCCACCTTCTTCTCTCTCCCCCCAGATCCATTTCTGGCCACTCATTTCTAATCCGACGGCTCTGATTGGCCGATACCCCTTCGCAGGTTATTTTTCTAAAGAGACCCTCAGTTTTCATCTTATTGAACCCGCAGTCCAATGCGTAGTTCCCCGAATACGCATCCTCGTTTTGAAAACGTAAACTTCACTGCTTAAGTATAAAATACGTTTTCAGTATTTACAGAAATGCCATTTGAACTGTTTTACTTATAAAATTGTCGTTTTAGCTCCGAATTGATCCATTCAAATCGCGTTAGCTTCGTAATTTCATAATCTACATGCTAGAACCACTGTTAGTCAAGTTTGGAACTTTTTAATTTCGTGGTTAGATTTAATTAAATATATGGCTATAGGAAAACCCGTTTAAATCATAACTTTCGCATTTTAGCTCCGTTTTTCGTGAACTTCGCGTTGACGTGATCGTAGCGAGACGTAGATTATTTTCACAAATATTTTACCTTGTTTTCTATACTGTTGGTGTACTGTTCTAATGATAGGAATATTTGCTTTGCATGAATGCTTTTGGAATGTTGTATGTTGCCGTGTTGGTCGCGTTCAGACGGTGAGGAGAACGTTGGAGATCAAGAATTCTTTGACGACCAGCAGGATCAGCAAGGGTTTGTGAACCAAGGCAAGTATATCATGGGCTTACCTTGATGTCCTATTTCACTTTAATCCATTACTCATTTGCATGTGTCTAAATTGATACCCGTAAGGACATCCTAGTGATTGTTTATCTTGTTTCTTGTCTCCTATGGGTCAATTGCATATGGGTAGATTGCTAGTGCTCTAACTGAATTTGATCTACATGATGATGAATGATTCTATGGAACTAAGGGTATAACATGATTTATAACAACTGTTCCATAGGGCGAAGGTGCAAATGACTCTTGATCATGTTGCTTCTAGCCCTCCATAAGGACTTATCTGTCGACAAAAGCTAGGACTGACAGTGCAACCGGAAGAGTCATATGGCTCTGACTTTAGCTCAGTAATAGGATCTTTTCTAGCTAGTTAGAGGTTACCTTTTTGGTGCAAATGGGGCTTGCCACGTTGGGTATAGAGCTACCTATGTTCCTATGAGTATAGCCACGATGGATATGTGCCATAGGAAAGGGGGGTTCCTATATCTGTCTGCCAAGGAAACCTAGCGGCCCTAACTTGTTAGAGAAACCTATAAAATGGCTTCATAGTGTACCCTTCCCGCTCACCTTAGCAGTGACATGAGAGTAATTAACCCGGGCATATGGGGAATCACGACTCGCGGTGAATGTGCACCACCTCTATAGAGGATAACAAACTGTTATAACAGCCATGCTCATGGTCACGAGCGGCCCAAAAAACTCACAGAATAACTGGATACTTGTTGATGATTAATTGAGTTGTTCTATGATGTTATATGAGACACTTGACCTTGATATCTGTTCATATGGGGTTAAATGGGAGCTTAAGCATAATTTGTTAATACCTGAGAATAAAAGTTTGACTTATTAAAAATGCTAACTGCAGTAAAACCAGAGTCAACCTTTTTGAGCTTCATAACCCCATGTTAGCTTGTTAAGTACGGGATGTACTTACGCTTGTTTATTATCTTTATTTGGATAAAAATCCTAGATGGGTAACAGATGACAACGGGTATGAGGAATTCCCAGAGGATTTTTAGGCTTATGGTCAACCAGTTGATCTTCCCTATGATGAAGCCCCACGAGAGAGTTACCTTTTAATTTCCGCTGTGATGTATAAGACTAAGTTTTATTATAACTCTGATGTATGAGACACCGTGATGATACTTTATGTAATTTATCGGCTTGTGTGTGTGATTGATTTCTAGGCACATACGAGTTTTGTGTATTCAATTTTATCCTTAAAATTGGGTGTGACAAATTGGTATCAAAGCCAGGTTGACTGTAGGACGCAAGCCTAGTTAGAAAATGGTCGTTTTAGCATCTTTGCTCCTATGGTTTCTTGCTTACTATCTTATTATTGTTATTTTATTGAAACATTTATGTTTTTCATACCCTAATCTATTATTTAAAATTGTTGATTCTAATTCTATCTCACTTTAAATCTATAGATGTCTCATAACCCAAAGACTGCTCGCCTCAGCACCACCGGCTATCGTGCCCTGTTCACCCCGTGTGCCCCACAGGCAGAGAGGGAGATTGTGATCATCTCCGATGACGAGGAGATAGCTACCCCGATGCCTGCACCTACTCCTACTCTAGTCACCGCGCCAGTCTATCCTGTTGTAGCTACACCTGAGGAGTCAATGGCTACTTCCCCTACACCTGCACCATCTCTAGCTGTTCCCGTGGTGGATGAGGAGATTGGCTGGAAGTGCAAGTACTACTTCAAGCTAGCCCCAAAGACAACCTACTACCACACCCTCCTCACTCACATGCTGGACGACTACTACCCCGACTTGCATGCCTCCATCAGCTACCACTGTGCCGAGTACCAGCATCCATTGGAGGCTACCTTCTGGAAGGTAGAACTAGTGATCACCGCCTGGAACGACATCAAGAATGCACATGAGGTAGAGACTGTCCACTGTGCCCCTGCCAAGAGAGCCCATGCCTTGGATGGTATGGAGGATGCAGCACAGAACGGCTACATCCACTACCATGGTCATCGCTTTGAGGCCATGAGGGAGGATCGCTTCAGGTTCTTTCCTCGAAATGATCATGAGGGTGTTTGGCAGGTTTTGGCTCCACCAGAGAGTGACCCAACTCTGAAGGCAATAGTGCATCATATCCACGCTATGTAGGGAGTGGATGAGGAAGTCAAAGGAGAACTACGTGCATCTCAGAGGGCTCAGAGACACCTCCAGAAGCAAGTGGATGAACTTCGAGCTCAACTTGGACAGCCTTCGATCTATAAGAAGAAGCGTTGGTCCTTCACCATGATTGACACTGCTCCATAGGTGTTAGGTGCCTTGATCTAGTTTACCACGTCGTTAGTTTGTGTTTCATACTTAGTTTTGTTGGTCTTGTGAACTTGGATGATTAGATGTTTTAATTTGTGAACTTGATTGATTTGGTATTTGTTTGATTGCTGAAGTTTGTGGGCATGTCCACAAGCTTCCTTAGATTGGAACTTTAAGTTTAGAATGAAATCTTAATGCAGATGTTTCGCTTTACCTTATCCCTGTTGTGCTGATTTCTGGAGCAGCCTGTGTTCTTTATCTGGTATCTCGAAATTTAGGCTGTTAAAAATTCTGAAAATTTTGTGGAGATAACTAGACTTCTATATCTTTCAAATGTCTCTGGAATCACGTCAATAGCTGTTCAGGTTTGTGAGATCTAGCTGACACAAGTTGATGTTCCTGCGCTGTCTAGAACCCAGAACAATTTCGGTTTAGCTCTACTTTTGACCATGTGTGTGTCAGAATCTGTAAAAGTGATCTAAATAAAAGTTATAGCTGATCTCCTAAGCTTTCCAACAAATCTTGGTGCACTTCTGTTGGATCTCTGAAACTTGAGTTATAACAGTTTTACTGAACTCCTAAATTTGAATCTTGTCCAGAAAATTATCAGCATTGTTTCTTATCTTTTGTAAGCTCTCTATAATTGGAAAATCTCTAAATTTTGCACATTTGTTGGAAAACAGATGGCCGCAAGAGGAGGAAGAGGCAGAGGCCGTGGTCATGGACATGATGCTCTCATAAATCTACCACCACCGCCACCTATGACCATGGAACAGATATTGGGAATGCAAGCGCAGCTGATGCAAGCTATGATGCATCGCTTGGACAATGAACCTGCAAGAGGGCCACCGTCTATTCAGGTCAGAGATAAGCGTGGAGAGTTTATGAAAGGTCATCCACCGGTGTTCACCCATACCTCAGACCCTATGGAGGCGGATGATTAATTGCATGCTATGGAGAAACAACTGAACATAGCACAATGCAATGACCTTGAGAAGGTGTTGTACGCTTCTGGGCAACTCCAAGGAGCTGCTCAGGATTGGTGAAAATCATTCCAGTTTGGACGTCCCAACAATGCTCCTGCTATCACTTGGCAGGAATTCAAGGACAATTTCTGGTCATACCATATTTCTAATGGACTAGTGGAACTGAAGCAAGAAGAATTCCGATCCCTCAAGCAAGGATCAATGACTGTGGCAGAGTATCGGGACAAGTTCGCACAACTATCACGCTATGCTCCAAATGATGTAGCGGACGACAAGGATAAGCAACGCCGATTCCTCAAGGGACTCTATGATGGACTACAGCTCCAGCTGATGTCTAATACCTACCCTAACTTCCAGTCTTTGGTGAATCACGCTATCGTGATTGACGATAAGCGCAAGGAGATAGAAGCTAAGAAGAGAAGGCTCCAAGGGCAAGCTTTTGGAAGCAACACTCAGCCCACATACTTATCCCCAGCAAGGTTTCTAGCAAAGGAATCAAGGACCAACTCACCAGGGAAATCGTGGTCAGTATCCTCAGCGGAACCAGTTCCAGCAACGCCCTCAGTGCCAGCAACAGTTTGGAAATCAGCGTCCCCCACAATAGACCAGCAATCTTGCAACACGTCAGAGAGTGCCCAACAATGCTCCTATGAAGAGTGGTGCACCCAATAACCCCAATGCCTGCTACCGATGCGGAGAAGTAGGTCACTATGCTCATCAGTGTCCTAAGAAGCAGAACCAACAAGCACCTCAGAACTAGACCATCAATTAGAAGTTCAACGCCCGACCACCTCACACTACGAAGGTGAACTATGTGTTATCTGATGCAGCTCAGGAGACGCTTGAGGTCATGTTGAGTACGTTCAGCGTCAACTCTATCTCTGCTACTGTACTTTTTGATTCTGGTGCTTCGCATTCTTTTATCTCCCAAGCTTTTGTTAGAATGCATAGCATACCTTTTTGTTCTATGAAAAACCCCATACTAGTAAATTCCCCAGGAGGTAGTATGCCCACTTCTTATTGGAGCCCCTCAACTAGTATTTCCTTAAGGGGGATAGACTTCAAAGTGAAGCCTATTGTGTTGAGAATAGCGGGAATTGATCTTATTCTGGGAATGGATTGGATGAAACAAAACCGGGCAGTGATTCAGTGTTAGGAGAAATCTATGGTTAGTGACATCACTCAATGGAGATAGAATCTATGTAGAAGTGGTAGTGCAAGCCCAGCCTATAGCCATAGTGAACTAGCTAGATGGTGAAGTCAATGAACAAGATCGTATCGTGGAGGAGTTTCCGATTGTCTTCCCCGATGACTTGCCAGGTATGCCACCTGACCGAGACATTGAATTCATTATTGAATTATTACCTAGAACTACACCAATAGCTAAATGTCCATATAGAATAGGAGTTAATGAATTAGAAGAGTTTAAGAAACAACTAAAAGAGTTGCAAGAAAAAGGTTTCATATGCCCCAGTTCTTCTCCGTGGGGGGCACCTGTGATCTTTGTGGATAAGAAGGATAGTAGTCAACGAATGTGTGTGGATTACCGCTCACTTAATGAGGTTACAATCAAGAATAAATACCCGTTGCCTAGGATTGGTGATTTGTTTGATCAGTTGAGAGGAGCCCATATGTTCTCAAAGATTGATCTCTGCTTAGGGTATCATTAGCTTAAGATTCAAAACTCGAACATACCCAAGACAGCATTCACTACACGGTATGGATTATATGAGTACACCGTTATGTCTTTTGGATTGACCAATGCACCTGCATACTTCATGTATCTGATGAATAAGGTGTTCATGGAATTTCTGGATAAATTTGTGGTGGTATTCATAGATGACATACTAATATTCTCTAAGACTAAAGAGGAGCATGCTGAACACATAAGGTTGGTCTTGCAAAAGCTTAGAGAGCATAAGTTGTACGCTAAGCGGAGCAAGTGTGAGTTTTGGTTGAAGGAAGTCTCTTTTCTGGGTCATGTTGTTTCCAATGGTGGAATAGCAGTGGATCCAGGCAAAGTGCAAGATGTACTGAATTGGAAAACACCAACAATGGTAAGTGAGATTCAAAGCTTTTTGGGATTGGCTGGATACTACAAAAGGTTCATTGAAGGTTTTTCCAAGCTAGCCAAGCCCATGACAGCTCTGTTGGAAAAGAGTGCTAAGTATGTATGGTCGGATAAATGCCAGGCAAACTTTGAAGAGCTAAAGAAGAGATTGACTATAGCTCCAGTATTAATTTTGCTTGATTTAAGCAAGAACTTCTCTATATATTGTGATGCATCCCGTTTGGGCCTTGGATGTGTGCTTATGCAAGAAGGAAGAGTGGTTGCATATGCATCTAGACAACTAAGGAAGCATGAGTTAAATTATGCTACTCATGACTTGGAATTGGCAGCTGTGGTTCATGCTTTGAAGATCTGGAGACATTATCTAATTGGATATAAGAGTGATATCTATACTGGTCATAAGAGTTTGAAGTATATCTTTACCCAATCAGATCTGAATCTGAGACAACGTCGTTGGTTGGAATTGATCAAAGACTATGATCTGGAAGTGCATTATCACCCGAGAAAGGCAAACGTCGTAGCTGATGCACTTAGCAGAAAGAGCTATGCCAATGGACTTCAGATGACATCTATGTCAGCAGAGCTGTGTGCTGAAATGGAGTATCTCAACTTGAGCCTTGTCACTAATACAATGGAATTGGTGATAGAGCCTACATTGGAGCAAGAGATACGCAAAGGTCAATTGGAGGATGAAAAACTTAAGGAGATAGCAGAGAATGTAGTGCTTGGAAAGGCACCCGGATTCAGAATGGATGAGAATGGTACTCTTTGGTTCAGAAAAAGGATATGTGTACCTGAAGTGAAAGCTATCCGTGATGCAATTCTGCAAGAGGCCCATGAGTCTGCTTACTCTATACATCCCAGAAGTACCAAGATGTATTTGGATCTCAAAGAGAAGTATTGGTAGTATGGTTTGAAGAGAGATGTGGCAGAGTATATGGCTTTGTGTGACACTTATCAAAGAGTGAAAGCTGAGCATCAAAGACCTGCAGGGTTACTACAACCAATGAAAATTCCTAAATGGAAATAGGAAGAAGTTGGTATGGACTTTATCGTAGGATTGCTCCGCACTCAAAGAGGCTATGATTCAATATGGGTAATAGTGGATCGACTCACAAAGGTTGCCCACTTTATACCAGTCAAGACTACCTATACTGGTGCAAGACTAGCAGAGTTGTACATGGAAAGAATAGTAGTGCTTAAATGGTGTTCTCAAGAAAATTGTGTCGGATAGAGGCACTCAGTTTACATCATAATTCTGACATAAAGTACATAGATCTTTGGAGACAAAGTTGAATTTCAGTTCTGCTTACCACCCGCAAACTGATGGACAGACTGAAAGGATCAACCAGATTTTAGAAGATATGTTGAGAGCTTGTGCACTTCAGTATGGTGATAGTTGGGATAAGAGTCTACCATACTGAAAGTGCAGCTAGCCCTTTAATGGGTTTTGGATGATTGAATGACAGCGTGATTAAAGGACTAACCCATTTGCTAAGTGTGAATAGGTAATAGGTTATCTCATAGGTACTTAATGAAAGCCTAAAATGATGTGTTGTTGTATAAACAATCTAGTTCAAGCACAAGACAACAATGCAAATGGAATTCATGTGAAGGCTTATTTCTTGTGGGATTTCCATGTACTATGTGAAAGCAAGCTCATGATTATTAGTTAATGAGACATGAGGGATTGCATATGGAATGGTCTCATATTTGAAGCTTGCTAAATTAAAATGAAAAAGGTAACAATACATATGAATGGATGATTCAAAACAAGATGTGACTTGATGGCTTGAGATGGTGAAGATAGCAAGGAAAGGCTTCGAGGTACTAAGCAAGGGTGAAGGGCAAGCGACTGGCTTGGCGGCCGAAGAACCTAGCTAGGGTGAAGAAGAAAGTACTTGCATTTAGTTGAGGTACTAATCAAGCTAAAGATGGTTATATTGATGTGAAGAATCAAATCTATAATGAAGTATTTGATGGAAGTGACTTGATACATTTGGGATTATTCAAATTTGATGAATGAAATCAAGTCACATGCTCAAGATGGCTATGCTCAAGTGAAAAGATCAACATCAACATGTTAGCACCCTTACTTGATAAAAGATTGGAAGGGACGGCATCAATTCAAAAGAAATCAACTCAAGTGGTATAAATACTTTTTTAATTTGATCTTGAGTTTAATAGGTATGCCGTACTACTAAGAGGGATGCATCATGTTGATAGATAATGTTTCGTAAGTGCTCAAGCCAACCCATGTGAGGTTTGATTATTTAAGCGACAAAAGTGCTAACTGATTTCTTGCTGGTCTGGCAATACCGAACGTGTCCGGTATTCATACCGGACGTGTCCGATATTTGTACAGCAGCTGTAAAATTGTTGTTCTCGGGTTGGTTCGTCGGGAGTTCCAACGTAGGTCGGGAGTTCCGACGGTCGGGAGTCTCGGCATGGGTCGGGAGTTTCGACATCTTGCACTTCAACTAATTGGAGGGTTCACTGTCCTGGTCATACCGGACGTGTCCGGTATGGATGACCAGAAGCCAACGGCTAGTTTTCAAAAGCCGTGAGGGTCGGGAGTTCTGACGGTCGGGAGTTCCGACATACGTCAGGAGTTTCGACACCTCACTAACTTTAACTCAGTTACATGTTTTTCAAAATTACTGAGGGTCGGGGGTTCTGACTTGAGTCGAGAGTTCCGACGGTCGGAAGTCCCGGCATTCATCGGGAGTTCCGACACCTCACAACTTCATTGTAACTTAGTTACCATTGGCGCAGTGTGAGTCATACCGGACGTGTCCGGTATGCATACCGGACATGTCCGGTATTACAACGGCTATAAAATGGCTAGTTTTTCAAGGGGGCTATAAATACCCCCAAGCCTCCACCTTTGGAGGCTGCTGATTCTGCTGAGATAGACACACGTTTTTTAGCCTTGCCAACTCTCCTAAACCCTCTCTTAGTGAGTGTGTGATCCAAATTGCAAAATTAATTTGTGGGTTGAGAAAGAATTTGAAAAAGAGAGCAAGCCACCACTTGAGCACTTGTGCATATTATCAATCTCGTGATTCGCATTTGTTACTCTTGGACTCTTTGGTCCTAGACGGCTAGGCGTCGTCAGAGAGCAACCGAGAGATTGTGGTTGCCTCGGAAAGTTTGTAACGGTCGATTCCGCCGCCTCGGAATCATTTAGTGGAAGGAGGAAAAGGAGTTGGAAAAGACTCTGGCTAGAGTGACCTTCATGGTACCCTCTAGGGCTGACCTTCGCTGGGTCACCCGTAGCCCCCTCAACGGAGAGTAGGACTCGAACGAGTCCAAACTTCGGTAAAACAAATATCGTGTCTAAATTTGCATTTTATTTGATATTTGTGTTGCTCTAGCTGTGCTGCAGGTTCTCTGTGTATATTGTCATCTCCATTAGGTGCCTGCAGTTTGGTTTGAAGATAGAAATCGAAAGGAGCAAGTTCGGGGTTGATCTATAGAAATCATGTATACCGGACACGTCCGGTATTCATACCAGACACGTCCGGTATTTCCTGCCTACACTGAAAATATTTATTCTCTATTCTAATTTGGTATTGCAGGGTTGTACCTTCTAGATATATTCTTTATACCTTGTTTACTTTGTGGCTAACTTGTGAGGGGTGGTAGTACTCTTAATTTGGAGTTTCCATTTTGGAAACTCCCCTTTCTAATTGTTTCCGCATTTAAAGGTGTAAATTTTCAGAAACGCCTATTCACCCCCCTCTAGGCGGCATCCTAGGTCCTTTCAATTGGTATCAGAGAAAGGTTCTCACCTAAAGCTTCACCGCCATGAGAAAAGGATGTCGACGCCTATCGAGTTGGAGCCGATGCTTCTCCAAAATGATGGTTCAAACTTTCTACCTTGGTCAATACATGTACTCAATGCTTTTAGAGATATTAGTCCTCTTGTTGAGCATATTGTGGATGCAAGCATACCTCTTTCTATAGTTGATTGGAGCAACTACAAAAATTTGTCAAAAGAGGAAGAGATATGCGTGCAACTCAATGCTCAAGCTATTAATATTATTTTGAGTACATTGAGTGTAGAGGTTCAAGATGAGGCAATCTTCAATGGACAACCACCTCCGGAGAGTGCTCATCTCATTTGGACTAGACTTTTTGATTCGTATGGAAAATCCAAATGTGATGATGTATTTGAGATCGAGTCAATGGAAAGTATGTCCATTGTGTCATCATATAGCGAAGAAGCCTCACAAGACCTCAAGAGCGCCGAGCCGGAGCAAGAAGTGCAAGCAGCGCATGACCAGCTGTATGCCTGTACATATCGGACGTGTCCGGTATGCCTACTGGACGTGTCTAGTATGGCCGAGGCAGCAGACCAGCAAGGAGCTGTTTGCAACGATGCTCAAGCACAGTGGCAACCAAGTGATGAGTCAATCTCAGTATCTCATGATACTCATCACTTGTGTCTCATGGCCAAGAAAAGCAAGAAGAAGAGTAACAAAAAAGATCAAGAAAAGGAGAAGGCTCAAGTGGATGATCAAGATAAGAGTGATATTGAAGTTGATGACAACTACAACCTTGATCATCTCAACCATAAAGACAAGTTCATCATCATGAAGATAGTTAAAAAGAATGATGAGCTTGAAGAAGAGATTGAGAAGCAAGAGCAATCGCTTCAAAATCAAGAAAAGTTTCTCATCTCCAAATTGCAAGAGCTAAAGGCAATAAATGAGAGGTATGAAAAATTGTCAATTGAGCATGCTTTAGTTACTAACTCCTCTTTTAGTGTTTCACAACTAGAGAAGGAAAACTTCAAGCTCAAGGCAAGGCTAGATGAACTATCAAGCAAGTATAATGAGCTACAAGCTAATTATGTTCATCTAAAGTGCTCTCATGAGGTAAGTAGTAGAATCAAGCATCATGCTTGAGGTGGCTCATGAGGTTGTGATTACATCGATAAAATTCTCTCAACCTCTCACATATCCGCTCACTAGTACACCATCTCAATTAAATATTTCGTGTACTAATGAATGTGTTCCTCAAGCAAGCCAATCTTCGATTGAGCTAAATCTTATAGAAAACATAGAGCTCAAAGAAGAAGTGCAAAGATTAAAGAAAGATGTGATTCGGTTGAAGGGTAAGGAGAAAGCACAACCTTCTCAAGATAACCAGTGATAATATGGTGAAGAAGCTTGAGAAGGGTTCAAACCTTGCTTCCACCAAAGCCCAACAAAAGAATCACATCTCAAGCAAGGCCAACACAACCAAGAGCAAGAAACATGAAAAAAGGATGTGCTATGGTTGTGGATTGTATGGACATGAGTGGGCTATGTGTCCACACAAGAGTTGGGCCGACAAGGTTGAGGCCGCCAATCAAAAGGCTTCTACCAAGGAGGCCAAGCAAGTGAAGAGTCATGGACAAAGTGCTTGTCTCATGAGCAAGAAATTGGGGCATCTTGACTAAGAAATGCCCAATGTACAAAGAAGCAAGAAAAGAAGCCCAAGTTGCAACTAGAAGATGCTATGGGTGCAATGAGATGGGCCACAAGGTTGATAGATGTCCATACAAGCAAAGCAAGCATAAAGCAAACAAAGGCCACATATGCTATGCTTGTAAAAGAAAGGGGCATCTAAGCTATGAATGCCCAAATGGTAACATTCCTAAGCCGAACACATTTGTTTATGATAATATGCTTAGGAAGACCACAAATGGAGTTAGCACTAGTAAGGTGATGTGTTCACCACTAACTAATGCTAAAGCCATTTGGGTGCCTAAGCACTTGTTGACTAACTCAAAAGGACCCAACAAGAGTTGGGTACCAAAGTGTGCTTAGGTTAATGATGTAGGTACTTGGTGATGAGATGAAATCTTCAAGGTGGTTGAGCAAGCAAATTGACAATATTCACTCAATCTATCAACCAATTCTCATCATAATCTCTTATATGGTTGACCCAAAGATAATTCAATGAACATATCATATATTTCATCCTCACCATTGGTAACAAGTTCCTAAACCTTGTAGGATAGCCACTTTGCTCGTTTCGTGTTCTATAGTTCACAAATAGACATATTTATGAAATATTGAAAGTGGTTAATAAGTTTTCCTTGATGTTTATCATATTTGCCATATGATGCTTTTATTCGCTCTCTAGTAGAGTAATTTATTTGTTGAGATGCAAGTATACAATAAATAAATATTACAGTTGAAACGAAGAATCACAAGCAGCAACTTAATTGGTTCTGTCTTTCACCTATCGGACGTGTCCGGTATTACTATCGGACGTGTCTGGTATGGCCAGGGACAGAAAGTCAGTGTTTCCCGTCCTGTGTATTCCAAACGTGTCCGGTATACTACCGGACATGTCCGGTATTGCATGGACCAGAACACTAATTGTGTTGCAACTGAGTATTCGATCCATACATTTTTCATATATCCCTAACATACTCAGAAGCTTGTGTTTTATCAAATCTAAGTGGATTGTGAGCATCTCTTAAACTCACTTTTAAATATGGCAATCTTATTTGGTTTATGGTCAAAATGAAAATTGGCTCTCAATTTCTTATCAGAATAAAAGTGCTTGTTGAAAGTCATTCAAAATACTTGAATCACTTATTTAGGGGGAGCTAAATTTCTATTTTGCACCATTGTGGACTAACAAATTTATCTAGCACTCTTTGTAGTCCTTTGGATGAAAAATTGAATTTGTATCAAGCATGATTACTTGGCAATCAAGGTCAACATAAAGATTATCATGCCATGTATCTTCTTAGTGGTATTCTTGTGGGCTCAAGGCAAAGGTATGTTTTTACACTACATGTATTGTAAGTGCATCTAAGGCCCTTTACATGTTAGAATGTGCATTTGTGTGACATAGGAGAGATGTTTTTCAAAACCCATAACTAGCATGTGTAGGTAGTGTGAATTTGAAAAACTATTTGAATCTTGGTCTTTGCGACCTAGCCCTGCCATGTGATGATTATAGCTCTCCTTGATTGTTTGATTGTCTAATCACACATGACATGGCTTTCTTAAGTCCATAATCTACTATGCCTCTCTCTCTCTCTCAAGTAAGCGAAATCTCGTATATGCCATATATTTGGAAAAGAGAAAATAAATTGATGGCATTCGATAAGAAAAGTGATAGTACTCGGTTTGGATCAGATCATACACCTTTTTGGACTGAGCAACAACAGAGAAAGGGTTTGGAAGAGTGAGAACACATTTTGGAATTATTTGGGCCAGCCCGTGAATACCGGACGTGTCCGGTATGATACCGGACGTGTCCGGTATGATACCGGACGTGTCCGGTATGAGCGGGACTATAAAAACAGAAGTACCCCTTTGGCCCAGACTTGTCTGTCTCCTTCCAACCAACCAGTCGATGCCCTTCTTCCCACCTAGGGCGACTAAGGATTTCATCAAGGAAAAGAGAGAGAGGGAGATTGCATTGGAGAAGGCTTGGATCAAGGATTGAAGGCCCGTGGATTTGGATTTCACATCGCTCTCTCTTCTCTCCTCTCAAGGTACCCTAATCACGGACCTCGTCCGATCTACTTGGTCAATACATGATTTGAAAATTCCTTCGATCAATGTGCTGCATTGGTGATGGAGAAGCTATGCCCAAAGTTTGGTATTAATCCATGTTGGTTTGAATCAAGGAACCCTGGTTAGGGTTGCTGGTCGCCCATACCGGACGTGTCCGGTATGACCCAGCAGAGTAGGCTCTCTACTTCCTTTGATTCAAATGCTATCCTAGAATTGTATATTAGGCATAGTTTCTTCTGTATCTATGTTTTGCAAACCTTGTGACAATGGTGTGTTAAGGTGATTGTAAAACCTTGGATAAAAGAATCTATGTCTAATTACAATTCAAGAATAAGCTATGGGCATGTATCTAAAAATTTTTGGAAATCTTTGGATATAGGACAGCAGCCATGAGTGGACGACAGGAGCCGAGGTCCAAGCACAGGTATGATCCAGCACTTGAGAAGTATAAGAAGGTGAGACAGGATATGCATCCTGGATTTCAGCCGACCAGCAGGAGGTCCACCCGGGCTGCCTCTAGTGCAGCAACTCAGTATGCAGAGGGGTCTGGGAGCTCTTCTTCTGACACAGACACTGATGAGTTTAGAGTGGAGTCTAGAGATGAAAGAAAGAGGAAGAGCACTGACAGAGGATCAGATGGTGATAGCTCAGATGAGGAGCAGGAGATTGAGGAGGAGGAGTCAGTTCCTCCAGTTCAGCACCAGCCTAATCAGGGGATGCATTATGGTCTTCTTGAGACACGTCTGCCCAATGTGCCCTCCTATGTTCCTAGAGTCGATTACAGAGGAAAGGGTATGACCAGGAGAGCTAGAGATGAGTGAAGGGTTGATCCAAGGAGCTTACCTAAGGTTCAGTACGATCACCGCTTCCAGACAGCCTTTCACCTGGACTTCTACTCTAGTGTGATTCTCACCAGGAACCCTATGATTGCTAGGTCTCAGTGGATTGACTGGCAGTACGTTATAGAGTTGCAGAAGGCCTCAGTTGATCATGCCATTGCCATTTGCCAGCGCACTGGGGTTTATGAGATCATAGAGTTCTAGCATGACTAGAACACAGAGGTAGTAGCTCAGTTCTATGCTACTCTGTTTGTTGAGGAGGATGAGAGGCGGATGCACTGGATGCTTGAGGGCCAGTGGTACAGTGTTGACTATGATATTTTTGCCGCCCATCTTGGCTTCTCAGAGGATGATCTCTAGAGGGACAGGATCCACACCGAGCAGGTGTTACCCCCTGAGTAGCTCACATATATGTATCCTCCTGGTGGTGAGAGAGGAGCTATGGGGAAGGTTCTAGGTCTTCACCCTACCTATAGATACCTGGACAGGATGTTCAGGAAGACTATTGACTGCAAGGGTGGAGACAAGGGCAACATTACAGATTATTCTAGGAACCTACTCCACAGGATGGCACCTAATGCTCGGCCCTTCAACGTGTTTGACTTTATTTGGTCCGAGATCAGGAGTGTTGGAGAGAGGCCCCTCAAGGGCTGTGGTTTTGCTCCTTATATCATGCATATGATTGAGCAGGTGACAGGGCACATATTCGAGTATGATAAGATTCACAAGACCCTGAAGATTATTGCAGATCTGCTTGAGACAGGGTTACCTCTAGCAGGACCAGGAGGAGCAGCCGCAGCACCAGAGGCAGATGCACCTGGGAGTGGTGCACCAGCAGGAGCTTCACCTTCACCACATGCTCCTTCACGTTCTACTTCATGCCATGGCATTCCTCCCTCGCCTATCCGCAGGCTTTTTAGCTCCATATTTGGGATGTGTCGTGACATCCAGACTAGGCAGCAGAAGGAGAGGGAGGCTAGGAGGAAGGACACTCGAACCTTGAAGCAAATTGCTTCTAATCTTGAGCTTGATCCTCCTAGGTCTCCTCTATTAGATGAGGCAGCCAGTGAGCCTGAGACTAAGGAGCAGCAGCAGGCTAGATATGATAGAGAGTATGTTGAGTTCATACAGCGACAGCAGCAGTAGCAGGCACCTGAGCACCCTGACACTCTACCACTTTAGGCTCGTGTGCCTACTCACTCTCAGCCATGTCCCAGCACTACCGACGACTATGCTACAGATTGGTGGAGTGACTTGACAGGTGGTGGCGGCTACTACAGCTCTGGTGGCTACGACCCATCTGGTGTCGGTGGTTCTCGTCCGACTGGTGTTACCTGCTCTGATGATGAAGATGCTGGGAAAGATGATGATGATGATGAGTGATGCCAGAGATTAGTGATAGCTTGTAGCCCCTTTGTCCTTAGTATGTCATTGTTGGACCTTTGTGGTGATAGATGACAAAGGGGGAGAGAGACTAATTAAAGCTTCAGGATAGTTTCATTTGTTTATCTTTGTACCTGAAGATATGTACTACAGGCTGTAGTTTGTTTTTGAGCTTCATTGATTATATCTTGTGAGAGATGAGACTTATGCTTTATCTATGTATCTCTTGAGACATGATCTTTATCTATATATCAGTGGTTTCTGAACTTGAGAAAATTTGTAATGAGTGCTATGTGTGAATTACATGTGTCATATTTATTTTCATAAGGACTATGCATGCTAGAATAAAAATATTTGATGTGATGCCTTTATATTTATTCTTGTATGATATATCTTGTCATATGCATCACGGTTTCTCTTTGTCACACACACATGCACCCCACGGATGCAATGATTTAGGGGGAGTCTCCTATTTGTTTTAGTATGTGCAATTGACATTTGAGGTCATTTTGTGAATTCTAATCATAAGCACATATTAAGGCGGAGCCTCTCATAAATCATTGAATCCAAAAGTTTAAATATTTATATTATTTTGTAAGCTTTAATCAAGTTGTCATCAATCACCAAAAAGGGGGGAGATTGAAAGTGCAGCTAGCCCTTTAATGGGTTTTGGATGATTGAATGACAGCGTGATTAAAGGACTAACCTGTTTGCTAAGTGTGAACAGGTAATAGGTTATCTCACAGGTACTTAATAAAAGCCAAAATGATGTGTTGTTGTATAAACAATCTAGTTCAAGCACAAGACAACAATGCAAATGGAATTCATGTGAAGGCTTATTTCTTGTGGGATTTCCATGTACTATGTGAAAGCAAGCTCATGATTATTAGTTAATGAGACATGAGGGATTGTATATGGAATGGTCTCATATTTGAAGCTTGCTAAATTAAAATGAAAAAGGTAACAATATATATGAATGGATAATTCAAAACAAGATGTGACTTGATGGCTTGAGATGGTGAAGATAGCAAAGAAAGGCTTCGAGGTACTAAGCAAGGGTGAAGGGCAAGCGACGGCTTGGCGGCCGAAGAACCTAGCTAGGGTGAAGAAGAAAGTACTTGCATTTAGTTGAGGTACTAATCAAGCTAAAGATGGTCATATTGATGTAAAGAATCAAATCTATAATGAAGTATTTGATGGAAGTGATTTGATACATTTGGGATTATTCAAATTTGATGAATGAAATCAAGTCACATGCTCAAGATGGCTATGCTCAAGTGAAAAGATCAACATCAACATGTTAGCACCCTTACTTGATGAAAGATTGGAAGGGACGGCATCAATTCAAAAGAAATCAACTCAAGTGGTATAAATTCTTTTTTAATTTGATCTTGAGTTTAATAGGTATGCCGTACTACTAAGAGGGATGCATCATGTTGATAGATAATGTTTTGTAAGTGCTCAAGCCAACCCATGTGAGGTTTGATTATTTAAGCGACAAAAGTGCTAACTGATTTCTTGCTGGTCTGGCAATACCGGATGTGTCCGGTATTCATACCGGACGTGTCCGGTATTTGTCCAGCAGCTGTAAAATTGTTGTTCTCGGGTTGGTTCGACGAGAGTTTCGACGTAGGTTGAGAGTTCCGATGGTCGGGAGTCCTGGCATGGGTTGGGAGTTCCGACGTCTCGCACTTCAACTAATTGGAGGGTTCGCTGTCCTGGTCATACCGGACATGTCCGGTATTCATACCGGACATGTCCGGTATGGATGTCTAGAAGCCAATGGCTAGTTTTCAAAAGCCGTGAGGGTCGGGAGTTCCGACATACGTCGGGAGTTCCGACACCTCACTAACTTTAACTCAGTTACATGTTTTTCAAAATTACTGATGGTCGGGGGTTCCGACTTGAGTCAGGAGTTCCGACGGTTGGAAGTCTCGGCATTCATCGGGAGTTCCGACACCTCACAACTTCACTGTAACTTAGTTACCGTTGACGCAGTGTGAGTCATACTGGACGTGTTTGGTATGCATACCGAACATGTCCGGTATTGCAACGGCTATAAAACGGCTAGTTTTTCAAAGGGGCTATAAATACCCCAAGCCTCCACCTTTGGATGCTGCTGATTCTGCTGAGATAGACACACGTTTTTGAGCCTTGTCAACTCTCCTAAACCCTCTCTTAGTGAGTATGTGATCCAAATTGCAAAATCAATTTGTGGGTTGAGAAAGAATTTGAAAAAGAGAGCAAGCCACCACTTGAGCACTTGTGCATATTGTCAATCTCGTGATTCGCATTTGTTACTCTTGGACTCTTCGGTCCTAGACGGCTAGGCGTCGCTGGAGAGCAACCGAGAGATTGTGGTTGCCTCGGAAAGTTTGTAACGGTCGATTCTGCCGCCTCGGAATCATTTAGTGGAAGGAGGAAAAGGAGTTGGAAAAGACTCCAGCTAGAGTGATCTTCGTGGTACCCTCTAGGGCTGACCTTCGCTGGGTCGCCCGCAGCCCCCTCAACGGAGAGTAGGACTTGAACGAGTTCGAACTTCGGTAAAACAAATATCGTGTCTAAATTCGCATTTCATTTGATATTTGTGTTGCTCTAGCTATGCTGCAGGTTCTCTGTGTATATTGTCATCTCCATTAGGTGCCTGCAGTTTGTTTTGAAGATAGAAATCGAAAGGAGCAAGTTAGGGGTTGATATGCAGAAATCGTGTATACCGGACACGTCCGGTATTTCTTGCCTGCACTGAAAATATTTATTCTCTGTTCTAATTTGGTATTGCAGGGTTGTACCTTCTAGATATATTCTTTATACCTTATTTACTTTGTGGCTAACTTGTGAGGGGTGGTAGTACTCTTAATTTGGAGTTTCCATTTTGGAAACTCCCCTTTCTAATTGTTTCCGCATTTAAAGGTGTAAATTTTCAGAAACGCCTATTCACCCCCCCCCTCTAGGCGGCATCCTAGGTCCTTTCACATACGTAGAGTTTTCGTATAACAACAGTTATCAGAAGAGTCTCAAGATGGCACATTTCGAGGCGCTGTATGGGCGTAAGTGTAAAACGCCTTTGTTTTGGAATCAGATTGGAGAAACTCAAGTGTTTGGACCTGATGTCCTTAGAGACGTGAAAAAACAAGTGAGAATGGTTAGAGACAATTTGAGAGTAGCTCAGTCCCGACAGAAGAGTTACGCTGATATTCGTAGAAGAGAGCTGACTTTCAAGATTGGGGATTATGTGTACTTGAAGGTGTCACCAATGAGAAGTGTGAGAAGATTCAATATGAAGGGAAAGTTAGCACCAAGGTATATAGGACCTTTTAAGATCCTAGAGAGATATGGAGAAGTAGCTTATCAGTTGGAACTGCCTGAGAGTTTGTCAGGTGTGCACGACGTGTTCTATGTTTCCCAATTGAAGAAGTGTTTGAGGGTACCAGAAGAGCAAATTCCTTTGGAAGAACTTGTTGTCAAGGAAGATCTTACTTATGAAGAGTATCCGATAAAGATCTTGGAAACTGCCTGAAAGAGTTACAAGAAGACGAACTATAAATATGTGCAAGGTGCAGTGGAATCGATATACCGAGGATAAAGCTACTTGGGAAAGAGAAGAGGATCTGAGAAAGATTTATCCCCAACTGTTTGAGTAAGCAATCACCCGAATCTCGAGGACGAGATTCATCTTAAGAGGGGTAGAATTGTAACACCCTAAAAATGACATTCTTTTAAAATTAGTAAATATGATTTATTTATGCAAATATGTGTGCATTAAAATATAGGAAAATAATGAATTTTGTGGAATTAAAATTTAAAAATAAGGTTAGAAACTTTTTGATGCATACATGCTGCTGCATATCTAATTTTGTGATGATTGATCTTGATTCAAATTTCAAATGAATTCAAAACTTATTTAAAAATGCTTTTGGAAATCCATGTGGAAAAAGAAAAAAAATGCAAAATTCATTTCCCTCCCCTCCCTTCTTCATTTCAGCCCGCAGGCCTTCCTTCTGCTGGCCCAGCCCCCTCCCGCAGCCCAACTCGCCTCCCCCTTGCGCGCTGCGCGGCCCAGCGCCAGCCGCCAGCCCAGCCGTGCGCGCTGCATGGTCCAGCACAGCTCAGCCGCCGTGCCTTCCTCGCGCTCGTAGCCGTTGACCGCCCGGCCCTGCAGTCAGCGCCGTCCCCTACCCCGCGCGGCTCGGAACCGCCCGCCCGCGCCTGGCGCTGCTGCAACCGCCGCCCACGACGTGCATCATGGGAGCGTCCCTTGCTCCTTGGCCTCAATTTAAAGGAGCCGAGCCCCCCCCCCCCCCGCGTGCTCCCCAGCTCTCCCCACTCTGTTTTCTCACTCGCGCTCGTGCCACGGAGGCCACAACCGCCGCACGGAAGAGCTCTGCCGGCCACCGTCCTCGTCGTCCATGAAACGCCGTCCCTAAGTCGCGTTTGTCCCCGTTTGAAGTCGCGGTGAGCTTTGCCGTGATCCCCTCTTTCCCCCTGTGCTTTCAATTTGGTATTTCATGGCCGTTTAGGGCCCTATTCGCGAGCGTCCACGAGCTTTGGCTGCCGGCCATGGCGTCCGCCGCCTTGGCTCACTCCTCCGGCCATCGTAACAGCCTGGGCGAGTTCCCCTTCACCCCAGCTAACTCCTGGTGCCTCTGGTTTTCTGAACCGTGGCCCATAGGCCATGTTCCGCGCGCTCCGGTAACCTCCATGCCGCCGGCAATGGAGCTTTGCCGCCGGCGTCACTATTCCGACGGCCACCTTCTTCTCTCTCCCCCCGGATCCATTTCTGGCCGCTCATTTCTAATCTGACGGCTCTGATTGGCCGATTGAAGGGTCGAGATGGCGGACTAGAGGGGAGGTGAATAGTCTTTTCTAAAATTAATCGCGTCGGCTAACCGATACAAATGCGGAATTAAAACTATCGGTCTAGCCAAGACAATACCCCACTATATATGTTCACTAGCACCTTGCAAAGATAACAATTATGCAACAAAGGTGTCGGGCTAGTTAGAGCTCTCCTAAATAATTCTAGGAGCAAGGTTACACAAACATATGCCACTAGTACTTTAAGCAACAAGGGAGCTCCTACACATGCTAGTAAGCAAAAGCACAAAGCTAACTAAGCTCACTAGCAATGCTCAATAACAAGGCAACCAATGCCTAATTAGAGAGCGCAAATACTTAGCTACACAAACTAAGCAATGTGACTAACAAGGTTACTAAAACCAAATTAGCCACGCACGGGAGCTACTTCTATGCTACACAAGCAAGAAGGTAATTAGCAAGCTACACAAGCTATCTAATTACAAAAGCAACTACACAAGCTTAATATGTATAAAAGTAATTGCAAGCTTGTGTAATGGGGATGCAAACCAATGGGAAGAACAAGGTTGACACGATGATTTTTCTCTCGAGGTTCACGTGTTTGCCAACACGCTAGTCCCTGTTGTGTCGACCGCTCACTTGGTGGTTCGGCGGCTAATTAGCATCATCCGCTAAGCCCGCACGTCGGGCACCGCAAGAACCTACCCCTTGAGTGAGGGTAGCTCAATGACACGCTTTACTAAAGTTGCTCTTCGCGACTCCCGCGGGGCGAGCACAAGTGCCCCTCACAAGCACTTCTCCGGAGCACCGCACAAGCTTCTTGCGTGCTTCGACGGAGACCACCACCAAGCCGTCTAGGAGGTGGCAACCTCCAAGAGTAACAAGCACCACCAGCTTGCAACTTGATCACCTAGTGCCACTCGATGCAACCTCATGATGCAATCGCACTAGAATCGCTCACTCACATAATCGGATGATCACTATCAAGTATGTGTGAGATGGAGGGCTCCTAAGCACTCTCAAGCATGGACACAAAGTCCCCTAAGGTGCTCTCCACCAGCCATGGCTGAAGGCCACTTCTATTTATAGCCCCAAGGGCTAAACTAGCTGTTACCCCTTCACTGGGCAACGGTCGGGCCGACCGGACGCTCCAGTCGTGTTGACCAGACGCTAGACCTCAGCATCCAGTCGCTCGCAGACGACCACGTGTCCCGATTCCAATAGTCACTTGACTTGTCCGGACGTAGCAGCTTTCAACTGACCGGACGCTGAACCCCCAGCGTCCAGTCATTTCTAGTAAGGTACCGACCTCGATCGGACGCGTCCGGTCACACTTGATCGGACGCAGCCAACGTCCGGTCACACTCCAGCTTCTGCGTCATCATACGTCAGCCTAACCAGACGTAGCCTGCCAGCGTCCGATGCTTTTAGACCCAGCGTCCGGTCAGTTGATCGACGCCAGCGTCCTCGCGATTAACTCGCTTTTACTTCTAACTTCTTCACCCTTGCTCCAATGTGCTAACCACCAAGAGTTTGCATCCGGCGCAATAGAAAATAGGCATTTCATTTTCCTGAAAGCGTCGAATCCCACCGAGGGACCCAAACCCATCTCACCCCTGCAAACACCACCTCCTTTGTAAATGTGCCAACACCACCAAGTGTACACCACCATGTATAAGTGTGTTAGCATTTTCATAATCATTTCCCAAAGGATGTTAGCCACTGAACTTGCCATGCCACTCGATCCTAGCGACAATGCAAAGTTAGATCACTCGAGTGGCACTAGATGATCGATATGCAAACAAGTTTGCCTCTCTTGATAGTACGGCCATCTATCCTAAATCCGGTCATAAACTTCTCTACACACCTATGACCGGTGAAATGAAATGCCCTAGGTTATACCTTTGCCTTGCGCATTCCATTCCATCTCCTTCAATGTCGATGCAACACATGCACCAACATGATCAACAATGATATGATCCACTTCATATCATCACATGATCATATTGGTTCATCGATCTTGACTTTACTTGCTCTTCACCGTTGCCATTGTCCATCGACGTCAAGTCTTGCTCAAGCTTCACCGCCACGCGGTCCATCACTCCAAAGCCTTCGACTTACCCTTCATGCTTGCAACCAGTCCATCAAGCCAAGTCTTGTCTTGATCTTCTCCACCTTGATCACATGACTCAATGTCATGTCTCATGTGCATTTAAGCTCCTTCATCATCACATGTGTGAGCTTTGCAACATCTCCAAGCCATTTTCACCTTCATGGCATATGTTGCTTACACACATGTACATGTGGACTAATCACCTGTGTATCTCACATAAATACAATTAGTCCATCTAAGTTGTCACTCAATTACCAAAACCAAACAAGGACCTTTCACCAATACCCCTTCGTGGGTTATTTTTCTAAAGAGACCCTTAGTTTTCATCTTATTGAACCCACAGTCCAATGCGTAGTTCCCCGAATACGCATCCTCGTTTTGAAAACGTAAACTTCACTGCTTAAGTATAAAATATGTTTTCAGTATTTACAGAAATGCCATTTGAACTGTTTTGCTTATAAAATTATCGTTTTAGCTCCGAATTGATCCATTCAAATCGCGTTAGCTTCGTAATTCCATAATCTACATGTTAGAACCACTGTTAGTCAAGTTTGGAACTTTTTAATTTTGTGGTTAGATTTAATTAAATATATGGCTGTAGGAAAACCCATTTAAATCATAACTTTTGCATTTTAGCTCTGTTTTCGTGAACTTCGCGTTGACGTGATCGTAGCGAGACGTAGATTATTTTCACAAATATTTTACCTTGTTTTCTATACTATTGGTGTACTATTCTAATGATAGGAATGTTTGCTTTACATGAATGCTTTTGGAATGTTGTATGTTGCCGTGTTGGTCGTGTTCAGACGGTGAGGAGAACGTTGGAGATCAAGAATTCTTCGACGACCAGCAGGACTAGCAAGGGTTTGTGAACCAAGGCAAGTATAGCATGGGCTTACCTTGATGTCCTATTTCACTTTAATCAATTACTCATTTGCATATGTCTAAATTGATACCCGTAAGGACATCCTAGTGATTGTTTATCCTGTTTCTTGTCTCCTATGGGTCAATTGCATATGGGTAGATTGCTAGTGCTCTAACTAAATTTGATCTACATGATGATGAATGATTCTATGGAACTAAGGGTATAACATGATTTATAACAACTGTTCCATAGGACGAAGGTGCAAATGACTCTTGATCATGTTGCTCCCAGCCCTCCATAAGGACTTATCTGTCGGCAAAAGCTAGGACTGATAGTGCAACCGGGAGAGTCATATGGCTCTGATTTTAGCTCAGTAATAGGATCTTTTCTAGCTAGTTAGAGGTTACCTTTTTGGCGCAAATGGGGCTTGCCATGTTGGGTATAGAGCTGCCTCTGTTCCTATGAGTATAGCCGTGATGGATATGTGCCATAGGAAAGGGGGTTCCTACATTTGCTTTCCAAGGAAACCTAGCGGCCCTAACTTGTTAGAGAAACCTATGAAATGGCTTCATAGTGTACCCTGCCTGCTCACCTTGGCAGTGACATGGGAGTAATTAACCCGGACATATGGGGAATCACGACTCGTGGTGAATGTGCCTCACCTCTGCAGAGGGTAACAAACTGTTATAACAGCCATGCTCACGGTCACGAGCGGCCCAGAAAACTCACAGAATAACTGGATACTTGTTGATGATTAATTGAGTTGTTCTATGATGTTATATGAGACACTTGACCTTGATATCTGTTCATATGGGGTTAAATGGGAGCTTAAGCATAATTTGTTAATACCTGAGAATAAAAGTTTAACTTACTAAAAATGCTAACTGCAGTAAAACCAGAGTCAACCTTTTTGAGCTTCATAACCCCATGTTAGCTTGTTAAGTACGGGATGTACTTACGCTTGTTTATTTTCTTTATTTGGATAAAAATCCCGGATGGGTAACAGATGACAACGGGTATGAGGAATTCCCGAAGGATTTTTAGGCTTGTGGTCAACTAGTTGACCTTCCCTGTGATGAAGCCCCATGAGAGAGTTACCTTTTAATTTCCGCTGTGATGTATAAGACTAAGTTTTATTATAACTCTGATGTATGAGACACCGTGATGATACTTTATGTAATTTATCAACTTGTGTGTGTGATTGATTCCTGGGCACACACGAGTTTTGTGCATTCAATTTTATCCTTAAAATTGGGTGTGACAAAAAGTCAATCTAGAAAACAATTTAAAAAAAACACAAAACTATTTATCTATAAAAGCCAGAACAACCAACAATTTAGAATGAATGGAGTACTTGTATTCTTATATAAGTTAATATAAAAACAGTTTTGACTTGGCCAAAAGAGCTCTATTTTGAATACAGATAAGCCTGAGTTGAATTTAGTTCTATCCGGAATTAGGTAGTCTAATGCCGAGTAAAAAAGTGGGAGAGTAGAGACAGTTAGGCTGGTCCAAACTTTCAAAAAGTAAGATTCCGTGAGATAATCATCAAGATTTAATACTTCAACCTCATTTCCCAGGTTTGAAGCAACGAGCCAATGAGCATCATCGTCGTAATCATTGCTCCATTAGCGAATCTCGTGGACGTTCATTTTCCATCAGTCACCTGTTCGCTTGTTGTCCTAGCCAGGCTTATTTAACTAGTCAACAGTGCTTTTCTCTTACAAAAAATCAGCACCATCCAACCCAAATCAGTCCAGATACCAACCAGCGAATAGGCCGAGTATCTTGTACTCCTTTCTATTATTGATCTTTCACTTATTTCACAAAATATTTATTTCTACGAACTGAAAAGTAAATCACATAATGAGATAAGCAACAATTGAAAAGTTTATGTAAGTGAAGACTAAAGAGAATACATTACAAGAGAACCAAATGTATCATATGGTGTTGAGTAGTTGCCACTACTCCTAATCGACATTGGTCATCAGAGCACACACTAAGAGCAAGTTCAGTAACTTTCTTATAGCCAAGTAAGTCAGCAATTTTGCTGATGTGAAAGATAAAAGGGAGGACGTGCAAGTAACAAGTTGGGTACGAGAGCCTAAGCAATGTGGGCCCAGATAGCAAGTGAATGTGAGGGTGAATATATATAGGAAAGGAAATGTGAAAAAGGATTAAAAGCAGTATCACATAATAATAATAATAATAACTTTTGTAGATAAAAAAAGACAACTATTGTATAGCTTAGCTCTTACAACTTGACTTATAATAAGCGCTTGGCTATGTTATTGGGCTTACGCTAAGGGTTATGCTCCCTTAAGTTACAAATGCTCAAGATCCACTAGTGAATATCCATTCTCCACCACTCTTGATCAACTTTCTTAAGAGTAAACATCATATGTGCATCAAAACGCTCTTGGCTCTAACTCTTGATCAAGTTATCGACTTGAACCCCCTTAATAGTTCAACTAAAGAAAAACGAAAGCTCTAACACTACATTTAAGTGCTTTAACACCAAGTTGCACTTAGGCCTTATTTGGTCAAGCTCCCTCTGACTCCAACTCTGTGCTACGGTACTAGAGGAGCCAGAGACGAAGGAAGCCACAAAACATGGCTTCTTCAGGCTTTTACTTCATTTTCGGGAGAGAAAAATGTCTCTTGTGAGCAGTGTTGTTATAGCTGCTAGTGCAGGAGGAGCCGGAACAAAAAAAAACTCTATCAAACATGCCCTTGTCTTTATCCTTCACAAATATCCTTGCACCATTCATTGAATCCAATCACCAGGGACCAAGAATACCAACAAGTGGCCTTTATATGACTAACCATTTGTTATATATCGTACAAAACAAAGTTAACCATATTGTCGGGTACCATAAAAAGGGGTCCCCTAAGTAACAACCAAAAAAATCGCTTAGACCCTATCAAAATCAAAGCCAAGAGACGACTATTGGCTAAACCCCGGCCTTGTCCGAGGCCACCTACTCTCCACCTCACTAGAGGCCTCGCACGAGAGGCCTCGGACGACCTACCGATTCTCCGATTCGCCCGAGGCCCCGCCCGGAAGGCCTCGGACGAGTTACTGATTCTTCGCCTCGCTCAAGGCCAGCTCGGCAAACAACCCCGTCGCCTCCGCCTTGACTAACTTCTCGGACAAGATGTCACGTCCGACCAGCGCGTTCAATCGCTCCCATGATATCAGCCGAACGACGGCTTGACACAGCGGAGTGGCCGACGAGACGCAAGTCACATCGAAGCCATGCCGTCCGAGATAGGACAGAGCAGGGGTTACCGGCCGCTGTGCTTAGCACTGTGCCCATGACTGACACCCATACCGCACTATGCTGCCTAACTCCAACTGCTCCGAGGACAACGCGGTGTGGGGAGTTAAGTTCGTGTCCCTGTAGCCTCGGAATCAGTGTACGGGACCAACTACTCCCTCCGGCCTCGGCAATCCACTTCAGGGTCTCGACAGCCTTGGGATTCGCGCCCGCCGAGCCCCCACGACAGTTCAGCCTCGGCACCAACTGAGCCTCGGCTCTTTACGCTGTCGACGAACAGCGACCAGGCACGTCGTCCGCCATGCCCTGCTTCAAGCTATCACTGGAGCTCCCACGTCGCACAGGATCGAGCGTGACCGGCGCGTCGCTCCAGTACATCAAGTACAAGACCGCTCCGTCGACCATGCCGCCACAGTCACAAGCTACAGGGCTCGGACATGCCGCCTCTGCTTACAGGACGCCGCGTAGCGAACACATGTATCACCCCTATCCCCCTTCAACTATAAAAGGGAGAGACCGTGGCCGTTTCTAGGGGGACGAGCTCAGGTCTACGAATACGCTCACACGGGGAGGGCTGACGAGATAGACGAACACACGCTCGACACTCTGTAACGCGCACGCTTTCCCGCTGCCTGAGATCAACATCTCAAGCAATCCACACCGCTTCACGTAGAGACCTGGGACTAGCTCCCTCTCTCACCCTGCTTGTAACCCCCTACTACAAGCACTTCGGTGCAAGGAATACAAGATCGACCTCTCAAACTGGACGTAGGGCGCCTATTGCCTGAACCAGTATAAATCTTGTGTCTCTTTGCATCACCATTTAGGATTGGGAACACGTAGTATATTTTCACTAGTTGGTTAGGAACAGCCGGTCCAAAACACCGACACATATATTCTTGTATATATAATATATATCAACCACCAAAACCTGAACTATATGGGGCCTCAAATGTGTTGAGGACGTGCATGAGACATACTATGCGTGTGGGATTTTTAGTTTAGGCTCTTACCATAATTCACCATTTATAAGAAAACAAATGTCGATGAATTTTCTTGAACCTTTTACAGTGGATTTCGCTACATGCTCACAATGGTTAGGTGGCTAGCAGCTCGTCTTGATCTCGTCCCTTGACTTCTCATCGAATGGCTTTGGATGGTTTACCGAATATGTCTCTGTGTACACTCATGCTCATTATTTAAAGTAGCATAAAGTTAGTGCTACATCTGAACTGGACACTAGTGAAGAATCCATGGTATTTCTCGGGTGCGGATCCAAGCCGTATTGAGATTTATATATTATTATACTAGTAGTAGTAGTACAGAAGAGGCCTAGTGGAATTGGCAACCATATTTTTATGTGGAATCATCGGACCATTAGGCTCTCTAGTTAAATATAAACTATGAAGTGTGCCTCCTATTTTTAAGTGACGTGATGGTACAGTACGATTTTTTTTAAGATAAAAAGAGCATACACGTATCCTTTAGCTATACACGAAATTGTTGAATATTGTATCCCTATCAATCCAATTATTATATATATAGAGAGAGGAATCACCTCCCTGATGTCTTATTGACTGATTTACTATCCAAAGAAACTGACAAAGACGGTTCTAGAGTTTAAGTATTTTATTGATCGACCCAAAGATATTATTATTTTTTTTTGTTTCATCGTTTCTGGAGGCCAAGTCAAGCCAACTTTAGCATCTTGCATTGAACTACATATATGTAACTAGCTTTCACTCATATATAGCTCGGTATGCCACTTTTCCAATAAAAACATTTAGCATGATGGGTCTAACCGTCTAAGTAAGTGCATATGCTTAAACTCATGGGCACATATGTGATAATCTCATGAGTAATCGAGGACAACATGTTTCTTAAAATCTGAAGATCTGGGACTGCTTAATTGAAAATTATAGAAAATAAACTGCCGAGATACGTACAGAACAACAAAATTTCACTTCATAGTTGTTATACTGTTTATCTTATTTCAGAAGAGAGTCGGATGGAGGTTCCATTTTTTATTGTCATACACATATATATGCTTCAATTATTGGATTTACAATTTGTTTATATAATATGGATGGAAATATATAAGTGAGAAAATAAAACGAGACAAACAAACATGGGTTGAGAAAAGAACAAACAAAGACAACTAAAAAATACAAACGGGTGAGGACACAAAAGAATGTTCTCTTTAATTTTTCGAGAAAAAGGAGCATGCTCTGTAGGGCCTGTTTGGTTTTCATAAGTCAGGTGACTTATTAAGTCAGGTGACTGAAAACCAGTGACTTATAAGTCATGCCTGTTTGGTTGTAGATGACTTATAAGCTCATTAAATGTGTGGGTCTCACGTGGAAAAAGGTGACTTATAAGTTTTAAGCAGGGGTGAACCAACTTAAAACTTATAAGCAGGGGTGACTTATAAGTTGGTGGTGTTTGACAAAATAAGTCACTTATTTCACTTTTTAACTTATAAGTATGTAACTTATTTGAAACCAAACAAACCCTAAAGTTTAATCTCCGTCAAGAGCAAACAGGAAAAGAAAAGAAAAGGCATGACGTGAATAGAGAAAAGTTCAATCTCCATCGAAAAAATGTGTATATTTGCCATTTCAGCTTGAGAGCAACAAGGAAAATCACAAAAGTCATTTTTACTCATGATCTACATCCATAAGTGCCCAACTATAACACTATGTTAGGCATGCTAAGACCTAAAAGCTTGGACATATACCCAAAGTGAAACAATGTGGGCCCAAAAGAAGACACACACATGAAAAGGGGGGGCAAGAATTGAAGTGACTAATTGAGAAGGGACAAACAAACTGCATGAGAGCATAGAAAACAAAGCCATACATGTGCATCATCGTCTTTAGTCATTGCTTAGGCCATGTGGTCAAATAATTAAGGAGTGTATGCACTGTAGTAATGTGTGGCTTTGCTCGCCCTCCTTTTCCATCTACATGTGAGTGTGTGCTAAGGTCATCACCCTATCCTAATGACATGTATATATGCGAATATATAGGACATGTTTGGTTCCACCTCTAAAATTTAGTGATCTTTAAAGTTTAGTGACCCATGTTTGATTATCCCCACTAAAGACCACTAAAGCGGATGTCTCATGTACACTTTAGTTACTTTTAGCTATCTTTTGGTGACTAAAAGCCATTAATAGGTTGTTTAGCATTTTAGTGACTGAAAGTGACTACTAAACTTTAGAAGAAACATGCCCATAGGTTGGACCCAGCGATCAAGGGAGCGTTCATGAATAAACCTGCAATGTGCAGACAAGATAATTTATCCTAGAGTATATATCCTTGTCATATGCCATGAGGTAGCTCACAGTTTTGGGTAGGTCCACAAAGCAAGGGTGCGGACCACACAAAATTGTCTAGATCCACTCGATCATGTGGATGTCGATATTTGATATCGTTTAAACTTGGTATTTCAAGCGAAAAATATCCCATCATGTTTGATGTGCTATTGTTGGTGGTTGTATATAATTCTAATAGAAAAGGTGAATAATGATGTATGAATAAATTGTGTTTGGTATACACCCCTCGTTTTTAAATATATACGATGTTTAGAACAAATTATTAGGTCATGATATCGTGTATATAAATGGACAGAGTACATGTTACTACTAACAAAAAATGAAGGAATTATCTAAAAATTTTCCTATCACATCAAGTAAATGGGATGATTATTTTAGATGGTGGGTTTTTATTCGTCAAAGAATGCAGTAGAAACATATTTATTTGCCCATGCTTTCCTAATTAACTTCTACTTCTCAAGCTTTATACTTCATCCATCCCCAAAGACAAAAAGGATTATAGGTTTTTAAGACAATTTAAGAGAGTTTTTTAAGACGGTTTGATATCATTTACCGAAACTAACTAACCAATGAAAAGAGATTTGATTTAAGATTAATCTCTGAATAAACCAATTCATAGAGTTATCATAAGTCGAACATTTCAAAATTGGATTGAATTTATATAGAAGAACACTAAGATTTATGACACCACATTAGTGTTATTAGATGCACCATTTTCATAAGAGAAATTTTACGATGGTTGAAAACACATGAACCATCCATTCGACGAGATCAAATGGTGCAAAAATAGGAGGTACCAATGTGAAAAGTACCTAGAGGTACTAAATAGGTGAGGACATTACCAAAATTAGGTGGGACAATTACTAAAATATGGGTCCAGGTTCATTGTTTATTTTTTGTTATTTTTCAGTTATGGACAAATGGTAATTTTAGCACCTTCGCTGAAATTTGTTTCGGTTATGAGGAGCTGGGCCGCCTGGTGCTTGGCGGCGGCGGCCGCGGGCACGATGAAGAGGAGGCGGCGTGGTTCGGGCCGGCGGAGTCCAAGACGGAGGACGACGACGCGGACAGGGAGCCAACTACGTTCTACATCCTCTGCTTCTCCCCCGGGTCTGACCTGTCGGCGCTGTTCGTCGGCGCCGGGCGAGGGGCCAAGGAACGGGGGTTAGTGAGCGAGCCCGCCGCGGCCGTGTTGGCCCGCGTGGACCGAGCAGGGTCGTGTGACATGTCCGCCTCGAGCGACCTGTGCAGCAGTCTCCCGTGCCGGCGAGGCTCGACTCCATGGCCTGCGCGCAGCTCACCAGCAGCGTGCGCATGTCCACCTGCTGCTGGAGAAGAAGTCAAGAAGAGGCACGACAGCTTCTTGCATGGCGACGTGGACAAGGCAATTGATCATTATACCGAACCTGTGCCCACCTGAGCAGGAGGAGCGAGCGGCTAGTGCTGCACAGCAGCTGCAAGCAGTGCCGGCTCGCGCGGCGCGAGGCCGACGCGGCGGTGAGCGACGCGACACGCGGGCTCGTCCTGGCGTGGCCGGCGAACGTTCATGTCAGGAGCCTGTGGCGCCGCGTGCAGGCATACGACATGAAGGGTACCGGGAGAGCCTCCTGGACTGTGTGGACTTCACTGGAGCATGGCTCGACGGCCGGAAACACCCTCGGAGTGCGGCGCGCGGCGCGAACCCGAAGCTGCCGTACTGCGTCGCTCGGATGATCAGCAAGCAGACTCGGTTACGAAACTACCCTCAATATTACAAATTATATTTAATAAATAATGTTTCTCAATTAGTTAGCTAAAAAATTAAAAAAAATGAAAGTACCTCGTGATACCATGATACTTTCCCAATCATTGTAAAACATCTCTTTTCATAACATGCTCATTCGGTGCTACAAATGTTTGTGCTTTTTTTCTATAAATTTAGTTAAACATAAAAAATGGTTTAAGGCGATTATATAATTCTAGAAATTTATTTATTTAGGGAGAGATGGAGTAGACTTGGAGACATACCTAAAATGCTTTGATCCCTTATATTTGAGAACCATAGACATATGAGTTTTTTTTTTTTGATAAAGACACTAAAAAAGTATCTCGTATCGGATATATATCAAGGAAAACAAAAACTAGTACAAAAGATGGACAACGTAAATACTTGTTTTGGTTAAAAAAGGAATTAGTGCAACGGCTACATCCTACTACTACATGCTTAGGTAATCAGCGAGGATTCTCCATGCCCAAAGAAACAAAATAATAATCAATGAACCCAAGAAAGGGTCCAGGCGCCTTTGGTGGCGTTCAAAAGACCATCACCGGAGGAAGTCGCCTGCACGTCAGAGCGTGAGCCATAAAACAAGTGGATCCCAATATAGAATCGCCCAGGGTGAGCGCATCAAAGGGTGCCTGCTGTCCCTTTTATATAAAATTTTAATAATACGCGGGCGCAAATAAAAAGAGAGATGGGGAGCCGATAGCAACGACTCCCACACACACAAGATGAGCAAAAAAACAGCTAGAAGTAGAAGCTGGTGGGCATAAAAAAGAAGTAGTAGAAGCTGGTGCCGGTGACTGCGTGGTGCCTGGCTGGCTGGCCTTTGCTTTCCCCCTCCCTCCCGCAGTCCCGCGTTATAAAAGCGAGGCAGTGTTGCGAGGCGCGTTTCTTGGTGCGCCTATCGTCCTTCTCCGTCCGTCAAGGCTCAGGGCTACCTAAGCTAGCGTGTCTCCTGGCCACCGGTGAAGATGAAGGAGAGTGCCCCCCGGGCCGCGTGCCTCCTGCGCTGGTTGAGAAGAAGCGAGCTGGCGGCGGCGGCGGCGGCTTGGCAGCCCCCCGGTCGGGCGTTGCGGCGCCGTCCATGGCGAGAGCGTCCACCGGCCAGCCGGGATCAATCGTGTCCGTGCCGGTGTGAGGGACTGGCGTGTGGTGTTTGTCCAACAGCAAGGTACGTTGAAGCTGCTTTTGGCCCTCCGTAGTCCGTCGTGTCTTCGACGTTGGTTGGTGGCCGTGGCACCGCACCCCGCCGTGGAGCCGCCGGTGGGCCGGGAGGCAGGCCGCCGGTGGGCGCTCAGCTCTGCCTTGCCTTGCGCCATCCATCGATCTCCGCGCCACCTTGACGGCGTGCTGGCTTGCCGTTCTGCATCCACAAGACCATCTTGACGGCGAAGGGAACCGGCCGGCCGGAGCAGTACCACGGGTTGGGTTGTCTCGGCCTTCCGTGTCAGGAGAGCACAGCAGCGACACGCAGTGCGAGGCCAGCTGCCGGTGACCTCATCACCCTCTGCCTGTTCGTCCTCTGGCTTTCTGGCTTTCCTTACCAAAAAAAAAGTGAAAGAAAAAACATGGCTTCTGGCTTCTGCACCGTGCATGTTCTTGTGGCTTCCGTCCGTCCTCTGGCACTGGCAGTTCAGTTCCACCCCCTGTACTCTCTAGCACTACTCCTCCACGCCGTGCATACTCTCTCTTGCAATTTTCCCTGGTCTTGTTCATGTTCCCCCTTTTCTCCCTGTTTCTGATACTCCCTGTTCTGCTGATCGAGGGCCTGTTTAGATGTCGAAATTTTTGGCAAAATGATACTGTAGCAATTTCGTTGTTATTTGACAAATAGTGTCCAATCATAGTCTAATTAGGCTTAAAAGATTCGTCTCGTGGATTTCGTCTAAACTGTGTAATTAGTTTTATTTTTTATTTATATTTAATACTTCATACATGCGTCCAAAGATTTGATGTGACGGAAAATCTTGAAAAATTTAGCATTTTGGGAGTGAACTAAACTGGACCCTACTTTTCAGCCGGCCTGTGCTGTGCGTTGCCGTCTCTCTCACTCATTCATTCACGTTGTGCTGAAAAAGAGGAAATTGACCGTGACAACTACCCTACATCAAAGCCGTGTGTTGCCAATAAATCCTGCAGTCACGATCGCTCCACAGTCGATAATCGACGCCATAGAAAATCTACCGACAAAATTGAACAGGGACGATTCCGCGAATAAAATAACGTATTTTGCCAAGCAAGCAGTTACACGCATGTGCCTTGTGATGAACTGATGACACTAGCCGCAGTATAATACTGTACTCCATAATAATGAACTGATGACAACCGATAAATAAATACTCAAAATTACAGCGCCAGTTTAACTACCCTGACGTGAGCTCAGCCGATCCGGCGATCAACGGAGTCCGCATCCATACCCTGGATTTATTTATCACATCCAGCCAAAAAAAAAAAAGATTTCCAGGGGGGGCCTTTTGGTACTCGCACGTTGCACATTCGCACGGCCCCGCGCGCCACCCGCACCGGCCGGTGCCCGATCGCCCGCTTCACCTTTTGCCCGCCCGCCCGCCCGCCCGTACGCTGGTGCCACAGCTCGTCCCGGTGGGCCAGCGATCCGCAGAGGATCCGGCCGGGGACCCGCAAGGCCTACGACCACGTGCCCCCTTGTCAAGATCCGGTGCTCACGTGAGTGGCGTGTGGTCCCGTGCCCGCCCCCACCACGCCCCTGCCCCCACACGCTTTTCCCACCGCCAAACGAACCCGCCCCCCGCGCCCGGCCCCACCGGCTGGAAGAAAACAGCAAGGGATTGACACGAGGGCCGGGCCCCGCGTGTCACTGGCCCCCCGCCAACAGGGAAAGGCGCCCGGGCGCGAGACGAGCCCGGCTTTTCCTCTCTCCTTTTTCCATTCTCCGTCCTCCGCGCCGTGGAGCCAGCTAGAGAAAAAAAAAAACAAACAAACCATGAGAAATAATAAAAATTTCCGGCTTATCCTCTGGGAGGGCCCACCACATCCGCACCGCACACCCTCTTTTTGGCGGTGGTGGTGGCGGTGCACGACAGCCCATGGTGGACCGCGCCAACGCGTGCCCCGTCACGCGGGGCCCAGGGACCTCTGTTAACTCACAGTGACAACTTAAGCTAACCGCGCGATTACCGGCTGCTGGCAGCTGCTGCGAGCAGTGCAGTGCGATCCATCCAGCTCTAGCGGCCGGGCCCGCCGGGTCGTATCTGGAGCCCCGGATCTGGAGGGGCGCTGCCGCCGGGCCCGGCGCTGTGAATTTTGACCCGTCTCCGCCCTGCCTGGCTACCAAAAGCAGGCGAGCCGGCGTTGATGGGCTGCCATGCCGCGCGCTCGCTTGCCTTTATTGGCGATGCCGGGGGAGGGAGACCGGCATCCACACGTGTTCTTATCGGCCCAGCGAGGAACCCGTGGCCGTGGGGGGAAGAAGACCGCAAGGGGAACCCGCGGTTAAAAGAGAGCGCGGTGCGGCTATTAACACCAATTTATTTATTGACGGGAAATTACTGCCATTGCTCATCGGCGTGAAAAAACAATTTGATCCCTTTATCTTTTTTATTATTCATTAATTATCGGATCAGAAGCTAGTGGTCCATCCGGATTGAGATTTCGCCGCGTGAATGAACGAGTAACTTTTACTCCACCCTTGTCACTGTTTACTACTTATCATTAATCGTGAGTATTGAAATGGTGACGTCTTCACGATCTCTTTCCTGGCGGACAAGTACGAATCGCAAGTTCGCAACTGGACTACTCCACGTACCACTACTCTACAAAATTGACCGGTCTTGCTAATTAAAACAAAAAAAATTTGCATGGGTAAGGCCCTGTTTAGATCCCACCTAAAAATAAAAAATTTTCAAGATTCCCCATCACATCAAATCTTACTGCACATGCATGGAACATTAAATGTAGGTAAAAAGAATAACTAATTGCACAGTTTGCCTGTAATTGACGAGACGAATCTTTTAAGCCTAAATAGTCCATAATTAAACAATTTTTGCAAACTACAAACAAAAGTACTACAGTAACCAAAGACAAAAATTTTCGGAAGTAAACGCGCCCTAAATAAATACGCACTCCATATTTTATTCGGGGTAGGCGAGTGGAGCGGTGAAGGTTGGTAGCTAGTGTGCTCTCCGCGTGACGTCAGCCGCGCTGCCACGCGGCGCCCACGAGCAGAACAATAAACAAAAGCGGGGCAAGGACGCGGGTCCCGCGCTCCGTCCCTCGGCCCCACCGCCACTGCCTGCCTAAAGACTTTCCTTCGCTTTTAACCCACCACCCCCGCAGCAACCGGTGCGAGGGCGCGCCACGTCAGCATCGTGGGGGTAAAACAGCCGCGCAGTGTCCAGATCAGGTCCATTCCGCGCGAGTGGGCCCCGCCAAAAGCGGACAACCCATCTATTTAAAATAATTTTCCTCATTACCTAGCTGGTTAATAATTTTTTATAATATATATATATATATATAATTGAATTAATTGGCTAATGGCGCCTTCTGCCTCGGCCCGTCCCCCACCCACTTCCTACTGCCGGTGGACGCTTAGATTTTTCCAGGCCATCCGAAACCGCCACGTGTCGGTTGCGGCCCATGTTTGAGCCGTAACGGCAGAGGAAGCGAGGGGGAGATTTACGGCGAGAGGAAAACACTTTGCTGGCTCGGCGAACAGGCCGTTTATTGCGCGTCGGGGGTGGGCCTGTCTGTCAGGATCCGATGGTGGCGGGGCGCGCCACGGTGGCGCCGCGACTCTGGGGCCGTCGGATGCGGGATCGCTGGGAGCGCGGATCTGGGCCGTCCGATCCGGGCGTGCGCAGCGACAAAAAGAAGATGAGGTGAGGCGGGCGCCTAGAAAGGGAACCCGACGGGGAGGGAAGCGGCCAGACGACGCCCAGACCAAGAGAGAGAAGGGGGCAGCGGCACGCAGCCGGAAAGAGAGGCGGGCGTGGTGGAGAAGGGCAGGGCGGAGCCTTGCACCGCAGAGGAGAAGAGAAGCGAGGGGAGCGCCAAGTAGTAGTAGAAGAGCAGAGAGAGGGAGGGAGGAAGAGCGACGAGAGCCGAGGAGCTCTCCTCCGCCCGCCTAATCCTTGGCCGTGGCTGCTAGATTCGCGAGGATTCGCCTAATCCTCCGCCCGCCTAATCCTTGGCTCGCCGGATCTACGGGGCGGCGGCTGTGCTCGTCGGAATCCGGCAAGGCGGCGGTGATTTGCCGGGGATCGGCGCCGCATGTCTCAGATCTGAGATGGACAGGATCCGGGACGGCAGGAGGGGCGGCGTGTCCGTCGGAGGCGGGCCGCCGCCTCCGAGGAGGCGCCTCAGGAGCAACGGCGGAGGCGGCGGAGGCGGGGGCCCCAGGGACTCGCCGCGCTCCGAGCGGCGGCGCGGCGAGCGCCTCATGCTTAACGGCGGGGGCGGTGGCGCCAGCCGGGACGACGGCGACGACACCTCCGACGAGAGCCTCGCCGACGACGACGACGACGCGGAGGAGGAGCTCGCGCCGCGGTACCAGCAGCAGCGGCGGTCACCGAGCACGGCGCCGCCGCCGCCCTCGCCGCCGCAGCCCACCGGTGGCCACCACCACAGCAGTAGTAGCAGCGGCGGCGGCGGTGGAGGTTACCACAACCACCACCACGGACAGCAGCACCAGATGCAGCGGAAGGGCGGCGGCTCCAATCCGAAGTGCCCCATCGTGGTCAAGGCCGTAGACGAAATGATTGGCGTGCCTGTCCCGCGGAAAGCCCGCTCCGGTAGGCGCTCGTACCATCGTCAAAGAGCGGATTTTTGGGCCTCCCCGGCGGTTTCATCCGCATGGCTGACGATAACCTTGCTTCTGCTTTTGCGCTCTTGGCAGCTTCAACGAAACGCTCTTCCCACGAGTGGCCTGTCCCCGGCGGTGGAACCAGTGGAGGCAGCGCCGGCGCAGGAGACGGCTCGCAGATCCAACGGCCTTCGTCACGGCCGATCTCTCCGGCGTCGGCCTCAACTACCGCCCCTGCTCGGAAGAAGCTTGTGCGTTTCTGAGCCCTCCGGTCCTCATCTTCCTTCTATATTTCCTCAGTTCTCGCTCGTGTTTGCTAATTTTCTCTCTTTGGCTTTGCCTCTCAGAAACCACTTGGCGGTGGGAGCAGCGGTGGTCCGGGGCCAGCGCCGAAGCAGCGACCGTCGCCGTCCCCAGCGCCTTCAACAACCCCGCCACAACTGCCGCCGCCGAAGATTTCGAAGTCGCCATCTTTCATCCAAGAGGAGATCGAGGTTGCCGAGGTGCTGTTCGGGCTCACCAGGCAGTTCCCGTGCCTTCCCCCCAAGCAGGAGAGCAACCACAAGCTCGAGCCCAGAGATGCGCCAGAGGCCAAGTCCGGGAACTCTTCGCCAGCCCCCTCGTCTTCTGGCGCCCGACCGTCAGATTCCACCTCCCTTTCCACTATAGGTGCGTAGCTTTTTCCGTTGGTGGTTTTGCCTTCGTTTTCCACTCCCTGTTTTGCCAATTTTGTTTTTTCGGATCTAATCGGCTCCCCCGCTGGATGTTGCAGCGCCAAAGAGGAAGAGGCCACGGCTGGTAAAGTACGACGAAGATAGCCGCCCGGCGAGCCCAGCGAAGCCAGAGTTGGCGGAGCCGTCCTCAAAGCCGGAGCCACCTCCTGTGGCTAGATCAGAAGCAAAGACGGCAACGTCGGTAGCAGCAGAAAGTGGCACCAGCACCGCCCCTGCGGCTGCTGCCCAACATGAGACTTCACGAGAGCCAGAGAAGACGGAGGATCGTGGTAGAAACAGAGACTCGGAGCTACGGCCAAGCGAATCAGATCGGCGAGATCACAGGCTGGAGAGCCAAGCCGAGCCGCCGGCGCCTTCAGTCAAGCCGGATGCTGAAGCAAAGCCGGTGGGTTCCGAGGCGAGGAACGGCGAAGCTACTGCCACGACAAAGATGTGGGCTACTTTGAATTTTATATTATTGATGTTGCGATATCCATTATTGTTTTTGGATTGTGCCGATCTGATTAGTATATTCACAATTTGTGTGAACGATCTTTTTTTTCCCAGTGAGCTGGCATCGGATGGCGCTCGGCAGGACAAGAAGTTCTCCATTGATCTCATGGTGGGTATATGATGCTTTCTTGTCTACGTGAGTGTGGTTGAATTGGTCTTGCGGAATTTTGTGGGCAAAGAGTGAAAGCGACAATTTTTGCCGCAATTGCGCTTGGTGTTTTGTTATCTTTTGGCTTCTTTTTCTGACTTTCCTTTGCTTATCTTTTTATTTTTTTGGTTCCAGGCTCCCCCTCCTGGGAAGCTATCTGATGATATAGATGGCTCCTCCGACCCAGATGCAGATAAGAAGGGATTGGATTCTGAGATGGACATGGTGAGGACTTCGGTTTCACCAATTCTTTTGATTGCATCATCAGCTGGAGCATTGGATATTGGATTCTGATTGATCTTTTTCTACTTTTCTTTGGGTTTCATTTTAGTTTGGGAGAGGAAATTCGGAAAAGAAGGATGGTGAAAGGACTCGGAGAGGGCTGGATATTGATTTGGAGGACCAGAAGGTCCAAAGAATTCCAGCCGATGAGTTCGTGCCCAAAAAGCTCACGCTGCAGTTGGATTTGGAGAAGCCCAGTCTTCGTGATGAAAAATCACCATCAGAGCGACGGCAGCCGCAGCCTCAGCCACAACAATTGCAGCAGCAGAAGCCCTCAAAGGCTGAGATAAAGCACGAGAAATCAGGTAAGTGTTTTGCTGTGTTTATTTGCATTTGATCCTTGGTTTTGCCTTTTAGTGAAGATGTTTGTTTTCATTTTTGTAATCTGGATTTTCTTTTGTTGCAGCTATGCCTGCTGTTACACCTCCTATGCCTATACCTGTTGGAGGCTGGCTTGGGAATTTCCCACCGTTTGGGTGAGTTCCTTTAGCTGCTGGATTCGTAATGTGCACTCCTGTTCAGTGGGTTCGTTTCTGAAGCTGCGGTTTTGTGTCTTGGCAGTTACCTTAGTCCAGTCCCAGGCCTATCAGCAGCTGGTCTTCATCATCCCATGGACGTGAAGCCAGGGTCTTCTAGTGGATTACAGGTATGTATTGTCTCAGCAACGCTGTGGTCCCCCCCCCCCCCCCCCCCCCCCCCTCTCTTGAAATCTTACAGTCTTCTATATTGCAGCATGCTGCATTGCTTCCACCGCCTACGCGCTCAAAGAGATGTGCTACACATTGCTACATTGCACAATTTATCCAGCACCAGCAGCGAGTTGCAAAGATGAACTCTTTCTGGCCGCCAGCGGCTGCAGCGGCAGCCGCCGCCGCCGCCGCCAATAGATCGGGGCCATTCTTTGGTGCAAGGCCATTCGGCATGGGTGTTGTGCCACCGACGGATGCCGCCTCTATGCTTGTGAACCCAATGCAGGGAAGCTACCCTGTTAGGGCCCACACCCCAATGCAAGAAGCAAAGGCTCCTATGGCTACATCACCATTTCAGGGGAGTCTCTCGAAGGATAAAGCACTAGGCAATGCTGCTGGTGCTGAATCAAGCCAGAGGAAACAACCACCTGCTCATGAAACACAGCAGTCCACTCCCATGCCAAACATGCTGGTACGTGCATGCAGGAAATCTTACTATCCTTTCTTTTTAACTGAAAATTTCTGTTGGATTTTTTCTTACAAGATGTTTCCCCCCTTTAGCAGCAAGCCCCGGCATTTATCTTTCCGTTCAATCAGCAACATGCTATGGTGGCAGCTGCAAATGCTGCCAATCGAGCAGGGGATGCAAAATCATCTGGAGCCAGCAATGCAATGCCGCCATCTGCCAGCGCTCACACTTTGGCAGCAAACTCTGGTGCTGTGGCCATGAACTTGAGCTTTGCCAACTTGCAACCGGCTGATGCCCAGTTCTTGGCAATCTTACAGAATGGATACCCGTTCCAGGTTGCTGCCCATCCTGGAGGGCCTCCATATCGAGGCATGGCACCACCAGGCCCAGCTGTTCCATTCTTCAATGGGCATGTGTACTCCTCTCCTATGCTGCACCCATCACAGCAGCAAGGCGCGCAACCACAAAGTCATCAGAAGACCCAAATGCCAAACTTGCCCAGTTCATCACAGAAGCATCAGCCACAACAGTCCCAAGGGCTATTGGGATATGCACCAAATGCTAATGCAGCAGCAGCTGCTGCTAGTAATTTGCAGAATTATTCAAGTGGCAATCAGCGCCCTGTCCTGCTACCTGGCCTTATGCACCGACAGGAGAGCGACAAAACTGGACAAGATGGTCCGTCGAGTGATGACAAGCCATCTCACTCTCAGAAGAGCGGGTATGAACACAATTTTGCTGTTCCAGTCCATCTACCGAATTTTGCAATGATGACAGCTGCTCAACCTGCTGGCAGTCAGAGTGAGAAGAAGTCAAGTGATCACCATCACCACCAGCAGCAGCAGCAGCCACATGTCAGTCGAGGCCAGGGTGTGAGGATTGATCTTGCGTCTTCTCAACCTTTTGTGATGCCCTTTGGCTCCATTGGTCCTCCTGGATCAACCCCAACTGGTCTCGACTTTTCAGCATTGGCGCAGAACCATGCAGTTTTCCAGAGCCATCAAGAAGCAGCACGGCATGGTTATCCTCAACTTAATTTTGCTGCAGCTCAATCTATGCAATCCATGCAGCACAAGCCCCAGCATGGAGAAACAAAATCTGTTGCTGGGGATTCATCGTCAACACTCATTGCTGGAGACAGTGAGAGAAAGAAATCAACTTCTACAAAGTATCCCGGTGATTCACAGCAGCATTCGCTGTCCTTCACCAGGACTGAGAGCAAGAATTATGTGCCTCCTTTCCTTAGTGGCAGTACAAATGAAAGTTCGTCCCGCACCCTGAGCCTTATTGGAACAGAATCTTCAAATGCATTTATGGGAAGCAAACCCACAAATTCCACCACCCCTGCCTCTACACCAGCTGCAGCTTCATCCAGCATTTCTCAGCAGCAGCAGCAGCACCAGCATTTCCTTCAGATGCAAGTGCAACATAAGCATCAGCAGCATCAGCACCACCATATGAATCGGCCCAGATCTGCTGCACCAAGTACACAAAATAGTACAGGTCGGTACCCGGACGGTCTGAGCATGGCAAGTTTTCAGAATATGATGTACCCATCAAGTGCTGCCCAAGGGGGAGTTCAATCCCCCCAGTTGAAGGCATCCTCAGGGAGGGGGACACCTTCATCTACTGCTACGACCCCCCCTGCTGCTCCACCCCCTAATTTGATTGTGATGAAGAACAGTAGTCTCCACCAGCAACAAGCAAAAGTTCCTATGCAGGCTCTTTCTACTCCCGGTCACCAACCCCAGAGTTCTTTAAGCATGAATTCATCAAAGATGGGGCCTTCTGTAACTAACCTTTCTACTGGAGGAGGGGATCTATCTCGATCTTCGAATGCCCCTGTTGCTTCTGGTTCACCATCCAATTCGGTGTCCAAAAGTACTGGTGGCAGCCCACCTGCCACGGGAAATGCAAAGGGTGTTCAGCAGCCTGTCCAGTTGCCATCACCGCAGCAGCAGTCATCCAAGAACCCTGCATCGACGTCTGGCACCAAGTCTACTACGAATCATTTCAGTATGGCTATGCCATCTATCCTTGGCCAACAGCCTAATGCATCACCTGGTTCTAATCCGGGGAGCAAGCAGCAGTCACATATGCCACCATCATCAATGAAACAGCCGCCGTTCCAGCAAGGCCATTTCTTCATATCCAACACTTATGCTCCTCAGGCTCCAGGAGCCGGTGGTGCTGCTGCCCTAGGCCTCTACCAGAAGCGACCAGGCGACAAGACGCAGCAGCAGGCACCACACCAGCAGAACACCTTGTCAGGTTTGTCTTCAATCCCTTCCCACTCCTGTGTTTCTGTGAACCCCGCTGACCTAGGGAACTCTTGCAGCTGCCGCCGGCAATAACATGAAAGCGCTTCATCCTTCATCCGGTGGATTTATGCATCTTGCAGCGGCAACCCAGTCTGCAGGTGGCGGGCCACACACCCACATGTCCGCGGCACAATTGACTTTCGGGACAATGCCAATGCCTTTAAAACCCTCAAGTGACCAGAAGCCTGCTGCTGGTACTTGACTTGCTACCGAATCATTTAAACACAGAGTTCAGTTCTTTTAGCTTACAGAGTAAGTTGCCTTGTTTTTAACAGGAAAATAAACAATCCAGATGACCATGCATAGGAGTGGTAATCTGAACAGGTGAGCTAACTGCTTATTCAGCGGAAGCCCAAATGGCAGCTAAACCTCTCCGGTTCTTTAGAAGAGAAGCAATCCACAGCAACAGCGGCATCTCGAAGAACCTGCTTGTCTGCTGTATTGATCAAGAAGGAAGGCGCTGTGCACCAGTTCCATCGGAGCAGAAGCCTTGCTAACCTAAAAGAGTATTCGGATTTTGGAATGGTTGATGGGAGTGATACTTTTGTGTAGTTGGGCTGGCTATCCTCCCATGGGGTTAAAGGCCGGGGGACTGGAGGATGTGCATAGAATCTGTCTCTCAGCCCGTTTTTTTATGGATGGATGCCCAAGGCTGGTTTCTCTCTTTTCTTGTAGCTTTGCTATTTCCTTTTTTTTTTGGTTCTCAGCTTTAACTGGAGGAGGAAGGATTCAATTAGAATGCAGATCAGGTAACTTTGTTATGCAGTTGGTGCTCCCGTTATACACTGTCTGTCGATACACTCTGCTTGGATTGTTTAGCAACTAGACGAGGAGCAAAATATCTATCCCAAGTAGAATAGGATCCAGCCATGATTGGTGGGGGTGGCATGGAGTGACCTGCTTCTGGGTTGGTTGTTGTAAGTAGCTTTGGGGGAAAGGAAATGAATGAATGAAAATGACTAATTATGGATGCTGTACCTCTGGCCTGTGAGAAGTTTTATTCGCCTCTCTGTGATGACTGTGCAGCCCTCGTCCGAAAGTGGGGGCAGTGCATGTGGGAGTAGCAGCACCAGCATCTGTTTCGATTTCTGTGGATGGGCAAGGCGCCGTGCTCCATATCATGGGGATAGAAAGATATGTGTGTGTTGAAGCTGTAGGTGAACACACGTGCCTGTGCCCATCGCCGTTCGACGGGCAAGGTTGAAAAGTATGTTGGAGTTAGGAGCACTATCAAGCACAGGCAAGTTTTGTTGTAAAAAAAATAAAAATAAAAAAGCACAGGCAAGTTTTGTTTGGTCTTTTGACGCTTTCCCTGTCCCAAGTGGTGCTCCTCCTCGGCAGCCAGCTTGGGTTTTGGTGGTGGCGACATGTGACTGAATTCGCTGCAGGATCGATCGTTGTCCAACACAGGCCAGGCCAGCGGGTAGAGAAGCTGCTTTTACTACCTGGCGAGCAAGGCGGGCAGGTAGGTCATCGCGAAATCTTGTAAGCGGACAGGCATTGGCCCGGTGGTCCTTGTCGATCGCGGAGATAATTGCCGTGGAATGGATGGATTGGGAGGGGAGAGATGGCAGCGTTTCTTGGTCCCTTCTAGCAGGCGTGCGTGTAATAAAAATGGGCGGCGTCGCGAGGAGCTGCTGCTCCACGTCACCATGTGAGGATGTGGCTGCTGTGCCTCCCGGACGCTGTCGATGCCGTGGCAAAGGGAGTGATGATGGATGTTCCCTGCAAGTTACTACAGATTCTGCCCAACGTCGACGTGCGCCCGCTAATCATCGTCGGTTTGGCTTTCGCACGAGTAAGGGGGTTCCTACATTTGCTTTCCAAGGAAACCTAGCGGCCCTAACTTGTTAGAGAAACCTATGAAATGGCTTCATAGTGTACCCTGCCTGCTCACCTTGGCAGTGACATGGGAGTAATTAACCCGGACATATGGGGAATCACGACTCGTGGTGAATGTGCCTCACCTCTGCAGAGGGTAACAAACTGTTATAACAGCCATGCTCACGGTCACGAGCGGCCCAGAAAACTCACAGAATAACTGGATACTTGTTGATGATTAATTGAGTTGTTCTATGATGTTATATGAGACACTTGACCTTGATATCTGTTCATATGGGGTTAAATGGGAGCTTAAGCATAATTTGTTAATACCTGAGAATAAAAGTTTAACTTACTAAAAATGCTAACTGCAGTAAAACCAGAGTCAACCTTTTTGAGCTTCATAACCCCATGTTAGCTTGTTAAGTACGGGATGTACTTACGCTTGTTTATTTTCTTTATTTGGATAAAAATCCCGGATGGGTAACAGATGACAACGGGTATGAGGAATTCCCGAAGGATTTTTAGGCTTGTGGTCAACTAGTTGACCTTCCCTGTGATGAAGCCCCATGAGAGAGTTACCTTTTAATTTCCGCTGTGATGTATAAGACTAAGTTTTATTATAACTCTGATGTATGAGACACCGTGATGATACTTTATGTAATTTATCAACTTGTGTGTGTGATTGATTCCTGGGCACACACGAGTTTTGTGCATTCAATTTTATCCTTAAAATTGGGTGTGACAAAAAGTCAATCTAGAAAACAATTTAAAAAAAACACAAAACTATTTATCTATAAAAGCCAGAACAACCAACAATTTAGAATGAATGGAGTACTTGTATTCTTATATAAGTTAATATAAAAACAGTTTTGACTTGGCCAAAAGAGCTCTATTTTGAATACAGATAAGCCTGAGTTGAATTTAGTTCTATCCGGAATTAGGTAGTCTAATGCCGAGTAAAAAAGTGGGAGAGTAGAGACAGTTAGGCTGGTCCAAACTTTCAAAAAGTAAGATTCCGTGAGATAATCATCAAGATTTAATACTTCAACCTCATTTCCCAGGTTTGAAGCAACGAGCCAATGAGCATCATCGTCGTAATCATTGCTCCATTAGCGAATCTCGTGGACGTTCATTTTCCATCAGTCACCTGTTCGCTTGTTGTCCTAGCCAGGCTTATTTAACTAGTCAACAGTGCTTTTCTCTTACAAAAAATCAGCACCATCCAACCCAAATCAGTCCAGATACCAACCAGCGAATAGGCCGAGTATCTTGTACTCCTTTCTATTATTGATCTTTCACTTATTTCACAAAATATTTATTTCTACGAACTGAAAAGTAAATCACATAATGAGATAAGCAACAATTGAAAAGTTTATGTAAGTGAAGACTAAAGAGAATACATTACAAGAGAACCAAATGTATCATATGGTGTTGAGTAGTTGCCACTACTCCTAATCGACATTGGTCATCAGAGCACACACTAAGAGCAAGTTCAGTAACTTTCTTATAGCCAAGTAAGTCAGCAATTTTGCTGATGTGAAAGATAAAAGGGAGGACGTGCAAGTAACAAGTTGGGTACGAGAGCCTAAGCAATGTGGGCCCAGATAGCAAGTGAATGTGAGGGTGAATATATATAGGAAAGGAAATGTGAAAAAGGATTAAAAGCAGTATCACATAATAATAATAATAATAACTTTTGTAGATAAAAAAAGACAACTATTGTATAGCTTAGCTCTTACAACTTGACTTATAATAAGCGCTTGGCTATGTTATTGGGCTTACGCTAAGGGTTATGCTCCCTTAAGTTACAAATGCTCAAGATCCACTAGTGAATATCCATTCTCCACCACTCTTGATCAACTTTCTTAAGAGTAAACATCATATGTGCATCAAAACGCTCTTGGCTCTAACTCTTGATCAAGTTATCGACTTGAACCCCCTTAATAGTTCAACTAAAGAAAAACGAAAGCTCTAACACTACATTTAAGTGCTTTAACACCAAGTTGCACTTAGGCCTTATTTGGTCAAGCTCCCTCTGACTCCAACTCTGTGCTACGGTACTAGAGGAGCCAGAGACGAAGGAAGCCACAAAACATGGCTTCTTCAGGCTTTTACTTCATTTTCGGGAGAGAAAAATGTCTCTTGTGAGCAGTGTTGTTATAGCTGCTAGTGCAGGAGGAGCCGGAACAAAAAAAAACTCTATCAAACATGCCCTTGTCTTTATCCTTCACAAATATCCTTGCACCATTCATTGAATCCAATCACCAGGGACCAAGAATACCAACAAGTGGCCTTTATATGACTAACCATTTGTTATATATCGTACAAAACAAAGTTAACCATATTGTCGGGTACCATAAAAAGGGGTCCCCTAAGTAACAACCAAAAAAATCGCTTAGACCCTATCAAAATCAAAGCCAAGAGACGACTATTGGCTAAACCCCGGCCTTGTCCGAGGCCACCTACTCTCCACCTCACTAGAGGCCTCGCACGAGAGGCCTCGGACGACCTACCGATTCTCCGATTCGCCCGAGGCCCCGCCCGGAAGGCCTCGGACGAGTTACTGATTCTTCGCCTCGCTCAAGGCCAGCTCGGCAAACAACCCCGTCGCCTCCGCCTTGACTAACTTCTCGGACAAGATGTCACGTCCGACCAGCGCGTTCAATCGCTCCCATGATATCAGCCGAACGACGGCTTGACACAGCGGAGTGGCCGACGAGACGCAAGTCACATCGAAGCCATGCCGTCCGAGATAGGACAGAGCAGGGGTTACCGGCCGCTGTGCTTAGCACTGTGCCCATGACTGACACCCATACCGCACTATGCTGCCTAACTCCAACTGCTCCGAGGACAACGCGGTGTGGGGAGTTAAGTTCGTGTCCCTGTAGCCTCGGAATCAGTGTACGGGACCAACTACTCCCTCCGGCCTCGGCAATCCACTTCAGGGTCTCGACAGCCTTGGGATTCGCGCCCGCCGAGCCCCCACGACAGTTCAGCCTCGGCACCAACTGAGCCTCGGCTCTTTACGCTGTCGACGAACAGCGACCAGGCACGTCGTCCGCCATGCCCTGCTTCAAGCTATCACTGGAGCTCCCACGTCGCACAGGATCGAGCGTGACCGGCGCGTCGCTCCAGTACATCAAGTACAAGACCGCTCCGTCGACCATGCCGCCACAGTCACAAGCTACAGGGCTCGGACATGCCGCCTCTGCTTACAGGACGCCGCGTAGCGAACACATGTATCACCCCTATCCCCCTTCAACTATAAAAGGGAGAGACCGTGGCCGTTTCTAGGGGGACGAGCTCAGGTCTACGAATACGCTCACACGGGGAGGGCTGACGAGATAGACGAACACACGCTCGACACTCTGTAACGCGCACGCTTTCCCGCTGCCTGAGATCAACATCTCAAGCAATCCACACCGCTTCACGTAGAGACCTGGGACTAGCTCCCTCTCTCACCCTGCTTGTAACCCCCTACTACAAGCACTTCGGTGCAAGGAATACAAGATCGACCTCTCAAACTGGACGTAGGGCGCCTATTGCCTGAACCAGTATAAATCTTGTGTCTCTTTGCATCACCATTTAGGATTGGGAACACGTAGTATATTTTCACTAGTTGGTTAGGAACAGCCGGTCCAAAACACCGACACATATATTCTTGTATATATAATATATATCAACCACCAAAACCTGAACTATATGGGGCCTCAAATGTGTTGAGGACGTGCATGAGACATACTATGCGTGTGGGATTTTTAGTTTAGGCTCTTACCATAATTCACCATTTATAAGAAAACAAATGTCGATGAATTTTCTTGAACCTTTTACAGTGGATTTCGCTACATGCTCACAATGGTTAGGTGGCTAGCAGCTCGTCTTGATCTCGTCCCTTGACTTCTCATCGAATGGCTTTGGATGGTTTACCGAATATGTCTCTGTGTACACTCATGCTCATTATTTAAAGTAGCATAAAGTTAGTGCTACATCTGAACTGGACACTAGTGAAGAATCCATGGTATTTCTCGGGTGCGGATCCAAGCCGTATTGAGATTTATATATTATTATACTAGTAGTAGTAGTACAGAAGAGGCCTAGTGGAATTGGCAACCATATTTTTATGTGGAATCATCGGACCATTAGGCTCTCTAGTTAAATATAAACTATGAAGTGTGCCTCCTATTTTTAAGTGACGTGATGGTACAGTACGATTTTTTTTAAGATAAAAAGAGCATACACGTATCCTTTAGCTATACACGAAATTGTTGAATATTGTATCCCTATCAATCCAATTATTATATATATAGAGAGAGGAATCACCTCCCTGATGTCTTATTGACTGATTTACTATCCAAAGAAACTGACAAAGACGGTTCTAGAGTTTAAGTATTTTATTGATCGACCCAAAGATATTATTATTTTTTTTTGTTTCATCGTTTCTGGAGGCCAAGTCAAGCCAACTTTAGCATCTTGCATTGAACTACATATATGTAACTAGCTTTCACTCATATATAGCTCGGTATGCCACTTTTCCAATAAAAACATTTAGCATGATGGGTCTAACCGTCTAAGTAAGTGCATATGCTTAAACTCATGGGCACATATGTGATAATCTCATGAGTAATCGAGGACAACATGTTTCTTAAAATCTGAAGATCTGGGACTGCTTAATTGAAAATTATAGAAAATAAACTGCCGAGATACGTACAGAACAACAAAATTTCACTTCATAGTTGTTATACTGTTTATCTTATTTCAGAAGAGAGTCGGATGGAGGTTCCATTTTTTATTGTCATACACATATATATGCTTCAATTATTGGATTTACAATTTGTTTATATAATATGGATGGAAATATATAAGTGAGAAAATAAAACGAGACAAACAAACATGGGTTGAGAAAAGAACAAACAAAGACAACTAAAAAATACAAACGGGTGAGGACACAAAAGAATGTTCTCTTTAATTTTTCGAGAAAAAGGAGCATGCTCTGTAGGGCCTGTTTGGTTTTCATAAGTCAGGTGACTTATTAAGTCAGGTGACTGAAAACCAGTGACTTATAAGTCATGCCTGTTTGGTTGTAGATGACTTATAAGCTCATTAAATGTGTGGGTCTCACGTGGAAAAAGGTGACTTATAAGTTTTAAGCAGGGGTGAACCAACTTAAAACTTATAAGCAGGGGTGACTTATAAGTTGGTGGTGTTTGACAAAATAAGTCACTTATTTCACTTTTTAACTTATAAGTATGTAACTTATTTGAAACCAAACAAACCCTAAAGTTTAATCTCCGTCAAGAGCAAACAGGAAAAGAAAAGAAAAGGCATGACGTGAATAGAGAAAAGTTCAATCTCCATCGAAAAAATGTGTATATTTGCCATTTCAGCTTGAGAGCAACAAGGAAAATCACAAAAGTCATTTTTACTCATGATCTACATCCATAAGTGCCCAACTATAACACTATGTTAGGCATGCTAAGACCTAAAAGCTTGGACATATACCCAAAGTGAAACAATGTGGGCCCAAAAGAAGACACACACATGAAAAGGGGGGGCAAGAATTGAAGTGACTAATTGAGAAGGGACAAACAAACTGCATGAGAGCATAGAAAACAAAGCCATACATGTGCATCATCGTCTTTAGTCATTGCTTAGGCCATGTGGTCAAATAATTAAGGAGTGTATGCACTGTAGTAATGTGTGGCTTTGCTCGCCCTCCTTTTCCATCTACATGTGAGTGTGTGCTAAGGTCATCACCCTATCCTAATGACATGTATATATGCGAATATATAGGACATGTTTGGTTCCACCTCTAAAATTTAGTGATCTTTAAAGTTTAGTGACCCATGTTTGATTATCCCCACTAAAGACCACTAAAGCGGATGTCTCATGTACACTTTAGTTACTTTTAGCTATCTTTTGGTGACTAAAAGCCATTAATAGGTTGTTTAGCATTTTAGTGACTGAAAGTGACTACTAAACTTTAGAAGAAACATGCCCATAGGTTGGACCCAGCGATCAAGGGAGCGTTCATGAATAAACCTGCAATGTGCAGACAAGATAATTTATCCTAGAGTATATATCCTTGTCATATGCCATGAGGTAGCTCACAGTTTTGGGTAGGTCCACAAAGCAAGGGTGCGGACCACACAAAATTGTCTAGATCCACTCGATCATGTGGATGTCGATATTTGATATCGTTTAAACTTGGTATTTCAAGCGAAAAATATCCCATCATGTTTGATGTGCTATTGTTGGTGGTTGTATATAATTCTAATAGAAAAGGTGAATAATGATGTATGAATAAATTGTGTTTGGTATACACCCCTCGTTTTTAAATATATACGATGTTTAGAACAAATTATTAGGTCATGATATCGTGTATATAAATGGACAGAGTACATGTTACTACTAACAAAAAATGAAGGAATTATCTAAAAATTTTCCTATCACATCAAGTAAATGGGATGATTATTTTAGATGGTGGGTTTTTATTCGTCAAAGAATGCAGTAGAAACATATTTATTTGCCCATGCTTTCCTAATTAACTTCTACTTCTCAAGCTTTATACTTCATCCATCCCCAAAGACAAAAAGGATTATAGGTTTTTAAGACAATTTAAGAGAGTTTTTTAAGACGGTTTGATATCATTTACCGAAACTAACTAACCAATGAAAAGAGATTTGATTTAAGATTAATCTCTGAATAAACCAATTCATAGAGTTATCATAAGTCGAACATTTCAAAATTGGATTGAATTTATATAGAAGAACACTAAGATTTATGACACCACATTAGTGTTATTAGATGCACCATTTTCATAAGAGAAATTTTACGATGGTTGAAAACACATGAACCATCCATTCGACGAGATCAAATGGTGCAAAAATAGGAGGTACCAATGTGAAAAGTACCTAGAGGTACTAAATAGGTGAGGACATTACCAAAATTAGGTGGGACAATTACTAAAATATGGGTCCAGGTTCATTGTTTATTTTTTGTTATTTTTCAGTTATGGACAAATGGTAATTTTAGCACCTTCGCTGAAATTTGTTTCGGTTATGAGGAGCTGGGCCGCCTGGTGCTTGGCGGCGGCGGCCGCGGGCACGATGAAGAGGAGGCGGCGTGGTTCGGGCCGGCGGAGTCCAAGACGGAGGACGACGACGCGGACAGGGAGCCAACTACGTTCTACATCCTCTGCTTCTCCCCCGGGTCTGACCTGTCGGCGCTGTTCGTCGGCGCCGGGCGAGGGGCCAAGGAACGGGGGTTAGTGAGCGAGCCCGCCGCGGCCGTGTTGGCCCGCGTGGACCGAGCAGGGTCGTGTGACATGTCCGCCTCGAGCGACCTGTGCAGCAGTCTCCCGTGCCGGCGAGGCTCGACTCCATGGCCTGCGCGCAGCTCACCAGCAGCGTGCGCATGTCCACCTGCTGCTGGAGAAGAAGTCAAGAAGAGGCACGACAGCTTCTTGCATGGCGACGTGGACAAGGCAATTGATCATTATACCGAACCTGTGCCCACCTGAGCAGGAGGAGCGAGCGGCTAGTGCTGCACAGCAGCTGCAAGCAGTGCCGGCTCGCGCGGCGCGAGGCCGACGCGGCGGTGAGCGACGCGACACGCGGGCTCGTCCTGGCGTGGCCGGCGAACGTTCATGTCAGGAGCCTGTGGCGCCGCGTGCAGGCATACGACATGAAGGGTACCGGGAGAGCCTCCTGGACTGTGTGGACTTCACTGGAGCATGGCTCGACGGCCGGAAACACCCTCGGAGTGCGGCGCGCGGCGCGAACCCGAAGCTGCCGTACTGCGTCGCTCGGATGATCAGCAAGCAGACTCGGTTACGAAACTACCCTCAATATTACAAATTATATTTAATAAATAATGTTTCTCAATTAGTTAGCTAAAAAATTAAAAAAAATGAAAGTACCTCGTGATACCATGATACTTTCCCAATCATTGTAAAACATCTCTTTTCATAACATGCTCATTCGGTGCTACAAATGTTTGTGCTTTTTTTCTATAAATTTAGTTAAACATAAAAAATGGTTTAAGGCGATTATATAATTCTAGAAATTTATTTATTTAGGGAGAGATGGAGTAGACTTGGAGACATACCTAAAATGCTTTGATCCCTTATATTTGAGAACCATAGACATATGAGTTTTTTTTTTTTGATAAAGACACTAAAAAAGTATCTCGTATCGGATATATATCAAGGAAAACAAAAACTAGTACAAAAGATGGACAACGTAAATACTTGTTTTGGTTAAAAAAGGAATTAGTGCAACGGCTACATCCTACTACTACATGCTTAGGTAATCAGCGAGGATTCTCCATGCCCAAAGAAACAAAATAATAATCAATGAACCCAAGAAAGGGTCCAGGCGCCTTTGGTGGCGTTCAAAAGACCATCACCGGAGGAAGTCGCCTGCACGTCAGAGCGTGAGCCATAAAACAAGTGGATCCCAATATAGAATCGCCCAGGGTGAGCGCATCAAAGGGTGCCTGCTGTCCCTTTTATATAAAATTTTAATAATACGCGGGCGCAAATAAAAAGAGAGATGGGGAGCCGATAGCAACGACTCCCACACACACAAGATGAGCAAAAAAACAGCTAGAAGTAGAAGCTGGTGGGCATAAAAAAGAAGTAGTAGAAGCTGGTGCCGGTGACTGCGTGGTGCCTGGCTGGCTGGCCTTTGCTTTCCCCCTCCCTCCCGCAGTCCCGCGTTATAAAAGCGAGGCAGTGTTGCGAGGCGCGTTTCTTGGTGCGCCTATCGTCCTTCTCCGTCCGTCAAGGCTCAGGGCTACCTAAGCTAGCGTGTCTCCTGGCCACCGGTGAAGATGAAGGAGAGTGCCCCCCGGGCCGCGTGCCTCCTGCGCTGGTTGAGAAGAAGCGAGCTGGCGGCGGCGGCGGCGGCTTGGCAGCCCCCCGGTCGGGCGTTGCGGCGCCGTCCATGGCGAGAGCGTCCACCGGCCAGCCGGGATCAATCGTGTCCGTGCCGGTGTGAGGGACTGGCGTGTGGTGTTTGTCCAACAGCAAGGTACGTTGAAGCTGCTTTTGGCCCTCCGTAGTCCGTCGTGTCTTCGACGTTGGTTGGTGGCCGTGGCACCGCACCCCGCCGTGGAGCCGCCGGTGGGCCGGGAGGCAGGCCGCCGGTGGGCGCTCAGCTCTGCCTTGCCTTGCGCCATCCATCGATCTCCGCGCCACCTTGACGGCGTGCTGGCTTGCCGTTCTGCATCCACAAGACCATCTTGACGGCGAAGGGAACCGGCCGGCCGGAGCAGTACCACGGGTTGGGTTGTCTCGGCCTTCCGTGTCAGGAGAGCACAGCAGCGACACGCAGTGCGAGGCCAGCTGCCGGTGACCTCATCACCCTCTGCCTGTTCGTCCTCTGGCTTTCTGGCTTTCCTTACCAAAAAAAAAGTGAAAGAAAAAACATGGCTTCTGGCTTCTGCACCGTGCATGTTCTTGTGGCTTCCGTCCGTCCTCTGGCACTGGCAGTTCAGTTCCACCCCCTGTACTCTCTAGCACTACTCCTCCACGCCGTGCATACTCTCTCTTGCAATTTTCCCTGGTCTTGTTCATGTTCCCCCTTTTCTCCCTGTTTCTGATACTCCCTGTTCTGCTGATCGAGGGCCTGTTTAGATGTCGAAATTTTTGGCAAAATGATACTGTAGCAATTTCGTTGTTATTTGACAAATAGTGTCCAATCATAGTCTAATTAGGCTTAAAAGATTCGTCTCGTGGATTTCGTCTAAACTGTGTAATTAGTTTTATTTTTTATTTATATTTAATACTTCATACATGCGTCCAAAGATTTGATGTGACGGAAAATCTTGAAAAATTTAGCATTTTGGGAGTGAACTAAACTGGACCCTACTTTTCAGCCGGCCTGTGCTGTGCGTTGCCGTCTCTCTCACTCATTCATTCACGTTGTGCTGAAAAAGAGGAAATTGACCGTGACAACTACCCTACATCAAAGCCGTGTGTTGCCAATAAATCCTGCAGTCACGATCGCTCCACAGTCGATAATCGACGCCATAGAAAATCTACCGACAAAATTGAACAGGGACGATTCCGCGAATAAAATAACGTATTTTGCCAAGCAAGCAGTTACACGCATGTGCCTTGTGATGAACTGATGACACTAGCCGCAGTATAATACTGTACTCCATAATAATGAACTGATGACAACCGATAAATAAATACTCAAAATTACAGCGCCAGTTTAACTACCCTGACGTGAGCTCAGCCGATCCGGCGATCAACGGAGTCCGCATCCATACCCTGGATTTATTTATCACATCCAGCCAAAAAAAAAAAAGATTTCCAGGGGGGGCCTTTTGGTACTCGCACGTTGCACATTCGCACGGCCCCGCGCGCCACCCGCACCGGCCGGTGCCCGATCGCCCGCTTCACCTTTTGCCCGCCCGCCCGCCCGCCCGTACGCTGGTGCCACAGCTCGTCCCGGTGGGCCAGCGATCCGCAGAGGATCCGGCCGGGGACCCGCAAGGCCTACGACCACGTGCCCCCTTGTCAAGATCCGGTGCTCACGTGAGTGGCGTGTGGTCCCGTGCCCGCCCCCACCACGCCCCTGCCCCCACACGCTTTTCCCACCGCCAAACGAACCCGCCCCCCGCGCCCGGCCCCACCGGCTGGAAGAAAACAGCAAGGGATTGACACGAGGGCCGGGCCCCGCGTGTCACTGGCCCCCCGCCAACAGGGAAAGGCGCCCGGGCGCGAGACGAGCCCGGCTTTTCCTCTCTCCTTTTTCCATTCTCCGTCCTCCGCGCCGTGGAGCCAGCTAGAGAAAAAAAAAAACAAACAAACCATGAGAAATAATAAAAATTTCCGGCTTATCCTCTGGGAGGGCCCACCACATCCGCACCGCACACCCTCTTTTTGGCGGTGGTGGTGGCGGTGCACGACAGCCCATGGTGGACCGCGCCAACGCGTGCCCCGTCACGCGGGGCCCAGGGACCTCTGTTAACTCACAGTGACAACTTAAGCTAACCGCGCGATTACCGGCTGCTGGCAGCTGCTGCGAGCAGTGCAGTGCGATCCATCCAGCTCTAGCGGCCGGGCCCGCCGGGTCGTATCTGGAGCCCCGGATCTGGAGGGGCGCTGCCGCCGGGCCCGGCGCTGTGAATTTTGACCCGTCTCCGCCCTGCCTGGCTACCAAAAGCAGGCGAGCCGGCGTTGATGGGCTGCCATGCCGCGCGCTCGCTTGCCTTTATTGGCGATGCCGGGGGAGGGAGACCGGCATCCACACGTGTTCTTATCGGCCCAGCGAGGAACCCGTGGCCGTGGGGGGAAGAAGACCGCAAGGGGAACCCGCGGTTAAAAGAGAGCGCGGTGCGGCTATTAACACCAATTTATTTATTGACGGGAAATTACTGCCATTGCTCATCGGCGTGAAAAAACAATTTGATCCCTTTATCTTTTTTATTATTCATTAATTATCGGATCAGAAGCTAGTGGTCCATCCGGATTGAGATTTCGCCGCGTGAATGAACGAGTAACTTTTACTCCACCCTTGTCACTGTTTACTACTTATCATTAATCGTGAGTATTGAAATGGTGACGTCTTCACGATCTCTTTCCTGGCGGACAAGTACGAATCGCAAGTTCGCAACTGGACTACTCCACGTACCACTACTCTACAAAATTGACCGGTCTTGCTAATTAAAACAAAAAAAATTTGCATGGGTAAGGCCCTGTTTAGATCCCACCTAAAAATAAAAAATTTTCAAGATTCCCCATCACATCAAATCTTACTGCACATGCATGGAACATTAAATGTAGGTAAAAAGAATAACTAATTGCACAGTTTGCCTGTAATTGACGAGACGAATCTTTTAAGCCTAAATAGTCCATAATTAAACAATTTTTGCAAACTACAAACAAAAGTACTACAGTAACCAAAGACAAAAATTTTCGGAAGTAAACGCGCCCTAAATAAATACGCACTCCATATTTTATTCGGGGTAGGCGAGTGGAGCGGTGAAGGTTGGTAGCTAGTGTGCTCTCCGCGTGACGTCAGCCGCGCTGCCACGCGGCGCCCACGAGCAGAACAATAAACAAAAGCGGGGCAAGGACGCGGGTCCCGCGCTCCGTCCCTCGGCCCCACCGCCACTGCCTGCCTAAAGACTTTCCTTCGCTTTTAACCCACCACCCCCGCAGCAACCGGTGCGAGGGCGCGCCACGTCAGCATCGTGGGGGTAAAACAGCCGCGCAGTGTCCAGATCAGGTCCATTCCGCGCGAGTGGGCCCCGCCAAAAGCGGACAACCCATCTATTTAAAATAATTTTCCTCATTACCTAGCTGGTTAATAATTTTTTATAATATATATATATATATATAATTGAATTAATTGGCTAATGGCGCCTTCTGCCTCGGCCCGTCCCCCACCCACTTCCTACTGCCGGTGGACGCTTAGATTTTTCCAGGCCATCCGAAACCGCCACGTGTCGGTTGCGGCCCATGTTTGAGCCGTAACGGCAGAGGAAGCGAGGGGGAGATTTACGGCGAGAGGAAAACACTTTGCTGGCTCGGCGAACAGGCCGTTTATTGCGCGTCGGGGGTGGGCCTGTCTGTCAGGATCCGATGGTGGCGGGGCGCGCCACGGTGGCGCCGCGACTCTGGGGCCGTCGGATGCGGGATCGCTGGGAGCGCGGATCTGGGCCGTCCGATCCGGGCGTGCGCAGCGACAAAAAGAAGATGAGGTGAGGCGGGCGCCTAGAAAGGGAACCCGACGGGGAGGGAAGCGGCCAGACGACGCCCAGACCAAGAGAGAGAAGGGGGCAGCGGCACGCAGCCGGAAAGAGAGGCGGGCGTGGTGGAGAAGGGCAGGGCGGAGCCTTGCACCGCAGAGGAGAAGAGAAGCGAGGGGAGCGCCAAGTAGTAGTAGAAGAGCAGAGAGAGGGAGGGAGGAAGAGCGACGAGAGCCGAGGAGCTCTCCTCCGCCCGCCTAATCCTTGGCCGTGGCTGCTAGATTCGCGAGGATTCGCCTAATCCTCCGCCCGCCTAATCCTTGGCTCGCCGGATCTACGGGGCGGCGGCTGTGCTCGTCGGAATCCGGCAAGGCGGCGGTGATTTGCCGGGGATCGGCGCCGCATGTCTCAGATCTGAGATGGACAGGATCCGGGACGGCAGGAGGGGCGGCGTGTCCGTCGGAGGCGGGCCGCCGCCTCCGAGGAGGCGCCTCAGGAGCAACGGCGGAGGCGGCGGAGGCGGGGGCCCCAGGGACTCGCCGCGCTCCGAGCGGCGGCGCGGCGAGCGCCTCATGCTTAACGGCGGGGGCGGTGGCGCCAGCCGGGACGACGGCGACGACACCTCCGACGAGAGCCTCGCCGACGACGACGACGACGCGGAGGAGGAGCTCGCGCCGCGGTACCAGCAGCAGCGGCGGTCACCGAGCACGGCGCCGCCGCCGCCCTCGCCGCCGCAGCCCACCGGTGGCCACCACCACAGCAGTAGTAGCAGCGGCGGCGGCGGTGGAGGTTACCACAACCACCACCACGGACAGCAGCACCAGATGCAGCGGAAGGGCGGCGGCTCCAATCCGAAGTGCCCCATCGTGGTCAAGGCCGTAGACGAAATGATTGGCGTGCCTGTCCCGCGGAAAGCCCGCTCCGGTAGGCGCTCGTACCATCGTCAAAGAGCGGATTTTTGGGCCTCCCCGGCGGTTTCATCCGCATGGCTGACGATAACCTTGCTTCTGCTTTTGCGCTCTTGGCAGCTTCAACGAAACGCTCTTCCCACGAGTGGCCTGTCCCCGGCGGTGGAACCAGTGGAGGCAGCGCCGGCGCAGGAGACGGCTCGCAGATCCAACGGCCTTCGTCACGGCCGATCTCTCCGGCGTCGGCCTCAACTACCGCCCCTGCTCGGAAGAAGCTTGTGCGTTTCTGAGCCCTCCGGTCCTCATCTTCCTTCTATATTTCCTCAGTTCTCGCTCGTGTTTGCTAATTTTCTCTCTTTGGCTTTGCCTCTCAGAAACCACTTGGCGGTGGGAGCAGCGGTGGTCCGGGGCCAGCGCCGAAGCAGCGACCGTCGCCGTCCCCAGCGCCTTCAACAACCCCGCCACAACTGCCGCCGCCGAAGATTTCGAAGTCGCCATCTTTCATCCAAGAGGAGATCGAGGTTGCCGAGGTGCTGTTCGGGCTCACCAGGCAGTTCCCGTGCCTTCCCCCCAAGCAGGAGAGCAACCACAAGCTCGAGCCCAGAGATGCGCCAGAGGCCAAGTCCGGGAACTCTTCGCCAGCCCCCTCGTCTTCTGGCGCCCGACCGTCAGATTCCACCTCCCTTTCCACTATAGGTGCGTAGCTTTTTCCGTTGGTGGTTTTGCCTTCGTTTTCCACTCCCTGTTTTGCCAATTTTGTTTTTTCGGATCTAATCGGCTCCCCCGCTGGATGTTGCAGCGCCAAAGAGGAAGAGGCCACGGCTGGTAAAGTACGACGAAGATAGCCGCCCGGCGAGCCCAGCGAAGCCAGAGTTGGCGGAGCCGTCCTCAAAGCCGGAGCCACCTCCTGTGGCTAGATCAGAAGCAAAGACGGCAACGTCGGTAGCAGCAGAAAGTGGCACCAGCACCGCCCCTGCGGCTGCTGCCCAACATGAGACTTCACGAGAGCCAGAGAAGACGGAGGATCGTGGTAGAAACAGAGACTCGGAGCTACGGCCAAGCGAATCAGATCGGCGAGATCACAGGCTGGAGAGCCAAGCCGAGCCGCCGGCGCCTTCAGTCAAGCCGGATGCTGAAGCAAAGCCGGTGGGTTCCGAGGCGAGGAACGGCGAAGCTACTGCCACGACAAAGATGTGGGCTACTTTGAATTTTATATTATTGATGTTGCGATATCCATTATTGTTTTTGGATTGTGCCGATCTGATTAGTATATTCACAATTTGTGTGAACGATCTTTTTTTTCCCAGTGAGCTGGCATCGGATGGCGCTCGGCAGGACAAGAAGTTCTCCATTGATCTCATGGTGGGTATATGATGCTTTCTTGTCTACGTGAGTGTGGTTGAATTGGTCTTGCGGAATTTTGTGGGCAAAGAGTGAAAGCGACAATTTTTGCCGCAATTGCGCTTGGTGTTTTGTTATCTTTTGGCTTCTTTTTCTGACTTTCCTTTGCTTATCTTTTTATTTTTTTGGTTCCAGGCTCCCCCTCCTGGGAAGCTATCTGATGATATAGATGGCTCCTCCGACCCAGATGCAGATAAGAAGGGATTGGATTCTGAGATGGACATGGTGAGGACTTCGGTTTCACCAATTCTTTTGATTGCATCATCAGCTGGAGCATTGGATATTGGATTCTGATTGATCTTTTTCTACTTTTCTTTGGGTTTCATTTTAGTTTGGGAGAGGAAATTCGGAAAAGAAGGATGGTGAAAGGACTCGGAGAGGGCTGGATATTGATTTGGAGGACCAGAAGGTCCAAAGAATTCCAGCCGATGAGTTCGTGCCCAAAAAGCTCACGCTGCAGTTGGATTTGGAGAAGCCCAGTCTTCGTGATGAAAAATCACCATCAGAGCGACGGCAGCCGCAGCCTCAGCCACAACAATTGCAGCAGCAGAAGCCCTCAAAGGCTGAGATAAAGCACGAGAAATCAGGTAAGTGTTTTGCTGTGTTTATTTGCATTTGATCCTTGGTTTTGCCTTTTAGTGAAGATGTTTGTTTTCATTTTTGTAATCTGGATTTTCTTTTGTTGCAGCTATGCCTGCTGTTACACCTCCTATGCCTATACCTGTTGGAGGCTGGCTTGGGAATTTCCCACCGTTTGGGTGAGTTCCTTTAGCTGCTGGATTCGTAATGTGCACTCCTGTTCAGTGGGTTCGTTTCTGAAGCTGCGGTTTTGTGTCTTGGCAGTTACCTTAGTCCAGTCCCAGGCCTATCAGCAGCTGGTCTTCATCATCCCATGGACGTGAAGCCAGGGTCTTCTAGTGGATTACAGGTATGTATTGTCTCAGCAACGCTGTGGTCCCCCCCCCCCCCCCCCCCCCCCCCTCTCTTGAAATCTTACAGTCTTCTATATTGCAGCATGCTGCATTGCTTCCACCGCCTACGCGCTCAAAGAGATGTGCTACACATTGCTACATTGCACAATTTATCCAGCACCAGCAGCGAGTTGCAAAGATGAACTCTTTCTGGCCGCCAGCGGCTGCAGCGGCAGCCGCCGCCGCCGCCGCCAATAGATCGGGGCCATTCTTTGGTGCAAGGCCATTCGGCATGGGTGTTGTGCCACCGACGGATGCCGCCTCTATGCTTGTGAACCCAATGCAGGGAAGCTACCCTGTTAGGGCCCACACCCCAATGCAAGAAGCAAAGGCTCCTATGGCTACATCACCATTTCAGGGGAGTCTCTCGAAGGATAAAGCACTAGGCAATGCTGCTGGTGCTGAATCAAGCCAGAGGAAACAACCACCTGCTCATGAAACACAGCAGTCCACTCCCATGCCAAACATGCTGGTACGTGCATGCAGGAAATCTTACTATCCTTTCTTTTTAACTGAAAATTTCTGTTGGATTTTTTCTTACAAGATGTTTCCCCCCTTTAGCAGCAAGCCCCGGCATTTATCTTTCCGTTCAATCAGCAACATGCTATGGTGGCAGCTGCAAATGCTGCCAATCGAGCAGGGGATGCAAAATCATCTGGAGCCAGCAATGCAATGCCGCCATCTGCCAGCGCTCACACTTTGGCAGCAAACTCTGGTGCTGTGGCCATGAACTTGAGCTTTGCCAACTTGCAACCGGCTGATGCCCAGTTCTTGGCAATCTTACAGAATGGATACCCGTTCCAGGTTGCTGCCCATCCTGGAGGGCCTCCATATCGAGGCATGGCACCACCAGGCCCAGCTGTTCCATTCTTCAATGGGCATGTGTACTCCTCTCCTATGCTGCACCCATCACAGCAGCAAGGCGCGCAACCACAAAGTCATCAGAAGACCCAAATGCCAAACTTGCCCAGTTCATCACAGAAGCATCAGCCACAACAGTCCCAAGGGCTATTGGGATATGCACCAAATGCTAATGCAGCAGCAGCTGCTGCTAGTAATTTGCAGAATTATTCAAGTGGCAATCAGCGCCCTGTCCTGCTACCTGGCCTTATGCACCGACAGGAGAGCGACAAAACTGGACAAGATGGTCCGTCGAGTGATGACAAGCCATCTCACTCTCAGAAGAGCGGGTATGAACACAATTTTGCTGTTCCAGTCCATCTACCGAATTTTGCAATGATGACAGCTGCTCAACCTGCTGGCAGTCAGAGTGAGAAGAAGTCAAGTGATCACCATCACCACCAGCAGCAGCAGCAGCCACATGTCAGTCGAGGCCAGGGTGTGAGGATTGATCTTGCGTCTTCTCAACCTTTTGTGATGCCCTTTGGCTCCATTGGTCCTCCTGGATCAACCCCAACTGGTCTCGACTTTTCAGCATTGGCGCAGAACCATGCAGTTTTCCAGAGCCATCAAGAAGCAGCACGGCATGGTTATCCTCAACTTAATTTTGCTGCAGCTCAATCTATGCAATCCATGCAGCACAAGCCCCAGCATGGAGAAACAAAATCTGTTGCTGGGGATTCATCGTCAACACTCATTGCTGGAGACAGTGAGAGAAAGAAATCAACTTCTACAAAGTATCCCGGTGATTCACAGCAGCATTCGCTGTCCTTCACCAGGACTGAGAGCAAGAATTATGTGCCTCCTTTCCTTAGTGGCAGTACAAATGAAAGTTCGTCCCGCACCCTGAGCCTTATTGGAACAGAATCTTCAAATGCATTTATGGGAAGCAAACCCACAAATTCCACCACCCCTGCCTCTACACCAGCTGCAGCTTCATCCAGCATTTCTCAGCAGCAGCAGCAGCACCAGCATTTCCTTCAGATGCAAGTGCAACATAAGCATCAGCAGCATCAGCACCACCATATGAATCGGCCCAGATCTGCTGCACCAAGTACACAAAATAGTACAGGTCGGTACCCGGACGGTCTGAGCATGGCAAGTTTTCAGAATATGATGTACCCATCAAGTGCTGCCCAAGGGGGAGTTCAATCCCCCCAGTTGAAGGCATCCTCAGGGAGGGGGACACCTTCATCTACTGCTACGACCCCCCCTGCTGCTCCACCCCCTAATTTGATTGTGATGAAGAACAGTAGTCTCCACCAGCAACAAGCAAAAGTTCCTATGCAGGCTCTTTCTACTCCCGGTCACCAACCCCAGAGTTCTTTAAGCATGAATTCATCAAAGATGGGGCCTTCTGTAACTAACCTTTCTACTGGAGGAGGGGATCTATCTCGATCTTCGAATGCCCCTGTTGCTTCTGGTTCACCATCCAATTCGGTGTCCAAAAGTACTGGTGGCAGCCCACCTGCCACGGGAAATGCAAAGGGTGTTCAGCAGCCTGTCCAGTTGCCATCACCGCAGCAGCAGTCATCCAAGAACCCTGCATCGACGTCTGGCACCAAGTCTACTACGAATCATTTCAGTATGGCTATGCCATCTATCCTTGGCCAACAGCCTAATGCATCACCTGGTTCTAATCCGGGGAGCAAGCAGCAGTCACATATGCCACCATCATCAATGAAACAGCCGCCGTTCCAGCAAGGCCATTTCTTCATATCCAACACTTATGCTCCTCAGGCTCCAGGAGCCGGTGGTGCTGCTGCCCTAGGCCTCTACCAGAAGCGACCAGGCGACAAGACGCAGCAGCAGGCACCACACCAGCAGAACACCTTGTCAGGTTTGTCTTCAATCCCTTCCCACTCCTGTGTTTCTGTGAACCCCGCTGACCTAGGGAACTCTTGCAGCTGCCGCCGGCAATAACATGAAAGCGCTTCATCCTTCATCCGGTGGATTTATGCATCTTGCAGCGGCAACCCAGTCTGCAGGTGGCGGGCCACACACCCACATGTCCGCGGCACAATTGACTTTCGGGACAATGCCAATGCCTTTAAAACCCTCAAGTGACCAGAAGCCTGCTGCTGGTACTTGACTTGCTACCGAATCATTTAAACACAGAGTTCAGTTCTTTTAGCTTACAGAGTAAGTTGCCTTGTTTTTAACAGGAAAATAAACAATCCAGATGACCATGCATAGGAGTGGTAATCTGAACAGGTGAGCTAACTGCTTATTCAGCGGAAGCCCAAATGGCAGCTAAACCTCTCCGGTTCTTTAGAAGAGAAGCAATCCACAGCAACAGCGGCATCTCGAAGAACCTGCTTGTCTGCTGTATTGATCAAGAAGGAAGGCGCTGTGCACCAGTTCCATCGGAGCAGAAGCCTTGCTAACCTAAAAGAGTATTCGGATTTTGGAATGGTTGATGGGAGTGATACTTTTGTGTAGTTGGGCTGGCTATCCTCCCATGGGGTTAAAGGCCGGGGGACTGGAGGATGTGCATAGAATCTGTCTCTCAGCCCGTTTTTTTATGGATGGATGCCCAAGGCTGGTTTCTCTCTTTTCTTGTAGCTTTGCTATTTCCTTTTTTTTTTGGTTCTCAGCTTTAACTGGAGGAGGAAGGATTCAATTAGAATGCAGATCAGGTAACTTTGTTATGCAGTTGGTGCTCCCGTTATACACTGTCTGTCGATACACTCTGCTTGGATTGTTTAGCAACTAGACGAGGAGCAAAATATCTATCCCAAGTAGAATAGGATCCAGCCATGATTGGTGGGGGTGGCATGGAGTGACCTGCTTCTGGGTTGGTTGTTGTAAGTAGCTTTGGGGGAAAGGAAATGAATGAATGAAAATGACTAATTATGGATGCTGTACCTCTGGCCTGTGAGAAGTTTTATTCGCCTCTCTGTGATGACTGTGCAGCCCTCGTCCGAAAGTGGGGGCAGTGCATGTGGGAGTAGCAGCACCAGCATCTGTTTCGATTTCTGTGGATGGGCAAGGCGCCGTGCTCCATATCATGGGGATAGAAAGATATGTGTGTGTTGAAGCTGTAGGTGAACACACGTGCCTGTGCCCATCGCCGTTCGACGGGCAAGGTTGAAAAGTATGTTGGAGTTAGGAGCACTATCAAGCACAGGCAAGTTTTGTTGTAAAAAAAATAAAAATAAAAAAGCACAGGCAAGTTTTGTTTGGTCTTTTGACGCTTTCCCTGTCCCAAGTGGTGCTCCTCCTCGGCAGCCAGCTTGGGTTTTGGTGGTGGCGACATGTGACTGAATTCGCTGCAGGATCGATCGTTGTCCAACACAGGCCAGGCCAGCGGGTAGAGAAGCTGCTTTTACTACCTGGCGAGCAAGGCGGGCAGGTAGGTCATCGCGAAATCTTGTAAGCGGACAGGCATTGGCCCGGTGGTCCTTGTCGATCGCGGAGATAATTGCCGTGGAATGGATGGATTGGGAGGGGAGAGATGGCAGCGTTTCTTGGTCCCTTCTAGCAGGCGTGCGTGTAATAAAAATGGGCGGCGTCGCGAGGAGCTGCTGCTCCACGTCACCATGTGAGGATGTGGCTGCTGTGCCTCCCGGACGCTGTCGATGCCGTGGCAAAGGGAGTGATGATGGATGTTCCCTGCAAGTTACTACAGATTCTGCCCAACGTCGACGTGCGCCCGCTAATCATCGTCGGTTTGGCTTTCGCACGAGTTGTGTGGACTGGGGGAGAAAACAAGTCCTTTTCATCTCGTGAATGAACACAGAAACAGAGGCCAGTAGCCTGGATGGCTGTGGTCAAAGCTTTCAGTTAACCTTCCACTCGCGCAGTTTTCCGTCGTCAGGCGTTTGTTTCGGATTAGGCTGTGATGACCTCTTCTGGTTCGGTGTATCCTCCTCTGTTTCCGTGTGAAGTTCGTCATGCTGGCTTCCTTGACCCCTTGCCGCTCCGGCGCTGGGGCCGCCGTCCGTTTAGTTGGAGCAGCCAGCACCCTGTTTTCAGCCGGTGACTCGGGCTTCATGTTGCGTCAAGGCCAACGTTATCAGCAATAGGACAAGTTTGTCCAGCTCTAGCCTCTAGCCCATGAAAACCACGTGTATCCATGACCATAGTCACCGTTTCGTCATGTTGGGACGGAATCCCAAACACTGAAGTGTGGTCAAAACTATGAGCTTGCCGAGTAGACATTACAAAAAAAATGAAAAAAAAATCATAGTTTCAATGGACAAGATAGTTTCTTTTCTCAATCATGTGTCTTTTATATCTTCTATCTTCGTTGTCGTGTAGACAGTTTCTTATGTAAGAAACTAATACCTTCTAGCTCTTCTTTAATTCTAATGCTGTATCACAATTTTGTTTAGTTGGCACTCTAATTGATGGCAACAGAAATCATTCTAGTTTCTGGTTGGCACTGTCCTTATAGAGTGAGTGTATGAATGATCCGGGCTACTAAATCATTATCCAATGGTTGCATTGTTTTTCTACTTATACACATGCAATAAATCTGCAGAAGATTATTGTGGGTTTTAGCGGAGGCAAACTTGTGGGTTTTAGCGGGGTACAGGCACCTATGCGCTCTGCTGCCGCTTGTTAGAGCAAACACGTCGCAAATAGAAACAATGTAATAGGTCCGCAAATATTCCGGCTCACTATCGTCTAGGTTCCATTACCGAGGAGAGTTGTAACCATGACACTCTGCTTTTATTTAATGAAACACGTGAAGCTTAGGCACGTTCGTGAAAAAAAAAACTGCAGAAGATACCTGGCAAGTCATGACAAGATAATATTTCCTCTATCCCAAAAAGACATGTCACTTTAAAATTCAAAAGTCTGTCTCCCAAAGCAGACCATTTATGGACAACTAATGTTGGAAAGTTTTGGTGACTGGGTCACTCAAGATGGCCATAGTTGCTCTATCATGGAGACGTGGAGTAGATTATGCTCGGAGTTGTGTACCATTGCAAGTTGCACAACATTTTTATTGTTTCTTTTCCATTCCATGAATCAGGTAGGTACCGATTGTACTGAGTAGGCAGACGTATTAAAGTATTGTAGTACTATCGTATCACTCCTAACTCTTTCATTAATAACAGCTTGATCCTTTAGTAATTAGTAACAGCCCACTTACTCTGGCTTGTATTGGCAAGTAAGTAATGAACGATCACTACTATACAGATAACTGTAACAATGGTCTCCTTTTCTGTTTTTAACGGTTTATGTAGTGAATATCTTAGCAGCCAGAAACGTGGAACATGATCACATTCCTTGTTTAGGGAATGTCCACGCCCCCGATTCGAAAACATTTACGTTCTCGCGTTATAAAATGACACCCCAAGTTCTCGTTCCATTTTGGGAATATGGCTGCTAAGGTCAATATGCCATTGCTGCCACCACAACAAACGAACACATGCAACGGCTCAACTTTCTGTTAGGCAGTGTTTGGGTCGAGGAACTAGGACGTCTCAGGTGGGGTATCCCACTTTGAGATGGTGTCTGTTTCTGAGACCAGCAGGGTCAAAGAAGTCTCACTAGAAAATATGCTAACTCTGTGACTCATGTCACTCTTTTTTTAAGAACAGAGTCGTCCCACCTAGGATGAGTGTTCATTTGCTCGAGCCCGAGTGAATGCGGGCAGGCTCCACCACCGACCATGTCACGCGGGTGAGCTCCGTCACCATCCATGCCACATGAGCGAGCTCCGCCTCTAGCCCCACATGTCAGGTGGTCGATCCCACATTTGTTGTCTACAAACCATATTGAAAACAGGGGCACTCCTGTCCCCTTCTACAAAACACTACTCGTAGATGAGATTGTCCTGTCTCTGAAGTCAAAGCTAGGACCATTCCACTCTACCTTGTCTTCCGACCAAACGCTAGTTTACTAACTCGGTTGCCTCTCAAGCGTGCACAGAGGCATGGCGGGCATTTTCCTCCTCTAGAGCCCGTTGTCCGAGCAAATAACCATGTAAAGTCATGTTAGATTTTGCTTTCATAGGGATTTAACAAACCATTTCTCTCTAAACAAACGGGAACTATTCTAGTACATACTCATTTCAAATTAAGTATTTGGTTTGAGGAATCAAACCATTTTAAATGGAGTAATGCAAAATGGGTCCATTTCTTAAATTTAGTGGAATGACCTCATTCATTACACTAGTACTAATTATAAGCTTGTGAGGAATGAGATGATAAAGGATCAACTCATTTCCTAAACCAAACAAAAAAATAGATAGCGAAATGATGATAGACCACTTCAGCCCATAAAAAACACCCCCTTTATAAATCACTTCTCTACTAAAAAAATTGTGACAAATCTCCTCTTGGATGAGGCACTTAAAACATCACCCTTCCAGTTTCAGTTGGTGGAGAGGAGAGAGTCACGCGATGGGAATGGGATTGGGGCACCATAATGCCCGCCATTTCGTCATAGCATCTCCAATAGTTACTTATTTTTTCCTTCTAAAAACATACAGTTTCCAAACTCCTAAAAAAATATTGGGAGGAAAAAAAGGAGGTCATCTCCAACCGTTTCCAAAAATTAGCTTCCAAAAAGTCAAATTTGACCTACATCAATTTTTTGCAGCTTTTTTTTTCTTTTGTCGCGGGACTGTATAGGGGCATGCCAAACCCTTTCTCATGCCGCGATCTCCCTACCGCCGCCGCCACCGGGCCACCCTAGCCAGCTTGCTGCCGCCTAGACCAGCCGGCTGCAACGACCTCCCAGCCAGCTGCCACCACCTCTCAGCCGGCCGCTAGGCAAGCAGAGACGGCCACCAGGCAAACAGCAGACGGCCACCAGGCAAGCAGCAGCTTCGCCTTGCGCCAGCAAACAGGAGCATGCAAGCAGGCGTGTAGCCGGCCAAGAGCATTACTTGAATACACATATACACAGGAGCAAATGGTACTTGAATATAGTTTCGTATCGCGCCAGAGCTTCTCGTTGCCCTCCGTCGACTGCCTGCGGCTGCGGCTGAGGGCCGTGTCGATGCTTGGCACCCTCGGCCTCGCCGGCGGCGCCCACCACTCGGGCTCGTGTAGGCACGCGACGCTGTCGGTGGAGGAGATGAAGTGCTACAACGACCACGCCGCTGAAAACGAGACACCCAGGCAGCAACTGCGGGAGGACGCGGATGCATGTGACATGCCAATGTCGCCGGCCACCGGCGACATGCCAGAGCTTTCCGGCCTTATCCGTGCCCGCATCATCGTGTTCCAAGAGAAGATCGAATGGAGGTGAATCATGGGCCGCGACACCAAGTTGTCGCCCCTGTGGCCGCCGGGAGGCGAGTGGGTACCTCACGAGCCTCCGCGGCGTGCGCAAGAGTTCAAGACGTTCGTGTAATTCACGAGGCTCCGCGGCGGCGGCGGTGGCGGTGGAAAGGAGAGACTCGCGGCAAAAGATGGAGCGGGAAGATGGACTCCACGTGAGAACGCCATATCCGCGTGTGGCTTCCTCTGCACAAAGTTATGTGTAAAGGGAGGGAATTTCTCGTGCTAAAAGATTAAAAAGATAGAATAGGGCCTCGTTTAGATTGCGAAAAATTTTTAATCCGATGAATAGTAGCACTTTCGTCTTATTTGACAAATATTGTTCAATCGTGGACCAACTAGGCTCAAAAGATTCATCTCGTGATTTCGAACTAAACTGTGCAATTAGTTATTTTTTTACCTACATTTAATACTCTATACAAGCGGTTAAAAATTAATGTGATGAAGAGAGAGAGTGAAAAAACTTAAAATTTGGATGGCATCTAAACAAGGCCCAGGAAAGTGTCGGAGATGCTGTCAGGCCGAAAAACCGAAAAGGGTACCGAACCACCGACCCCCCTGACTCAGAGCTAGAGCGGTCCATGGTTTGATTGTTTGGACCAGATAAAACGCCCCTGTTCTCGCCGGAAACAGAGGTGACCACAGACCACCGCCCGCCCAATTGCAAAGGTGGTACGGCCTACGGCCCTGCAGCACACGGGACGGGCAGTGCCCCACCACATCCACGGCGACCGGACCCCGCCTCCACCGCGGCATGCAAGGACGCATCGGATGCCGCAACAGCAACGGGGACCCTTCGCGGCGGAGACCACCACCAGCACTCCAGCAGCAGGCCAGCAGCAGCCTCTGATTCCAGTCAGTGTCAGTCTCTCGCTGTTGTCGCTTGGACCTGTCTGCAGCTCCGCCGCGGCGGCAGGCTGCAGCAGTGCAGGGCAGGCCAGTGGGGGAGGCCGGACCGCCGGAGGCGGGCGGTGGAGCCCTTGCAAGCAACCAACCTCTCCTCTCCTATCCACTGCTGACTCACCTGACTGGTTACTGTACTGTGCGTTTGTTTACCAGTAGGGGTAAACTTGCAGCAGTGGCGTCGCCATCAATGTGCACAGAATTTCATAGGCGCAGCGCGGCAGCAGCTCGTAGCACGGCCGCCTGTCTGCCTGTCTCAGTCTGTCTGTCTGTCCATGTACGGGCCCGTGATCGCGTTCAATGCACTTGGCACTTGACATGGCTGCCTGCCTGCCTGCCAAAACCATGGAGGAAAGGAAACGGAAAGGAAATTCAAGTCCAGGAGAGGCGAATCTTGCCACACCTCCTTTTGTAGCTAGTCACACACACAGGCCTCTTCTTCTACCCAGGCACAGGCGTGTGCTCTTCTTGTACCAGGAAATTTGAGGAAACAAAGACTGCAGCGGATCAGAGCAAAAATGCAAAGAACCGTAGTGCAGCCGCACAACCTCTCGTCGGTCAGCGCGACTCCACTGGACCGATCGCAGAGCATGTAGCCGCCAGTAACAGCAGCGGAGATCGCCATTGACTGCAGCGAGGATCCGGCACGGCGAGTCGTCGACGACGAGAGGAGCTGGAGCGAACCAGCACAGGCTTCGGCTGGTCTTCCACGACCACACGAGCTAGCGAGCGAGGCCGGTGGCGAGAGCAACGAGCAAAGCCTTGCGACGGCAGTGATGACTGCGGCGCTATATATGCGCGCCCTAGGCCCTTCGAGGGCACCGCTGTCCTTCTCGCTTTTCAGCGACAGGACGATCATTCGGCGCATCTCTCCTCGGGAAACGCTAGTGCGCATGTCAACGTCTGCGTAGCTAGCTCTAGCTCCTTGCTGTTGATAGCTGTCCCTTGACTGCCATCCAATGATCCAACCAGCCTGTAGTGTCGTAGTCGTACATAACATAGTACAACGCCAGCCGTAGATACAGTCACACAGACAGCAAGATCGGAGAGAACTGCGATGCTAGTAGCAGCACAGTATCTGTAAATTCTGTTTCCTCGCAGCTGCGTGCTATGGTTATGGATCAACAAAAATTAGGCTACCACTGTGATTTTGTCTTTGTGTATGTAAATGGATGAATAGGAGTGTAGTTAGGAAAGTATGAAATAAAGTCTCTACCAGTAAATTTGTGTACAATATATGGTTACGGCAGGGGTTCTAAATGTATGTACAGGTATGTGTACACATACGAAAGATCTACCAAGATCTTAGATCTCGGGCCGCACTAGATCCTGGAAGGACAGGGTCCACCGCTCAGGAATGGGGCCAGGCACCGCTAGGCCCACGCAGAGCGAGATGCTACTACGGGCCGGGCCCACCAGCTGCGCAGCTGTAGCGTTGACATGTCGTCAGCTTTCTGCTTGCGCGGCAGAGGGCGACGCGGCGGGCCCCGCAGTTCTGTCGCGATAAGGTGTGGTGGTTGGGTTGAGGTTGATGGGCCACAGAGGCGGCGCAGCTTGGTGGGGTCACCGGGCCACCGTGGGACCGGTCGCGTGCCTCCCTAGGCCCGTTCTCGCGCTCTCTCCAGCGGTCCGGCCGGTCGCCGCCGTGAAAAGTGGTGGCCGTCCTGTGTGGGCGGCCGTAGTGTGCAGTACTCGCTCCGTCTCAAAAACACAGTTGTTGTAGGACTGGGCACGCAAATTAAGGTTGGCCCTTTAGTTGCCCAAATTTAGAAATTTGGGTTACTGTAGCACTTTCGTTTTTATTTGGTAAATAGTGTTTAATCGTGGACTAATTAGGCTCAAAATGTTCGTCTCGCAATTTCTAACCAAATTGTGCAATTAGTTTTTTTTCGTCTACGTTTAATGCTCTATGCATGTATCGCAAGATTCGATGTGATGGGTACTGTAGTACTTTTTTTGGATTTTGGGGGTGGGAACTAAACACGCTCTTAGTTGCCCAAACTTGGCGCCGCCGAAATTCATGTAGTGTACTGTAGCATTTCGTTTGTATTTGGTAATAATTGTTCAATCGTTGACTAATTAGGCTCAAAACGTTCGTCTCGCAAAGTACAACCAAACTATATAATTAGTTTTTGATTTCGTCAACATTTAGTACTCCATGTATGTACCGTAAGTTTGATGTGACGGAGAATCTTCTTTTTGCATAGTGCTAAAGTTTGGATGTGGGGTAACTAAACACACCCTTGGTGAAAAATTACTAGTACTATGCGCCCAAGGCAAGCAGGACAAAAATAGTCAAGCACGCTGTAAACGACTTTATCCGGGCATCAGTTGGTCCAGACGCATGATTAGACGCCGCCCGAACGGAAATCAAAGGGCAAATGCTCTCAAATCAAAGAAAAAGAAAGGAAACTGAAGCTGGAATTAATATCCAGTGCCGTCTGATAAGTGGGCGGGCAGGACAAAATTCCAAGCGACGGATAACGGTCGATTCGTAGCATCGGATATGAGAAACCAACTTGTGCTTCTCTTCTCCTAGCCGTCGTAGCCCCCCTAGCTAGAATATCGGCGAGGTCGCAGGTGGACTGGCGTGCCGCCGCCGTCTCTGCTGACTCGATCGTGTCCCGGCCGGCGACCCCTGCTATACGACTTCGCTGGATGGAGTGGAGAAGCGCGTCGCCACGTCGTCGGATCGTCCGCAAGGACCAGGCGTCCAGACTGTTCGATCGGTCGACTTCTCCTCTCCGGTGTCGACGAAAACGGCGTACAGCACGTCGTCGTTTTGCTTGCAGTTCATGCCAGCCTCCTGCAGGTGCATGCGTAGCTTAGGGCCCGTTGGAGAACGAGCGCGTAGCTCAGTGGCTAGCTTCTCTGGTGTGAGAGCTGCCCGCCAGAGTTCGATCCCTGAGGATCGCAACTCTGGTGTCTCACCGGGGTGCGTCCCAAAATAAATTTCGTTGCTTCCGCGTGGTGCTACAATGGGATCGTGACGTATCCGTTGCCTATGGAATCGTTGGATTTTGGTGATCTCGACAAGGACGCGACCTTTTAGATCTGAGTGTAGTTGTAGGTTTATTTGTACACGGGTAGTGTGAGTAGCGTGCATGTGTTGAGTGGGCGTGCGTGTGTACAAACAGATGCTACAGCTGTACCCAGAGGAGAGGCAACCAAAAAAAAAAAAGCTTAGGGCCCGTTTGGATTGCTCTAGATTGTGCAGTCTGGCTTCTAGAATCTACAAGAGCATCCAAACAGCTCAGCTTTTTTAGCAGCTTATAAAATCTAGAGAGTTCAGATTGTTACAGTCTGGCAAGCTGATCCAACCTAGCTTCTTGCAGCTTCTAGATGTTAAAAGACAATTCTACCCTTCCCTGCTTTTATCATAGGCACAAAGAGTGAGGGCATTTTAGTAATTTCACTTTGTATTGTAGCTTGTCCCAAATTTTGAAAGCTATGAATTCAAACAGGCTACCATTCCAACTTTTAAAATCTGTCTTATAGTAATCCAACTTTCAAAAGCTAGCTTCCAGAATTTGGGTGGGATCCAAGCGCAGCCTTAGCTCGGCACCTCCGTTCGGCTAGCAGTTAAGGGCCTGTTTGGATTCTACTGGATTACAGAAGCTTACTTCCAGAATCTACCAGGGTTTCCAAACAGCCATAGCTTTTACTCAGTTTTTATACTGTAATTTGGAGCATCCCAGATTCCACAATCTAGGAACAGCAAAAGACAATTCTGTCCCTCACTATTTCTCTGTCCACTATGTTAAAAAAACAAGGAATGAGGGCATTATGGTAGTTTTGCTCTATAAAACACCTTACCTCAACTTTTAAAAGCTATGGATCCAAACAACCTACCAATTCATATTCTATAATCCAGCTTTCAAAAGCCAGCTTTTATAATTCATGGGATATGCAAACAAGGCCTTACTTGGGCAATCGGGTCATGTTTCCGGCCGTGTGTTCATTCGCGCCTGTCCTCCTCGCGCGGTTGAAAATCATGCCCCGCCTGTAGAAAAAAAAAAGAAACTAGGAAACTACGAGTAGTTTGAACTTTGAACAAGCATGTGGTCTACGCTGTCTGCTGCATACATACAGTACATGTTGTTTGATTCTTCGTCAAGGTTGGAAAACGAAAGGATGTACGGTACTAGGTCGAAAGGAGCAGCATCATTTGGTAAGCTAAGACAACAATGACGCGCGTACCGCGTACGTAGAACAACGTCCGCGTCGATCCATATCCATCCAGGCCACAGAAAGCTCTCCATGCATGATTGATTGAGACCTCTGCCTGATCCTTAGGGGAAACGCCGCGAGCCCTCTGCCTGATCCGCGCCGTGCCGCCGTCCAATGAGACCGGAAAGAGTGATCGCACGGTCGCTATCCATATATGATATATCCCACCAGGATCTTATCGCGGCCGTCACGACTCCACGACCTCAAGGGCACCACACCCTCCGTGATCGGACCACCGTTTTGTCACCGCACCATGCCACGCCGACCAACGACAACGACGGCGGAGTAGGTCCGTTTGGAATTTGGATCACATTAACAACCAGATCGTTAGCTAGTCTAAGTAAAATTTAGAGAGAGAAAAAATAAATCTCTACTCCCTCCGGTCCAAAATAAATAACATTTTAGCTATGAGTCATAACTAGTTTGTCTAGATTCATAGCTAAAGCTAAAAATCTATTTGATGCAAAAAAAAATTAAGTCCTAAATAAACTTTTAAAAATCATACCTAAAGCTAAAAATCTAGTTTGTCCTCTAGTTAAACTTTTCTAAGTTTGTTTGACTATATATATATATATATATATATATATATATATATATATATATATATATATATATATATGTGTGTGTGTGTGTGTGTGTGTGTGTGTGTGTGTGTGTGTGTCTTTAAATAAGTTAACTATGAAAGTATACTTAATGATATTTATTATGCTTCATAAATATTAGTGTTTTAAATATATCTGACTAAAATTTTTAGAAGTTTGATCCTTAAGGAATGGCACCAAGATACTTATTACTATATCCATCCTATAATAAATCAATTTCTTGAGTTATCTTTTAAGTAAAATTCCTTAAAGTTTTATGGAATTTATAAAGAAAAGAATGCCCAGATTTATGACACCAAATTAGTGTCATTAGATACACCATAAACTATATTTTCCTAATATGTTTATTTGATGTCATAAAGATTTATGTATTTCTATAATTTTGATCAAATGTGAAAAAGATTATTAAGGCAACTTTATAATTTTATTTATTTAGGAGGGAAGGAATATTTTGAAACTGAGCAAGTTGTATAAAACTTACCCTATGTATCGACCTACTGGGAAGTGCTCTGTACGTCCTAAAATAATTGCACTTTTATGGTTCAAAAACTTGTCCCATAATAAAAACATTTTTAGCTTATGGACGATTTAGATGCTAGAAAACCTTAGTACATATTTTGATAAGGGCATATATGGATTTCACACTACTTGATCTTTCCCACATACTTAAGAAGTGCTTTTTATTTTGGGATAGAGAGAGGAGACTAGGCATCTATGTCATTGGTTGTTTCACTAACGCTGATTGCTCCAAGTGAGGGCTCACAACGTCCTACTGCGTGCTGCCACTTCGCTAATTGATCCTGCAGCTGGGCCTAGGCTCTCGGGCAAAGGTTGTTGTCAGTGGCGGAGCTCGACCAGAAATTTAGGTGGGTCCAAACTATAGACACAAATTTTTAATCACATCAAATTTTTAATCGGCATATCCCATGTGCAGTGGTGGAACCAGGGGCCATGCCCCCCCTTCTCCCACACACACACATAGAAGAAATGTTTTAATACCCTTAAAAATATTTTAATTTACAACGCATCAAGCCATCATTTCACTTATTTTTTATCATAATGTTATGATTTTTCGTTATGAATACGAACTACGTATGTAAAAATATTAAAATGCTATTGAGACATACATTTATGTATATGTTTATTATATTTAGAGGTGTCATCATATTTGTTCGGTCTTCTTTAATCAAAATTGATGGTTCTACAATTGTCGATATGCATCTTTTTTCCAGGCATCCTTTTCCCCCCGAAATATATTAAGCTTTTAATCCTAGCAGTGACAAGTGATATCTATCTCGCGAAATCGTGAGACAGATGCACAACATGTGCATCAGTGATCGGTCTACGCCTGCCGGTCCGGTCCCTGTCCGATCGAGAGTAGTTAGCACGTAAACGATGTGAAGAGGCATGTGTTCCCGGTGCGCCGGTGTTCTCTCTGTCTGGTCTCTACACTACTGCTGGTCCACCGCGGTTGGGTTCTCCATTGTTTGATCCACGACGTAGAGGAAGAGAGGTGAGGGGAGGATGCCTAACCATCGTCCACGAATGACTAAAGGCACCCACAATGGCTGACTCTTGAACTAGCTCTAAGCATTTTTTTATATTTTAATAGAAAAAAGAGAAAAGTTAACTCTTGATTAAGAGCTAAGTTCTTGCACATATTTTAAGGTTACATGAGAGTGTCATGTGAGGCTATCCATGTTAAAAACTACTCCCTCAGTCTAAAAAGACCATAGTGGTAGGCAGGGACGGACCTACAGGGTATGCAGGGTGGGCCACCGCATACCCTGGGGTCCGCCAGTTATAGAAATATGTAGAAATTTTCAATGTAAAAAAATTGCATAAATTTTTTTTTGGTTTACCGAATTGCATAAAAAAATTTTTTTGCTGTGTATATTCAGAGGTAAAAATCTAGGTCCGTCACTTGTGGTAGGACTATGCACGCAAACAAATACAAAGGGGAAATTACTTAAATGCTTTTGTAGTCTGTGCGCAAATCTTGCAGGACCTGGATTATTTTAGGGGAATATCCGAAGGACAGGGAGGTGCCGGAGTGTGATGGCCAAAACTTGTGGAGGGGAGAGTATCCACGTGCATGCAGCGATCTTTTTTTTATGGGAGACCATGGAATATGCTCTACAGGAGTGGGTCCTACGGGCATGATAACCAATTTGAGCCACCGATGCATGCATACGGGACGGAGGAAGCATGTGTTTAGTTCGCGAAACGAAAATTTTTAGATGTCATATTTGATGTTTTGGGATGTTGGAAGAGGTTTTCAGATACTAATAAAAAAAACTAATTACATAGCTCACCTAGAAACTGCGAGACGAATTTATTAAGCCTAATTAATCCATCATTAGCGTATGGTAGTTACTGTAGCACTTATGGCTAATCATGGACTAATTAGTCTTGAAACATTTCTATCGTGATTTCCAACAAAACTATGCAATTAGTTTTTTTTTTGTCTATATTTAATACTCTATGCATATGTCGTAAGATTCAATGTGATAGTTTGGGATGAAAAATTTTTGAACTAAACCAGACCGTAGGATTATCGGAGAAGTTAGCTTTGACCTAATACTAACTCCTACCGTTGCCGTGCTGCTCGGCGTCGTGAACTTGATCCGATGCCCTCGGCCCATCGCAGCTCGCCCTCGGGGCTCGGGCTAGGGCAGTCGGATCATCTGCAGGCAGACAACTGCCCACATGACACTGCACACGCATAACGCGTGCATGTCCCCACCTGCCGCAGGCCACAGCATCATATCGTACGCGTTGGATTCTGCAACGATGGCCCGTCTGACCGAGCGGGCCCCATCGGCTGTATGGGGCTGTTCTCTGTTCCATCTTCCTTCTTCCAAGCGTAGCTGGTGGAGCTGGAGCCCAGCAGCCCGCCCCAAATAGGCGACCCGGCTCCTGTTGCTATTGCTTACCAGTAGCGTAGAAAACCTTACCTGCAGTAGCAGTACTACTAGGAGTACTCCGTACTGACCAAGCTCGTGCAGTCTTGTTATCGTGCCGGCGCCGGTGCGCAGATTTTATTCACAGCAGCGTGTGTCAACCACCATCCTGTACCGTACGGGCTCGTGATGGTATTGAATGCACTCCCTTGCCGAGGCCCGAGAGTGACCAGTGGACCCCGGTAAAAATAATGCATCCATCCAAGAACCTGGAGCCTGCCAAGTTTCTTTGAAGAGTGGTATGATGCTACAAATTAATTCACCTCTAAGCACTTCAACACTTACTAGTATTTATACGAGGTATTATGTCTGAATAAGTTAATCTCTAAAGTTGACTTAAGTCCCAACTTACTAGTAACTTGTATGCGCAACAATCAACTCGTATGTGCCACTGCCCCTCCCTCCCCCCTCGGCCGGCCTCGTCCACCATTGACGACTAGCAGCACCCCACCGGCGGTCACACTGCCCAGCAACCACCTCCGCCCTCCTCTAAACTAAATCGGAGGAAGACCTCGCCCCCGTCGTGGCGTCATTGACTTAGGCAACCAGACGTTTTCCACGGTTCCATCGTCGCTGGTCGAAACATCACCACAACCGGTCCGAACACCGCCCCAAGCCTCTCCTTCTAAGGTCTTATTTGGATGCACATGTATTTATCTCAATCCACATGTGTTGAAGTGGATTGAAGTGAAATTAAACTAAATTTCATTCCAATCCACTCCAACACATATGGGTTGAAGTGAATACACTTGCATCTAAACAAACCCTAAGTCGGAAGGACGGTGGAGATTCCCCGCCATAGCTTCGAGCCCTAATTCCAGCAGCTGCGCAAGAAGACATGTGTCGCCAATGTTTGCATCGCGCATGTGCGTAGAATAAAGATTGTGTGTTTTGCGCCTCCTATGCCGCTTGATCGCAGTCGACCGGTCCACGTTTACACGGTGAGCCGGCTACTGCTGTGTCGTGCATGGGACGTACTATACGTGGCAATAACGTGTGGTCTAGTAGCTTGTATACGACACATGTTTCTCGAGATAAATAAAACCGGAAGAAGATGTCAGAATTCATGATCACGTTCATCGACCAACCACAACGCAAAAGGATCGCTGTCCGAAGCCGTTAACTAATTAACTTGACCATGACGGCCGTCGGCCGGACCGCATGCATGCCGTGGCTAGGCAAGGCTCAACGCGACGACGACGACCCACGACCCAACAGGATCCCTGATCCGCGCCGTCCAATGGGAAGCCCGCCGACGTGGCTGATCGCACGGTGGCCGCCGAATCCATCACCGCGCGATCCTATCGATCTCGCGGCAGCTTGCGTCACGGGCCCCACCGCCGCGCAATTATTGCGGACCCCGCGGTCCAATCTTGTGCCAGGGGCCCGCCCGCCATCTTGTCCGGAGCTGTGGCTCTGACTGTGCGGGGTGTGGGGCTCGCGACGCTGCCGTGTTGAAGAGATGCCAGTTCTGGCCCTCGGGACCCACCTTGCTCCTTGCTGGACATATATGTGGGCCCGCTTGGTGGTAGCGGTCGGGGGACCAGGACCAGAGCGAATGACGAGTGGGGCTGTGTTTAGTTGAGTGAATTTGGATTTTGGGGCTACTGTAGCATGTTTGTTTTTATTTGGCAAATAGTGTTCAAACATGGACTAATTAAGCTCAAAACGTTCGTCTCGCAATTTCCCACCAAACTGTGCAATTAGTTTTTCTTTTCGTCTACATTTAATGCTTCATGCATGGGCCGCAAACATTCGATGTGACAGGTACTATAGCAACTTTTTGGAAGTTTGGGTGTAACTAAACAAGGGCTGGTTCAGTGGACAGGTTACGTAGCTGGGAGCCTGGGACTGGGATTTTTTTTTTAACACACGAGGGAGTGTCCATAATACTCTTAACAAGAAAGGTGAGGCGCTGTGCAGGAGCCCGCGCTCGAATCGTGGGCGGGCTGCTTGAGTCTCTGCTCAGCTGACCAACCAAGCCCTCGCTCAGTTCTCCTGGAATGGGATCTTCTGCTCGTTGATCGGCTGTTAGCCAACTTTTCCTACACAACGCGATTTGCATTTTTTTTTAAAAAAGAGCATTTTATTTTAATTTGCCACAGTACTAGTACTCACAGTACTACTCCATTTGAACCAAATTAAATTTACTTTAGTGTCTAGCACACCTGATAATTGCCCAGTCGGGCCTGCCATTTGGGCACATATGCTCACACGACGTGATGTGGGCTCAAAGGCTCATCAAACGTGCCCTGCCCTTCTCTCTCTGTGAACGGTACTCCCCACGGCCTCAAAATGTCAACGGGGAATTCCCCGTCGGGGTTACTGCCCCATCCCATCCCCGCGGGGGCAAATTTTCCTCATCCCCATTTCCGTGAAGGCTTGTGGAGAGCACTTCTTCCCCATCCTCATCCCCGCGGGGATCCCCATCCCCGTATCACTAGTATACATGACAGCAAAATAGGCACTTAGCAAAGCAAGACAATATTTCAAATTCACCATCAGTGCATCACCAACTAGGAATCCAGCATAGTTTGCTTGGCACAACAGCACAAAAGTAGCACCATAAGTTTACAAGTTCATGGGCTCATCACAAATAGGCATTACAACAAAAAATGACAAGTTCATAACAATCTTGGAAGCAAACACTAAGGAGTGATACAACGGCCCAGCAACAGCCAACTTTTGTCTTCAAAGTTCAAACAAGTGCCAGTCCCTATATCCAACAACCAGCAAAATAAATACAATCAGTCAAGTATGAGTCAACAAAGAGACTAAAGTATTTATCAATTTCAGTTTTACACTTTACCTCAATCCCATCTTGGATCTCTTGAAGACAACTCCAAAAGCTAGCAGTTTCACCATTGTCTTCGCCTACAAAAAAGCATTAGGAGAATTAATTTAGAACCATGACATTTGTAGAATGTATGGAGTATATCACAAATGGGACAGCACGAGTACCTTGGTATTTGTTTCGCAGCCAGTTCTGTAAACACATTAAAGCCTCCAGGATATCTGAATTAAGCCTACTGCGGTGATCACTAAGAACACGTCCACTAGTGCTAAATGCAGATTCAGATGCAACTGTACTAACTGGGATGGCAAATATATCTCGTGTTACCTTCCTCAATATGGGATAACGTATCCCAACTACCTTCCACCAATCAAGAATCTTGAAGTTTTCTGTCTCAATTAGAACAAACTCATCTTCCAAGTACATTTCTAGCTCTAATTTGAATCTAAATTTTGTTGGCCTTCTACTAGCAACACGTGCACTCATTACAGACAATACACCCGAACTGGAAAGTGGAGGAGCTGAGGATTCTGTATTATCTTCATCCTCTTCCACTTCATACTCCTTCATCAAATCATACAGAGAGTTTCTAATCTCAGTAACTCTCTCTGTACCCTCTTCATGTGAGTGACCAGCGAGGGTTTCAATGAACCCAAGGAGGAAGTCGGTCTTAAACCGGGGATCTAAAATGGTGGTCAATCCCATTGGTCCTTGAATCTCCTTTCAATACTTATTAAACTTCTCATTCATTTCAAACAACATTTTCTCTATAATGGGATTGCCACATACACTCCATTTTCTGATTTGCTCTTTAGCCTCACAGATTTTAAGAAGATGAATATTGGCTGTCACATAATTTGTCCTAGAAAATACTGTTGTAATGTCATTAAACAACTTGAGTCTACCAACTACCTCTCTACAAAAATCCCATTCTTCCTCACTAGGTGCACAATCATACAACTTGTCAACAATTGATGCACGACTAAAAACAGCTTTGTAAGGCATTGCAATGCTAAGCATCTTGAAGGTAGAGTTCCACCTAGTCTTGCAATTAAGGCCTAACTTGTGTTCCAATTTTACTTTGACATGTTTAGCAATTTCTTCAAATTTCTCTATTCTTTTAGGTGTGGCTGTCCAATAGGCAACACTCACGAATTTTTGCAATTGAATCCTTTATCACCTCTAAACCATCCCTCACAATCAAGTTTAGAATATGGGCAGCACAACGCATATGCAACAGTTTTCCATCCAACATTAGCTTTGATTTGCCTATCTTCTTGATAAGTTCAGGGATTACCTTGTCATTAGTGCTACAGTTATCAAGAGTCAAAGTCAAGATCTTTTCATCTAAGTTCCACTCCACCAATGCTTCATAGAACACTTCACTGATAACTTCAGCTGTGTGTGGAGCTGGGACATAGATAAACCTGCAAATACATGACAACAACAATATTTTATCAAGGCAATAAACTGAATATGATGGCAGCAAGAAATAAAATCAATTTCTCTAAGTGCCCATGAATCATCAATGAAATGAGCTGTAATAGCCATGTACCCTCTTCTTTGGTTATCCGAGGTCCAGAAGTCAGTAGTAATAGCAACTCTTGACTTAGTTCCAGCCATGTAGGATAGTGCCCTTTTCTTTTCTTCCACATATGTATTCATAATATCCTTCCTAAAAATTACAGCAAGAAAAGGTAAAAAAAAATAGAATAAAACTTTAGTGCAAACACACACACAAATGACAGCTAGGTAGTGCCAAACATTACCTAATAGTGTTTCTAGTCATCATCTTGAATAATGGTTGTAGTGCACTCACAAACCTTCGAAAGCCAGCATGGTCAACAATACATAAAGGATACTCATGTAGTACAATCATGGCAGCAAGCTCCTTCCTAGCAATTTCTGGATCAAATGTGTAATTCTTCACTAATATTTTTCCTCCTTTGGAACCGAACCTCAAGGCTAATTGTTCAAGTGTCTTCTGCTGACCATTCAGCTTGATCTTTTTAAGTGTGCAGATTTTCAAAATGATCATGTAGATGCCTTGTCCCATTTGTTCTTTTCCCTCCAAGCTGCTTGTGGCAATGAAGGCATTGAACATTCACAATACCACAGACTTTGACCTTCTTGAAATCATTCTAAACAACAACAGAAGTCAGCTTTCTCTTAGTGCCAAAGTCCATGTCTTCGGGCTCATCACCATTAATTTGTATCGACTCAGAATCATTAACAGATTCAGTTTGTTGTGGAAGTGATTGTGAATCTTGTTGGCGGCTATATGAATGAAATCTATGACTATATATGAAATATGCAAACATAAATAAAATGCACAAAAACATGCTGCAATAATCTGAAGCTCAAAGCATAGAATATAAATATGAACATTGTAGCATACTATGTAAATCGTTACACACACATACATTCAATAATAATATGAAGTTTTAACTAAAGGATTCAGAACCATGGATTTTAGCTGCATTCATTCATAAATCATAACCATGGAATACAGTTTACACATGCGAAAATGTTAATATAAACAAGCTAATAAGAGAAGAAGGTTAGCGAGATTAAAACCGGCCCCATGGATTTTAGTAGCCGGAGACCACAGTCGATTGATGCTTCTGGAATGGTCGGAGCAGGAGCTCCTTCAATTGTAAGACGACTTGGCGTCTTGGTCGTGGACCTTTTCATTTGAGGCTTTGGAGGTCGTCCCTTTGCAGAAGCGACAATGGCTGCAGCAGGCGCCAACACGTCGGATCTAGTAGCCGACATAGCATTTGGTGGTCCATCCAAATCCATGGCGTCCCTTCGCGAGGACTGCCGGACGTGGTTTAGTGAGTGAACGAGAACGACACAGGCACGCAGCCATAGCCCATACCCTGCCCATGCCCCATAGGCAAAATCTCGAGGGAGGACTAAGACACTCTTGTGCAAAGTACAGGAGTGCAGGCTACATGGAGTCTTAGTTTCTCACCTTACTTCATCACCGTTTGAGCTTGGAGGCGGGGAGGGCGAAGCCATGGTGGCCGGCGGTGAAGGCTGTGCGGGTGCGTCTCCCGTGACGCTCTACAGGCGACGCGGCCCTGGTGGTGTGGATCCGACGGTGAGCTGCTGGAGAGGCCCAAGCGCGACCGTGAGAAGCAGCTACAACCTAGCCATCCCCCGTCTCCGGTGAGCGTTTGGTCCTCTTTCCCGGCCCCGGTGACTGCAAGTGGTCGGCTGCTGGAGATGGAGTGGCCGTGGCGCTAGGTCTGCGTCTCTGCGAGTCGCGACTCACAACAGGGAGCGACAGCGGCGGCTGGGGGGAGGGGATTGGGAACGAATGAAAAGGATAACGTTAGGGTTACAAATTGCCTTATATATGTATACAGGAATTAGGGCTTCTCAGATGGGCCTTAAACATTTCGGGCCCCCGCGGGGAGCAGGGACGAGGACATGTATATCATCTCCGCCCCTGTTATACTCGATGAAGATAATTTTTTTCCTATTTAATTCCCTACGAGGAGAAAATTTATATTATCCCCGTTGTCTAATGGATGACGGGCGGGGCCGTTGACATCTTTACCACTGCCTACAGCTACAGGTCGAGCTGTGCACCGGGTCCTGGGGGCCCCGGAAGGGGACGGGCCAACTAGATTGGCTTATATATATGGGCACGCTGCCCGCTCCTCTGCGTCTCTGCAACGACGATCACGCCATTCTCCACGCCAAATGGGGCTGCCGCCTGCCGCCTGCCGCCTGCCGCCTGCCGCTGGTATCGTCGGGGGCCAGCGCTTCATTGGGTACTCTCAGCGGATGGAGGCAAGACGATGGACCGAGCAGCCGCCACGCCGACCGCCGGCCAGTCGTCCACGGTCCACCGGCAACCACTGAGGTCGTCGCGCCCGCCGGCCATTCATGACTCTCTCGGTCTCTTCTTCCTGCTACTTTCTGCCCCGGATGATCCCGATTTCCCGATCCGACCTCCTTCTGCCTCGCCTTTTGGAGTCTTTGTTCTTGCTTCTGCAGCTCTGGCGGCTGGCGTCCGGGCGCTTGTTCGATCGGCTACTTGGATTAGCTCTTAGCTGCCCATGCGCTCTGCCTTTCTCTTGACATGGATAATGGATTCGGTTTCAAAACGAAGCCGGTGCGGCCGGAGTTCGTTTTACTCCAATCCCATGTCACATTTTCCCCATTTTATCCGATTGGTGTGGTGTTAACTGTTAACACGTCTTCTCTCTTTCGTTTTCTGGAACCATTCTCTTGATGAAACGAACCTTGCAGTGTAAAATTCTTTCGGCTTTTGAGCAGTTTAGAGCTGTCTCTCCTCGTTTGTCTTGTTCCCAATCTCAATAGCGCTACTAGAGTATAGTAGACTCTAGAGTATCAAACTCTACGAGCTCTTTGTTTCTAGATCATGGAAATCTTTATTTAAAAAATAGGCTACAAGAAGGCGCTAGGGATGGCCTAGCCAACGTGGTCATGTTGTTTTCCAGTTACAATGCCAAGATGTGGCGCTAGTCATGGCCTAATAATCTAAGAATCCGTGGTTAACCCATTACTACACACAGTCGTGGAAAATGACTGCCTGATTGATGTTTCCGTATCATCGTGCTAATGAACTGACAGCCTCATCACGCAACCAGTCCCAGCAAAAAGCTGCCCAGGAGGGATCAGAGCTGGTACAACGGATATGCCCCGTAGGAGTAGGGATCAGAGCTGGTACAACGGATATGCCTCGTAATTATCGGAGTCACCATCGCTGTTGTCACTGTCCCACTGCTGCTGCTACTCCTACAGCAGAAGACAGGACGGGACCTACCCAAGGGCCCACCTGGCCACGCAGCCGGGACCCACTCCCTGCCACGGCAGCATGAGAATCCAGGCCCAGGGCCAGGCGGGCCACCACCCCGTGCGGCCGTGCCGTGGACCCGTGGAGGCATCAGCGTCCGTAATTGTCGCAGACTATCCCTGTCGGCGCGAGACGTGTCGACCCCTCCGCCGAGTCGGCCTGTGCCTGCAACTTGAGAGGTCGACGGCGGTGGTTGCGGTAGCCTGGTAGGGGTATCTTGAGGCCATGATCCATGACTGGGTACAGCCGGTGAGCCGGTCGCGCCAAAGAGCACGTCCCTTTCGGCGCTGCTGAAAATATCAAGCATTTACTCCCTACTACTAACCACAGAAGATCTAGTCTCCTGCGGTAAAAAAAATAAAGTGGGGGACATCATTTTAGTACGGCAGTCTGTCACCTCATGCGATCGATCCCACCTCCCACGCTGTCCAACGGGCGAGCGAGAAAAGAAAAAGGCGCGATAGAAAAAGAAACTGCCATCCCTGTGATTCCCGCCTGCTTTGAAGAAAACAAATCGATCACCTGGGGCCACATGCATGGAAGAAAACAATAATCATGCATGAAAAAAAACAATAATCACGCATGAAAGGAAACAATAATCATACATGGAAGAAAACAATAATCATGCATGTAAGGAAACAATAATTATGCATGAAACAATAATTATTCATGGAAGGAAACAATAACCATGTATGGAAGGAAACATGAGTGGTGCTAAATAAAAGATGTGCATGTTATACATGATGAGATTGGAGAACCTTCTGCAATTTCCTAAACAAATATTCCCACCATTAGTATATAGGTCCATTCCCATGCGTTTCTTCGTGCTCCCATTAACATATAATATGAAAGTATTGTTGTGTTCATCACCACTTCCAGTTGACTACTCCTATTAGCATATACTTCCTTTAACCAAAATATAAGTCGTCATGGGATACTTGCAGGTCAAACTTTCTCAACTTTAACTAGGTTTGTAAAAAATACGTGCAACATTTATATCTCCAAATAAATTTATTATAAAAATATATTCAATGTTCTATGTAATGATACTAATTATGTATTATAAATATTAATATTCTTTTATATATAATTGGTCAAAGTTTAAAAAAAAGTTAACTTCTCGGGAAGCGAGAATGAATTCTATTTTGAAACAGAGAAAGTATATGAAAGCAGTGTTGAAAATAGTTTAACAATCAAGTTCGTCTATGTCTGATTGGTAAGCTTAGATATCATAATGGCATAAAAAATTTCGACTCTCATGGACACCATCATGGATCAGTGCAAAGCATCCCAATCCTATAACATACACAAATGACAACCTTAAAGTTATGATATTTTCAAAGGGTGGACAATAAATACCATCTTAGACGTTCTGACATTAGAGTATATACGTGCAGACATATAGGCATGGTGGTGCAAGTGAGCAGCCAGCAAGAGTCAAGAGTCAGGGGTGTTTGGATCCTAGAACTAAACTTTATTCCCTGTCACATTGAATTTTTAGATATCAATTAGGAGGACTAAACATGAGCTAATTATAAAACTAATTACATAAGTTGTGGCTAATTCGCTTGCCAGCGCCATGTATAGGATGGTATGGAGATGTGGTGGAACTTATTCATGGATTTGTTGGCGCACGAAAGAAATGGATATCGGGAACCTCTTCCTGTCGGTATAAAAATGATCTTAGCCGCATCATAGAAAGATCTACACAGTAGAGTTTGTGAGTCGCGACATCACGCTATCTGTGACTGTGTAAATTTCATAAACTTAGCTTTTTGGATTAAATGTCACTTTAACATCGGTCATATACTTTTACAGTATTGTTATCTTATCGTGCAATCCGTGTATTTTTAGTAGAAAAGTTTAGCTGTCCCATAGCAACACACGGGCACGAACCTATTTACATATATACTCGAACCTGTGTGTACATGATTATATGGAGATGCAACGAAACTTATTCATGGATTTTTTAGCGCATGAAAGAAATGGATATCGTAGAATTCTTTTTACTGATATAAAATATTATCTTAGCCGTATCACGAAAAAGTCTATACAGTAAAGTTTGTGAGCCTGCAACGTCGCGCTCTCCGTGACTGTGTTAATTTCACGAACTTTGCTTTTTAAATTAAATGTCACTTTGACATCGGTATTTAATTTAATAATATTGTTATCTTATCATGCGATCTATGTATTTTTAGTACAAAAGATTTAGTTGTTCTATAGCAATGCACGGACACGCTACCTCGTGAAGATTATGAATACACCTGATACGTAAGCCTGGGCCAAAGTTGCATCTAGTACGGCCCAGAGGCCCACGTGCCCATGGTTGTTGTCTGTTCCGTAGAGCAAGATTGTTTCCAGCCTAAAAAAATTCACAATAGGGACCTGAGACCGAGAGTAGGCCGATACAATTCAGACATTTGATTTAGAAAGAGACGGTGATTTGGTCACATTTCTAACTTATTTCGGTTGATTCAATAATGTTTTGTGAGAGAGAAGAAGTTAAAACAAACTGAAACAGACTAGAACAGGGTGAGTAGGCATCCGACAAGACGGTGGTTAGAGGCTACTGTTTACGAGCATCACAAAAAGACATCACGGCGACACTGTCTGAGGAGGTTGCACCAAAAGTGCCAGCAAAGCGCCAAGCCCAAAATGTGCATCCACGGCCCAGTGCCCGAGCTGCCAACGATGAAAAGAGACGAAGCGCTTCATAAAGGAAAAAAATCTGCTTTACCTCTATCATCTTTTGCAAAAGTTAGATTTGCCTTCTAGACTTGAAAACCAGACACAGGCCCTCCCTCATTTATCAAAACCGTGCACTTGACCCTCAAAGCTGGTATGCACGCTGGTTTTTGCGTTGCTGGCGCCACGTCGGATGTGAGGCCCATGCTGACTCAGCCCAAGACTTAATGAAAAAGAGTAGGACCGTGCCCTTGGGTTGTCCGTGACCAGAAATTCCTCCCCCCCCCCCCCCAAATCAAAACCCTAGCTCGCGCTGCACGGCGGCGGACATCGCGGCTCCAGTTACGGTGCCGTCGGACGTCGAAGCTGAGGCTTGCGCGACTCTGTTGTCGAATTGGATTTTGTCTAACACTGGGTCAGATCGACTCCGCATGGTGACCACGGTAAGTGCTAAACCACACATGGATCCCTGTAGCTTTGAGTTGTTTTTGTTTGGAAATGGTCGATTCACTTGGAGTTTGTGTAATTAACTGGTAATTGGTACATCTGACCTTGATTATAGCTTATGCTTTACGGTCTTCGTCATATTTTAAGGCCAATAGGAAGCTTTATGTTGCACTTGTAGTCATATTTTAAGCACTGATTGTAACACCCTCGGTGTTACGTTGTACTGTTTTGTTAAAACATTGCATGAGCATCACATTTATGTGCATATGTGTATAACAGGAATTATAAATCAATGTTCGGCATTTGAAACATTTATATGAAACAAGAAAGCGAATGTTATGTTTCGTGTCACATAACGTTGTTTAGTATTCTAATCGAATTCTTGCCAAAACAAAAATGTTATAAAAAGTTTTGCGAACGGCGATAAAACATGTGCGGTCGAGGACAAGGATAACTAGCTAGTACATCCCGTAGGTCGGATTTGGAATTCGACGCAAAATCGTTCAAATCGACGTCGTTCGCGTAAGTTTTAGAAGAGGTCGACGAAGCCACCTTTGGCAATATTTGTGGAGCGATCGGCTTAGGAAGTGGTACGATATCTTAACTCCGATCGACAGCCCTAAGTACCTTCGTGCGCATCGAAAAATCAGTTTAGCGTTTGGAGCATTGCGTACAAGTTTTCTAACTGCTTTAGAAAGCGTGCACAGCACATGGCTTAACCCTAGGCGCGGTCACCACTTGGCCTGGCACATTGCTGGCTTGCCAGCGCGCACTGCCGTGCAGGCCGCACATGCTGCCACGCCGGCTACGCCCCACCGCCATGCCTGCGCACGCACGCGGCCCTTGCGCTGCACGCCAAGGCTGTCTGCCTCCGCTGCTAGCCGCGACCACCACTGCTGCTCGCCTGCCGCCGCGACTGGCTCGCCCAGCGCGCTGAGGCGCAGGCCATGTCTTCATGCAGCCGTGAAAGCGACGCGAGTAGGCCCTACGCTACTGCCTTGGCTGTTTGCTGCCCTCGCTGGCACGCGGGTCACCTCACTGGCTGACGCGTTGCGCCTAGGACACTGGCCGAGCTCTGCCACGCCTTGTCCTGTCCTGCTTTGGCCGGAGGCACACCGGGTCACGTGCTACACACCGCCAGCGGCCAAGCCAGCACTGCTCCGTTGACTCCCCTTGGCTGCTCGCGTGAAGGACGACAGCCTGCTCCACCATCACCTCCGCGTCACTCGCACTGTGTTTCCTTGTTTGGCGTTGCCCGTTGTGACGTCGTGCCGAGCCTCGTTGGCTTGCAGCCGTGGCCATGCGGACCGTCGCCTGGGGCACGTCCCGCTGTCCCCCGTCGTGGTGCACATTTGTTTGTTGTGTTGACAACCGCAGTCGGACCGAGCCAAGCCGCGCCAGGACCCCTCCTGCCTCCGCTATCTCCATGGCTGCCAAGACGGCTCATTCAAATTCACCGTGGCAGCAGTGCCTTGTTTCAAATTGAGCACGTCCTCGACTCCGCTACATAGCCTGCTATCCTACCGACCCCACAACGCTGCCTGTAGCTCCGTCATAGGCTCCAATTTTGAAAAGCCACGCCATCGGGTCCTTAAGACCGGGACGGCCCACGCCGTCGGCTTACCATGCGACCAAGGCATCTCGGTCCAATTCCTTGCTCTCCTAGCCTCTCCTCCAGTTGGGTGTTACCATGCTCACCTTAGTCTAAGATCTATCGTCGTGTAGTAGTCCCTGGCGCAGCCGTGCCACCACCGTGCATCGCCGCACCACCTCACACGCACGCGGCCAGCTCACTTCGGGCCTTCTCTAGCCAGACCATCAACGTGAAGGTATCCGGGGGCAGTCCCTTGAGCTCTCTAGCTTAGTTGCTTCCTCCGTCTTCGCTGTCACTCACGGGAGCGCGACCACCATTGTAGGAAAGGGACCACCACCTGGGAGGGGGCTCGGCACTGCGCCTCTGTTCGCCGTGAAGCCTCCAATCGCCACGCTTTGTCCCCAAGGTAATCATCGGCCCCTTAGTTAGGTAGTAGAGGTTTGGGTGACGCCGGCGGGACCGCCTGGTGCCCGCGCCGTCGCGCTAGTGCGCGCACGGGTGCTGGGGGACTCCACCGCGGTGAAGAAGGAGAAGCGGGAGGGTGTAGCTATAAAACCTTAGACTGGTGGAATAGTGTCTCAGGGCTCACTGTGATTACGTAGCACTTTGGGGGTGCCCGTGCATATTTGCCATCGCGCGCGGGCCTGCCCTCGTCGTGGTCGCGGGCCGAGCCAGCGAGTTGGGTTGAGGGAAGGGATTCAATTTTCGTAAATTTCAGAAGATTAGAAATGTTTATTTATTTTAGTTATGATTTGAACTTCGATAAATCATAGTAGATTGCGTAGTCGTCCAAAAATAGCAAGACTAATTTTGTTAGGTTCACAAAACACCATCTATCTGTTAGTGTAGTTAGTTCACAGTTAGCTGTTATGGTGATAGGCTCATAAATTCTAATTAGAAAGCTTGGTATTATGTAGCTTCATATTTGCAGGAATATTTGTGGACAATTGGTGATAGCTATCGACACAAAAATTTTACCATAATTTCCCTATGCCATAATGTACTTGCTGTAAATTTTGTAGCTTTAGAATGAGTTGTTAGATAGAGTAGCTATTACCTTTGCCTTATCATATATTGCGTAAATTAGCACTAGGAGTAAGAGTGCCATAGTTGCTATACGAAGGAATGTCATGTCTCATACTTGTTAGTGGTGCCGGTGTGTAGCTTAGCCTTTAGTGGGTAGACCTCACTTAGTAGTTTAATCGATGTACTTTTATTCTTAAGAATTCTGTTGCCGTATTATTAAACGTTGCATCATCATTTCATGTAGATCACGAACTGGTAGACTTCATGCCCGTCGGCGAGCCAGAGTACGATGAGGTGATCGAGGAGTACGAGGAGGAGATCCTCGTGCAGGAGGGAGCCTAGAAGCCTGTTGGTGCTGACCCTACTGACCCGGTGCCTGCCCAAGGCAAGCCCCGGAGCATAACCCATATTTTTTATGATCACTGAATATATATATGTGGTGTGCATTTAAGTTACAGTCCTTTTATAAAAACTACCTGCATAAACATACTTACCCATGAGTCATACTAGTATAGGCCGAGTAGCTGCAATGCTCAGGATACCGGTAGCGTGAGTAACCTGCCGTTACTCACAAATAGGTGATAAAATATGAACACTCATGATAAAATAGTGGAAAGAAAAATGGTGACTGGGCAGGGATATGGATTGGGTACTGGTGGGTGTAAGGGGTGGTGTCCTATGGCCAATAGGGCATGACTCGATTACACTTTTCCCTGTCCGTGTCAATTAAGGACCGGTCATTGCATATGGCTCTAGTCAAGTCACAGATTTATTGTCCCGAGCGCATACTTGGGTATGGGCGCAGGGAAGACTTGTTGCTCTCTTGTCGCGGATCTAGCTCTTTCTAGACCGACTGATTGGAGGCGGGGATGGTGGAGGTGCTTGCACCACATGAAGTCCGGGACTCAGGGTGTGGGGGCTTAGAGTCCAAGTTTGGATGGGGACCTAGACACCCAGGATAGGAGAGTGATGGGTTGGTCCTGCTTGTGTCTATGGTACAAGCGGGGCGTGTGTTTCGGGGCACCCAGCTGGACACATTGATTCGCAAATCGCTGAGAAATCCGGTACGGCTTGTCTACGGTTTAGCACCGTAGTAAGAACTGAAAGTGGAAAGGAGAAGAAATATAATTGATTACTCAACTCTTGCTTGAAAATAGAACAGATGCTTATATAGACTGGCTAGATGATAACTTAATATGGCTGTTAATAATAATACTTAAATAAGGACTCACTATTAGTATTCCTTTCTGCTAAAGAAAACTAGCAAACCATAAAGCCTATCATATCCCTTGGAGTCAGGAAATTATTCTCACTAGTTGGATAAGTCTTGTGAGTACAATGTGTACTCAGGGTTCATTTACCCCTATTGCAGGTGATGCTTGAAGGGTCTCTTTGTGTGGAGGATCCTTCTGGTGGGCTCAGACGGAATCCTCGCCCCTACCGCTAGATGTTATTTTTAAATTCTGCTATTATCATTCCGCACTCTGGTATTTGGTATTGTAATAATATACTTTTTAAGAAACTCTGATGTATGAAATAAACTAGTATTGTAACTCGTTCTCATTATTGGATCCTTGGGAAAAATGTGGATCTTTCGGGTTCTCCCTCAGGGTGTGCCCGACGGACACCGCTCGCTATAGCCTGCTTTCGAGGTGCTTAGTGTCTAGTGGAAGACGAGCGCCTCCTTAATTATGCTATTTCGGGCGGTTCTGCCACACTGATGTTCTTTATTGGACCTATTTTATAAGACTAACCCTCATAGCGTGTATGTTCTTTATTGGACCTCTGTAGGCTACAGGTGCTTAGCAATGGATGTTTATGACTTCCTCCTTGTTTGGTTTTATTTTAATGGGGAGTTCTTGAGGAATAGCAATGGACTATTTTGTGTTGGAGATACTCAAACTATGTCTTGTATAGACCGAGACAAGTTGTCACTGCCTGAAGTTGTTGGTCATCTCCATGATCATTACACTATCAAAGAAGGCACATTGTTGCATTGGTGGTTTCTAGGGAGAGACATGAGTATAGGCCTAAGAGCTTTGGTTGATGACCGGGTGTGCCAGTACATATCTGACTGCATTGTTGAAGGTGGAGTTGTAGATGTGTATGTTGAAACTCATGAGCAGGATGGAGTAGATGAAGCAGATGAAGCAAGTGACTACGAGCAAGAGATGGAAGATAATTTAGAGGATGATGAGATAGAAGATGAAGATATACAACCTTTGAGTGTTAGGAAAATTGAAAGCAAACAAGAAGTAGAGAAGCAAGTTGCCCTTGTTAGACAATTTTACAGTAGTACAAATAAAGAGAAAGAACATGCAAATAACATGCCTGGATAGACATATGGAGATGAGAAGTCTGACACCGATAGTTAGTACATGCCTGGAGACTCATGCAATTCAGGTGATGATGAAGAAGCAGCCCATATATATAGGAAATTTAGGAATTTCAAGAAGAAGTTCAAGAGGGGTGAGGCAGCAAGCTTAGATGATGTGACATACGAGGGTGTTGAATCTATGCCAGAAAGTAGGCAAGAGGATGAGGATGATAGCAATTGCATTCCATATATAGACAGTAGCGATGCTTAATCTTAAACATGGCTTAGATGAGAGAAAGGTTATTCGGTTTGCTAAGGACAATCTAAAGAGGGTGAGGGCCATATGTGACTAGAAAAGGTTGCCCATGGGTATGTTTGTTGTCAAGTACTTCTAGGACTGATAGTTGGCAAATATCTACATTTACCAATAATCATGTGTGTCCACCTAGAAGAGACAACAAACTAGTCACCTCAACTAGAATTGCTAGAAAATATGAGAAATTTATTTTTGCCAACCCCTGCTAGAAACTTGGGCATATGTTGCAGACAGTGCAAGAAGAAATGTTTGCCAATGTTACTATGTCGAAGCTAAAGAGAGCAAAAGCACTAGTAATGAAGAAAGCTTTTGATACAACTAAAGGGCAGTACTCGAGGCTGTATGACTACTAGATGGAGCTTCTCAGAAGCAACCTAGGAAGCACTGTTATTGTTCACAAGGAAGATAATGTAGAGCCTCCTATTTTTAGGAGAATGTACATATGTCTGCATGCTTGCAAAGAAGGGTTCAAAGCTGGCTGCAGGAAGGTTGTTGGGTTAGTTGGGTGTTTCTTCGAAGGAGCAACTAACGGTGAACTTCTTTATGCTCTTGGGAGGGATGCTAACAACCAGATGTACCCTCTTGCTTGGGTAGTTGTGGACAAGGAGAACAATGAAAATTGGGATTGGTTTTATGATATGCTCTTTAGGGATGTTGGTGTTGAAGGAGGAAAGGAATGTGTTTTCATCTCAGACTAGCAAAAGGTAAGCTGCTATGATACTTTTCTAATGTTACAATTTTAAACATGTGTAGGTACATTTTTTTACAATTTGTGCAACTTGTGTTGGGAATTCTTAATGCTATCAGCAAATGGGCACCCGAAGCTAACATAGAAATTGTGCTAGGCACATGAAAGTGCATTTGCCCCCTATGTGGGTTTTGGTGTATTAATGACATCCAAATTAGGGACTAATATGATCTTAATGAGATATGTCATAGCTATTAGTCCCATAAAAGATTCAAAGAGTTGATAAAGATGAAATGGTATCCCTCAATTCTTGAAGTTGTAAAGACGGATGAACTCAAAGCGCTCTCTAAGGGTTTTATATTTTGTTTTGAGTTTATGATCCATCGTACTATAAAGAGGGATGCAAACTTAGTTGGTCTGAGGAAGATAGAGTGCTCAAGCATAAAAATAAAATAAAAAGAGATATACTCTAGCACTTCACGAGCACGTAGAATAGTTTTCGGTAACTCTTGGTGTCGAAAGTCCCGACTGTAAGTCAGAACTCCCAACCATCGGAAGTCATGACTCACGTCGAAAGTCCTGACACCCAGTCACTTAGCCTGCGCAAAGACTGTGGCCATCAAAAGTCCCTACGTGAGTCGAAACTCCCGACAGTCGGAAGTCCCGACCCAAGTCGGGAGTCCCGACACCTTGAATTTAGCTGGCCAGCTAACTGCGCCCATTGGAAGTCCTGACATACGTCAGGAGTCATGATAGTCGGAAGTCCCAACATAAGTCAGGAGTTTCGACGTTGACTAGCACGTGCAGACTTTGACCTTGCGTGAACAGTGCTTTTCTTTATAGGTCGGAAGTCCCGAGATCTATGTCAGAACTTTCGACGTAGATCTGAACGGTTGGATTTCTACCTTGTGTATAAATAGCTCTTTCCTCTCTTCTAACCGTGACTCAATTATTCATTGCTCACCAACCTTCGTCCAAAATAGCTCCCAAGCATTAAAGAATCCCCTCTTCTCTCCCATTTGCTCTAATCTTCGATCCCCTAGGGTTTTGAGTGAAAGCAGAGTGGATTGAGTGAGAGCACCACTTTAACAAGCTTGAGCACTCGATTTCTTTGTTAAGCCAGTTGGATTTGCATCTATTACTCTTGAGGCTTTGCCTCTAGCCGGCTAGGCGTCACTCAAGAGCTTCCATCTTATGGAAGAGCCTTGGAAAGTTTGTATTACCCTCGATTTTTTAATGGAAACCTCGAGTGACCTTTGTGATTTCTTTGAGAGAGGCAAGGAGGTGAAAGAGACTCCGACCTTTGTGGTCACCTCAACAATGAAGACGTAGGAGCTCCTTTGTGGGGTTGCCAAACCTCAAGACAAATCCTTATGTCACGTGTGCTTGTTGTTATTGAGACTTGTGCTATCACTTTTATTCTTGTGTGTCTCTTCCTCCCCAAAGATTTTCTTAGGGTTTGGACTCGATCTATGAAGTGGTGACCTTTTGGCATCAAAGGAGCAACCCCAATGTGTTACCTTAGCACTAGGAAGTGGGGTTGTAAGTTATCGAAGTCACAAAATTCATTTTAGCACTTATAGTATATTTCCCGTAGGCGTTGGGACTTCTGACAGTTTGCGCTGGAACTTCTGACGACGTCAGGAAGTTTCAACCCAAACGCCTATTGACCCCCTCTAGGCATTGTTTAGATCCTTTCAATTAGTATCATAGCGGATCTTCTTTTAGTGCTTCACCGCAGTGAGAAGAAACAATGTCAAAGTCCAACAAGACACAAGCCAATGCCACCGAGATGGCCAAGAAGATAGCCAAAGAGTTGATGGCTGCTCAAGTCAAGTTTTTCCAAGATGAAATGAAGAAGATGCATGATGAGATGAGCAAGATGAAGGAAGAATTAAGCAAGAAGGTTGATGATGCAATAAGTGGCAAGAATGATGCATCAAGTGGCAAGAATGAAACAAACAAAGATGCTGCTAGTGATGTTGGAGCCGGTGAGCATGCTCACGGAAAGGGAATATATTCAAATGTGAACTTTGACTATGGACAACTCTTCAAAGGTTCACCTCTACATACTCCTTCCGCCAATATTAGCAAGCCACCTCATTTTGATAGAACAAGATACACCAATTGATCCTATAAGATGAACATGCATCTCATTGCCGCAAGACTTTAGGAAGTTGTGGATGTTGGTGTGATGATTCCTACCGATGAATATAGAGAGATAACTTTGGAAGAAGTGCACAATCTCCATCAAAATACACAAACCATAGCGTTGCTTGTGTCAAGCCTAGTTCCAGATGAGTTTAGAAAGGTTAATGGAATAGAAAGTGCAAAGCAAATTGGGGATACTTTGAAAGTGTCATTTGAAAGAGATAAGAGTGTGAGAAAAGGCAATATTGAGTTACTTCATGGTGAATTGGAAAGATTTGTGTTCTTGCAAAATAAAACAACACAATCCATGTTTGATAGACTTGTGGCATTGGTCAACCGCATTAGAGCTCTTGAAAGCATCGAATGGGATGACAACAAGGTTGCTAGAAAGATGCTAACCTATAGAGCCAAGAACAACATGCTAGCGTCCGTGATCATAGAAATGCCCGGTTATGATGAGATGACACCCCAAGAAGTTCTTTCAAAGCTCAAGCATCATGAGTGTCTAGATGAAGATGCAATCAATGCTAACAATCAAAATCCTAATGCAATGAGATACAACAAGAATGTGGCCCTAAAGGCAACTCAAGCTCATGAAGGCAAATCTTCTAGTCAAGAAAAGAAGAAGAAAGTAAAGGATGATTCCTCAAGTGAAGAAGAAGAGTCCGATGAAGAAGTTGCACTCATCATTAGAAACTTTAGAAAGTTCATAAAGAATAAGAGTAATCAAAAGACTTATGGTGATAGGAAGAGAAGGAACAAGAAGAGGTTTTCCTATGGTTGTGGTCAAACCGGTCACTTCATAGCCGATTGTCCTAATGAAAAGAAGAAGCACAAGCACGGCAAAGATGAAGATAAGAAGAACAAAGGCAAGAAGAGAGGTGAAGCTCATCTTGGTGAAGAGTGGGAGTCAAATGATAGTGACTCAAGTAATGATAAGAAGAAAAGGAAGGGAACCGCAAACATCGTCATCCACCACTCTTCGTCACCGACCATGATCTTCTCCGACTCGACTTCACCACCAAAACTCTTCCCTAACTTATCTTCATCACCAAGGCTCTTCTCCAACCTCATCGACAATGACTACTACACTCCAACTTACCTCATGGCTAAGGGGGAGAAGGTACATGTCTCATCCAATCCCTCTAGTGATGAGTATGATAGTTGTGATGAGAACATAGAAGAACTTGAAGCAACCATGATAAAGAAATTTGGTAAAAAAGCCTACACTAAAATAAAGACACTAATGAAGAAATTAGAGATGAGGGATAGATGCTTGGAGATGCAAGTAGACATAACCACTTAAGAGAGAGACAAGAACCTTGCACTTGAAGCATCTATCATCGAGGAAAAGATGAAGGTTGAAAAGTTAACTGTTGAATTGTCTTTAGCCAATGACTCAATTGGAAAATTAACTAAGGAACATTCCTCGGTTAATGATCTAGTAGCTAGCCTCAAGAATGAGAAGAGTATAGCTCAAGAAAGCCTCACAAGCTCGGAAGAAAAATACCGAAATCTTGAGCTAAACTATAGTACTCTTTGGGCTAGCACTTCAACTTCTTCTAAGGCAACCGAAAACTCTAATATCTCCACTAATAATGGTTGTAAAAGATGCTATAAAATTGATATAAATACATATGCAACTAACCTTGTTGAGCTAGCGAAGAAAGACAAGGAGATTCATAGGTTGAAGATGATCTTGAAGAATGGGTGCAAGTGTCAAGAGTAATCCAACAAGACTATATATAAGTCATCAAGGCACCCATCAATTAAGGAAGGCATTGGCTACAATAGGTATGATGAAAAGGCCAACGAAAGGAATGTGATCAATGGTGTGCCTTGTGTGAAGTTCAACAAGGGCGTTGCTCTTGATGAGCTTATATGCAAAGCCAACAACAAGGTCTACATTCCCAAGATTCAACCTACAAGTAACAAGACAATCAAGACGAAGCAATCTGAGTCCCCTAAGCCACAAGCACCACTTCCACGGTGTTATGCTGGTAATTACATGTGTTGTTGGGGCAAGGATGGCACGATCATGGTGAAGTATGTTGGTGCCCAAAAGAGGAAGGAGATTATGATGGGTGTTTGGGTGCCCAAGTTTTATGTGACTAACCCCCTAGGACCCAAATCCTTTTGGGTACCTAAATCAAAAGCTTGAATTATTTTTGTAGGAATATTTCTCCGGTGGAACAAGTTGGGTGGTGGATAGTGGATGCACCAATCATGACCGAAGAGAAGGACATGTTCACATCATTTCAACCTAGTCATGACCAAAGTGGAAACATTGTGTTTGGTGACAATAGAAAAGGAGAAGTTCTCGGTTTGGGTAAAATTGCTGTCTCAAATGATAATTCCATTTCTAGTGTTTTACTTGTGAATTCATTGAGATATAATTTGTTGTCCGTTTTGCAACTTTGTGAGATGGGCTACAATTATCTCTTTATGGATAAGAGTGTGGAAGTCTATACAAGGGAGGATTCCTCTATTGCATTTACGGGTCATTTAAATGGGAAACTCTATCTAGTTGATTTCACATCAAATAGAGTAAATCTCGAGACTTGTTTAATGGCAAAATCTATCATGGGTTGGTTATGGCATCATTGACTTCCCCATGTTGGGATGAGGAGCTTGGCCAAACTTCAAAAAGGCGAACACATCCTTGGACTAACAAATGTTTCTTTTGAGAAAGATAGTATTTGTAGCGCATGCCAAGCGGAAAACAAGTTGGAGCTAAACATCCCATCAAGAATGTTATAACTACCGAAAGGCCATTGGAGTTGCTTCACATAGACATATTTGGACCTATCGCTTATATAAGCATTGGTGGTAACAAATATGGTTTCATAATTGTTGATGATTATTCTCGTTTCACTTGGGTATTCTTTTTGCGTGACAAGAGTGAAGTACATGGCATCTTCAAGAAGTTTGCAAAAAGAGCCCAAAATGAGTTTGATATTAAGATCAAGAGAGTTAGAAGTGACAATAGGACGGAGTTCAAGAACACCAACATGGAGGAGTTCCTTGATGAGGAAGGAATCAAGCATGAGTTTTTGGTTCTATACACTCCACAACAAAATAGTGTTGTGGAGAGGAAGAACCGAACACTCATAGAGGCCGCAAGAGCAATGTTGGATGAGTACAAGACTCCGGTCAACTATTGGGTGGAAGCGGTGCACACGGCGTGTCATGCTATCAACCACTTATATCTTCACAAGAAAAGAGAAAAGACCGCCTACAAACTTCTCACCGGTAAAAAGCCTAAGGTGCACTACTTTAGAAGCGGTCCACACGACGTGTCATGTTGAGATTGTAGGTAATAAAGAAGCTACACACAAAGCAATCAAGAAGCTTGCCATTGGTGAAGTAAAGCCCATCAAAGACGAAGATGAAGACCATGTTGTGCATGATGATCTTGATCCAACTATTCATCATGTGTCATTCAATGAACATGGTGAAGCTTCCGCAATAAGAAATAATCAAGATGGAAGATCAAATGAAGCATAAGGTCATTCTCATGAAGATGGTGTCAACAATGAGCAAGCTCAACATCAACTCATAATGAAGAAAGAAGTGAAGTCAACCCTCCACAAGCTCATGATTGTGATCCTCCAATCGATCATGACTGTGATGATGATGATGATGATGATGATGATGGCCCTATCCAAAGATCAACTCAAGTGCCACATCCTAGAGTGCATCAATACATTTAACGTGATCATCCCGTTGATAACATATTGGGGAGCATTCGACGAGGGGTAACTACATGTTCCTGTTTAGCAAGTTTTTGTGAACATTACTTGTTTATTTCTCCTTTGGAACCTCATAGGGTGGAAGAGGCACTTGATGATCTAGATTGGATGATAGCCATGCAAGAGGAGTTGAACAACTTCACTCGGAATGAAGTTTGGTCCTTAGTGGAAAGGACCAAGCAAAATGTGATTGGAACCAAGTGGATCTTCCGCAACAAGCAAGATGAGCATGGCGTGGTGACAAGGAACAAGGCAAGGTTGGTGGCTCAAAGATTCACTCAAGTTGAAGGCTTGGATTTTGGGGAGACCTATGCACCGGTGGCAAGGCTAGAATCAATTCGTATTCTACTTGCTTATGCCGCACATCATGATTTCAAGCTATATCAAATGGATGTGAAAAGTGCATTTCTCAATGGCCCCCTATCCAAGTTGGTGTATGTGGATCAACACCGGGCTTATGATTGCTTGAAGTATTTCCTACTCAAACAAGGGTTTGAGTTAGGAAAGTCCGATGCAACTCTATTTACTCACAAAGTCAATAATGATATCTTTGTTTGCCAAATATATGTCAATGACATAATATTTGGTAGTACTAATGTGGCTTTTTGTAAGGAATTTAGTAGGATTATGACTAATAGGTTCTTGATGTCCATGATGGGAGAGTTGAAGTTCTTTCTTGGATTTCAAATCAAGCAACTCAAGGATGGCACGTTCATAAGTTAAACCAAGTACACCAGTGACATGTTGAAGAAGTTTGACGTGGACAAAGCCAAGCCCATCAAAACAACTATGCCAACCAATGGGCATCTTGACCTTGATCAAGGAGGAAAGGACATCGATCAAAAGGTATATCGCTCCATGATCTGATCCCTCCTTTACCTTTGTGCTTCTAGGCCCAATATTATGCTTAGCATGTGCATGTGTGGAAGATTTCAAGATAATCCGAAAGAATGTCATTTGACAACTGTTAAGAGAATTTTTTGGTATTTAGTGCACACTCCTAATCTTGACTTGTGGTATCCTAAAAGCTCTACTTTCGAGTTACTTGGCTATTCCGATTCGGATTAGGCTGGTTGCAAAGTAAATCGAAAGAGTACTACTAGGACTTGCCAATTTATTGGTAGGTCCTTGGTGTCTTGGAGCTCTAAGAAGCAGAACTCCGTTGCCTAGTCCACCACTGAAGCCGAGTATGTGGTGGCCGATGCATGCTGTGTCCAACTACTTTGGATGAAACAAACCCTCAAGGACTTTGGATGTGAGCTAACCAAGATCCCCCTTTTGTGTGACAACGAGAGTGCCATTAAGTTGGCAAACAACCATGTAAACCACTCTCAAACAAAGCACATACACATCTGGCATCACTTTTTGAGAGACTACGAAGCCAAAGGAGATATCGCAATTCACCATGTGAGCACCAAAAAGCAACTAGACGATATCTTCACAAAGCCTCTAGATGAGTCAAGATTTTGTGCTTTAATGAGTGAGCTAAATATCATTGATTCTCATAACATAGCTTGTTGTCTTGCACATACTTTGATTGATCTAGATAGGAGAAAACATTTGTGAAAATATTGAGTGATAGTTTCAAAATCTACTTTATAGCTTTCATGTGTGACTATTGCTTTGTGGTGGTTGAATGAAAACTAGTCACACATGAAAATATTAGTGTCCATCATATTTTTGCCCCACATAGCATGGTAAACTCAAGTTTGGGAGTTTTTTAGTTTCTCTGTGTCGGAAGTCCCGACGTAGGTTGGAACTCCCGACGTGGATCTAGGCCGCGCCGCTTTGACCGCCTATTTTGACCGCACCTATGCCTACTTTACCTAGGGTTGTATTAGTTTTACCCTGGTCCGACCCATTTTACCGTAGTCATTTCTCCATCCCTCCCTCCCTGCTCTCTCGTCGCCCCACAGCCGGTCCCTCGTGTCGTCACGTCGCGCCCCGCTAGGAGCATCCCTTTCGGCTGTGCTATCGGGGGTCTCATCGGCACTCTCGACCTCTCCATCCCCTCTCCATCGCCCATGCTCTGCTCTTCCTTGGCTCGGTGGTAGGGATTTTGTTCATGGAGGTGCTCATGCTCAAAGATTTGTTTGTGGCTTACGGATTTTGTTTTCCTCCGTCTTCTTCCCTTCTCTCAAGGTACAACCTCCATGACACCCTAACCCTAATGTCAATGTACCTTGCGATTTGTCTCTATTCTTATTCCCTCTCTCTCCTCCTCTATCCTCCTTATGTGAATGCATGTCAAGATTTGAAGCCCCATGAATGGTCAAGTCACCATGTGCGTCGGAGGTCCCAATGACCCGTGGAAGTCCCGACCATCGGAACTCCTGGCTCCGGCCGGAACTCCTGACTCTGGTCAGGACTCTCAACCCCATAGTCACCACTCCATTCATGTTTCTTCACTTTTTGATATTCGTTCGCCTCTCGTTGTCTTGTTTCTTAGTTCCACTTCGTGTCCCTCACAACCATGGATGATGGCAACCCCTTGAGACACAAGGAGAAGTGGTCCAAGCGTAACCAATACCACACTGTTGTACCCAAGCCAACTGGCCACACCAAGGCGACGTGTCCCATACTGGTGCTAGAGGTTCCCATGCTGCCCATCACCGTGATGGTCAAGGATCGTCTGCTGTAGCTTCTTCTCATCAAGCTCGTGCCTACGCTGGTGATGACCTAATTGTTGATGAAGAAGAAGCTCTTGAGCATGCTGGATGCACCATTGTTGTTCCGCCTATTCACACACCTTGTCGCGGCCCTGGTTTTGTTAGTGAGCTTGTTCCTTTTGATGGTAATCTGCCAGTCATGCAGGAGCCCATGATGGCTCCTAATCCTTGTGGTGGTTGGACACCTCCTCTACCAGTTGACTACCATCATCAGGTCTGGGACATTAGGTCCATGAGAGGTAGAAATTTGTATGCTGAAGAAGAGAAGGATCTCCACCTTGAGTACCGTTTCTAGCATCCTTTTCACTTTGATTACTACGAATCCATTCTCTACAACAAGTTTCTAAAGAAGAGGGAGCCACCGGTCCTTTAGATGAAGGTTATTGATGCTTATTCCCTTGGTCTGTTCAAGGAGCCTGAGCTAGAGCATATGGTTCGTGATATACGCTCAATGAGGTTATCCTACTTGATGGAGTTTCGAAAGCATCGGAACAATGAGATTATCTGTCAGCTTTATGCTTTATATCACCATGAGAAAGACCCTACCGGTGCCATTGACATTATCCATTGGACCACAGAAGGCAAGCACTATAAGGTGGATTTCATTACTTTTTCTTGCCTTCTTGGTTGAAGTCACACCGATCGCACTGCATCTGAACTTACTGAGTATGAGGATGTGGCTTTGGAGGAGTACCAGCATATGTACCTTGATGAATATCCAGCTGATGGACAGACTATGTATTTGAATCCCTACTACTACATTCTCAACAACATCCTACGACAGATCTTGTATCCGAAAGCATGGTGACTCCACCTTCCTTCGTGATGACTCTTAGAAGGTGCTTCAACACTTTGGTGATGATTTTGAGTAGTTCTCCATTAGCCAATACATTTGGAACAAGATACATGATGCTAGTGAGGATCCTGTGAGGCACCTTCCATTTGCCCCTACCTTATGCTTGTGATTGAGCAAGTATTAGGCATCCAGTTCCCCACAGATTCCTAGCACAAGCTCCTCAAGATCTCCAACAAGACTTCTATCATAGCTGCAAGGGACCTGAAGAAGAAAGCCGATGCAGCCCGAGGCAAAGGTAAAGGTCCTTTGGGCTCTCGCTCTTGCTCTCGCTCGCTATGGTGCCTCACCACCTACTGCTTCTCGTGCTTCTAGTGCTGAGCTGTTCTCTTCCTCCTCCTCTAGTAAGAAGCCTAGCAAGTTCAAGTTTCTCATGACCTACATATTTGGACAGTGTTGTGCTAGTGCTCAATGTGAGCATGACATACAAGAGAGACTCTATCGTTTGGAGCAGTGGGTTGGTATTGAGTCTTCACCACCACCATCGTTTGTGCCTCCTCATGATCCTCTGGCGCTCTATGATGAGGCTTGTCTGGCTTGTGAGGATGATGCTTGCTCTCGCCCTCATGGTAAGAGCAAGGCCACTGCTGTGGACAAAGATTACATCAAGGAAGATGATGATGACGATGATGATGATGGTGATGACGGTGAACATGATGATGATGCGGACTACGAGGACGAGTAGTCATTTCTCTCACGTGACCTACCCCTTTTGGCACTTGTTGACAAAGGAGGAGTGTTAGGCTTTGATCTATCATGTAATAAGTTAGTTGGTCACTTAGTTTTGAGACTTTAAAACTTTTAGCTTGTATGAACTATGTCGTGTGGTGGCTAGTATGTGATGGACAACTATATATGTGTTTGTGATGGATGATTGTAGGACAAGTAATGGTTATCTATCCATCTTATTAGCTTGTGCTTGTCTCTACTTGTGATGGTGGATGTTATTTTGGACGGCCATGTGTTGTTTCAAGTTTCTACTTTGAATTCTTGGCCATCACATTCTCTTTTACTTGTTGTGTGAATATAACATGTCATATTGCATCTCTTTTCACGGATATATTTTTGTTCACACACACTTGTTGCACCCCATGGATTGCAAAATTTAGGGGGAGTTTTTATCTTGATGTATGCAAATCATGTATAGATGGTTCTAATTGAAATTCATATTCATGCATACATCAAGGGGGAGCTCTTCATAATTTTTGGGGTTCAAAAACTTTAAATTCTTCTATTCTTATAAAAAGCCTAAGTTGGGTGTCATCAATTACCAAAAAGGGAGAGATTAAAAGTGCATTTGCCCCCTATGTGGGTTTTGTTGTACTGACAACATCCAAATTAGGGACCAATGTTATCTTAATGAGATATGTCGCAGCTATTAGTCCCATAAAGATTTAAAGAGTTGATAAAACTGAAATGGTATCCCTCAATTCTTGAAGTTGTAAAGACGGATGAACTCAAAGTGCTCTCCAAGGGTTTTATATTTTGTTTTGAGTTTATGATCTGCCGCACTATAAAGAGGGATGCAAACTTAGTTGGTCTGAGGAAGATAGAGTGCTCAAGCATAAAAATAAAATAAAAAGAGAGACACTCTAGCACTTCACGAGCACGTATAATAGTTTTCGATGACTCTTGGTGTCGAAAGTCCCGACATAAGTTGGAACTCCCGACCGTCGGAAGTCACGACTCACGCCGAAAGTCCCGACGTCCAGTCATTTAGCCTGCGCAGTGACTGTGGCCAAGTCCCGACGTGAGTTGAAACTCCCGACAATCAGAAGTCCTGACCCAAGTCAGGAGTCCCAACACCTTGACTTTAGCTGACCGGTTGGATTTCTACCTTGTGTATAAATAGCTCTCTCCTCTCTTCTAACCGTGACTCAATTATTCACTGCTCACCAACCTTCGTCCAAAATAGCTCCCAAGCATTCAAGACTCCCCTCTTCTCTCCCCTTTGCTCCAATCTTTGATTCCCCTAGGGTTTTGAGTGAAAGGAGAGTGGATTGAGTGAGAGCATCACTTTGGCAAGCTTAAACACTCGATTTCTTCGTCAAGCCAGTTGGATTTGCTATATTACTCTTGGGGCTTTGCCCCTAGCCGACTAGGCATTGTCCAAGAGCTTCCATCTTGTGGAAGAGCCTTGAAAGTTTGTATTACCCTTGATTTCTTAGTGAAAACCTCGAGTAACCTTTGTGGTTGCTTCGAGAGAGGCAAGGAGGTGAAAGAGACTCTGTTCTTTGTGGTCACCTCAACAACAAAGACAGTAGGAGCTCCTTTGTGGTGTTGCCGAACCTCAGGATAAATGCTTGTGTCCCGCGTGGTTGTTGTTGAGACTTGTGCTATCACTTTTATTCTTGTGTGTCTCTTCCTCCCCAAAGATTTTGTTAGGGTTTGGACTCAATCTACGGAGTGGTGACCTTTCGGCATCAAAGGAGCAACTCCAACGCATTACCTTACCACTAGGGAAGTGGGGTCGTAAGTTATCAAAGTCACAAAATTCATTTTAGCACTTGTACATTTCTCATAGGCGTCGGGTCTTCTGACAGTTTGCGTCAGAACTTTTGACGACGTCGGGAGTTTCGACCCGAACTGTCAGGGACTTTCGACAGCTGCTGACAAGTGACTTTGAGTTTTGTGTAGAATTTTTTAGATATGCCTATTCACCCCCTCTAGGCATTGTTTAGATCCTTTTAACACATTTATGCAAACTAAAAGGAGTTCTACAAAAAGGACTACCAGTAAAAGTTTTGGAGGTGTGCTAAAGCACCTTGCCTTATGCTTTTCAACTTGGCAAGAGCGAGGCTAGCAAGAGAAACCAGAGAAGGCGCACAAGCTATACTGAACACTCATCCTCAGCATTGGAGCAGAGCTTGGTTCGGGTTGAGCTCTAACTGACTCAGTAGATAATAATATTTGTGAGTCATTCAACAAATGGATCATCGAGGCTAGGTTCTTCCCTATAATCACCATGCTAGAAACTATTAGGAGGAAAGTAATGGTCAGGATCCAAGAACAAAGATCTAAATCAGAGAAGTGGACAACTGTTATCTGCCCAAACATCAATAAAAATTAAATGTATATATATCTTTGTTTGCAGACTGCCATGCCATCTGTAATGGGGAAGACAAATATGAAGTTAAGCATTTTGACAATAGGTTCACAGTGGATTTGGTGGCAAAGACATGTTCCTGTAGGTGTTGGCAATTGGCTGGACTTCCTTGTTGCCATGCCATTTCATGTATATTGTTCAAGACCAACTACCTAGATGAATATGTGGCTGACTGCTACTCTGTTCAGCACTTCAAGCAAACATACAGTCACTACTTAAACCCAGTTGAGGGTATGAACAGCTGGCCTGTATCTGATAGGGTACCCCTTAGAGTAACTGGTTATGTGAAGATGCCAGGCAGACCAAAGACTGAGAGGAGAAGGGAGCCAACAGAAGCGAGAAAGGCCACTAAAATGCCAAAAACTAGTACAGTTATCAGATGTAGCAAATGCCACTTGAGCAGGAACTTCATAGGTAGGCAACACACATGCACTGAACTCAGAGGGAGGAGGTAGCTCACAGCCAGCAGGTTCTCAGTCAGCTACAGGAGGTAACCCAAATGCTATTGTACACAAAAGAGCAGCACAAGCTGTACAAAAAGGAAGTCCACATCTGATATATCTAGTACAGAGTCAGGAAAAGGTATGTTTACCTACATCTCAAAGTTTTAACTTATGCAGCTTGTATTTGAAATTAATTCTAGCTTTATGTAACTGATGTAGGCAAAGGCAACAAACTCACATAACATCATCAAATCGAGTGCACATGCCAGGGTTTCTACAATTCCTTCTGGCTCAGCTACAATTAACCTGCAAGCCAGAGTGCCCACTTCCGATGTTAATTCTAGTGTGCATGTATAGTTAACTGGTGGAACTGCATCTGTTCGTGTGTCAGCTCAAGAACCGACGAAGTCGAAGTCCAAGCCTGCTCCAAAGAGATCTAGAACTGCTCCACTCCTTATGCTCCTCCATGGCAATCTGATAAGCTGTGATGTGTACAGCTTGCTGGCTGTATGCCAAACTTAAATAATTATGCCATGTATGATAATTATTTGCACTTATATGTGTACAACTTGCTGGTTGTATGCCGAACTAGACCCATTTTATAATAATTAAACAGCTATCACTTAAACATTTGCATCAGTACCAACACGAAGAAGAAGAGACTTTTCTCTGTGTGCCATTATAAAAGATCGTAATCCCCTGTGTGCCCCTGAAAAAATTCAGCGGTCTTCAGCGCCACTACTCCAACTTTTTCGTGTCATCCATGCCACTTCCGTCAGTTTGGGCTCTAACGCCGTTAAACCGCAGGTGTGAAAAGACGAAAATGCCCTTAAGTTCAAATATGTTATTAATTTTTTTTGAGCATCTTAACGACTTCAAATGAAAAAACTCAAAACTAGAAAGTTGTAGATCTCGTCGAGATCTATAATTTTCATATAAATTTTTTTTTTCATTTAATTTCGCAAAAAAAATATGATTTGATATGATTAATATCTTAGAAAAATCATATTATTTTTTTTGCAAAATTAAATGAAAAAAAAAATTATATGAAAATTATAGATTCGACGAGATCTACAACTTTCTAGTTTTGAGTTTTTTCATTTGAAGTCGTTAAGATGCTCAAAAAAAATTAATAACATATTTGAACTTAAGGGCATTTTCGTCTTTTCACACCTGCGGTTTAACGGCGTTAGAGCCCAAACTGACGGAAGTGGCATGGATGACACGAAAAAGTTGAAGCAGTGGCGTTGAAGACCGCTGAATTTTTTCAGGGGCACACAGGGGATTACGATCTTTTATAATGGCACACAGGGAAAAGTCTCGAAGAAGAATGGCGGAATTGAAACCTAACAACACAAGTACAGCAACACCAAGACATATCATCCAATTCATATGTCCTTGCTTCTTCTTCGTGTCTCCCTTCTTGGCCGCAGCTGCAATCCTTCCAATAGGTTCTTTCTTCAGTTCATACATCTCAGATTGCACAATCCCTTCCACAGGCTCTGTCATCTCCAATGGACGGCAATGCCACATCTGAGACTCTTGAAGCATCCCATAATTAACAAGAAAGTTGGCATATTCTTCTTTGAACATGTAGAACTCACAAAGAGGAAACTGAAACGTAAAAAAAAAACAGTCCCCACTGTACAAACCCTAACTTTGATTTACCACCATAAATTTCAATAAGGAAACCAAACCTTTTTGTACTTCTTCGGACATTTGAAGAACATTTCCATTGGGTGCTCATCTGATTTTGACATTAGCTCCAAAATCCTCCCCAGATTAGCGGCAACCCACTTTCTCCAAGCGGTGGCTCTAGGCGCAGATTCTGGCTACGGCAGGAGCGGACGCGATGTGTTAGGGGCCATAGGGAAATCAAGGGGAAGCAAGGAAGAGGCTAAGGGCGGCGCAGCAAGAAGGTGTCGAGGAAGAGCGTCCGCGGCGATGTCTGAGCGGCGACGCAGGGGTAGGAGACGAGATGGAGTCGAGATGAACGGGCCTACTCTTTTTCATTGAGTCTTGAGCTGAGCCAGCGTGGGCCCCACATCCTGACGTGGCGCCATCAAGGCAAAAACCAGCTTTGGGGGTCAAGTGCACGGTTTTGATAGATGAGAGAGGGCCTTGTGTCTGGTTTTCGAGTTCATGAGGCAAAGCTGACGAGGGAGGTAAAATGAACTTTTTCTCTTCGGAAAACGTTACCCGCGAAACGATCCCCCGGCCCAGCGCCCAAGCTGCGCTGGGTATTTCTTTTGAAGACATGGGGGGCCTAGCCCAAGTCATTCTGTCAGCTTGAGATCTAATTTCTCATGAGTTACTGGAAAAAAAATAGAGACAACCCTCGTACATTTTCAGATGTTCATATCAATTACTCAATCAGTAACAGACAACGGTAAAACACAGCAAGTTCTTGTTCCAGCGCCAATTATTCAGATGCTGAACTCAATATGACATAGTGGCTTTTACTCAAATGCGGCAACCTACTTGATTCAGACAGAACCGGCAAACAGGAGGACGTCTTGGTTGGGAAAAGTTCAGTGAATAGATAAAAAAAAGTTCCTGTTCCTTTGCTTTTGGATAGATTCTAGTACCTTTTCCATGTACGTACATACTCGTCGGTGAGTGACTCTTTTCCAATAGACAATTTAGCCACATCATTGGGAATCTCCGTACAGCTAAAAAGGTAAAAAGAAGAAAGTATCCCCATTTGTAGATTAGCTGACGAATCTTTCACATTATCTTCAGAAAGAAGAAAAAGCTTCTTTTCCTCTATAATATGCAGCACTACTCCGTATGTGGGTTTCATTGCAAAGCTAGAATGACTACCGTGTAACTATTACTTACTAAGACATCCCTTTGTAGTTTATCATAAGTTTTGGTTGCATCTCTTCTAATGTTCCTTATAGCAACATGTAAAACGAGCAATCAATCTAAAGCTCCTTGCTCTTCCTAAATTGGACTCATCTTCTGCAAAGGTACTGTAGTAAGAGATGTTTCTCTCTCCTCTTTTTTTTTCGATACTCTCGGCTTTCCTAATTGGAGTAAGAGCATCTCCAAGAGTTCCCTAAACATCCTCCTAATCTTTGTTTTTTAGAAAGATGGAAAAAAAACTCCGCTGCTGTCCACGTGCGGCGCCGCCCCTGCCGCCGGACGTGGTCGATTGTGACGGCAGGAGCCTGCTGCGGCGACGCGAAGGCGTTGAGGCAGCCCATGGCGGTGTGCAGACCATGAGGGCGGCCTTGGAGGAAACCGAGAGGAGCGTTGCCTTCGACTTCGCCTTACGTACGGTAACGAGCCTTCCCACTGCCCGCCCACGCTTGCTATAGCCGTCGCTGCAGACGCCCGCGCGACTGCCCACGCCGTCAGCGACCACTGCCGCCGCAGCCAACTCACTCCTGTGCCAGTGCGCCCACGTGAAAAGCTCTGGCTCCTGCTTGTTTTAGAAGCCGTACTATTTCAGTGAACTAATATTATTTTTCTTTTGTAACAAATTAATAAATAATATTTTTAATCATGGCTTTTCAGCAAAACGAACAGAGCCTCTGAAGCCGATAGCAAGGACACCTCCTGCTCCTGTGTGCTTCGCATTCCTGGCCACTATCAACCAATGTCAGTGACAATACTTCCATGGATGATGCCCTTAACGCGTTCGATGAAATGGGCACGAGGTTTATATGCATCGCCCACCTCTTTTTTTCCTTCTCAATATTTTTTGCTGATTTGTATTCTCCATCTCTATCAGTTGTGCTTTCCATAGTCAGGTTTAAAGTTAAGTACAGGAGTTTGACATGAGTTCAATGATTGCAGTGCAACTGATGGGATGAGGGTTGTACGTGTTAGATTGATCTCTAATCTCAACCTAGGCCCAACGGTCCCAGTTGGGCCTTTGATCAGCGCCCTGATCGGGGGCGTCCAGCCCACTATAGGCTGGAGGGCTCCTGTCACACTGCGCAATAAATAGAGATGGGGGCCGATGGCTCTGGACACGAGGTTCGCCTGAGCCGAGCTCCCCACCGACAAACCCTAAACCCGATCTAGTGAGGGGCGCAGCCAGTGACGGGAAGCACCTCCACCACTGCACCGCGCCGCCATCGGTCTTCACCGCCGGTCGCCACTGCTCATCATCGACACCGTCTTCACCGACCGTCGTTGCCCTAGCAGCAGACACCGACGCAACGCTATGGCAGACGTCTCTAGATCGAAGGCCTACGATGGTCGGTAACCTAGCACTACTCCCCCCGTCTCATCTCTGTCTAGTTCATGTACTAGGACGTGTAATTCTTTTACAAGAAGTACTCGGCTAGATCTATGACCTTGTGATTAGAATAGTCTAACAATGGTACTGGAGCTAGGTTTTTCTAGGGTTTTAGATCTAGAACGAGTGAACGATAAAACACAGAGTAGATCCGTTCAAAAAAAGGGTCTCGGATCTCAAAGCCGAAACCTAAACCGCGAATCAATCACGGGGAAGAAGAACAGTGAAACCCTAACCCTAATCCCCAATCGGATGAAATCCGAGAAGAAAATCCAAAAGCAGATGAAGAAAAGAAGAAAAGAGAAAAGGGAAAGGGGCCTACCTCGCCGTTGACTGCGCTGCCGCCTCATCGGCGCGCGGGAAGACGGTCGAGCTGTGTGAGCTCCGGCAAAGGGCACCGCCGCTAGTCCGCTCGACGGCGGCACGCTCACCCGCGTGGGGAGCACGCGCGCCGACGATGGCAGCCAAGCTTCACTGTGTCTCGCACTTCGCTTAGTCGCCGCTCGCTGCTGCTTGTGCTGAGGAAGAAGAGCGGCGAAGAGAGAGGAAGCGAGGTAGCGAATGACCTAGGGTTCGGGGTGACGACGCCGTTGCCGGGGCTTTGTTCACGCGAAAATGATGTTGAGCTAGCCGATCTTGATCGAGCAGGCTGCGAACGGCCAGGCTAACTTGCGAGCGAGCGCGCTGCACGGCTTTGCCGGCCTAGGCCCAGGTTGCGGCCTGGGTGAGAGCAGCGCGCGCGCAAATAACGGGCCGAGCTGGTTTTTGTTGCTGGGCCGAAGGAACATTATTGTTTTTATTTTTCTAGAAACTTTTTTGATACATATTTGATGAATTTCAATTGAATTTTGATGTCCAACTCTGCACAATTTTGATCCAACGATAATTTTTTTCAGAGAAAAGTACATTACTATAAAGTTTCTAAAAAATAATAATGAGAGCATTTACGCTTTCTGCTGCGTATTTAAAGTTGATATTTTCATTGTTAAATTTGAACCAATGGGAGAATTTAATTTTAAAAAATGAATATGTTTTTTAGTTTATTATAATATTGTTATTATTCCAATCGTATTAATTCTATTTCTGCACAACAGTGATGTAGAATTAGTGTAGAGGACAATTGTATGTTTTAATTTTGACCAACGTTGGAACTAAGGCATGCAATTGTTAGTATTATGTTTATGTTCTCACTCCATATGAATTATGTTTTTAGGCGGATACAACTTGATGGGTTGTATCAAAGAGATCCCCACTCTCAAAGGTGACAACTACACGAAGTGGAAGAAAAAGATTAACCTGGCCTTCATCTTAGCTGAGGTGGACTGGGTAGTCACCTCACCGTAGTCCCCCTAAGCCTGTAGCACCGGTGAGGGAGACAAATGAGGCTAATGCCGCTTGAGCAACTAGAGAGAGGGATTTTGCATTCTAAAAGATGTCCTATGACCTTGAGCATAGAAAGTGAGGTCACTGCCAATAAGAAATGTATGGCTGTGATAAAGAACATGATTGAGTCTACAATTAGTGGGCTCAATCCTAGAGTATGACACCGTCACCGAGTGCCTCGATAGAATAAAGAGTCAGTTCACTGGCTCGTCAAAGACATATGCTACCCAGCTGATAAAGCAGCTAGTGACAGAGAGGTACTCTGGAAATAGTGGCATAAGAGAGCACATACTAAGGATGAGTAATTTGGCATGTAAGCTAAAACCAATGGATCTGGCTCTCAAGGAAGAGTTCCTTATCTATTTGATTTTTACTTCCTTGCCAAAGGAATTTGACATATTTGTTGTCAACTACAACATACAGCCTGAGAAGTGGGACTTAGAGAGGCTCATGGCTATGTGTGTGCAAGAGGAGGAGAGAATGAAAGCTACCAATGGTGGCACTATCAATTATGTGAAAGACAACAAGAAAAAGAATAATAATGCTAACTTCTCCTCAAAGTCAAAGGGAAAGGGTCCCATGCTGCATCAGCCTCAGCAGAATAAGTTCACAGTAGAGAAAGATCAGTGTCTCTATTGCAAGAAGATGGGACATTATAAGAAAGATTGTCCCGATTACTTAAAGATGATCATGGCAAAGAAAGGTGAGAACATTATTACATTCATAAATGAATCCCTGTATGTACATTATTTAAAATCTACTTGCTGGATTGACTCAGGTGCAACTGTTCATGTTGCTAATTCTGTATAGGGATTCTGTTCGATGAGGACTACGCAAAGAAGAGAAAGACACGTTAAAGTTGCAAATAGGAGTCCTGAGCAGATATCGAAGCCGTTGGCGATATTTCTCTAGAGCTTGCTGATGGTTTCACACTTTTACTTAGAGATGTACTTTATGTTCCCTCCCTATAGAGAAACTTGATCAGTGTTTTATGCTTAGACAATGATGGATATGATTATCATTTTAGAAATGGCAAATATAAGATAATATTTAATAATGCATGTGTTAGGTCTTGCTATCTTACAAAACGAGCTTTATTTGTTATCACTACGTGATGATGTGAATGTTGTATGCGATGATGCGAGCGTTGCGTGCGACAATAAGAATGTATCCTCGTCTATGGATATAAACAGAAAACGAAAGAGAGCTCACGATGCGTTGTCGAAATTATAGCGCTATTGTTTAGGCCATATTTCGAGGGAGAGAATAAAAAGACTAGTTAAGAATGATATTCTTCCTCCTATTAGAGTTCTTAGATTTAGAACAATGCAGAGAATGCATAAAAGGAAAGTATGTAAAGAAAATTAAGAAAGATGCCAAATGAAGCGCAAGAATTTTACAGATTATTCACACAGACATCTGTGGTCCGTTTCCTGTAAAGAGTGTGGATGGTTATGATTCGTTCATAACATTCATAGATGATTACTCCCGTCATGGCTACATTTATTCAATCAAAGAAAAAACTAGAAGCATTGAATAAATTTAAGATATTTAAGGCAGAAGTTGAAAACCAATATAATTTAAAGATTAAGATAGTCAAGGTTCGACCATGAGGGGGGAGTACTACAGGTCGGCATACCCCATATGGCCAAGTTCCTGGACCTTTTGCAAGGTTCTTATAGGAGAATGGCATAGTAGCCCAGTTTCTACACTGAGCGAACCTCAGCAGAATGGAGTAGCTAAAAGACACAATCGTACCCTGATGGATATGGTGCGTAGTATGATAAGTTGCTCCACCTTACCGTTGAGCCTATAGGATGGAGGCATTAAAAACCACCATTCATATTCTCAATAGAGTACCAAGTAAATCGGTGCCCAAAACACCGTATGAGTTATGGACAGGAAGAGTACCCTCACTAAACCACTTACGTGTGTGGGGGAGTCCTGCTGAGGCTAAAGTATTTAACCCAAACATTAGGAAGCTAGATCCTAAAATAGTAAGTTGCTATTTCATTGGCTACCCAGAAAAGTCAAAATGTTTTTCGTTTCTACTGTCCAGACAGACATACAAAGTTTGTAGAAATGACACATGCTGTCTTCCTAGAGAATGAAAAGATGAGGGGAGCATGGTAGCTCGAGAAATTGACCTTGAAGAGAAGCGGGTGTATGCGCCCACTCCGATGATTCATAAGCCATTTTTCTCACTACCTGTTGTCGCTACACCAATAGTGCAAGATACTATGGTGCCAGCACCTGTTGTTATTCCGCCTGTGGAAACAATGAATGACGATGAGTAACCTGTTCTTCAGGATCCTGTAGAACCTATTGCCACACATGAGGGGGGGGCAACAACAGCCTCAAAAAGAAGATGTGCCAAATGTGGAGGCCACTAGAAGGTCTCAAAGAGTTAGAAAATCAGCTATTCCTGCTGACTATGAAGTATACAATACTGAGGAATTTTAAATAGAGGATGATCCCACCTCATTTGAAGAAGCCATGAGAAGTGATCATTTATCAAAGTGGCTTGAGGCCATGGAAGATGAAATAAAATCTATGAATGCCAATAAAGTTTAGAACTTAGAAATAATTCTTAAAGGAGCCAAAACAGTATGCTGTAAATGGGTCTACAAAACAAAACTTGACTCTCAAGAGAATATAGAGAGATATAAAGCGCGACTTGTGGCAAAAGGCTTTACGCAAAGAGAAGGGATTAGTTACAATGAGACCTTTTCTCTAGTCTTATGTAAGGATTCCTTTAGAATCATAATGGCATTAGTGGCACATTACGATTTAGAATTACATCAGATGGATGTAAAGATAGCATTTCTCAACGGAGACTTAGAGGAAAATATTTACATGGCACAACCAAAAGGTTTTGTCATGGAAAGAAAAGAACGAATGAGATGTGGCCTAAAGAAATCCATTTATGGATTAAAACAAGCTTCAAGACAGTGGTACTTGAAATTTGATCAGACAATAAAGAATTTTGGGTTTAAAGAGAATATTGAAGACAATTATGTCTTTGCAAAGTTTAAGAATGGGAAGTTTATCTTCCTTGTCCTATATGTGGATGATATCTTACTTGCTAGTTGTGATATCAGTCTACTACTGGAGACAAAGAAGTTTTTGTCCTCAAAATTTGATATGAAAGATCTTGGTGAAGCCTCGTTCATTCTAGGGATCAAGATTCACCGAGATAGAAGTAAAGGGGATATTAGGACTATCACAAAAGGCATACATAGAAAGGATTTTAAAGAAATTCAGTAGTGCACAAATGTAGCCCCTCAGCTGCTCCTATAGTTAAGGGCGACAGATATGGAGATTTTCAATGCCCTAGGAACTAATATGAGATCGATCAAATGAAAGTAGTTCCATATGCTTTAGTTGTCGGAAGCTTGCAATATGCTCAAGTATGTACGCGACCTGACTTGGCATTTATTACCGGGTTACTTGGTAGATTCTAGAGCAATCCTAGAACAGAGCACTGGAAATTAGTAAAGAAAGTCTTGCTGTCGGTGCAGAAAGTGACCAACACGTAAATATTTCTAGTTTTGTCATACGTTGTGATCAGAGGTGGCATAACACTCAATGACATAGGGTTTATATTGGTTCAGGCAACGTGCCCTATGTCCAGTTTGAGTTGGTCGGTGACTTTATTCCTGAGCCTAGGTGCTCGAAGTCTGTGGTGGGGTTACAAACGAGAAGGAAGAAAGATGAGGTGTATAAGAGGTCCGGTCGGCTCCGGTCAAAAGGGCCGAGAGTGACATGAGCCCCGCTATGGGCGAAGTGTTCAAGCAGTGTGAATGAGGTCCGAACCTAGCAGTTCTGTGGTTGCGAGCTAGTGAACTTGATTGATCTAATGAATCTAAAGGGACTGAGCTTGAATCCACTAGGTCTATTGGGAGAGAGCGCATCCCCTTTTATAGATAAGGGGATGGCCTTACAAGTGAGAGGGAGAAAGTACGAATGCTTCTAAGCCTTGTTGCCCACGCCGATGGGTACATGATGATGGTAGGCGCCCACAACACTGTTGGATGTTAGATGCACATGGGAGGTTCTATTGTTCTTGTTTGGGTATGGCATATGTCGATACCTGCATATACTGTTGATGCCCAGAGGTATGTGAGGAGTTTCACCATGTGCACTCGGTACGGTAAATCCCGACGCCCACAACACTGTCGATACCCAGAGGCATGTAGGGGTGAGCCTTACCGTATGTGAGTTTAATGATGCCCACAATACTGTAGGGAAAATGTAGGCGCCTACAACACTATTTGTGTCAGGGCAGTTGTAGAGTACTATTCCTACAGGTGTACAAGGTATAGTCCCTAGTATCATGGTTTGACTTGTGCGCCTTGCCCTGCTTTCTCCGCATGTCTCCTGGTCCCTACCGAGCGGGTTGCCCCTGGCTAAAGTGATGGGGCGTAGGTTGCAGCCTGGGAGTGGTCCTTGCCCTACAGGCCCGTCTACATCGGGTCTCGCCTTTAGAGTCATGCCGCTCACCTCCCGGTACATTTTTCTTTGTTTCTTTTCGATCTTTCGCTATTGAGCCTTTTTTGGAGTGTGACTTACCTGCACTTTTTATCAGTGGCCAGGAGATGTTGGGGTTGAGCATCACCCCAACTCCCGTGTGGGAGACTTGGAGGCCCACCCTGCAGCATGTCGCGGTGAGCGATGGGGGAACAGGGTTGCGGCGGTGAACCCTTCCCTTTCGGGGGTGGTGCCCCCTGGGTCGGCTGCTGGTACGGTGGCAGCGACGGTGTCGGACGTTGGTGGCGATCCTGATGCTGACGATGGGGGTTGCATCAGAAGTAACCCTCGCGGCCCCTCCTCCACCAGCTACGGTGGAAGAGGAGAGGGAGACCGAGCTCCTTGCCTCATCAGGTGGAGGGCTGCACGGCTCACCCTCGTGGTCGGAGCCGAAGGTGACGGGGGAAAATGCGGCTGGGACAGAGTCGGAATGCCCGGCGGTGGTCCACGCAACCGAGGTGGTGGACATCCCATCTGATGATGAAGCGGATGATAGGGTGGAGCAGCCGGTGTCGTCGCTGGAGCTGGCGGTGGTCTAGTGGGAGGCTGGACCCTCCGACGGGCTACCAGAGGGTGACCTAGAGTGGCCCTGCCCTAGGGACCCGACGAAGGTGCGGTTCGCCCTTCAGGATTCCCAGGAGTGTTAGCTCTGGTACTTCCTTGGGGAGCAAGGGCACGCCGCGGTGTCCAAACTCGCCAACCTATCCATGAAGCTCAGAGATGCCCAGGAGCGGGTTAAGTCCGCTCAACAGTTAGTCGAGGTCGACCTATAGCTTACCACGGAGGTGAGTTTCATGTACTTGTCCTTGACCTCTGAATGTTTTGTTGGTTGCCTTACCATGCTTGTTTTTCATAGAGTCTAAAGGGGATGTCGTCCCGCAAGTCCCGCTTCCTCCGAATGGAGCACGCCCGGATGGCTGAGCTTGAGCATCAGCTAGAGTCCACTCACCACGAGTCCATGGACTGGGTGGTCGAGGTGACCACGGCATGGGCGGAGGGGCAGCGTGTAGCAGAGTGGACGACCACCGCCGAGCGGGGGCTCGAGGCGGTGAAAGCTCACCGAGCGAAGGCCGAGGCGGAGTTGTGGACATTCCTGGCGGACACCGAGGTGGCGCTCCAAAAGTCCCTAGAGACCTTTGAGTTCAAGCGGAGTGCCTTAGCGTCGGAGTGGAATGCCCTAGAGTTGGCGCGGAAGGCCCTAGAGTTGGAGCGGAAGGCCCGGTCGGAGGCGGACCAGGAGGTGCTCGCGCTCCAGGGTCGGGTGATTGTGTATCCAGAGAACAACAGGAAGATGCTGTCGAAACTTTGTCTCGGATCAGAGTAGAGCATGGAAACTAACCCCATCTATGCATCCTCGGGCTATCCAAAAAATGTGGACAATTCGAAAACAGATACGGTTATAGATATTCAAAAATCTACATATTTCCAACCGTCTCTTTCGAACGGGAGACGTCTAGCTAGGTTACGTGATATACGAACATCCTATGTTTCACATCATACGGAAAGAGGGGTGTAGGATGCCTCACCTTGCTGTCCTACAAAGTGACAAGTCGAGGATGGTGGGGAATGATAGCCTCTGCTGCAACAAAGGAACATAATAGTGTCAATTGTAAATTTTGGCAGCACCTCCTCTGCGTGGTGAGGTAACCAAAACCTACAACAAACCAACTGGCCCGATGGCTGACAACCACATACACAAGTACTTTCACATGTATTCTAACAGACACTGTGAACATACATTTTGTTGTTCCTATGAATCACAATATAAAATATGGTACAAAGCATAGCTGGCTGAAAAATAGCAGTCCTAATAATACCACGGTACAAAGCAAAGCATAGCTTCGATTTACATTTCCAGCAGCCAATCCACAAAAATGAGACACGTCATATTGTCAATATAGTACTCACATGCATGTGCATCAGTAAACACTAATCTATTTCTAAACTAGAAATACTAATCAGCATTTTAGTAATATAATTTACTCAAATTTCAATTCCATGATTTGCAAGATATATACTCATAAGTCTTGGTAATTTAACAGTGATTGGAACGGATAAAAACGTAAACAAATAATTTATAACTAGCTGGTAAAGTTCATATATATATATAGACACACTAACATTTTGTTTTTTACCTTATCAAGTGATGAGATGGTGTCGGGGGGAGGGCGTCGGGCGCAGGGGGGCAGGGCGCAGGGGGAGGGCACCGAGGGCCAGCAAGGGGCCCGGCACAGGGAGCCGGCAGCGGGTGCCGGCGGCGGGGGCCGATGGCGCTGGCGCACGAGCGGGGCCGACGGCGGGGCCGGGCGTCGATGGTGGCAGGCCAGGGGCAAAGGGCGGCGGCGGGTGTGTGTGTGCGTGGCGGGGGTAGGGGGCGTGTGTGCGTGCGGCCGGGTGGGGTGGATATGAGGGGGGTTTGCCAAGTGCCCTTGATTTGACACTTGGCAAACCCATTTTTTTTTCATTTTCACACTGTCCGTGTGTGCGGTCGGGGGGGGGGGGGGGGGGTTGTCGAGTGCTGACACTCGGCAAACCTCAGATTAGGGGCACTTGGTAAACCCAGTTTTTTTATTTTCCTTCTTTTTCGTACCATGTTTTTCTAAATTTATTTCAATGTACTTTGAAAATACCTTGTCAAATTCACTCAACAATATATATTTGATTTTTCTATGAATATTATTCAATTATTCCATGCAATTATAACTTAAATTCAATTTATATCAATTAAAATTCTATAATTACACTTAATAAATTAAAATTATCAAACGGATCCAAAAATTACCAAAATTTGACATGAAACAATCTATGTTCTCAATTGCCTATACAAAAAGTTTTGAAGCCAAACCCCAATTTGACTCCAAATCTTACCGAATCATTCTCAACGCTACGATTCTTCTTCTGAGATGCTTCGGTTTGTAAACATCATACATGACAAATTGTGTGAAACCTTCTCAATTTTTTACCACAGCCTCCACGTATGATATCATCGCATCCTGACAAATCTCATGATTTTCAAACTTCGTTTGCTTTTTTTAAAATTTAAAAACCATTCGGCCACACGTTCAGTTGTCGTGTTTTCTGAACAAGATGTTCGAAATTTCTTTTCATTTCCCGAGTAAGGCCTCACAATGGACTTAATAACATGAATATCATTTTTCTACTCATTTTATTCTATTATTTGAATCACTTGCAGTTCAAATTTGACTTATACCAAAAAAATCCTTGAAATACAATAAATTAATTAAATATAGCAAACAGGTCCAAAAATATGCCAAATCTTTACATGGAGTACCACATGTTGTATGTGGAGAGCAAAAAAAGTTTCAAGGTAAGAAGAGAAAAAAAAACTTTTGCCGAGTGCCAAACAAACATACTCGGCAAACATATTTCTTTGCCCAGTGCCAAATAATTACACTCGACAAACATATTTCATTGTCGAGTGTATTTGTTTGCCGAGTGTTTCAACTAACGGACACTCGGTAAATGTACTAACCTGACGGTACATGGATTAGCGGTTGTCCACATGGCGGTTCTTTGCCGAGTGCCTAGCTTTTGCCGAGTGTATTTTTTCTGGTTTGCCAGTGCAAAACTTTACCGAGTGTTTTTTTGCCTTTTTTGCCGAGTACAATTATTTTACCGAGTGTTTTTTTAAAGCACTCGACAAAGAGCTTGTTTGCCGAGTGCCCGATACAATACACTCGACAAACATTATTGCACTCAGCAAACACCCCGTTTTCGGTAGTGGTGCAATATAAATGATTTCACCTACTATGAATTTACGCAAGCTGGTTCTCAATGATATAAATTTCTGTAGTTGAATATTTTCAAGATAACAGGTATTATCTGCTGGCATACATACGGTAAAACACTTACTATGTAACCTATAAAAATAAATAAATAAAAACTTTATCCTAGCCTACACAGGCTGAGGTGTGGCAAAGCCGGCGCCAGTTTTTCTAGTGACATATGATGTTTACTGCTAATTGAGGTAGAACCTGATGTTAACCACTCTGATACAATGCTAATAATAACATCAGCAAAACGGCAAAACACAGACCATTATGGGTAGGAAAAAGTCCACATTACATTCCTCAGCTTCTGTGAAACTCTATTTTTCCTCATGAACTCTAAAACCAGGTAAAGCACCTCCATGAACTTTTAAAACCATTCATTTTACCTCCCTGGCCGGTTATAAGTGATTTTTAAAGGTGATTTTGTCTTTTTTTATATTTATTTTGGCGGAATCTTTGAAAAATAATAGTAAATCACAGAAAAATCATAAATTAGAAAATTCAATTTTGTTGCACTCTACATGAGTAGATCTACATAGTGAATATATAATATGGTATGCTTTAGTACACTTTTTTTGCTTGTAGCTTTATATCTATATTTTTCTATAATTAATTCATAGCTGCAGTTTCTATGGTCCTATTGTGGTGAAATTTTTATGGTGGGCTAATTATTATATACTTGAACTATAGTAAAAATTTTATACTCATTGGATCATATATAACTTAGTTATAGATTTATTTAGGTGTATTCTTGTTAAAAAGTATTTATTTAATGTGGACTTTTTCCTTGTGGGTATGCCATTTCCGTGGGCTCCTCGGTTTAGGCCAGGCCTAGTTGGTAACCATGACTTACTTTTCTCAGCCTAGCAAGCGCGGAGCCTAGACCTGCGCCAGGCCAGGTCGGACTAAATTAACTTAGGGCCCGTTTGGAATGCGGGGTTTTTTTTTCATTCCTGCGTTTTTTTCTATGAAATTGAACTGATTCCTGTGAAATTTCTGTGTGATTTCTGTGAAATTCCTACGTTTCAAACAGGCCTGGACCAGATCCCACAACATCCAAGGAGCATTGTTTTACTCGGATAAAATAGGCTTTCGCTTCAGGTTTTGCAGATTAACAGCTAAGCCGATTTAGGTACAAATCTGTATCTATATGTATAGTTAATATTAAAAGGATAAATTTATCTCCTTCATTTTGTTTTTCATTTGTCAGTCCATCCCATTTCATCTCACTCTACTCCATCTGCATCTCACTCTTGTGGTCCACACTTTTACAATCCAAATCCAACACAAGATCATGTCTCCAAAGCCAACGCAATCCGAATTTGACACGAGACCATGTTTGAACAACACACGTCTCACCATGGTATGAAGCCCAATTCGACGTATTAGAACAGATAATGTGATCGTTGTATAAATTGCTGAGCCGCAAGTTATCTAGGTGACGCTCCACTGTAGTATGTAGGCGTTTTTGAATATCTTATAAGAAACAAAACCCCACTATCTATTTATGCAAGCTACATTCCATGTCTAAGAAACCACGTCCATACTAACGAGCCACATAACCCGATAATTATAGATCATGCGATTTTCATTCAGAACCATCCACATTTTTATAGTTTACAACATTTTCGTTGGAATCCACCTTGGTGGCCAAATAATCGATATAATGTTTAGATCTACAAATATAGATACAAACGTAGTACTAATGTTTATGTATCAAAACGATCTCAAATGAAAATGGCATAAACTACAAAGTTATAGTTTTCTCTACAACTTCGATATAAATTTTATCTCATCGAAGTTCATATATAAAATTTATGATTTTTTTTAAAGATGAATAGGCAAAAAAAAAAGGAAATTCCACTGATTGAACTAGCGGTAACCAACATTTCGCCAGCTCAAACGCCACGCCGGTATGTCCTCCCGGCCCCTCCAAAGTCCAATAGGTGGCAATAGTATAGTTTTCAATTTTTTGATTTAGCCAAATGTTTTTGCAAAAAATGAATTTATTTAAAAATATAAATAAATAATGTCTCTCAATGCCGCTCAAAGGCGCGTGCATGTGGGCCGGTCTGTTATCGGTGAGGTAAAGAGATCTGGAGTGGCAACATCTGAATTCTGAAACGGGCCACACATGTGCTCCAATATGTACTTCTCCGGCCTTTGGGCCTTCGCTCTCGTCGTCCGCCAGATGCTTGCCTCGCGGGCTCGCGGTGTCCGGCGAGGCCTGAGCTCACGGTGTCATCACGCCGAGCGTCAGCCGTCAGCAGTAACTCACGAGCAGCGTCAGCCGGTTCACGAAGACACGTTTGTCGAGTTGCATCTTCCACCTGTGGCCGGGCCGGCCGCCCCGGTAGTTTCCGGAAGCTCGTGCGCGACGTGCAGGATCGCTGGATCGACCGGTCAGCGCCCGTCAGCCGTCACCGATCAGATATTCAGATCGACACTCGCGCCGTGTCGTAGTCGTCCTGTGAAGAAGGATACGACAAGGTACAGAGTCCGGCTTGCCTTGTTGTAGACTGCTGTAGAGATTGGACTGGACAGTGGACTCCACTGAATGACTGGAAACCCCTACACAAAACCATCCATAGCCTACTACACACCCTACCGGGGGCTTACGCGAAATGTAGCTGTTTGTTCCGTTGTGCGGTTGTGCCAAGCGACCTAACGTGTCTATCTACATATGGACTACTCTCAGACAGGGGCGAAGCCAGGATAAATAGTCACCGGGTCGATACTCTCACAGAGTCACAGGACTACCTCTAAGGTTTATGATAATATAATATCAATATATAACATAACAAGTTGACAAAATAAACTTTCACGGCAGTAATTACCTACTACAGTTTTTCTCTACAACTACGACTCTCCATCTTGTGAAAGCGAATTAAATGGTGGCTAGAAATTCTTGCTTTATGAAGCATATATATGCGCATATTATCAAATGTATATTAAGCTCACGATCATCCTTTAGTTGTGTTGAACGATACTAAATTACTAATGTGAAAGTATAGCCATCTGTATACTGTTAAAAGCCAGTAAGTCACTACTGAAATACATCTATATGCAAGCTATACTAAAGTAGATAGATACCTGACATCTTGCCGCAATGAAAGAGCACGTTCTTTGCTGGAAGGCATATGTCCTATCTGCTTTCTGAGTTTGAATGGTATAGCTGGAAAAAAAAAACTAAGACCTCACGGTTCAGACTTGATTGCTAGTTACCAATTCAAGTATTGGGTATTTGGGGTACCTGGACAACAGATGGGCAGAGAGCTTAGGACTTCTTCTAGTGGTGTTTCTAAAATGACTCATGGGATTATTTTATTTGGCCTGAGTCGATACATGCACCACTGGAGCAAATCGATGCATGGAGTGTGCCAGGAGTCAACCACCAAACATGAGTCAATTCATTCCAATAAAAATAATATTCACGTGGAAAAAAGACGAAGAGGAAATGGACGAAAAGCACCAGGTCACTCATGCAAGTGTCCAGCTTTGGAGAACAAAACATATTTTTATTTAAATGGCCCACAGGAAGAGTCGACCTACCACTGGAGATGGAAGGAATCGACTCAATTGCATCTTTTTGTATGTGTACATAGTCGACCCACCACTACACATGCCCTTAAGCTTATAGCCGGCGGCACTGGCAAGTTGCGGTTGGGGTTTGTCAGTTTGTGCCTTATATGAATGAAGGAGCGGCGGCACCACCTCTAGGATTTGCGAATTGATATGAGAACAAAAAAGATCGGAAGATGAAACAATGACCAGGCTGTGGGCCTATTACCTTCCGGGCTATGGGCTTACCTGTACATATATACTTGCATTCACGTAATCACGTTTCATGAAACGGGAGCTAGGCCATTGGGTGGGCTACCGGGCTTATCTTTGCTCCTTGCTAATCAATCGATGGATGGGCTAAGGACCTAAGGTGACGCCACGATGGACTGCTCGGCCGCAAGTCTGTCGGGGTCGCACATATTTTTTACCGGGGTCCAAGCTGGACAAAAATCGTTGGGCATTTGAGGTGATTGCAAAACCATCGGTGTCCCGACTCCGATGCGTGAACGTAGCTTCGCCCCTGCCTCAAGTACCCGCTGCTGTTGTCAATTGTCAAGATGTTTTGACATCTTCCACCAAAAGAATCCTCTCGGTACCTTATTACGAGCGCGGATATGCACTCGTCAGTGCCTCACCGCCGACAGCGACAACCATGCATTGATGCATGTATATGCACACACGCCAAAAGCGTTGGGGCCTTGGGGGAGCCGGGTGGAAACTGGTAAGCCTCAGCCCCGGCGCTTATGCCGTTTTATGCCGTGTACTCGTGCAAAACGCCTCCGTCGACGGCGAGAAGACTCCAGGGTTCCCGCCCCTGGACGTATTCTCGGCGCCATGCATGCACATCTTATTAGCTACGGTCGAGCTGTATGGTTGATGGTTTTTACAACTAATAAGTCAGCTGATAATGTTTTATTGTAAAAGAAAAACACTATACATAACAAGGGAACAGAGCGACCGGGCATGCATCCACAATCATGTTCCCATGTTCGTTCGCTTGGGCCTTCCATCGCTTCTGCACCCCATGTGCAGCTTCGTTCGGATGATGAAGCGAGCAGTAGCAGGCTAGTAGCGACTGCCAGCAGTGGTCTCGCGTGCCGTGGACAGCGACCCGCGCCGGCTGGCCGGCCGGTAGACCGTATCAGCAGCGCAGACGAGACCCTGGTCAGGCCAGAAGCAACAAAGCGAGAACCCGGAAGGCCAAAGCGGAAGACCACGAGAAATTACCACCCGGAACACATAAAGCCCGGGCACCCCAAACCTACCAAACGCTGGCCACAAGGGCATTTCCGGGAACCTCGCCGCGGGCGGGGCCGCAGGGGCCGGGCTGGAAGGCCGCGGAGCTTTTATTTACCAGCTCGGTTGGTCAGCCAGCCAGCCAGCCAGTCATTAGTCAGTACTGCACACTGCCATCGCTCTCCCACTGCTAGAGCGCGTGAGCAGGAATAGTAACGGTTTCTCCCCAGCTCGCGTCTCGTCCCTTCGCTCGCTGCTGCTAGTTCGGCCGGAGCCATGGCGCGGAGGGCGGCGGCCGTGGCGGCGCTGCTGGTGGTGCTGTGGGCGGGCGTGGCGTCGGCGGCCGTGTACGAGGTGGGCGACAAGACCGGGTGGACCATCATGGGCAACCCCGACTACGCCGCCTGGGCCAGCTCCAAGAAGTTCCACCTCGGCGACACCGTTGGTGCGTCCCATCCCTCCCCCCTGTCCGTCTCTCGTTTGCGCTCTCTTTGCGTGTGTGTGTGTTGAACTGTTGATCGAGCAGCAGGAGCAATCACTCCCTGTTTTCGTTTAGTTAGATTTTCTTCAGAATTCCACTAGGAGAACGGAGAATTTTGAAGCGAACACACTTCGATTTTTCTGCCGAAATTCAGGGAATGTTCCTTCTCAAGAACTATAGAACCCCGGGTGTATTAGTGATTAGTGCGCTAGTGGCACTCGGGCCAGCACGACACATGGTTGTAGGAGTAACAAACTAGGACTGACAAGTTAACAGCAACTCGGCAAAAAATGAACAGCGATCGGAAGACGCCTACTCGTAGTTGCAGGAAGGAAGTACCACAAAGTAATTTCCCTGTCCTCTTCTGAGCCCTGTCCAATCTCCACCACCCTCTCGGCGTCGGAAGTACCACAAAGTAATTTCCCAACAACAGATTTGTTTTTGTGTGATTCTGTCAGTTTCAGGCTTCCGGTAGCGGCCACCGGCCATGGAGGAGAGCAGCACTACTAATTCCGGAAGCGGGCCCCCACGCCCTAATTCCGAGCGAAAACTCGCTCACGTCGCGTGTGGACACCGAGGTTTTAAATAACTGGCTAAACAATTTAGCGTTCTAGTTTTGAAAATAGGCTATAGTCAGATATAGCGGGTTATAGTGGTATGAAAAAACTTAGATAAATATTTTTAAATAGCTATAGTCAAAGACCGCGGAGGCTATAACCGAAAATTTAAAACCTTGTTTTCACTCGTCCCAGCCCCAGCAGCAAAGAAAAGGCCGCGCACCTCCGTTTACCCGTGGCCGCTTTACACGTGAACGGAAGAAAGCACCCGAGAATCGGTGGCCACGCTAGCTACGTGTACCTTCGCGCGGGCGCGGCACGGCGAGCGGCTGGCTGCCTGGCTGGAAGCCGAGGCCTCATTTACGGATTATTACAGCCCCGCGCCGCGTTGGTCGTCAGCCTGTGCGGCGCCTAATAACTACGCCGGCTTTATCAGGCGTTTAGTTCCACCCTAAATTTTTAAAAAGTATTAGGCCCGTGTATGGAGTATTAAATGTAAAAGAAAAAAAACTAATTGCACAGTTTGGTGGAAAATTGCGAGACAAACGTTTTGAGTCTAATTAGTCCATGATTAAACACTAATTATCAAATAAAAACGAAAGTGCTACTGTAGCTCCAAATTCCAACTTCCTACAACTAAACAAGGCCTCAGGGCAGTCCCAATGGTGCATTGATGATGGTTTCTATCCTCATTAAATGACTTGTCATGTAGGCAAAACGCTGACATGGCAACGTAATTAATGAAGAAAGAGAGCAAAAATTATAGAAATGGTTTCTTCATGAAGAAATCAGGTCTACTCTTGACCCAATGCACCAAGAAACCATGAAATCGTCATTGGGAAGAAACCACCAGTTTCTATGAAGCTCATGTCGCACTTCCATTGGAGAAAAAGATAGAGTTGAGAAAGAGAAAGAGAAAATAGTTATTACTCATAGAAACCATGGGTTGAAAAACAGTACTTTTTTTTTGCAGTATCCTATATTATAGAAACTACTAGTTTTTTTCATTGGGACTGTCCTCAGTTGCCCTCGTACGACGGCTGTGGTAGTGGCAGCACAGGTAGTGGTAGTACCCGCAAAATCTATGCTGGCCTGCGCCGCCATGAAGTTAATGATCCATTAATGGTGGATGACCGTGTCGAGGATTAGCAATAATCTCATTGATGGCTGACGTGACGGAACGTTGGCCGTGAGGAAACAGAGAGGGTGTCGGCGGATCGATCGATCGATCTGGGTGCGCGCGCCTTGTGCAGCACCAGGGCACCAGCAGTTGTAGTGCGCTGGCTGCGGGCCAGGAAGGATGAGTGGCCAGGCTAGCGACCTGCAGGCTTTCGGCTATCCTTTCCGGAATGCGATCGATGGAGATCAGGAGATGGAAACACGAGGGATAGCTCCAGGTAGGCTCTTGACGCGACCTTCTCCTTCCCCGTGGCGGCCGGCGTCCGCCATTTGGACGTGGTGTGACCGTATACGATCCTACATTATAAATCATGATAATATTTTTCTCTCATATTAAATCGGCTAACGAAACGATCACGGTAACGCGCTCGTGCCCCGCCCGGCAGGGACATCCCGGCGCCTTTCTCGGCGTGACGCACGGCCCCACCCAACCGCCAGCCGATGCTAATGGTGGGGCACGGCTGCACGGGGCAGAGCAGCAGTGGTAGCGGCACGCACAATGAATGCGCCGCGGGAAGGCTGGCGCTGGCGCTGCTGCGCGCGCGCCTGGCGCCTGGCGGCCACTGCTCATCAGTCTGCATGCTGATGACCTGCCGTCCGTTGCACACGTCCGGGCTCCGCCGGGGAAAGGGACACGCTTTTGCCGAAACAAATGCCTGCTGCTCCGGTGCTCCGGGACTCTCGTCTCTGCTCTCTAGCCAGCGCAAAGAGCATGACATGCCAGTGATATCACCGTGCAGTCACGCACAGTCAAGCCTTCTCCTACACTAGCGAAAGGACAACTGCCTCGCTAGCGAAAGGACAAAAGAACGTGCGCTGTGCTCCAGAATTATCGAGAGGTCAACAAGCTTTTGCCTTCTCTTCTTCTCAGGTAGTGAAGGCTCTGTTGCCTTTGCTGGTTAATCCTGTGATGAAGGAACCTTTTCTGGTACGGGTAGGAGTAGCTTTTCTAGACATGCCTGGTGCTTCGAACGGGCTTTCTCCTTTCTGGAAAAACTTGATGCTGCTTTTGCCGCCGGACCACCATCCTCTTAAGAAAGTTGAATTGTACTGGAATACTAATGATTCTTATTAGCTTGCGCTTTGCTTCATTGATCTAACTTTAGTGCTATCCATCATGACAGTCCAAAACAAATCCCACACATGGTACACATGATGAGCATAAAGAAAACATTCTAGAGCATTTCTACTCGTACGGTTCTCCTCCCGTGAGGCCGTGACAGAACATTCACAGCACCTTTTCACTTGTCCCAACTCCCATCTAACCTTGAATCCTTAATGCCACAGCCAAGTTAGGGAAGGTTTAGATAGGAAAATAGGGTAGGCTTTGCCTTACCTTGCGGTGCGTGTTGTGCGTGCCTCTGCTGCATTGGGATTCCATGGCAATGCAATCGTTTCAGACTAGTAGACGGCAACCCATGTTAAGATTGCCAGAAACGAGCCGTGCACATCTCTGTACCGCCCCCCCACCCACTCACTCCGCTGTCTCTTACTCCAATGAGGCATTGAGAGTTTGAGACGCAGACGCAGGCCACACGTCCTTCTGTTTCTGGTGGAAATGGATGAGAGATTGCTTCTCCAGTGACAAGGCCATCATTGTTGTAGAGATGTAGACTGACCCAGTAGTTGCTCTGTCTCCAACAAGAATCCTATACGGACATCCAAACCTAAAATAGGTAGAAAGAGATCTAAAATCAACATTTAACAGAGTACTTATACTGGAGATCTATTTTAGGTTGTCTGTGAAGCACAACCTAAATATAAGCATCATCTTCCCTGAAAACTCATTTGCTGAAAGGATTCTCTTTTGGGTCTTGGTGCTGAAGAAGATACCAAATATGTATTGAACCCTTTGCCGATAGAGTTATCAAAGGATGAATTGATTTTGTATTTTGGGTGTTGTAGTTGAGATAGCCTAAGCACTTGTCACCCGCCTGGATCTGGATCACACTGTACTGTTTTACTGGCATGGGAGAGGTTGCAAGTTTGCAACCTTGGCAAGCCTACAATTCCTAGACGATGAACATCACTTCCATTCACCAAAATACGATACTTTGTTGGTGAAACAACCATGCATTGTCTACCACTGCCCAGCTACATACGGAGTAGAGTACTCCGGCCGGTACCATGATGTGATGTGTTGTTCACTTTTTCTCCGCATCTGCCTGAAATACATCACCTTTTGGCTTTTATATGGGCATGCAACGACTTGTCAAATAAAGGCACTTACGGTGCAAAAACCATCATTAATTTTTATAGTCTCGGATATTGTACAAAGAAATTATTGTCCCCAATACAAAGAAACTATTCTCCCCAATACAGCCTTTTTATCCAGGATCCAAATAAAAATCCAGCGAATCATTTACCTTGCTGTACCTGGATCCTCTGCGCCACCTATGAACAAGCCGTGCTCTACACCATGAACTCCGCCCTGGCCATGCTCGCCGCGGAAAGCTGCGAACCGCATCGGGGCGCCATCGTGCTCGCCGCCGGAGGGAAAGAGAAGCGCAGGAACGTGACCTTGACGGACTCGTAAGTCCCGACGCAGACCACGCGACCGCCACGGACGGCCATGGCGTCGTCGAAGGTGTAGGCGGGGTCGGCGGTGTAGATGGTTGATGGTAGCGCTGGCCCGGACCATGTCGGCGAAGTGGTCCCGCGGCAGCGTCCCTGCAAATGCGTTGACCAGGACCATATCTCGATTTTGCTTGCTTGCTTGTCATCGATGATAAACTCAACCGCATCTTGCTTGCTTCCATCTCCTCCGCCTCAGCCAGCGGCGTCGCAGCCCTCGCGGACAGCAGCAAGCGCGACGAGTTCTCCATCAGCAGTCCCCCGTTCGACCCCAACCCCAAGTCCCCAACTCCTCGCCACGCTGGCGGCCGCGCGAGCGACTTGGCTCCGGCCGCGCTAGCGAGTCCGCGTCCGCGCTGGCGGCCGCGCCAGCGAGCTCCGCGTCGACGGCCGCGTCCGCGCGAGCGACTCCGCGACCACACCGGTGGCCGCGCCGGCGACCTCCCACGTCTACGGCGCACGGGATCTGCAGAGGAGAGATGGAAACGATGTGTCCTCTCCCAACGCGAAAATCACTGATTTCTTTCGCTAGACTCGGGGCTTTTTGGCACGGCTCCTCCCGAGGGGCTTCTCTGAAGGAGCCAGAGCCGTTTTGAAGGAGCCATAAATTGTGGCTCCTCTAAAACGGCTCCGGCTCCTTTGTTTTTTTACTAAAAAACGGCTCCTCCAAGAAAACGTTTGGCAGGGCTCCTCTGGAGGAGCCGGAGCCGGAGCCGAAAAGGAGCCCTGCCAAACAAGCCCTCAATTTCCTTCTTTTTCTTCGTTTAGTTGCCTTCCACGTCATTAAAATGCTGATGTGGCAGCCTAATAAATAGGGATAGAAACTATCCATAGGTTCTGTTTGCTTTGCTGAAAAACTATGCCTAAAAGTACCGTTCGCTAATTTGTTGTGAAAGAAAAATAATATTTATTCGCTGAAATAATACTGCTCATAAGACGAGCGAACATGGCCTTGTCTGGATTGGGAATGTCCTGGTGCTGGGCCCTGTTGCCAACTCACCGATGCTGCTGCATGCGCTCTAATTGTATGCTCACTTTCATCCGATCTTTCGTCCGATCCAGCGATTCGATCTGGTGGTAGCTCTTGCCGGCCCTCTCATTGGGTCCAAAAGATGAGGGCGTGCATAGCATCTTTATAGCTATAGTAATGAGAGGACTTCAAATGAGGATAACCCCATCCAGGAAAGGTTTCTATGATTGCCAATGTGGATGATACAGCCCACCTCCAGTGTCATGCTTGCAATGTGGATGCCAGATTGGGGTAGGCCCATGAGCTGTAAAGTTGGCATCATGATCGCCTCTCCTATCATTTCATCCACTAGAGATGCATGCCACTCAAGTCAAAATTGCTCGGTTTTTTACCTGTTTATTCCACGGCTGCACTGAATTCTGCCTTTCTTCGACCAAGGTGCATCTTCTGGCCATGAGGAGATAAAAATAGCTGTCGAGTAGCTGTTGAGTGGAGATAAAAATTTTGGTTTGTTGGCACGGATTGCTGTGTGGAATTTTCATGAATAACGCAGATATAACTAGATAGTGTGGAATCGTAGCACTTTCATCAAAGGCGATCGGTACCGTCATTGAGTGGGTTGGTAGGATCCGTGCTGATATGAGCTATGCTTCATAAATAATTCATTATGCTTTAATCCCCAGCAACCAAAAAGTTTGTCCATGAGGATGTTGACGTTTCTTACGTTTACAATACAATACGTAGGACATTAGCATGATGAGGTGCATAGATGAAATTGGTCATCTAAGCTCAGGAATTTAGTAACTTTGTCAAATTCATGATGCCATCATGCTGGTGTCAGATTTATCTCTGTTTCAAACATGGCACTACCCTCTTCAGGCTTCAGCTGGCAGACTTATTGACCATGTGGGACATCTTACTGATCAGTGTTTACTACTGGTTTTGTTCGTCAGTTGTTGAAGCTATTGGCTATGTGTGGGGATCCATGGAACATGGATAGAATCATCCACATCACTTTAGTGCCTGTGTTTGTGTCTGTGTTTGTTTTAGTTTTGTCCAAGTAGCAACCTTTTGTAAAACTGGCATCCTCCTCCTTAATTTTATGATACTCCTATATAGCACTGCTCCTGCTTATTAGTTAATAAAAAAAAGAAAGAAACTAGTGACTATTGATTGATTCATGTCTGACGACTTGTGATCTTGTTGGCGTATGATTGCAGTGTTCACATACAACAAGCAGTTCCACAACGTGCTGGCAGTGAGCAAGGCGGACTACAAGAACTGTGACGCCAGCAAGCCGACGACCACCTGGTCCACGGGCAACGACTCTGTCGTCCTCAACAACACGGGCCACCACTACTTCCTCTGCGGCTTCACGAGCCACTGCGCCGCCGGCCAGAAGGTGGACATCCGCGTCGCCTCCTCCTCTGCTGCCCCTTCCGAGTCCCCCTCCGTCGCACCGTCTCCGACCCCCTCCGGCTCCAAGCCCTCCGGCGGCGCCACGGTCGCGCCGTCGCCGCACCCCAACGACACGCCGAAGGCCCTCTCCGCCAGCTCCGTGGCCGCGGCCGTCGCCGCGTCCCTGCTCTCTCTGGCTGCGGCCGTGCTGGCATGATCAGGGCCGTTTAGTGTCGGCTAGGGGACGACGCCTTTGTGAATTGTGAGGGACCGTACTGTGTCTGTGGCCGTATGAGCATTTAGCACCTGGATCTGTGTTTGTTTTACTTTTTCTCTTTTGCCCGTCTGGTTTCATACACTGCTCTGATTCTGTGGATCCTGGTATCCCATGGGATTTCTGCCGGTTGTCAATTAATTTCCTCATGTTTTGGGCTGTTTGTTCGTCTGAAATCTGGACTAGGAAATTAAGGACTTATTCGGTGTGCTTTACGCTGACTTTGACTCCGCTCCGACCTTGTAGTTGTAGCCGTAATGTAGGGAGCTAGAGCCGATAAAATAAAGAATTACGGCTTTTTAATCTCCTCTTTCTACTCCCTTGAGCTAGAGCCGATGAAATCTGGACTAGGCAGGAGGCATTCGCCAAGGCATGCAGATAACAAGTTGGGAGGCCAGGATTTCCTGACCCATTGAGAGCTTATTTGGATCAAAGAATTTTCAAAATAATTATGAAATGAGTAAATTCTCAACAACAACAAAAACAGTTGTCATTTTTCGAGAAGTGAGATGGTTTGTATTTTGATCAAAATTATACAAGCAATACTAACATTTATGATATAAAATAAATATCACTAAATTAATTATAAAATATATTTTTATAGTAAACGTATTCTGTAACAGAACCGTCCAATTTATACAAGATCAAGTACGGCTGTCCCCGCTAACACGTTGACACGCGCATACTTTCACTCATATAAACCCGGTAGTCCGCCGAGTGTCCCGAAAGACCTCGGTAAATCAACATCACAACCAAGATCGTGGGATTAAGCAAATACACATCACATACACAGGGTTGCAGCGGAAATAATATTACAAATGGGTTCACAAATAAAAGTACCAGTTTGAGTTTCAAAATCGCTTAGTGAAAACAACATAGCTTTTAAATATTACATTAATATAAGTTCCAAATATATTGCTAGCATAAGTGACATCATCCGACAAAAGCACATAGATGAGAAGTAAGTATAGAATCACCGAGCCCACCGGCGGTTAGCCACCATCATCAACAGGTCGAGAACTTCACCTGCAACAAGGTGGGATAAACCCTGAGTACTCGAATGTACTCAGCCAGACTTACCCGTCGTAAACTAGAAATAAAGTGACACCAAGGATTATGCAAGGCTTTCTTTAGTGGGCTAGCTGACTCGTTTGCGAAAAGCATAAGCTATCATGAAGAAACCATTTTAAGCACTTTGCATCATCTTTATTATAACATATCCACCTAGGTAAGCACCTGTACTATAGCAATCACTTGATTAACCAATAACATCCAGTTACCAATTTAGATTTAGCATATCCCATACCATCCAGATAACCATCATTGTTCCATAATAATTACTACGATGCCATAGCTCGAGTCAAGTGTTCACTATCTAGGAGCGATGGTGATTCGAATCGATTGCTAACCAGCTGGTGATTTATTCCTCACACAAACCACACTCACTGATCAAGTGAGCTACAGATCACCAATGACACTTTCCAAGTAGCCGCGGGATAACAGCCGGGACCGCACTACCCAGGGACCGCTCGACAGCCAGGACGCACCTTGGGCTCACTCTTCGCGTCCCCGTCATACCCCCTTCAGCACCAGTCTGCCAATCCGGGTTTATCCTGGCTCAAATAATGTCACTAGCTTCGCGGTCGAAAGGTACTTTATTTGGCCAGCTAAATGTGAGGCATGCATTCAACATGACAAGAGGGACGAGCAACGATCGGTCCTTAATCGACACAGACGAAAACTAACAGCACCCTAGAACCCTGTCTGGTTGCCTCCAACTTTTTCCGTCTGGTCTCCAATTATCCATCACACATGGTTAATTCCAGGATATCATTCTTTCCATAGCTAAATTCTTTCAGTAACCACCTATAATGTAGGTGACCGGATATCACCGATCGCTATCGGTCTAAGTAAGGCTAAGCAGTTATTCGATCCTGACCTAACAGGGTAAATAGGTAATAAGGTAGGCAAGGATAGTAATAAATGCATCAACGGTTTCAATCAACTCCTACAACTTAATGCAACAATATATATAAACGCATATTTATGGAAAGAATTGCTTTTATAAAGTAGGAGACTTAGAATGCTCTGGGGCTTGCCTGGGATCCCACATTGAGTCAGTGTCAGTTAGACGACACTCGCTAAGTGAGCATCTCCCATCCTAGCACTTGTCCAGTCCTTCCACCTTCAGGATAGGTCCACTATACACTGTCTTCGGGTTCGGCTCCAACATCACGTCCTTCACGTGGTTCATCTAGCGCACCTAGATGAGATGCAAGATGCAAGTGCATGAATATGAAGAATGGTAATACAAGAGGCACCACATAAACATTCAAGATAAACACAAGATTATGCAAGACATAGACACCAATAGCTATTTAACTAACATCACACAACTAACTATAGAGAGCAAGCACATCAAGCATGACACAAGTTTAACAAGGTCACAAGTATCATAACTTGACCATCAACAAGGGCATAAGCCAAACTTAGCAACACATGGAGTAAGCAACCACAACTAGCATATGTCTATTTCTAGACTGGAAACAACAGCTTCATATTTGGATCCTAACTAGAGTTATACAAATCCAATAGCCATGCACCAAGACATTCTGGAAAGCTTATGAAATTTTATACAATTCATATTTAATCATTTTAGCATGATTCTCAAGTTAACTAAGTCATATATACCCATTTACAGAAACTGGTCCACAATTGACAGAGAGCAGCCATTTCTGAAACCCAACTTTAAACAGGCATAACTCACAAACCACAAGGCCAAATACCACCAAATTTTAACAGCAGCTAGATACATGAATTATCTACAACTTTGTTATTATCACCAAAAACTCATTCAAAACCTAACTAGATCAAACACTAGCATCTTTCAGATTGGCTCAGAATAAAATCAAAACCTGACAGAAGACTTAAAAGTCATGTAACTCCTACACTATCTGGCCTATGACCTTACAATTTAAACACAAGCAATATCATGAAATTTTCTACAACTTTTGTATTCACTACAACCATAGCAAACATCATTTACACCACGAAAATAATTGCACAAGCAAAATTGCAATTGCAACCCAACAGCAGTGATACAGAAAACTGATCGGAACTTCACAGAAGCATAACTAGAGTTCTAGACCTCCAACAAACACGAACCATAACTTTTTGAAAAGCTTAGGAAGTTACCTACAGCTTTCTTATTCTCATATTAAGATGATTCTACAGTTAGAAGGGTCAATTAATCCAATAATTGCATCTCTGTCCAAAACATAGACAGAAACTGACATGCCACTTTAAACAGCTATAAATGGAGTTACACATGTCCAATAAATGTGGTTCTAGACTTTTTAGAAAGCTTAGAAAATTCTAAACAACTTTGTTTTAAACACCTAAAGCTAATTCTACTAGTAAGAAGGCTCCACAGTAAGAACAAGGAAACCATGTCTGGGTTTGGGCAGAAACAGCCACAGCGATTTAAGCAAGTATAACTCAAGATCTACTTAGTCAAAAATCATGATATTTAACTTTTTGGAAAGCTTAAGAAAAGTACTACAACTCATGTATTTTCATCAAGTCATGATTCATAACTTAACTGAGCCAATTAATTCAAACATGCAGAACTATTCAGAGTAGGAGCAAAGCATTACAGGGCATTTGTTATTTTTATAACTCTTAAAATAGTAAATCATAAACTCATGAAATTTTTACCAGACAATAACAATCACTTGATGAGCATCCCATAAAAATTTCACATTTATTTGAGCAAAATAACTACAGTTATGAAAAAGACAAATACAACTAGCATTAAAAACCTAACTGCATAAATCTATTTTTACAGCTAAAACTTTAAACTATAACACGTAATATTATAGATCCAATGCATAGAAATTTTTTCAAGGATTTCAAAAAGTCCTTATTTTCTATTTTACGATTTTTGTATGAATTACTATGAATTTTCAAAGTTCATCATTCAAATCTGTAAAAACAAAAGAAAAGACATGTAAGTCTTGCATCGGGGTCCCTGCAGAAAACATTAATTAAACTACAGCGAAGGGGCCCTCAGGAGCACTATTCAAATGAGTCATGGCTTCGCAGAATGGCCCTTCCCTTATGTCGAATTGATGCGCGTGGTCCTTGACGGGATTTGGAGCGGAGGATGCGCGCGGTCCTTGCCGGCTCGTCAGCGGCGTAGGAATGGCGGCGGAGCACGAGCAGGGTTGCGCGCACTCACCGGTGGCCTCGGCTTGGCTCAAGGTGGAGCGTGGAGCCCCAGCCACGTGCGCTGGCGGCCTAGGCCGAGCGGCACCAGCGGTGAGGGCGCGCCGGTGACAAGTGGCTTCAGGCGAGGGGTGCTGGGGTTGCGGCATGAGGTGAGGGAGGTGGTGGTGCGGTCAATTTGGGTGGAGGGAGGCCGGATATGAAGGAACAACGGCGGCCATGGAGATGGGCGACGGCCAGCTCGACTGGCAATGGCGGCGACGGTCGCGCCCGCAAGCAGCAGCAGCACGAGAGGGAAGAAGAAAGGGAGGGCCAGAGCGAGTGAAGGGAAACACGCTCGGCTCTCCACATTGATGCAGGGGTGCAAGGACGCATGGCAGCAAGGTGAGGTGCTCAGCTCGGGCATGGAGGACACGTCCAGGACACGCGTCACCCAATGAGGCAAAACTCCGAACAGGTGGTGGGCGTCGGTGTGGACATGGTGGGGAGCAGATTTGGGCCGTCTCGGGTGTGAATTGGACTTTGGGCCTAAAATGAAGTTTGCTCAACTCTGATTACTCTCCAACTTTTATTAAGGCTGCATGGTCATTAGAGCTCTTCAACAGCGGGTAATTAAGCCACAAACTGCTAGTGTCAACATATTAACAGCGACAAGCAACCATTCAAATTGATGGTGAAAACGAGGTCAAACTGGTGCCATCTTTTTACATGCCCTTCTCCATGAACTTAGCTCCAACTTCCATTTTGGGGTCAAGTCAAGTTGCTTAACGAAATTTGGAGAACGCAAGACGTTAATGCCGATGGCGATGAATTTCTAGACTTAGAATATTTCTAAGTGCTGAAATCAGCAGCAGGTTCCAACTTTGAGCCACTGCTAGACTTAGTTTCGAGCCGATCCATGGTATACTCCAAGAACAAAGTTTCTTCTACATAACATGAGCTTCAACTTTTATTTAATGTCCAACTTTAAAACAGGTGCACAAGCTATAGTTCTACTTAGACCAAAGTAGGGTCACGATAAAGCTTAAATTATGTTCGTGATCCATTGAAGCATTTTCTTGGCATTTGCTCGACATGAACCTTTCATGACTTTTGTTGTAGAGTTCATCTAGAGTCATTTGGGCATGGTTGCAAGATTTGGTTGATGATCAAGAATTCCATTCACTTTATAAAATAATTCAAGCGAGGACATAACTTGTCATTTCATGTGACCTCTTGATTCTAAACTTCACGAAACTTTTCCATGGATCAATATAGATGGGTATTGATGTGAGACACATGAAGATATTCTAATAACACCAGCCAAGCATATATCTTGAAAAGGGCCTATATGTAAAGCAAGGGTGCAATATCCAAGTTTAGGTTGGGGCTCATTTCCATAGGTTTGACCTTGATATCTTCATCATCACTTAATATGCCATGTTTGAGCTCAAACCCATTGCTTAACTGGTGGCAAACACCTGGGGTGTTACAGCCCTCCCCCCTTAAAAGAATCACGTCCTGAGATTTAGGACGAAAGACTTTTATGGAAGAGAGACATGCTACCAGTTTCCAATATCAGCGATAGCTTTAGGCTACATAGCTTCAAGCATAAGAGAGGCTAATTTGGTCAAGACACTTTCTGATACTTGTCCTTTGTAGTAAGTTTTGTCTGAAGAATTTCCTTCATTAGCCTTCATGAAGTATTATTACTTTGGGAGGAATCCAAGATAGCAATGTCCTACATACTTCGTCCTCGATGTACGAAGAGCGATACAAATGTAGACTAAATACTTGTAGCATCTACTTCCCTAGTGGATATAGCACAGACCATATGGACTTTGCACTAGATCATAATCTTTAGAAGGATACTCATTGCAATGGTTCCATGTGTGCAATTCTCTTTCTCTGATAACAATATTGTATGGTCTGAGTCTATTGAGTGAGTGGTAAACATAATAGCTAACTCTGTCGGCTCAATGTTCTCGATGATCATTCCTTAGGGAGCCTTTGGATCTAAGTTGCAACAGTGATCTAGGTTGAATCTGATGCAACCTCTTGGGTAAAAACACATATAAGGTACCAAAGGCATATCATCATTGGAGAACCATTGACGCAGAAGGATGTTAGTGAGGCTTGGAGGACAACACAAGTTGCGAGTAATCACAAAACTAGGGAATAGTTCACTACCAAGCAGGTTGAGTACAATTTGCCTTTGTGGTGTAGTTGCACAGCAAGTTGGGTTGACTTGCATCGTAGCAAAACTAGCCTTCTTAAACTATATTTGACGTCGAGGCTTCCATTCGAAGGCCAATCAATATCTCAAAAACCATAATCCAAAAATCTATGGTTTGACACCTTTCTAATTACTTTCGATTTGCAAGGGTATAAATTGACTCGTAGGACACCTCGATTGCTCGAACATTGCTGATAGAAGAGGCCAAGAACACGGTACAAAGGGGTCTAAGGAGTCTTCTTAAGGGCATCTAAAGGATTATCTAGCAACAATTATTGACCGTGTTACATACCTTGGCATCAATTGCAAACACAACTTTCGAAGGCGAAGGATGATCGCAGTCACAAAGAAATTACAGATTTTGTACTCTTCGGTTGTCCTATTCATATTTCACAAACTAGTGCTCCAATATGCACAAATTTTGGTGGGCATGTAGATCCATGGATCTTCTAACTACTCACCAAAATTCAACTCAACCGGACACCGTTTGACCATCCAAACATTTCATCTATCAAAACTGCTCTGTTCTGAAATGATAGCAAACTGAGCCGACAAGATATCTCTCAAATCTAATGTTTTACTAAACCAATACTCAAACCAACATAGGACAATTGAAGGGTCCTAAGCAAAGAATGAGATCACCAAGTTTGGGGTCAATCCAACTTCATTTGAGTCACTAATCGCCTGGCTTGAAGATAACCAGTTTAGTGCCACAAAATCTGGATAGATTTCTCATTCTTCCTTTATAACCTGCGGTAGCTTTCTCGCTGAGGATGGAGGCTAGGGTTTTCCTTACACGCCTCTTAGGCAAACAACCTCAACATTGATTTAGACACCAACTCGACGATGCACAAACATTGGACTTGTGGGCTATTTTTACAGGGCACAAAGCATTACTCCACATGGAGGGCATCCCTATATAGATAAGGAACTGTTTCTGAATATTCTCTGGCACCTCGTCCAATAGAGCCTTGAACAAATCCATTTGTGGTTCCGAGGGGCACAATGATGCTGATCGAAACTAGGGATATGCTTTCTCTAGTTCTTTACTTAGCTGATACAACATCTTGCACTATATACATGATTGTCCAAGATGGAATTGACTTGATAGCACATTTGGAGAAGAAGTAGCACTTGCATTGTAGGGCTAGGTTTGTTGTTTCCTTGATCAACATCGTTCTGTGAGATCTGGTCTTCATAGTTACCAACTAGTCGTTACCTCACTGAAGACTAACTTTCCTACTTGTCGGTGTTTTCGACCGGGGAGTCCCTCAACCAACTAGTAAATTTATACTGCATGTGTTCTTGATCCCAGATGGTGATGCAAAGAGACACAAGGCTTATACTGGTTTAGGCAATCGGTGCCCTACATCTAGTCTGAGAGGTCAATCTTGTATTCCTTGCACCGAGGTGCTTGTAGTAGGGGGTTACAAGCTAGGATGAGAGAGGGAGCTAGTCCCAGGTCTCGGCACAGGAGTGATGCGGGCTGCTTGAGACATTGCTCTTAGACAGCGAGGGAGTATGCGTGTTACAGGGTGTTGTTTTTGTGTGTGCCTATGTTCCTCCCTCAGAAATGGCCCAAGTCCTTTCCTTTTATAGTTGAAGGGAGGACCAAGGTAGTACGTGCGCTAACTATACAGCGTCGTGTGAACGGAGGTGGCGTGTCCGAGCCCTGTAGCCTGTTCCTATGGCGGCATGGTCATCAGAGTGGTTCGTCCTTGAAGCGCTGGGGCGACATGCTGGTCACATCTGATCCTATGCATCATAGGAACTCCAGGGCTACCTCGAAGCGGGCGCGGCGGTCAGCGTGCGGGTCGCTGTGGGTTGACTATGCGCGAGGCCGAGTCTCGGTTGGTGCCGAGGCTGAACCATGGTGGGGGTCTTGGCAGACATGAATCTCGAGATGGCCGAGGCCCTGATGTAGGGTGCCGAGGCTCGGAGGGAGCAGTCGGTCTGGTACGCTGGTTTGGAGGCAATGATGACCTAGGCCAGACTTCCCATGCCGCGTTGTCTTCGGGGCGGGTGTTACGGGGCATAGCATAGCGTCGGCGCTGATCGTGGGCATAGCGCTAGAACACAGTGGCCGGTAATCCCCGCCGTGCCTTGTCTTAGCCGGTATGGTGTTGATGCGACTCCTTGTCCCGTCGGCCACTCCATGGTGTTGAGCCATCGTCCGACTGAGATTGCAGGAGTGGTTGACGCATTAATAGGATGTGACATGCTATCGGGAAGACTGGTCGAGGCGGGAGTGACGGGTTATTAACAAGCCAGCCTCGGGCGACACGGAGAATAGCTGTCTCATTCGAGGCTATACGCATAGGGCCTCGGGCGAGACGGAGATTGGGATCCTTGCCGAGGCCTCTCATGAGAGGCCTCGCATAAGGCAGAGATTTCGTCAGGGTGTCGAGACCTCCCGTGCGAGGCCTCAGGCAAGGTAGAGAGCTGGTGGGCTTGGACGGGGCTGGTGGTGAACCCATGGCTTTGTTGTTGATGGGATTTAAGTGACTCTTTTGGTGGACGCTCAGGGTACCCCATTTTATGGTACCTGACAGTAGCCCCTGAGCCTTAGGGGGAGTACATGCACTCTCCCTGAGGGTTTGTCGAGACTTGGCTTGTAGCCACTCCTGTAGGGATTGTGTTTTGCTTCTTGAGGTTTCGGTGGGTGCGCGCGAGTGCACCCGCCAGGTGTAGCCCCTGAGGCCCTGGAGGAGTGGATTTTACTCCTTTAGGGGCTTTTTTCATGTTAGAGTGAGGAGTTTTTATCGTATTTGCCGAGCCCATAAGTGCGAGTTCGGGTCACGGGATTTCAGCGAGGTCGCAGGGAGAGTCCCCGAGCCTCTACACAAAGCAAGAGGGTGGTCAGGGGTACCCCTAACTTTTTGTGCGACCCTCATGCTTCCTTTTCGCTCGGAATGAGGGGTGGAATGTGCCAAGCTACCCTCAGTGGGCACGAGCAATGGCACTTCTGGTGAGCTGTTATCGGGTAAGTCCGAGTGGAGGCTCATGCCCCATTCGCTAGGGGACGGCTAGTGGTCCAAAGATGCACTCCAAGAGCACCAGAGGGTTTCTCTAGTGGGTGCCAAGGCCGTTTGCTGGGCCCCGGTGGCTTGGTGCCTCCCTACGGTGGGATCCCATTTAGAGACCTCCCTACCGGTCTCGGACATGACTTAGGATGCCCTGAGCGATCATTTGCTCGAGCCTTGGCCATACATGGGCTCACCCATAGTCGTCCCTAACTCTGTTGCCCTGGGGCGGCTGTCGAAACCCTAGGGGGGCCAGCCTTCGAACCCCTGGACCATAACGAGCTTGATGCCCTTTATCATGTTTGTAATGAGACTTCTAGCGTGGGCTTATGTTGTTTGTCTTTGTCTTGGGTGCAGGAGGAGCCCCTGAGCCTCCGCCCGGAGCGAGAGGGCGGTCAGAGGTCCCCCTGGCTTTTTTGTTCGGCCCTCACATATCCTTTTCATTCGGACGGAGGGGTTGTTTGCCGAGCCCATTCGGGTGTGAGCCTGGGCCGCTGGGTCTCGGTAAGGTTGCAGGAAGAGACCCTTAGCCTCTACATGGAGTGAGAGGGCCATCGGGTGTTCCCCTGGCTTTTTGTATGCCCCTCGCGCGTGAGGGTTTGTTTACCGAGGCCCCCTTGGGTGCGAGCCTGAGTCGTGGGGTCTCAACATATCTGTAGGAAGGGCTCCCTAGCCTCTGCACAGAGCGAGAGGGCCATCAGGAGCTCCCCTAGCTTTTTGTACGACCCTCGCGCTTCCTTTTCGCTCAGAAGGAGGGGTTGTTTTGCCAAGCCTCCTCGAGTGCAAGCTGGGGTCGCTAGGTCTCGGTAAGATTGCAGGAAGAGCCCCTTAGCCTCTGCATGGAGCAAGAGGTCCGTCAGGGGTTCCCCTAGCTTTTTGTATGACCCTCACGCTTCCTTTTCGCTCGGAAGGAGGGGTAGAATGTGCTAGGCTACCCTCGGTGGGCACGAGCGGTGGCACTTCCGGTGAGCTGTTATCGGGTAAGTCCGAGTGGAGGCCCGTGCCCCATTCGCTAGGGGACGGCTAGTGGTCCGGAGACGCACTCCAAGAGTACCGGAGGGTTTCTCTAGTGGGTGCCGAGGCTATTCGCTGGACCTCGGTGGCTCGGTGCCTCCCTATGATGGGATCCCATTCGGAGACCTTCCTGCCAGTCTCGGACATGACTTAGGGCGTCCCAAGTGTTTCGCTTGCTTGGGCCTCGGCCCCGAGTGGGCTTGCCCACGGTCGTCCCTAACTCTGTTGCCCTGGGGTGGCTATCGAAACCCCTAGGGGCCCAGCCTTTGAACCCCTAGACCGTAATAGGCTTAGCGCCCGGTTCCTTCATCTAGAAGGGATTGGGCGGGGGGAATATCTTCCCCATCAGCTCAGCAATGGCTGGCATGCCTTTTGAGGTGGTTTTCTAGGAGACGGAATGACGCCTGCTGCCGCAGTGGTCGGGCGTGACGTGGTGTCAGTAGATGGGACATAACTGTTCCCACAATTATTAAGGAAAAGGTGGGCACGTGGGCAGTAAAATCGGATCGGGGTTAACCACGCCGGATCTGGGGGAAACTTCCCCGATTTCATCGCCCGTCTGTTTCGCCTTTGCCCTACATAAATACGCAACAAGCCTTGCCCCTCCCCACCTTACCTTGCCTGCATTAGCACTGCCCCCATCAAGCCATCGCTAGAGCAGTGGGCACCAGGAAGAAGGGAGAAGGGCGAGCCAGAGAGAGAGAGAGAAACTCACCGACGCATTCGAACCCTCCACCACGCTCATGGCCAGCGACATCATTGTCATTGAGGCAGACCCTTGGGATCCATCTGACATCACCGTAGAGATGCTTCAGTCGCTCATCGACGGTGGACTCCTTCGTCCGGTGATGGACCCCAGCAGGCCAGAGTGGATCGCTCCATCGGGTGAGCCGGAGCTAAGGCCTCACGATGGTTATGTTGTGAGCTTCGTCTCCTTTCACGAGCATGGCCTCAGCGTTCTGATGGACCAGTTCATGTGGGCGCTCCCGCACTATTATGGCATGGAGCTCCACAACTTCAACCCCAACTCTATCGCGCAGGCGGCCATCTTTGTCGCTGTCTGCGAGGGGTACTTGGGGATTGCTCCCCATTGGGAGTTGTGGCTCCATCTCTTCGGGGCAGGGCATACCACTAAGCCGACAGGCACATCAGGCATGAGGAAGGTGGTGAGGGCCGGTGGCTGCACTCTCCAAGTGCGTTAGGACCGCCAGCACCTCTACATCCCAGCCCAGCTCGCGTCATCCAATCGTCGATGGTACACGAGCTGGTTCTATCTCTACAACGACGATGGTGGACTTCCCCCCTACACTAGGTGGATTGTGGGGAGCTGCCCGGAGAGGTGGAAGTATGGCGTCCCAAGGGAGGATCAGCCCAAGCTATAGCCGCTTCTAGAGGGGCTAGAGAGGCTACGGGGCCGTGGCCTTACTGCAGCCATGGTCATGGCTGCCTTCCACCATTGGAGGGTGCTGTCGCTGATGGCTCGACGGTGGCGCCTATTCGAGATAAGGTCGGGTGAGCCAAATGAGGGCATCTGGATGTCCTCCTCCGCCCTTTTCGATGAGGAAATTCTTCGTCGGGTGGGGGAGACAGTGGAGGTGAAGCTGAGGGGCGGCAACCTGACCCCATCGCGATGTGCCCATCGTAGGGGTTCCTCTCACTGGTAAGTCGCGCACTGCTGCAGCCCTCGAGCCTTCTCTGTTTCTCCTTACTTCTCATTCCCTTATGCGCGTTCACCATTCTTGCAGGGGATGAGGGATGTGCGCACCTCTCCGCCACCCATTCCTGAGGACATGAGGCGGCGGGCGATCAACCGGGTGCACGCCGAGGCGCAGAAAAAGTGGAAGGACGCCAAGGCGGCGAAGCGGACGAAGAAGATCCTCGCGCGCGAGGAACTAGATAAGCGCCGCCACCAGCAAAGGAAGAATGGCCTCCCATTGGAGGAGTCCCCATTGCCGTCGATATCGACAGATGCCTCAGACGGGGATGACGAGGGCGAGATGGGGTGGTGTCCCTTGGACCATCTCCCTGACGTAGGGGAGACTGGTGCTCGGGGCGTCGGCAAGCAGCCCGACGCTCCTAGGAGGAGGAGGAGGAGCTGCTGCCTCAGGGGTTGGCGGTTGCCCACCTTAGGGCCAAGGCTAACACGCCCGAGGAGCGGGCGTTGGGCAAGCGTGCCGTCAGCCCAGTGGGCTCAGCGGTAGTGGTGGAGCAGGTGGTGGCAGGGGCGACATAACTGCCCTCGTAGAGGACCGAGGGGGCGTCAGGGTCCGTCGAGGACCAACTAGCGCTGATGAACATGGAGGCCGTGCCTCTGCCGTCGCCACCAGCCTGTGCAGACAAGGGTCGCCGTGCCGAAGTGGTTGCAGCCCTACTTGAGGTAGGTGTATTTTTGGTGGAGCCACAGTGCTTTTTCATCTTGTGCTGACCTTGTAAACGTTTTGTCCTTCGCTAGAAGCGACTTTTGGAGGTGCCTACCTTGGCGCCCTTAAAAGCGCTCAAGGTTAACCCTAGCTCCTCCGCCCACTGGGTGGCGGAGGTGCAAGCCACCCTACAACGTGGCGTGGCATCGGCAAGGGCTGACCCGAAGGAGCCAACCACCCAAGGAGGGGCTATCGGGGCGGCCCCGACACAGGCGGGGGAGGGAGCGCCTTCGCCCTATGATGGCGAGGCCCGTGGGTCGGATGGGGCTGAGGTTCCCTTGCCTGCGGAGGCCACTGGGATCAAGGTCCCCATGGTTTCACAGGGCGGGGTGATGGAGGCCACGGCGCCTAGGACCATCGAGGTTGCCACAGCGGGTGCCGGAGCCCCCGCGACCGCCGAAGCCACGGTGGTGGAGGCTGGAGCCCCTAGGACCTCTGAGGCCACGATGGCGGAGGCCGGAGCCCCTAGGACCACAGAGGCCACGATGGCGGAGGCCGGAGCCCCTAGGTCCACCGAGGCTGACATGATTGCGGCGAGGCTATCGGCCTAGGAAGTGGAGAAGAAGGCCGCGGAGGCCTCGGTGGCACCATTGGTTCAAGGCCCACCGTCGTTGCGGGAGAGCGCCTAGGAGGTGGAAGTTCTTCCGATCTCCTACGACGATACTTCTCGAGCGCAGGAGATGGCTGGCGCCGAGGTGGCCGGTGTCGTGGAATAGCCGATTCCAACCCCGAGCGAGGTAAGCTCGGCCCTCGCACGTGTACGACTCGAGCCCCACGAGTGGGATCACCCACGTGTCCTGTGGCAGAGCCGGGATGACCCTGGGGTGGAGCCTCTGTTTGCCCTTGAGGATGCGGCTGAGGGCAGTCGCTGGGACATGTTCGAGCAGTACTGCCAGCTAGCGGAGCGGTCACTATGGATGGCACTGTCCATGGTGGCCAATGATCTGCCCGGAGTCGCCTAGGTTCGTGCTTTCTTTTCTCATGCGGTGGTCTTTTTCCAGGTTTTCTTTGTAGGGATTGACCCCTGTTCTATTTCCCCCAGGAGCTCGAGACCCGGTCCCTTGGGAAGTCGGTCTTTCTCCGGTGGGAGAGGGACGTCAGGGACCAGCTTTAGCGGTAGAAGGACCTTCTTGCAGGCACCAACGAGCTCCTATCGGCGTGGAGTGCAGTGGTGGAGGACCTCCGCCTTCGTTGTGCTAACGCGAAGGTCGAGGTGGCCACGGCTCAGGAGCAGCTCACCCCTCTAGCGGCGTGGGTCAAGGAGTTGGAGGAGGAGCTCACCCGCATGGCCAGTGATCAGGATGCCTTCAGGTCTCGAGCCAAAGAAGCCATGGCCTCGGGCAAGGCTCTTGCTAGGTAGCTAGGAGCGGAATAGAGTGCGCACCAGCTGACAAAAGGCGCTTTGGATGAGGCCCTTGCAGCAGCTGAGGCCTCGCGAACCGAGGCTGTGGTTTGGAGGGGAAAGGCTGAGGGTGAGTCCTAGTCCCCTTGTTTTATTCTCTTTTCCTTATGTTCGCTCCCTAACTTCCTGGTGTGACGCAGAGCTGAGGAGTGAAGCTTCTAGGGCGGTTGAGGCTTCTCGAGTCAAGGCTCAGCGCCTGAAGGAGAAAGCCGAGGCCTTTCGGGTCGAGGCCTGACACTGGGAGCTAAAGGCCAAGGGTGAGTTCCGTAGGCTTCCATCCCTATTTAGCTTGTTTTCCTTTGCGCTCAACCCTGTTTCATTTCCTGTGGCACAGAGTCAGAGGCGGAGGTTGCCCAGGCAGCCGAGGCTTCCGTCGTGGTGCAGGCGGTGCTCGAGACCAAGATCGGGGAGCACGAGGCACTAAAGAGTGCCACCCGCACCACCTACGAGGCCTTGGAGGTCGAGGGGTTTCAATTAGGTAGCTCCCTTGGGAGCCGTCTGATTACATTGAGCGGTCAAGTGCACGAGCAGCTCCAAGGAGCGCTGCACACGAGCGTCAAGCGCGCGCTGGCCGTCATCGCCTCGCACTATATAGGCATTGACCTCCAAGCCATCAATGATGGCTACGTCCTGCCCGACGATGACAAGGAGGCTGACGAGGCATTTGCGTAGCTGATGGAGACGGCAGAGGGCCCTGGTACGGCATTGGCCAAGCTGTTCGAAGAGGAGGTGGTTGCTCCTCCACCGTCTGCCGATGCTGGAGGCCCTAAGCCGTGACCTGGGCCTAAGAGGCCATGTAAATAGGATAGGAATTAACTATGTATCGTAACGTTTATGGCCATGGAGGCCTTTTTTTTGAAGTACTCGTGTTTCTTTAATCGTTTGTCTTGTATTTCCGAGCCTCTGCCCTCTTGTTGTCTCTGATCTGATTTCTTTGCAAAAAACCTCCTTGGAGCCTAAGCCGTCCCCTGGGCGGAAGGTGGTGAGGGAGCGCCATAGCCCAGAGGCTTAGGCCATCTTGTGACTCTACCAGCCTTCTGGCCCTGATACGGGCTTTTGGTCCTTGGGTTTTCCGCAACCGATTCGTCAGAGCGTGCTAGAGGGTTTGGCGTAGGAATTTTTTTTTTTCGAAAAAACGACTAAAAAATGGTGCGTGGGACTTAGGGGGAATCCCCCATCTAGCCCCTAAGGGACATTCGGTTCTGCGGAGGCAGAGCCGAGTCTCCCTTACAGTGTCATTGTTTTGTCGAGATCAATGATAGGCTCGGGGGGGTTTCTCGAAAAATTAGAACAACTAATGAATGCTTTTCAATTGTATTCTGAGAAACAATATATACAATGCTTGGAATTTTAAGGGTAAAAGCGACGTAGCTGTTCTATATTCCAAGCGTTGGTGAAGATTTCACCCATCTCGTTGGCTAGCTTGTAGGTTCTGGGCTTCAGCACTTGGGCGATGATGTACGGTCCTTCCCATGGCGGGGTCAGCTTGTGGCGACCCTTGTTGCTCTACGCCAGCCTCAACACCAGATCGCCTACCTTCAAGTCTCGTCTTCAGATGCGCCGAGCCTGATAGCGCCGTAGGGTTTGCTGGTATTTAGCCGAGTGTAGTAGCATGATGTCTCGGGCTTCCTTTAGTTGGTCGAGGACGTCCTCTCGGGTGGTGCGGTTGCTTTGTTCGTTATAGGCCTGTAGCCTTGGGGAACCATATTCCAAGTCAGTGGGGAGTATGGCCTCGGCCCCATAGACCTAGGAAGAAAGGCATGAACCCCGTGGCTTGGCTTGGAGTGTTCCTCAGGCTCCAGATGACCGATGGGAGTTTCGGCGAGCCATTTCTTGCCAAACTTGTTCAACCTATTGTAAATTCTTGGCTTGAGGCCTTGTAGGATCATGTCGTTGGCATGTTCTACTTGGCCGTTGGTCCTTGGGTGTCCTATGGCCGACTAGGCCACATGGATGTGGTGGTTGTCGCTGAATGTCAAGAATTTTTTGCTGGTGAACTATGTCCCGTTGTCGGTGATGATGGTGTTAGGGACCCCAAACATGTGGATAATGTCAGTGAAGAACAACACTGCTTGCTCTAATTTGATTCGATTGATCGGACGAGCCTCAATCCATTTGGAGAACTTATCGATTGCTACCAGTAGATGGGTGTAGCCCCCGGGGGCCTTTTGCAGAGGCCCAACCATGTCGAGCCCCCACACGGCTGAACGGCCACATAATGGGGATGGTTTGGAGCGCCAGGGCTGGGAGGTGCGTCTGCCTGAGCATAGTACTGGCATCCTTTGCAGGAGCATACTAGCTTAGTGGCAGTCGACAATCGCCGTCGGCCAGTAGAACCCTTAGCGGAAAGCATTTCTGACTGAGCATCCGAGGCACCGCATGGTGCCCACAGGCCCCTACGTGCAAGTCCTAAAGCAGGGCTTGGCCTACCTCGGTGGTGATGCATCGTTGGAGGACACCGGAGGGACTTTGCCTATACAATTCAGGCATTATAGAGGACATGAGTCTTGGCTCGCTACGCAAGCCGTCGGGCTTCAGTCCTATCACTAGGAGGCTCTCCCCGAGCTAGCCAATCAATTAACTGAGATTCACCAGTCCACGTCCTGGTCGGCCTAGGGAGGCTCGGTGTTGACTTCCATGACCTCGGGCTTGGTCGAGAGAGTCTCGGCAGCAGAGGGGGCGTCGAGCCCCATGGTGGTTTTAGCTAGTGGGCCCTCTTTTGCTGCTGAGACGTAGTCGATAGAAGGCTTGTGGAGGTCTCTAGCAAAGATGTTCGGGGGGATCGGAGCTCGTGCCAAGGCCATCTTTGCTAGTTTGTCTGTGGCCTCGTTGTATTTCTGCGTGATGTGGTTGAGCTTGAGACCGTGGAACTTGTCTTCCAGGCAGTGTACTAGCTTGCAGTACGCCTCCATTTTGGGGTCGAGGCAGTTTGACTCCTTCATGACTTGATCAACGACGAGCTACGAGTCGCCCTGGATGTCAAGACGCCGTACTCCAAGTTTGATGGCGATCTGCAGGCCATTGACGAGGGCCTCATATTCAGCTACATTATTGGAGGTGGCAAAATGGAGCCGTACCATGTAGCGCATGTGTACTCCGAGGGGCAAGATGAAGAGCAGACCTGCGCCTGCCCCGGTCTTTGCTAGAGACCCGTCGAAGTACATGGTCCAGCATTCTGTCTGGACTTGAGCAGGTGGCAATTGGGTGTCGGTCCACTCAGCCACAAAATCAGCCAAGACCTGAGACTTTATTGCTTTCCTAAGGCGCAAAGGTTAGGGCTTCCCCCATGAGTTCGATGGCCCACTTGGCTATCCTACCCGAAGCCTCTCGGTTGTGGATTATCTCTCCTAAGGGAAAAGATGACACCACAACCACTGGGTGGGACTCGAAGTAGTGGCGTAGCTTGCGCCAGGCCAAGACTACGGCATAGATCAACTTCTAGATGTGGGGGTATCGTGTTTTGGTCTCAGAAAGCACTTTGCTGATGAAGTAGATAGGTCATTGGATGGGTAGAGCATGCCCCTCTTCCTACCTCTCTACTACTACGGCAGCACTAGCCACTTGGGTCGTTGCGGCGACGTAGAGTAAGAGGGCGTCGTCTCTGGCCAGTGGTACCAAGACGGGAGGATTGGTGAGCAGTGCTTTGAGCTTGGCAAGGGCTTCTTTGGCCTTGGGGGTCCAGAAAAAGCGTTTGGATTTTCTCAAGAGGCGATACAGAGGCAAGCCTTTTTTAGCTGAGGCGCGAGATGAAGCAGCTCAGGGCCGCAAGGCATCCCATGACCCTCTGCACTCCCTTGAGGTCTCTGATTGGTCCCATGCTGGTTACGGCCAAGACCTTCTCTAGGTTGGCTTCGATGCTGTGTTCCAAGACTATGAATCCCAAGAGCATACCTCGGGGGACCCCGAACACACACTTCTCAGGATTGAGCTTGATGCCCTTCTCTCTAAGGCATTTGAAGGCTATCTTTAAGTCATTGATGAGATCCTCAGCCTTTCTAGACTTGACCATGATGTTGTCCACATAGGCCTCGATAGTTCGCCCAATGTGGTTGCCAAAGACCTAGGTCATGCACCAGTTGGTACGTGGCCCCTCGCATTTTCTAAGGCCAAAAGGCATAGTCACATAGCAGTACATGCCGAATGGGGTGATGAAAGAAGTCACAAGCTGGTCGGACTCTTTCATCTTGATTTGATGGTAACCAGAATACACATCAAGGAAATACAGGGTCTCGCACCCCTGTAGTGGAGTCAACGATCTGATCGATTCGAGGTAATGGGAAGGAGACTTTTGGACAAGCTTTATTCAAACCGGTGTAGTCTACACACATCCTCCATTTCCCATTTTTCTTCTTAAATAACATGGGGTTGGCCAACCACTCTAGGTGGGACACTTCCTTGATGAACCCGGCCACCAAGAGTTTCTACACCTCCTCGCCGATGGCTCTACGCTTTTCTTCGTCGAATCAGCATAGGCATTTCTTCACCGGTCTGGAGCTAGCCCGGATGTCCAAGGCATGCTCAGCGACCTCCCTCGGTATGCCCAGCATGTTCGAGGGACTCCATGCGAAAATGTCGACATTCACATGAAGGAAGTCGACTGAGCACTGGCCTCCTATTTGATGTCGAGGGTGGCACTGATCCTCAGCGCTCGGTCGTCGGGGCAGGTGGGGTCGACTGGGACAAGCTTGATGGCCTCCACGGCCTTGAATGCCCCTGCACGATGCTTGGAGTCAGGTGCCTCGCCATCGAGTTGGTCGAGGTTGGCGATGAGGGTCTCGGCCTCTGCGAGAGCCTCGGCATACTCGATGCACTCGACGTCGCAGTCGTATGCATGTTCATACGTGGACACAATTGTGATGACACCGTTGGGACCCAGCATCTTGAGCTTGAGGTAGGTGTAGTTGGGGACTGCCATGAACTTGGCATAGCACGGCCGCCCCAGGATGGCGTGGTAGGTTCCCCTAAACTCGACCACCTTGAAGGTGAGGACCTCCTTGCGGTAGTTGGCGGGGGTGCCAAAGCAAACGGGAAGGTCAATGCACCCGAGTGGTTGCGTGCGTTTCCCTGGCACGATGCCATGGAAAGGCGCGGCGTCGCCTCGGAGCCTCGACCGGTCGATCTCTAAGAGCTCTAGGGTGCCGGCGTAGAGGATGTTGAGGCCGCTGCCCCCATCCATCAACACCTTAGTGAGCCGAGTGTTGCCCACAATTGGGGCGACGACGAGCAGGTACTGCCTGGGATTTGGGACATGGTTGGGGTGGTCATCTCGGTCAAAGGTGATCGCCTCCTGAGACCAATCGAGGTATCGGGGAGTGGCCACCTTGATCGAGAAGACCTCTCGGCGTTCCCTCTTTCGCTGCCACACCATAAGGCATGTAGAGGGTCCGCCAAAGATCATGAAGGTGTTGTGCACCTCGGGGAACCCATCATCCTTGTCATCGTCCTGGTCACCGACGCCTTTCTTCTTGGTGTCGTCGTTAGGGAGTCCGAGCCTAGCGTAGTAATGCCGCAACATGGAGCAATCCTCGAGGGCATGCTTTATCGGGCCCTGGTGGTAAGGGCAGGGTTTCTTAAGTATGTCATCGAAGGGCCTAGGGCCCCTAGGGCCTCGAGGATTCTTGCGTTCTGTAGCCGTGACCAGATCGGCCTCGAGGACGGCCTACTTCCCTTGGCGCCCCTTTTTCTTTCTTTTGGGGAGGTGGAGAACCGAGGCCTCAGGGGCCTCATCCCTCTGCTTCCCCTTAGCGTCGCTCTCGGGGAAGATGGCCCCTACAGCTTCTTCTCTTGAGGTGAAGTTGGTGGCGATGTTGAGGAGCACGGCAGCCGAGCGCAGGCATGTTCTGGCCTAACTCTCAGACCAAGTCTCGGTAGGTGGTGCTGGAGAGAAAAGCCTGGATGATCTCTGAGTCGCTGACGCTGGGCAACTCGATGCACTATTTAGAGAAGCAGCTAGATGAAGTCTCGGAGAGGACTCAGTTTGGTTTCTGGCGATAGCTCTTAAGGTCCTAGGAGTTTCTTGGGCGCACGTATGTGCCCTAGAAATTCTCGACGAAGATCCTAACCAAGTCATGCCAGTCGTGGATCTGAGAGGGAGGAAGGTGCTCGAGCCAGGCTTGTGCCGAGTCTGATAAGAGTAAGGGGAGGTTGCGGATGATGAGCAGGTCATCGTCCGCACCACCTAGCTGACAAGCCAGACGGTAATCGGTAAGCCAGAGTTCAGGATTGGTCTCGCCGCTATACTTCGTGAGGTTGTCTGGTTGCTGAAACCGGGCTGGGAAATGTGCAGCGCGGATGGCTCTGCTAAAGACCCGAGGACCAGGCGGTTTAGGAGAAGGACTGTGGTCCTCCTTACTATCATAACGGCCACCCCGGTGTGGATGGCAGCCTCGGGCGAGCCCCTTGTTATTGTGGCATCATCGCCTACTGACCACCTCATGGTCTGCCTACACCTCGCGTTGGTTGCCGAGGCGGTCGAGCCACAAGGGGACCCCATGGGCTATTGGCGCCCGAGCGGGCTCAGGACGAACTGAGGCCTCCTTATCCTGCCGATGCGGTGCCGAGGGGAGGTCTGAGGCGGCTCCACGCCACCGGGAGGCGGAAGTCTTGGCCTGCTGCACCGTGGTGGTCTCGAGGAGATCCTAGAGCTCGCCGCAAACCCATCGCCCTTCCGTGGTAGAGGGCTCGGGCATTGTGCGAACTAGCATCACTGCGGCTACGACATTCTGGCTAGCGCGGTTGAATATTGGGGGACAATCATCCCCTTCGTCGTCATTGATGCGGTGGTGCACATCGTGGGCCTGCCACCGGGCCCCTCCACCATCACCGTGGCCCTGCTGCTCCTGCTCGAGAGTGTTTCGGAGCTGTTGCAGAAGGAGTCGATCTTGCTTGACCTTGGCCTAAAGTTCACGGAGTTGCTCCAGGTTCGAGCATCGAAATTGCTCGAGGACAAGGTTCTCATTCCATGCTGCCGGTGGGACAACATGTGAGGACGTGGCATCGCCTATTCCCTGATGAAGCGAGGTATGGTTGCCTACCCCCTCGTCCTCCTCGCCCGTGCTTGGCAACCCAAGTCCAACGTGGAAGCACTCATGAGAGGGATCATGAGCGCCTTCGTCGTCAGAATCAGAGTAGCCAAAGCAATAGTCACTCACGGCCAAGAAGCGGTGCATGGTTTCATGGTCGTGGAGGTTGGAAAAATCCGCTCCATCCCATGCTTCATCCTCCTCTGAGGAGTCAGCGTGGGTGTGAGTCGACGTGGTTGTGTTAAAGTTGAGAGCGAAGCATTGGTGGTGTCCTGAGGGCTCCATGTGAATGGAAGCGTAGGCGTAAGCGTAGGAGGCAGCGACATTTCTCAACCCGAAGGGGTATGGGGAGGGTGCTATCGCCGGGCTTTGCTCCACCAGAGTTGGCTCCTCAGGGAGTGGTGGAGCGAAGCTTGATGTCGGGGCATCGCCGGGCACCACCGGCATTTTTCCCTTGTCCAGGCTCAGGCTAGATAGGTCCCTAACCAGGGACCTTGCACCAACAGCTGGTCGTAGGATACCGGCAGAGAGCGGCGAGTCGCCCTGGGTTCGTGTATTATCGGGGTGATCCTACTCGCGTCGTGCCTGGTGAGCGCGGCGAGAGCGGCCGCCCAGGCGCTGCCTGCGCCTGGGCTGCCGGTGCGTGATGTCGTCGTCGGCAGGCGGGGCTCGGGGTGTGAGGAGTACCATGTCGTACTCGTGCCCTAGAGACATGAACTCTAGGCTCCCAAACTAGACTACTGTGCTGAGACGCAGTGGTCGTACGGGGTCTACCATCCGGAACTTGTTGGGATGACGAAACTAACATGTAGATCCCCCTACCTGGCGTGCCAACTGTCGGTGTTTTAGATCGGGGAGTCCTCAACCAACTAGTAAATTTATACTGCATGTTCTCGATTCTGGATGGTGATGCAAAGAGACACAAGGCTTATACTGGTTTAGGCAATTGGTGCCCTACATCCAGTCTGAGAGATCGATCTTGTATTCCTTGCACCGAGGTGCTTGTAGCAGGGGGTTACAAGCTGGGTGAGAGAGGGAGCTAGTGCCAGGTCTCGGCATGGAGTGATGCGGGCTGCTTGAGATGTTGCTCTCAGACAGCGGGGGAGTATGCGTGTTATAGGGTGTTGTTTTTGTGTGTGTCTCTGTGTTCCTCCCTCAGAAATGGCCCAAGTCCTTTCCTTTTATAGTTGAAGGGAGGACTAGGGTAGTACGTGTGCTAACTATACAGCGTCGTGCGAATGGAGGTGGCGTGTCCGAGCCCTGTAGCCTGTTCCTATGGTGACATGGTCGTCGGAGTGGTCCATCCTTGAAGCGCTGGGGCGATGTGCTGGTCACATCCGATCCTGTGCGTCATGGGAACTCTAGGGCTACCTCGAAGCGGGAGCAGCGGACAACATGCGGGTCATTGTGGGTTGACTGCGCATGAGGCCAAGGCTCGGTTGGTGCCGAGGCCAAACCATGGTGGGGGTCTTGGCAGACGTGAATCTCGAGATGGTCGAGGCCCTGATGTAGGGTGCCGAGGCTCGGAGGGAGCGGTCGGTCTGGTACGCTGGTTCGGAGGCGATGATGACTCAGGCCAGACTTCCCATGCCGTGTTGTCTTCGGGGCGGGTGTTACGGGGCACAGCATAGCACCGGCGCTGATCGTGGGCACAGCGCCAGAACACAGTGGCCGGTAATCCCCACCATGCCTTGTCTTAGCCGGTATGGTGTTGATGTGACTCCTTGTCCCATCGGCCACTCCGTGGTGTTGAGCCATCGTCTGGCTAAGATTGCGGGAATGGTTGATGCATTAATAGGACGTGACATGCTGTCGGGAAGATTGGTCGAGGCGGGAGTGACGGGTTATTGACAAGCTAGCCTCAGGCGACACGGAGAATAGCTGTCTCATTCGAGGCTGTACGCACAGGGCCTCGGGCGAGACAGAGATTGGGATCCTTACCGAGGCCTCTCGCGAGAGGCCTCGCGCAAGGCGAAGATTTTGTCAGGGTGTCGAGACCTCCCGTGCGAGGCCTCAGGCGAGGCGGAGAGCCGGTGGGCTTGGACGGGGCTGGTGGTGAACCCATGGCTTACCTTCTGGCTTTGTTGTTGATGGGATTTAAGTGACTCTTTTGGTGGACGCTCGGGGTACCCCGTTTTATGGTACCCGACACTACTAGTAACTAATCAGTTGTCCCTCAACACTAAAAAGGTTCCAAATCTTCACTCTTGATAATAAAAATTATGGTCGAAGCATATAGATGGTCGCTATTGAAGTCAGCAGAAAGGGGTCACACCAAAGAAGGTCGGTTCGTCAAGTAGAGTCGCTTGTCTACCCTCTTGCAGTCTGTTTATGTTCCTGTTAGTGACCTGTTCTTCAAAGGTTAACCGTTGGATGACTTCAAAAGGGAGTCCTATTGCATCTAGTTCGACATATAGATCGCTTGACATGATAAGGAGAGATAACCAAGGAAGAGCTTATGTGAAAATAACACATCGGTGCAGTTCTACGATGGATCATGACTAGAAACCCCGATACCAGCGCATGCCGAGCAGCACAGCCTTGTGTGTGCACCCACAGGAGGCTCTCGGTTTTGTCATGACACCATAGATCGCTAATCATGGCACCATTACTGAACATACAACCCAAAAGAATTTTCACGTGGCACAATTTGCGAAGGAGGGATAGCAACCAAAGGTAGTCACAAGGTTAGGAGTCAACACGTAGGGGATCCGAAGATCAAAACACAACGAAAGAGAGCATAGCTTGGTTGTCGAAGACAACTGAGCAGGGGACTTCGTGCCGAATTTCCATATATGTCTTGTGTCCACCAAGTGATTACCAGGTTGAGATTAACATGTGATTTGGTCTTGTCGAGCAGCAACATGAGATCAAGACTAATAAATGTCCATAGACTTGAGAGAGTTGGAGACAAAATAAACAAGATTCAAGGGACAGAGCCAAGGCACTGACTAGGGATTCAGTTGATAAAACAATGGCATGATCTGCGAGGAAAAGGTTCCAAAGCAAGGTAGATAGCAATGAGATCTAACAAGGATTTTGAGCAAGGTCCTCCCACACAGGAGCGGGACAACCACAAAACATGCGAGCAAAGAAGGGAGCTAAGCTTGGGCCTAAGGTCAAGCAATGGCATGGATAAAGGTCTTCATAGCGCAACGTTCAAGGCTATCAACCACGTGTACAGGCTCAGGCTGCTAAGAGAGAACTTAATTGAAAATGACAACCATGAGATTACCAAAACTTGGACATTATTCCAGGATAGCTGCTCTTCAACACTCATATGCTGTCCGAGGACAAAAGGATGACAACTATGGCACTACCTAAATAACGAGCATCTGCACCTACATCCTGGTCTTAAGCAAGCATTTCGAAATACTCAATCTAATTAGCTTAAGCTGACTATTACTAAGCACAAAGCTCACACCTAACAAGTAGTCACCTACAACAACACCAATACACATAAACTTGGTAGTAAGGTGTTGTTATCTTTTTATTTCCTTTTTACTGAGTAGGTGGATACCTCTACAAAACAAGCTTTACTTACATATAGCAATTTAGTTTTCGAAGGGGTGAAGTTTTTGCTAATTAATAACTTGTCATCTATTTCCTTTGGAAGCAAACATACAAGACAAAACTAATCACACACTACCTTCAAGCATAGCTATTCAAGCGGCATGGGACAAGGCATTTTGTCTAGCTTCACACAGGGAAGGTAGTAACATCACATGGATCACAAGTTACTTAGTATTAGAACAAGGTGAGGGAAGCATATTTATGCACAAGCATAATCATGATGCATGCTCGTCCTATTCATCCTCACGAAATTGCTAGCCTAAGGTGGCAATCACGTTCTATGTCGGTGGCATAACACGTACTCTCTCGATATATAGCTAGTCATCAGCTACATTCAATCTATGCATTCGTGGTTAGCATACCTACAGGCAAATTCATTGCAGCCCATCCCCACAAGAGATAAATAAGCACTACAATGAAAGCAGTAAACTAAGATACTCTCCATATATACATCCCCAGATGTATATACTTCGATATCCATAGCTACCCGATAAATATACCTGCAATTAAGTACCTTCATATATACATGTGTGTAACATGTAAATATTCTAGTAACCACAGCTAACTCTCCCCTAGACCGACAAGTTGAACGATCATGCTCTCACAACTCACACTTACCTAGACGTAGAGGCAATTGATCCATACATTACCACCCAAGCGAATGACATCCATACTATAGCACACCATATGGACGACGAAAGTAAAAACCCCCATGTTAGTACTTAGATAGCCACCTAATAGTCTGTAACTGGGCATAAAGGAGGATGTCGCTAGCCTAGTTTTGCAAATAAGTTTTGACAAACTTGTCTGTAGCTAAAGTTTTAGATAAAATAGGTTTTTTAAAACCAAAACTTTATTTTTAAAACTATGTACATGATAGTATTATGCTTAATCTTGCTCTGATATCAGCTATAATAGAACCGCCCAATTTATACAAGATCAAGTACGGCTGTCCCCGCTAACATGTTAACACGCGTATACTTTCACTCATATAAACCCGGTAGTCCGCCGAGTGTCCCAAAAGACCTCAGTAAATCAACATCACAACCAAGATCATGGGATTAAGCAAATACAGATCATATACACAGGGTTGCAGCAGAAACAATATTACAAATGAGTTCACAAATAAAAGTACCAGTTTGGGTTTCAAAACCGCTTAGTGAAAACAACATAGCTTTCAATGATTACATTAATATAAGTTCCAAATATATTGCTAGCATAAGTGATATCATCCAACAAAAGCATATAGATGAGAAGTAAGTATAGAATCACCGAGCCCATCGGCGGTTAGCCACCATCATCAACAGGTCAAGAACTTCACCTGCAACAAGGTGGGATAAACCCTGAGTACTCGAATGTACTCAGCCAGACTTACCCATCGTAAACCAGAAATAAAGTGACACCAAGGATTATGCAAGGCTTTCTTTAGTGGGCTAGCTGACTCGTTTGCGAAAAGCATAAGCTATCATGAAGAAACCATTTTAAGCACTTTGCATCATCTTTATTATAACCTATCCACCTAGGTAAGCACCTGTACTATAGCAATCACTTGATTAACCAATAACATCCAGTTACCAATTTAGATTTAGCATATCCCATACCATCCAGATAACCATCATTGTTCCATAATAATTACTACAATGCCGTAGCTCGAGTCAAGTGCTCACTATCTAGGAGCGATGGTGATTCGAATCGATTCCTAACCAGCTGGTGATTTATTCCTCACACAAACCACACTCACCGATCAAGTGAGCTATAGATCACCAATGACACTTTCCAAGTAGCCGCAGGATAACAGCCAAGACTGCACTACCTAGGGACCGCCCGACTGCCAGGACGCACCTTGGGCTCACTCTTCATGTCCCCGTCATACCCCCTTCAGCACCAGTCTACCAATCCGGGTTTATCCTGGCTCGAATAGTGTCACTAGCTTCGCGGTCGAAAGGTACTTTATTCGGCCAGCTAAATGTGAGGCATGCGTTCAACATGACAAGATGGACGAGCAACGATCGATCCTTAATCGACACAGACGGAAACTAACAGCACCCCAGAACCCTGTCTGGTTGCCTCCAACTTTTTCCGTCCGGTCTCCAATTATCCATCACACATGGTTAATTCCAGGATATCATTCTTTCCATAGCTAAATTCTTTCAGTAACCACCTATAATGTAGGTGACCAGATATCACCGATCGCTATCGATCTAAGTAAGGCTAAGCAGTTATTTGATTCTGACCTAACAGGGTAAATAGGTAATAAGGTAGGCAAGGATAGTAATAAATACATCAACGGTTTCAATCAACTCCTACAACTTAATGCAACAATATATATAAATGCATATTTATAGAAAGAATTGCTTTTATAAAGTAGGAGACTTAGAATACTCTGGGGCTTACCTAGGATCCCACACTGAGTTAGTGTTAGTTAGACGACACTCGCTAAGTGAGCATCTCCCATCCTAGCACTTGTCCAGTCCTTCCACCTTCAGGATAGGTCCACCATACACCGTCTTCGGGTTCGGCTCCAACATCACGTCCTTCACGTGGTTCATCTAGTGCACCTAGATGAGATGCAAGATGCAAGTGCATGAATATGAAGAATGGTAATACAAGAGGTACCACATAAACATTCAAGACAAACACAAGATTATGCAAGACATAGACACCAATAGCTATTTAACTAACATCACACAACTAACTATAGAGAGTAAGCACATCAAGCATGACACAAGTTTAACAAGGTCACAAGTATCATAACTTGACCATCAATAAGGGCATAAGCCAAACTTAGCAACACATGCAGTAAGCAACCACAGCTAGCATATGTCTATTTCTGGACTGGAAACAATAGCTTCATGTTTGGATCCTAACTAGAGTTATACAAATCTAATAGCCATGCAACAAGACATTATGGAAAGCTTATGAAATTTTATACAATTCATATTTAATCATCTTAGCATGATTCTCAAGTTAACTAAGTCATATATACCCATTTACAGAAACTGGTCCACAATTGACAGAGAGCAGCCATTTCTAAAACCCAACTTTAAACAGGCATAACTCACAAACCACAAGGCCAAATACCACCAAATTTTAACAGAAGATAGATACATGAATTATCTACAACTTTGTTATTATCACCAAAAACTTATTCAAATCCTAACTAGATCAAACACTAGCATCTTTCAGATTGGCTCAGAATAAAATCAAAACCTGATAGAAGACTTAAAAGTCATGTAACTCCTACACTATCTGGCCTATGACCTTACAATTTGAACACAAGAAAGATCATGAAATTTTCTACAACTTTTGTATTCACTACAACCATAGCAAACATCATTTACACCACGAAAATAATTGCACAAGCAAAACTGCAATTGCAACCCAACAGCAGTGGTACAGAAAACTGATCGGAACTTCACAGAAGCATAACTGGAGTTCTAGACCTCCAACAAACACGAACCATAACTTTTTGAAAATATTAGGAAGTTACCTACAACTTTCTTATTCTCATATAAAGATGATTCTACAGTTAGAAGGGTCAATTAATCCAATAATTGCATCTCTGTCCAAAACATAGACAGAAACTAACATGCCACTTTAAACAGCTATAAATGGAGTTATACATGTCCAATAAATGTGGTTCTAGACTTTTTAGAAAGCTTAGAAAATTCTAAACAACTTTGTTGTAAACACCTAAAGCTAATTCTACTAGTAAGAAGGCTCCACAATAAGAACAAGGAAACCCTGTCTGGATTTGGGCAGAAACAACCACAACAATTTAAGCAAGTATAACTCAAGATATACTTAGCCAAAAATCATGATATTTAACTTTTTGGAAATCTTAAGAAAAGTACTACAACTCATGTATTTTCATCAAGTCATGATTCATAACTTAACTGAGCCAATTAATTCAAACATGCAGAACTATTCAGAGTAGGAGCAAAGCATTACAGGGCATTCGTTATTTTTATAACTCTTAAAATATAAATCATAAACTCATGAAATTTTTACCAGACAACAACAATCACTTGATGAGAATCTCATAAAAATTTCACATTTATTTGAGCAAAATAACTACAGTTATGAAAAAGACAAATACAACTAGCATTAAAAACCTAACTACATAAATCTATTTTTACAGATAAAACTTTAAACTATAACACATAATATTATAGATCTACTACATAGAAAATTTTGCAAGGATTTCAAAAAGTCCTCATTTTCTATTTTACGATTTTTGTATGAATTACTATGAATTTTCAAAGTTCATCATTCAAATCTGTAAAAACAAAAGAAAAGACTTGTAAGTCTTGCATCGGGGTCCCTGCAGAAAACATTAATTAAACTACAGCGAAGGGGTCCTCAGGAGCACTATTCAAATGAGTCATGGCTTCGTAGAACGGCCCTTCCCTTATGTCGAATTGATGCACGCGGTCCTTGATGGGATTTGGAGCAGAGGATGTGCCGGAAGCTCGTCGTTTCCGGCCGGAGGAGGCTCGTCAGCGGTGTAGGAATGGCGGCGGAGCACGAGCAAGGCTACGTGCACTCGCCGATGGCCTTGGCTCGGCTCGAGGTGGAGCGTGGAGCCCCAGCCACGTGCGCTGGCGGCCTAGGCCGAGCGGCACCGCGGTGAGGGCACGCCGGCGATGAGTGGCTTCAGGCGAGGGGTGCTAGGGTTGCGGCACGAGATGAGGGAGGTGGTGGTGCGGTCAATTTGGGTGGAGGGAGGCTGGAGACGAAGGAACAATGGCTGGCCATGGAGACAGGGCGATGGCCAGCTCGGCCGACAATGGCGACGACGGTCGCTGCCCGCAAGCAGCAGCAGCACGAGAGGGAAGAAGAAAGGGAGGGCCAGAGCGAGTGAAGGGAAATGTGCTCAGCTCTCTGCATTGATGCAGGGGCGCAAGGACGCACGGCAGCAAGGTGAGGTGCTCAGCTCGGGCATGGAGGACACGTCCAAGACACGTGTCACCCAATGAGGCAAAACTCCGAATAGGTGGTGGGCGTCGGTGTGGACATGGTGGGGAGCAGATTTGGGCTATCTCGGGTGCGAATTGGACTTTGGGCCTAAAATGAAGTTTGCTCAACTCTGATTACTCTCCAACTTTTATTAAGGCTGCATGGTCATTAGAGCTCTTCAACAGTAGGTAATTAAGCCACAAACTGCTAGTGTCAGCGTATTGACAGCGACAAGCAACCATTCAAATTGATGGTGAAAACGAGGTCAAACTGGTGCCATCATTTTACATGCCCTTCTCCTTGAACTTAGCTCTAACTTTCATTTTGGGGTCAAGTCAAGTTGCTTAACAAAATTTGGAGAACGCGAGACGTCAATGCCAATGGTGATGAATTTCTAGACTTAGAATATTTCTAAGTGCTGAAATCAGCAGCAGGTTCCAACTTTGAGCCATTGCTAGACTTAGTTCCGAGCCGATCCATGGTATACTCCAAAAACAAAGTTTCTTCTACATAACATGAGCTTCAACTTTTATTTAATGTCCAACTTTAAAATAGGTGCACAAGCTATAGTTCTACTTAGACCAAAGTAGGGTCACGATAAAGCTTAAAGTATCCTTCGTGATCCATTGAAGCATTTTCTTGGCATTTGCTCGACATGAACCTTTCATGACTTTTGTTGTAGAGTTAATCTAGAGTCATTTGGGCATGGTTGCAAGATTTGGTTGACGATCGAGAATTCCATTCACTTCATAAAATAATTCAAGCGAGGACATAACTCGTCATTTCATGTGACCTCTTGATTCCAAACTTCACGAAACTTTTCCATGGATGTGACCTCTTGATTCCAAACTTCACGAAACTTTTCCATGGATCAATATAGATGGGTATTGATGTAAGACACATGAAGATATTCCAATAACACTAGCCAAGCATATATCTTGAAAAGGGCCTATATGTAAAGCAAGGGTGCAATATCCAAGTTTAGGTTGGGGCTCATTTCCATAGGTTTGACCTTGACATCTTCATCATCACTTAATATGCCATGTTTGAGCTCAAACCCATTGCTTAACTGGTGGCAAACACTTGGGGTGTTACATATTCACTATAAGCTCGATCAAACCTAAGCTAGTTTGGCTTGCATAAATCCTATAGTTACGTCCTTTCTGGACAGAGAATACTAGTTAGTGTGGTGGAGGACAGACAACATGCAAGATCGGTGTTATAAAAATACGAAAGGACAAAATTGACGGTGAGACACGCTAGGATGAGTCCATGTTCGCTTGAACCTATCAGTCATGATACAATATTTTTCTCTTATAGTAAAACAGCATCAACCGGCTTATCAGCCAAAGAAACCATCAGTCGAACTGTGTGTGAAGAAAAGTGAAAATGCATTTAATCCTATCGTCGGTTTTGGTAAATTATGACAATACAAATAAAGATATAATAAAATTTGTGGAGTATTTTAATGTTATTATGGTAAATGTTATGAACAAAAATTGGTCACAAATGTTCTATAACCGTTGTCATGAAAGCTTGTCTATAAAACTATATAAAATGATATACTAAAAAAGTATGATGAGAAATTATGATAATAAGCCATTTCGTAAAATGGTGTGTATAAAAGTTATGAATATAACTTTATAGTTTTCCTTTTGTTTTGGAAAAGAAAAGTCGTGGGAGTTTATTTGTTTGTTGGTTTTGGTTTAGAATCAAGTGAACCTTCATGAACCTGGTAAAACATATGGAGCAAATTACATGCCAATATTGAAAACCAATTTTAAAAAAGTTTTTTTGGTTGTTTAAAAAATATGAAATTTTGCACATTTCATAGTGCATAGAAATACTAGGAGTGTTTGGTTGCACCTATAATAACATGTGAGGAGAGAACATGCCGTTGTAGCAGAGGCTGTGGCTGGAGCTTTTTCTCCCCTCACATTTTACTATAGATGTAGCCGATGTGACTCCAGCCGAACACCTCCACTATGTACTCACTTGCAAAAGTTAGGACGAAACTTATTGACGGTAGTTAACAACCATTATAAACCGTCAATATAACATGTATAAGGCATAAATATAATTGCTAATGAAGGTTTAGGGGTTTAAACTAACAAATTCCACGAGTTTTGGTAAATCTGTATTTTTGTAGGATTTATCCAGAAAACCGTCAAGGTGGACCTACATGTCAGATTTAATTACGCTTATCTGCAGCAAAACGGACACCAGAAGACTATAGAAGACTTGGGAGGACTCCACAGTCCACACCGAAGCGGAGGACGAGACACCGTCAGGTGGGGCCGGCCCCACCTGTAAGCCACCTAGCTCCTAGGGCCCACCTATAAGCCCCTCGTTGTTATGTCAATTCTCCACCGTCTCTTAGGTTGCATCTACGCCATCCTTTAAGTCTGTTTGATCCAAGAGCTCACGTTGGACGCTCCGGCCTATATATACCAGCCCCTGCCACCCCCTAAGGCATATAGGCATAAGTCATTTGAGAAGACAGAAACTCTAATCATCCTCAGAGCTCCACTATATTTTAGGGCATAGCTAATTAGGCTAGGTCTAGAGGAAGACAAGCAGGCTTCGCTTGGGTTTTCGATCTTATCAAGAGTGTGGTTTGGTATAATCTTGGTACCCCTCTCTCTTTTGTATCTCCGTTACTTTTATACGCTAGTTACAATTGTTATGACAATATCAGTATTCATCTTATTCATATTCTTTGTTATAATGTTCATGGTCTACTTTGGTTATATGCTTAGTATAGTTGGATTATCATTATGTTCATGCATAAGTTCATATAGCGCTCACTCTAAGGATCCATGGGTGGGTGGTCAATATTGTGTAAGCATGGTGCTTATACGTTGTTTACCTACGAATACACCCTATATTCTGGGTCATGTGGTAGATCGCGGATGTGACACTCCCGTTGAGTTCCTTTGTAGTCCACTCCCCGAATATAGGCGCACGTACGGTTCGGTTACGAAGGAAGAGTAAGCTATGTTCTTAATCTACCTTAATAATATCCCTTATGTGTAGATATGACGATGATCTTAGCAATGATTGCTAGGTATAATTACACTAATCAATGTATGCTCTGACTTACAATTAAGAATGACTTAGGAATTATTCCTCTAATATTCTACCTGATCATGCTAATGCCATAGAAAGGAGTACTCTAAGTGATTTGTTATTATCATTGATCAATACTTATCATATATATATCTTATCCTATGACTTACCTCTGTTATGAGTAGAATATTGGTTATGGTTTACTTCTTCTTCAATAGTATAAGTTATTAATACATGTCTATGCTAGACCTTCTCTGTGGTAAAAATATAAATAACGATACCTGAAATACTCTCGGATAAAATGCTATAATGGTATATTATCTATGCGCTTGCAGATCCTTTTTATTCATATATTTATTTATTCTTGCTAGTCACGTAATTAATAAAGAACTACTTAGTTATTATTCTAGTAGTAATGCTATGTAGAACCAACAAGTATCTCTCATATCATCACTAGGGATAACAACCTAGTAAAATTATGAGATATAGGTTTATAATAGATGTCTATTTAAAAACAAGTGACATGTTAATAAATACCAACAAGCATTTCTGGCGCTGTTGCTAGGGACTAGATTTAAAACTCTGTTCTCAGTAGCGACGCTAAGAAATATCAACAAAACTCAAACTAGAAAAAATCATACAAAAATAATAAATTTTAAATGCATGTGCAAAAATAACAAATTTAAATGCATGTGCAAAACAAAATCCTCAAACTAGAAAATACACTAGAAAGCAACGCGTGGCGTTGTCGCGCGCCTAGGTGGAGTGTATACCATTTTAATCCAGTTTGAAAAATAACATGGGTATGTGTACTAGAAGACCAAGGCCCTGTTCGCTTGCCTTATAAGCCGTACTATTTCAACAAACAAATAATGTTTTTCTCTCACAACAAATCAGCGAATAATATTTTCAGCCATGGCTTTTGAGCAAAGCGAACGGGGCCAAAATCCCTAGGTTTTAAATCTAGGACTTTGTACTAAGATTTTGTCTTATAGTGCATATATACCTAAAATTTATCATTTTTGTTTCTCTAGATCGAGTTTGTATCCTAAATTTTACACATGAGCATATATTTGCATATACTATGAATGTACTAAATTTTGTTTTTTCAATCGCAAAAATATCAACGATTAAAATGTATTTTTTGTTTGAATTCGTTTCTAGGTTCCTCCGTATTTCCCGCGATCACGGGATGGTGCACGGAGCGACCGCAGCACGTGGGCCGTGCCGCCTTCAGATTGGCTCACCCAACCGGCCTCGCCCAGTCCATTTCTACTGTACTCCTGAAGCCATGTGTCGTGTTCATTTGGCTGATAAGCCATTGCTGAAAGTAGCGGAGGCTGATTTATTATAAAAAAGCGAAGCGAACAAGCCGGAAGCCGGAAGCAGGAAGCAAGAAGCAACCAGCCAATCTAACTATCTAAGACTGTCTCCAATAACGTTAGACTGTCTCCAGCAGGAGACGCATCACGCGACCTATACCCAAAATGCCTCTTCCGCATGAAAGAAACGGCCTCCAACAGAGTACCAAAACACCCCACCCATTTTGCATACGACGCTTGCCGAAATGCAAAACTGCGTCGTCGAGAGAGACCCAGCGCGTGGAGACGCAAAACTGTGGTGAACGAGCAGTCGGCCGGGGAGGGGATGGAGGAGCCGCCGCCGCTTGGAAGAAGCGTCGCAAGGCGGTCAGGAATAGCTCCGCTGCTGCTGGGAAGACGCGGCGGAGGAGATCCGCCCGCGCTAGGAGCCATGGGGGAGGAGCCAACGCTGGGAGTCGCGGCGGCGAGATCCACCGCGTCCTCGCCGGAGAAGGCCGCCGCGTCCTCACGGGAGCCGGCTTCAGGGATGGCGCCGCCGCAGAGGCCCGTGCTCGCTGGATGTAACACCCCAGTGTTACGATCTCATTTAGCGCCGCGTTTAGGCCTAATAAAATTTACCAAAACAAGTCTGTCAGATTTTAAAATTTTAAATTATGTTTAAAATGTTCGATAACGATTCTAGCAAATAAATATCAAACGGCTTGTTTAATTGTTTAAGCATGAAAATTAACTTTTATAAATAAAATAAAATCCATTAATAAATAGAACGATATACATATATATAGCGTTTGAATCGAATTTAAATTTGAGCTTTGCTGAAATTTTCCTGTGCCTAAATATTACAATTTGTGTAAATTAGTAAACCGTTAGATGTGTATATATATATAGGTATATATATATAGGTGTATATATATATATGTATGTATATGTATATAGTACACTCTTAAACCCATCCGTGATGCTGAACACATTCACTCTTTCGTTTGAACAGAGGGAAATAGCCTGGGCAAGACAGTAGAGATGCACCTGTGCGTGAAGTGGGTTCCGTCAGATTCCATGTGCATGTGGCCCGTGTCGTGGCATGGCGTGTTGAGGAATCCATGTGTCCCCCACTACGCGTCACGTGAGTCAGCACTCAACAGCGCCGTCGTAGAAGACATGGGTACAACACCACCGTCACATCCGTTTCAGACCACGTCGCGCCAGGGCAATGTCAAACCGGGTCACCTCTGTGTCGGCAGCGTGCTTCTCTCTCTCCCTTTCTTTTTCTGCTGCCGAGTCGTTTCATCTCTGCTCCAGTCCATCATGGCCGGCCGGTTCCTTTTTCCTCCTCACGCGCGCAGGCGCACCCGCGCCACCGGCGCCTCTCTTCTTCCCTCCGTGCCGCGTCTAGGCCAGGGCCATCCGCGTCGGTGCTGGCTTTTCCCCTTGCACCTACCCAACCACGCCTTCTTCTCACGTGCACGCCACCTGCTGCTCCTTGGCCACATGCCTGGGCCCACGAAGTACCTGCGCCTTTTTCTGTTCCTGCGAGCGAGCGCACCCGCGCCTCTTTGTCGCGCTAGACCGGGGCCTGGGCGCTGCTCCTCCTGGGCACCCGTAACCGGAGCTCTGCCAGTTCGCGCACCTCCTCGCGCCTTCCCCACAGCTCCACAGTCGCAGCGCCCCGCCATGGTTGCGTCTACAGTCGTGCGTGCCTACGCTGTCGAGAGGCCACGCCTCGCCAGCCGCTGTCCACGCCACTGAGCCGTGTTTCCGTTCGCCGAGCGCCCAGCCAAGCGCAACCTGCCCATAGCGCTGCCCTTCTATTATACTCCGGCGTCCACGCTCGGTACTCCGACGTCTACGCCCGGCCTCCGGTGCGCCATGGCCACCACCACCGAGCGCGTCACGCCCGCCCACCGAAGCCCATGGCGCCGCCTCCTTTGTTTCGTTCCGTGCCCCGCACCCCCACCTTGCCGTGGCCCACGCTCCGCTCAGGAACGCCGTCGCGCCCGTGCCGCTCGCCGATGGGCCTTCTGCCATCGCCGTGACCTTCCCGGCCAGGATTGGTCGCCGGCCGGAACTCCTGGCTCCGCTGTGCTCTGTTTTGGGGAGGTGCTGAGGTGAGAAGTCCAAGAAAAACTTTGTACAGGGTCTTATTTGCACAATACGTGACTCTTATAAATAGTGTTTGTGGATCTCCGAGCGAATAGGGAAAAACTTAGGGGCCTCTTCGCATAGTTGCCGCCGATGAATCGCGTGGGCCGCGCTCGTCCAGCGCTGGCCGGTCTGCCTTGGCCGCATGGGCTGGTTGGTGGGCCGTTGCCCGCGCCCCCTGCCCCTGGGCCTGGCGCCGCGCTGCTGGGCTGTGAGCGCTGTGCCCCGCCTGGGCCAGCCTCGCCCTTGCTGCTGGCCGCCTGGGCCTTTGGTTGGTTTGCCCTGCTGGGCCGGTCGCCCGCCTCGCCTGCTGGGCCGCCTGCGCCTGGTCGCTGGGCCGTGCAGCGCTGTTGGGCCCACGCCTGCGCTGGGCTAGCTGGCTGCGCGCCTACGGGCCGAGCTAGGCCGTTCGGCCTATTTCTGTTTATAGGTTTTTCGGTTATTTTGTTAAATCAGTGTTCTTCAAAAATTGGAAATAAGGTGTAGCAAAATTATAAAAATGCCAAACCAGTTTCGTTGAGTTTTTAAAATCACAGGTCTATCCGATAGGGTATTTTGTGTTATTTTAAAAATGCTTAATAGGGTAAAAGGAGAACTTGTAGGAATTTCCGTGGAAAATTGTTAATAGTGTTGACTCTAAAAAAATTGACAGTAAACTACTAATATTATAATCTACCCACTGTAAATTTTGTAGCTCAATAATAATTAGTTTGCTAGGTAGCTAATGATGCTCTGTTTCGAATAACAATTAAATCGATAGATAGGAATAAAGAAACACCGTTGGTTTATATAACTAAAATAATCGTTGGGAAATAACGTCTTATTCGACAACGTGTATATGTAGCCTAAGTATGGTCGTCGTTAGAACTAGCTCGTTGACTCGAGAGGCGTATGTCGTATTTTGCGAGTCACGATTGCAGTTGATTAATTACATCTTTGCATTGCATCGCATGCATATCATATAGGTATGATGATGGATCAACGGATCGATCGAAGGAGGATTGGGAATCCGAAGGTGGTGTATTGGTATTCTCTCCAGGAGATGATGCAACAGGCTTGTTATTCAGCTAATGGTGGATGATCTGAAGATGCAGATACTAACTTTTTAATATATCTTACCTAGGCAAGCCCCGGTGCACAACCCCTACTTTTCTACAGTTTAAATTATATATGTGCATTAAGTTTTAAGGAGTTGAATGAAACCCACTTGCATATATATCTTTATCCTATGAGTCTTACTAGTATGACAGGATCGTGCAGATTGCTATGCTACAGGACTCCGGTAGAAGTCGAGTGATTGCCTGTCACTCGCGAGAGATAGGAAATATATTATTGGATTACTATCACTTGGAAAATATGAAAATGGTGACCGGGCAGGGATGTGGTTTGGGTATTGGTGGGTGTAAGAAGTTGTGTCGCCGCGGAGGCGGGTCATAGCTTGGTTACACCGTTTTCCCCTGTCTGGTCGGTTAAGGACCGATCGTTGCATATGACTCTAGATAGGTCACAGACTTATTATCCCGAGCACATAATTGTGTATGGGCGCTTGGAAGACTTGTTGCTCTCTTGTCGTGGATCTGGCTCTTTCCGGACCGACTGTTAGGGTTTGTTTTTTGGTGGAGGAGGTCCTTGCACCGCACTGAGTCCGGGACTCAGGGGCGGGGGCTTGGAGTCCCAGTTTGGATGGGGACCTAGACACCTAGGATAGGAGAGTGATGGGTCGGTCCTACTTGTGCCTAGGGTACAAGCGGGGCATGTGTTTTTGGGGTACCTAGCTAGGGGCATTGATTCGCGAATCGCTGGGCTATCCGGTACGGCTTGTCTATGGTTTAGCATCGTAGTAAGAACTGGAAGATGAAAGATGGAAGATGGACAAAGGAAATCTGATTGCTTACCACCTGCTTGAAAGTAGCACATGTGCTTACATAGAATGATTAGTTAATGAACCAATGCGGCTATTAATAAAAATCGAACATAAGGACACATGCTTAGTAATACTTTCTGCAAATGCAATAAACCCACAAGCCAGATGGCCTTGCATATCTTTGAAGTCTTTTCTTTTCTCCTGTCGGGTAAGTCTTGCTGAGTACAATTGAGTACTTAGGGTTTTATTCCCCCTGTTGCAGGTGATAGGTAAATGCTTGAGCTGACCTTTGTGTGTGGATTCCTCCTGGTGGGCTCAGAGAGGATTTCCTTTACGCTGCGATCGTAGTTGCTATTTATAACTCTCACCAAATGATTTTATAAATGAAAGTTTCATAATATGTTGCCTTAGTCTATATATCAATATTTCATCATATCATTAATAGATGTTTATTTCCGCTTGTAACTCTGTTCACATGTTTCTATTTTACTGTTCAATTAAATTATTTATAACTCTGATGACATGATTTCATTCTGCTGTTATATTAATAAATATTATACTCTAATGTTGTATTAAAAGTGATGTAAGAAATGGTTACGAAAGATGTAAGCTTTATTCTCTCATTTGTGATTCTGGTGGCAAAAATGTAGATTTTCGAGTTCTCCCCTGGGGTGTGTCCGACGAAACCGAGTAATCTAGTGTTCTCCCCTGAGTGCTTAGTGTCTAATGAAAGACAAGCACTCCTGTGAGGCATTAAATTAGGCGGTTCTGTCACACTGGAGAGGCCCGTCGCGCTGGGGATCTCTGCCAGCATCGGGGAGCCATGGTGGAGGGGGGCTGGAGGTGCGAAGACCGGCGGAGAGGCAGCGCCTAGGACCGCGCGGGGATTTCGTGCGGCGTGGGGGAGAGAGTGAGGAGAGAGGGACGGGTTTTGGGTAGGCTGTTGGAGGATGGGAGTTTTAGGTCGGGGATTCTTCTACTGTGCGTGACCCATAGTATAGAATGGATCTCTTATTTGGGTCTGCGTTGTTGGAGATAGCCTTACCCAGATGCAAAATGAGTCCTATATAGTGTTTTGCGTATCAGGAAACACGGTCCAATGGAGCACACAAAGAGATGACCCATTTTGCATACCGCCCGAAACGAGAGGCAAATAAGCGTCTTTCAAGGAGAAGACGCAAATCTCTGACGCCCGGTGGATCCCGGCGAGGCGCGGCTGGCTCGGCGAGGCGAGCCCGCGGTGGGGAGCCGTCGGCGCTTCTAGACGGGTCCACGGCGAGGCACGGCCGGCGGGGCAAGGCAGGGAGCGGGGCAAGGCGGGTCTGCGGCGGGCGCGGCCTGCACGTCCAGGCGGGCCCGCGGCGCGGAGAGGAGCGCTGTCGGCGCGACCGCGCCGAGGAGCCGCCGACGCTCCGAGCAGGCGGCCGCGCGGCCCAGATCCGGGTGGCGCGCTCGCGCTACATGTTGAGGAGGCTGGGGCACGCGTAGAGGGAGGAGGATGGGGCGCGACGGCGCCGACCGGGGGGAGCAGCGGTCGGCTTGGGGCGGCGCGGAGGCAGAGGAGGAGGCACGGAAGTGGAGGGGCGGGGAGGAGCGGCGCCTCGCTTGGGGGAGAGAAGAAGAGAAGAGAGGGATCGAGCGGAGAGAGAGAGGAGAGGGAGGAGGGAAGGAATTTTTTTTAGAAAAAGTCTACTTAACCCCCCACCTTTCATACATGGTCAACTTCACCCCCAACTATAAAACCGTCTGTTTTATCCCCTGAACTTTTCAAAACCGTATATTTTACCCCGGGCGGTTTTTTGACAGTGGTTTTGCTACAGTAACAGCGGGTTTGCTACAGTAACGGTGGTTTGAATTTTCTTTTTTTATATTTTCGGTGAATCTTTGAAAAATCACAGTAGATCATAGAAAAATCATAAAATAAAAAATCTAATTTTATTGGACTCCACATGAGTAGATCTACATAGTGAATATATAATACGGTATGCTTTAGTATAAAATTTTTATTGTAGACTTAGATTAATTGGAAAATCTAATTTTGTCTGTAATTAATTAAAATAATTCATAGCTGCAGCTTCTATGGTCCAATTGTGGTGAAATTTTTATGGTACGCTAATTATTGTATGCTTAAACTATAGTAAAAATTTCGTACTCATTGGACTATGTATAACTTAGTTATAGATGAATTCTAATTAATTACGGACAAAATTGTATTTTCCAATTAATCTAAAGCTACAAAAAAAAAATTTGTACTAAAGCATACCGTATTATATATTCACTGTGTAGATCTACTCATGTGGAGTCCAATAAAATTAGATTTTTCATTTTATGATTTTTCTATAATTTTTCAAAAATTCACCGAAAATAAATAAAAAAAAAGAAAATTCAAAACAACCGGCACCGTGCCAAACACACCGTTACTGTACCAGACCCCGCTGTTACTGTAGCAACATTCGCTGAAAACCATAGACGGTTTTAGAAAGTTCAGAGGGTAAAACAGACAGTTTCATAGTTGGGGGTGAAGTAGACCAAGTATGAAAGGTGGGGGTTAAGTAGACTTTTTCTAATTTTTTTTTTTTTTTTTTTTTTGCATCAGCTGTTGGAGAACATATGTAATGGATGCGGACTCATTCACTGTGCGGGATTTAAATCCGGGAATGGGTATCTGGTGGCTATGCACGGTTGGAGATAGCCTGATATCTGACTGAAGCGCAGGTCGCCGTCAGCCCCCACCCCTCCCCTCCAAATCCAACAGCGGCGAGCACAGCCAAACCAACTAGCTCAGTTCGATTGCTCCGCCCCGCTTCGTTGCCAACTTACCGCTCCAAGCGTCGCGGTCGCGAAGTCTCATCGGCGAGCCCGGTGGCTGCGCCGCCGCCGCGATGGATTCGAGGCCCCGCGAGACTGACGCCCCCGACGACCCGGCCAACGGCGCCGCCCCTCCGCTGACCGCGGCGGTGACGGCCGCGACCGGGGACATCGAGATCATCAGGCCCCGCAACGACAAGCGTGGGTACCGCCGCGTCGTGCTCCCCAACTCGCTCGAGTGCCTGCTCATCAGCGACCCCGACACCGATAAGGTCTGCTACTTCGATCGGGCTAGGATGGACCGAACGGGGTTTGGGCGTTTGGCGGTGGGTTTTGGATTTTGGTGCGAGATTTCGAGGTCGTGAATTGTGCTTTGTTTTGCAGGCGGCGGCGTCAATGAATGTTTCGGTGGGGTACTTCTGCGATCCCGATGGGCTAGAGGGGCTGGCGCACTTCCTTGGTCAGTGCTCTGTTTCGTCTTGCTGATCTGAAGTTCTGAACTCGCTTACTGTACTTCAACTGGACTACTGGAGTTGTTTAGCTTCAGTTTGATCTTGATTTTTGTCCGTAGCTTTTCCCTGATTGGTTGTGAATAGCTCGGAAGTGAGAAATAAGTGAACGTCACTATTTTTATTTGCTGTGCTCTCTCGATGTACTGTCGTTTATCACAACTCATGTCCCAATGCTTGTTACAGTGCATTTGAATTTGTATTTGGTTGTGAAACAGATGTTACTTATGTATTCCTGTGATCGTACATGGAAATGAATAGGGTTATATTATAGACATTAGGTGCAAGCAAACATGAAAAAGGAGGATGAGCGATACTCTAGGTCCAATCGAACATGTTTTTTTTTTCTTTCTTTTCTTCTGAAACCTGCTAGATTCCACTTGAGCATCCAAGTCTGTACTGGTATCTGCGAAAAAACGTCTCAAAAAGAACTTTTATCAGCAGTCAAAATATCGTTGAATTTGATGAGTGGAGTGGACATGTCGTGTTGAGAAGAACTTTCTTGGCATTGGTCGCTTATGTGAAATTTACAAAAGGTATAGATTGCTTGATGATATGTGGACTGGGACACCCCACGATCAGTAATCCTGAAAAATGATGAGTCGTAGAGTCACTTAGTTTGGAGAAACTAAGTGTTTACCCAGTAAATCTGCAAGTATCTAAAGGCTTAGTGGTGAAAAAACATCAGGACAACTTACTCATCTGAATCCATACATGCATGACAACAAAATAAACATAAATAATGTGATTCATGCTTGGAGAATACTGTTACATGTTGTCGTTTTGATAGTATGCTCCCATTTATGGATGACATATACTAGTTGAAAGTTCAGTTGAATTAGCTGATGAACTCTACAAGTTGTCTGATATTCTATAAATTCTATAAAGTTTCCTGAATTTTATCTATGCATTTTTCGCTTGGTTTGATGCTTTACTTAATTGCCGGGATCCTTTAAGGTGATAATTAAATATTTATGGACTTGATCAATAATATATAAACAATATATCTAATTTGTATTTTTACATATATAGACACTTATTGTTTTGCTTTTATATTGCTTATTAGTTGCAGTTTTACTAACATCTTGATGGAAATTGAATACTATGTGGGTTGTTCTTTTTTGAACCCTATCCTTATGATTGTTTCCAATTTTACAGAACATATGCTTTTCTATGCTAGTGAAAAATATCCAGAAGAAGACAGTTACTCAAAGTACATTGCAGAGGTATGCCTTATTTTGCCAGGTTGAAAATTGTCTTTGTCTTATTTATATTACTTACAAATAGATCCCTGTAAATGGCCGTAATTGTTTTATTGTAATTTGTTATTGGATTTAGCTGGCATTGACAATGAAATCCTGCTTTCTCCTTTAGTTCCTGGATGCAGTTCCTCAAGTCGTTAGTAGTGACTGACTTCTTTCTTAGAAGTTTTGTTGGCACAGTGGAACTGTTTTAGAACATGACAAGCAGCGGCTTAATACTAGAATAGTTAAACCATCATAAAACATTTAATTGTAGTGTTTTTGGTTTTACTTGTTTTTAGACCTGAAAGCCTAAGACATTATTTGGTCAGGATAGAATAATACAACTGCAGAGAAAATCAGCTTTCTCTAACTCAAATAACGAGTTCAGTAAAACTACTCGAACTTTTTTTTTCCCACAAAAGACAAAATTGGAAAAACAAACAATTGAAAATTGAAAACTGGTTATAGCCCAAGGAACATTTTCGCTCGATGTATCCTAAATCCTGAACTAACAACCTATCGGCATTACCAAATTTGCAAAATAAAAAGCACTATATCACAGGTTGGTCATCTTTGGTTTGTGCCCAAATGTGACAAATTTTGATCAAGGTTTCGCTAGCTCACAATTTCACCAAAGATGGGTGAGCATGGAGATGGGCGCCAGAGTCTGACATGTGGGACGACCCTCATTTGGACATGGATGACACCGCGTGACAAGTTTGGGACCTGAAAATGTTATTTTGACAGTTTGGACCTGGATGACACCCTAGGATAAGATTGGGGACTTGAAAAATGCATTTTTAGAGTTCGGGGACCTGATGGTACCTAGGACAAGTTTAGGACCACCGGTGCATTTTATCTACACTAAATTTATGTCGGTATGTGTTGCTTATGGTATAAGTACTTGGATAATGGGTGTTTTCTTGTAGCATGGTGGTTCAACCAATGCTTTCACATCTTCTGAACACACAAACTTCTATTTTGATGTGAACAGTGATAGCCTGCATGATGCTTTAGATAGGTACCTCCTTTTGCTTTCTTTATTTTTACCTTATTTTCCTTGTGTGGAATTTCACTTATGCTTGTGCCATCTAATCTTAGGTTTGCACAATTTTTTATCAAGCCATTGATGTCCCCAGATGCTACACTTAGGGAAATAAAAGCTGTTGACTCTGGTATGTGATATCTTTTTCTCTTTTCTGTTGCTGTTGCTGGAATCACATTTTAAATTCTAACTTCCGTTTTCCACTTTTAGAAAATCAGAAAAACCTTTTGTCAGATCCTTGGCGAATGAGTCAGGTACTTGCATTTTCCAAGCTCACGTTAAATATGCAGACAGCTTAGTTACAGAGATCTGATTTTATTTATACCTGTCCTTTCTTGTTTTCAGCTTCAGAAGCATCTTTGTGCAGAGAATCATCCTTATCATAAGTTCAGCACTGGTTGTTATCTGAACAATGTTTTTTCCCTTCCCTTTCTGTTCTTACATTACATACAATTAATGACATTGAGAATACACTGCTCACCTTCTACTTAATTTTATATGTCTTTCATTCCTTGAGTAACATGATATCTATTCATTTTGGCATTCATACTGGTTGTTCCCAGAAATCTTTTATTTCAGTTTTTGTTTGTGATAGAATCTTGTAACAGCACAAAAGCTCCCAGTAGATATGAGTTTCTTACTGTTAATATTAAAATCAATGGAGTTCATAATATAAACTGAAAGTGCCTGAACCGTGACTTGGGGCTCTTGGTGGGTTTCAACTCTAGCCTACCCCAACTTGCTTGGGACTGAAGGCTATGTTGTTGTTGTTGTAATGGAGTTCATAATATAAAGACCTTAACATTTTGAGAATAACTAAATGAATACTTGACTGTGTGAATGGTGACTTGGTCAATGACTCAGTCGTGTGGTACGAACCTCCTACAGCCATCTTAGATGTCTTCTCTTTGCTTCAACAATAAATGAGGTTTCAGTGTAATAAAGAGTTTTTTATGATATATGCTTCACTGCTTGCTTGAATATTGGACAATTCCTTAGAACTGATTTTCACTGCTTGCTTGAAATACTGGACAATTCCTTAGAACTGATTCTCACTGCTTGCTTGAAATATTGGACAATTCCTCAACTGATTTCAGAATTCTTATTGATTAGGAAATTGGAATACTCTTGAAGTTAAAGCAAAGGAGAAAGGATTGGACACAAGGCTTGAGCTTATTAAATTTTATGATTCACACTACTCAGCCAACTTGATGCAACTTGTCGTGTATGGAAAAGGTTTTCCATCAAACTTTTCTGCATTTCCTTACAAGTTATCTGCAGCTAAAACCTTTTTTTGGTTATTTTCCTTCTCAATTTTCATATCTTTTGTATTTGCAGAGAGTCTCGATAGCTTGCAGAACCTTGTTGAAAATAAGTTCTGCGATATTAGAGATGTTGGGAGGAAGCCATTTTCATTTCCTGGGCATCCATGTACACGTGAACATCTCCAGGTTTACTATTTAGTATTTACATTACAGGATATGAGTTGACAAGTGAGACTTGCAGTTACAGATGCTCGTACACTTGTTTATGTGAGTTGTTCCCTTGCAGATTCTTGTCAAAGCAGTTCCCATTAAACAAGGGCACACTTTGAGAATCCTATTTCCAATCACTCCCAATGTCCGGCGTTACAAAGAAGGCCCTTGCAGGTACATTAGCCATCTGATTGGTCATGAAGGAGAAGGATCTCTTTTTTACATACTTAAGAACTTGGGTAAGTTATCCTTCTGTGGCCTTTGTTGCAGTTTAGGAATCTTTACTTCATGCCAGAAGAGGGAAAAGACATGTGTTTGCTTGGGCTTTTGAGTTGGGTTACCTCCGTGTATGTTAGTTATAAATCTTTTATGTCTGAGTAGTGAGTCTATATATCATGTTCATGTCATTCCCAGAGCCCTAATTTTGTTTCTTTATTTTATTTTTATGTTACATTTATCTGCAGTATGCTTGGATGAATAAGTGTGGTTATGTTTTTGTCTGCTTCATTCCTGTTAGTGTTATAGTGTTACATACAAAGTTAATGATGAAATAAACAGCCAAGTAGCTCTTTGTATGGCATGACCTTTTGAAACCTTTGTGCTTCTAATGTTCGTTAGGAATCACTTAGATCTGAAAGGAATAACCATGGTATCTTAGGCCTATAGAGTAAATAACTGAAGGAACTGTGTTTACGTACATTTGAAGAAGACATGTCAAAGAGAAACAAACTCCCTATGAGTAAAGAAAAGGAACAACATTATTTTGCCTCAGTTTTGTACAAATTTCTTTACTGTTGTTACTCCTCTTTTATGTATGAAACTTGTTTGCTGATATTCTCATTCCTCCCCAAGAGAATTCTGTTTTTTATCCTCTTTATTTGGTCATCATGGTTAAATTCTAATTCTGTTGAATATTCAGGATGGGCTATGAGCTTGGAAGCTGGTGAAGGGGATTGGAGTCATGATTTTTCTTTCTTCTCTGTTATTATTCAGCTCACAGATGTAGGCCAGGGTGAGTTATAATTTCTGAAGGGCCATTTTGATATCAACTTTTGAAATGTAAGTGATAATCACAAATCTGATTACTGGTGATAGAACACATGGAGGATACTGTTGGACTATTGTTCAGATATATAAAGTTGCTGCAGACCTCTGAAACTCCTAAGTGGATATTTGATGAGGTAATTTAGTCTGGAACACATGTTTTTATTATAAAAAATGAATAATATTGTACATTACCAAATTTGAATCATTTTTATGAGTCATGAGTTGAAGCTTTGTGCATGCATGTCAGAGATTTTTTCAGTTTCCATGAATATATTAGTATATTTCAGAATTTAGTCGATCAGGCCACTTACCCTTTATCAGTAATACCAGCCTAACACTATAATATGAACAAACGTCTGCATTGAAAATAATTTTTCATGAGATATAGTACCATGTTATGATTTGTTCAACCCTTGTCCTTATTTCATAGTTGTCTGATATATTCTACTTCAGTTAATTGAACCTACAGGACAGTTCTGATTTTGGGGTATACTTGCAATGTAATGCATGTTCCTTTGCCACCCAATTAAACATGGGTCTTGGCTTGAAAGCTGAAAAAGTCATTTATGTTTGTATCATCAACACTTGCATAACTAAAATAGGCTTCTCTGATTTGCGAAATAAAATGATCAAGTCATACAAATGCATTGTTCAACAATGTAAAAATGTTGATCTCTCTCTCTCTCTCTCTCTCCCCTTTGCTTCAGATTTTTTTCATGTACTTTTTTGTGTACTAATACATTTTTGTTGGACTTTGAAGCTTCAAGCTATCTGTGAGACAGGATTCCACTATCGAGACAAGAGCCCTCCTATCAATTATGTTGTAAATATTTCTTCGAACATGCAGGTGCTTCAGTTATGCTTATCTTAAATTTATCTTCACAACTGTTGCCCTTTTGTATACTGGATTTATTTGCACATGCCCGTGGTAACATCTGATGCACTGTAGTGCAGTTCACATATATTTAAATCATATCTTGACTTTTGCAATCTATTGTCTTAGTGAATAGCTTTCTATACAATGAGTAAAGCTTATTGATTGAATGAAAGAAAAGCATTGTATCAGCATTTTCTTTAATTTGCATGCCATTGAAGAACCAAAATAATATGTAGAAACATCGTACATTTGATTTCCACAGAACTATACATTTTGTAATTTCCATGGTTGTGGTAATCATATGTCTAGGCACATAGCAATCTGTGTGTGCTGAATATTGATCTATATGTAGGAAAATTCACACAAAATTATACAAATGTTGTACAGTGTGGTTTTATATATAATATTGGGATATGGTAGTTCCCTAGATTTAGTATAAGCTATTTTATATAGTAAGCTATCCCAAATGCTTATTTTCTTTTTATAATAACGGTAAACTATGCCACCCATTAATGGATCCTTTTTGTGATTACCACAGTTTTTTCCACCAGAAGATTGGTTGATTGCATCATCTGTGCCATCAAAGTTTTCACCAGATGCTATTCAGAATATTTTAAATGAATTAACTCCTGAAACTGTAAGGTAATTCTCAGGGCACTACATGAGCATACAAATTACAAATGGAGAAATTTATTTTCTTTGCCTTTCATTTTGTTTTGTTCCCTCTGTTTAAATCTCTCTTTGCTCTCCGTATTTCCTATCAGAATATTCTGGGAATCGAAAAACTTTGAAGGGCAAACAAACTTAACAGAGCCATGGTATGGTACATCATATTCTGTCGAAGCTGTCCCTCCATCAATCATACAGGTACATTTTTGGACATTATTACTTTCTGTATTGAAGCTAGAAAAGTACCTGTGTCTTATATCCTGTAATTATTTTGCAGAAATGGGTAGAGAGAGCCCCTGAGGAAGATCTACACCTGCCAAAACAAAACATCTTCATTCCAAGAGATCTTTCATTGAAAAGTGTAGAGGAAATGGTAATATTTTGAATGGCTTGCCTGCTTAACTTTATCTGGTTTGCTTATGCTCTATCTCTCTGTTACATCCAGGTAAGTTTTCCTGCCATACTGAGGAAGACACCATTTTCAAGACTCTGGTACAAGCCCGATACAATGTTTTTCACACCCAAGGTTTATATCAAGATGGATTTTCATTGTCCACTGTCCCAAAGCTCACCCAAGTCAGCAGTTCTTACTGATGTATTCACGAGGTTGCTTATGGACTATCTGAATGATTACGGTATGTCAGACTCCCTTAGATGTCTGTTTTTATGGTTCTTCCAAGTTCCAACAAAAGCTGATCAATTTTTTTAGTGCATTCTTTCACTTGTTTCTCATATAATTTATCATGGGTATATTATATTGGATACATCATGTATTAGATACTAGAAATGGGAACTGTGGAAAAAAAAATTCTTATTGGAATGTGTTAGCAATAATTCATATGCCCGTATTTCAGTTAATACAATCAGTTAAAGAAATAAAAAAATCTCATAAAATACCAATATGGGATTCCCGTGAAATGAGTTTCACAAATTTTATCCCTTGCCCTTAACTTTCTGAGATACATGTTTTGTCATGAGTCAGGGATTGTATCGTGGAAGGTTGTTACCTGTTTTTTAAGCTAACTTGTTCCAGACTTCCTTCCACTCTAGCTTCTGTAATGGTACACCAATTTTGTTTTTGCTTTCAGCTTATGACGCTCAAGTTGCTGGCCTCTATTATGCTGTTAAGCCAAATGACACTGGTTTTCAGGTTTGTTTTTTCAAGTAACTCACACACATATAATAGTCCTATAATTTGGTTATTTTTATTTTTTGGCTATTGTAAAAATATAGTACTTGGACTGATATAATACTTTTGGATTTTACTTGAGCATTGGCCCTAATGTACAACATGCATGCTCACACAGTCACACTCAGTTTGAAGTTTACAGTTTCTATGGTTTCTTTGCTGTTTGGTGCTTTTACAATGTACAAATCACATTTTGTTGGGTTGTAAGTTTTGACACCCCTTGCAATGCTGATGTGCTCACATAAACTGCATGGTACAAGAGTGCCTGCCTGATGTAGTTCCTTGATGGCGGATGCATTTTTCTACTTAATATTCAGTGGGTTACTACCATACAATTCATAACATTGATACAAAATGAATTTCTTGTGTTGTGTTCTTTTTGAAAACTTAATGCTTTTCCTTCACCATTTGATGTCTGTACACTGTACTATCTTGTAGGTAACTATGGTTGGCTTCAATGACAAAATGAGAACCCTTCTGGAGACTGTTATTGGCAAGATTGCAGAATTTAAAGTTAAGGTTGACCGTTTTTCTGTGATAAAGGTAATCAACAATAGTTCCCTGCAAATTTGCATGTTGTTTTGTTGTTATTTTGTGAGTTGTATGTCCAGAACTTCTAGGAGTCCTTAAGAGTTGGGACTTGGTTCGCATTCAAATATCCAATTTGGAAACTCCAATTTTAACCCTCAGAATTTTTGTTCCCCTGTCTGTCTCTTACAGAACAAAGAGCCTTCTCAACGTCTCATTTTAATTCATTAAACACAGTGCAAGGATCAAATATTCTATCTTGTTTTTTTAATGCAAGAGGTAATTTGTGGCTGGGACTGAGTACATATGCAATAATGTGTCCTAATTTTTTTTTGTCACCCTGTTGTAGTATGTTTCTCAACAAAAAAACCTTCGTAGTCCAGTGGTTTGACTAGGGGCTCTTGGTGGGTTTCAACTCTAGTCTACCCCAACTTGCTTGGGACTGAAAGGCTAAGTTGTTGTTGTAGTATATTTCTATGTAAAGCAAATTATCTGAATATCTATGGCCAATCAACATGGCATACATTTGTTGCTTGTTATTTGAATTGTGACTTTTATTATCTAATAATAGTCGAATTGATAGTATCTTTTACCCTAGGCGTTCTAGAATATCAAAAAGTGTTTCTGGTCATGCCTTATTATTCCTCTCAACCTACTGTACTTGCTTCCAGGTGATGCAATTGCAAGCTGAGACTGTCTTTCTATGCACTTTGTATGAACTAAAGGCGTCTTCTTTTTTGCCATCAGGAAGCTATGACAAAGGAGTATGAGAATTTCAAATTTCGGCAGCCATACCAGCAAGTCTTGTATTATTGTTCGCTGATACTGGAGGACCAAGCGTGGCCATGGGATGAGGAATTTTCTGCACTTTCCCACCTCGAAGCTAGTGATCTAGAATATTTTTTGCCTCAGTTGCTGTCAAAGACCTTCATTGAGTGTTATTTTGCAGGTTTATCTATTTATTAGTTGACTTAATATTTGATATGTCCTCAAAAGAATTTGATTCAATACCCTGATTTCATATTTTTTTGTCTTAGACTTGAGGATGCTCTGCATTGTTAGCCTTCTTGATTGCATATATCAATTTCAGGTAATATTGAATCCGATGAAGCAAAAAATATCATTCACCATGTTGAAGATGTCTTATTCAATGCACCCATTAGTGCTTGCAAGCCACTATCCCCATCACAGCATCTTGCCAAGAGGATTGTAAAGCTTGAAAAGGGTTTGAGATACTATTATCCAGCAATGTGCTCAAATCACCAAGATGAAAATTCTGCCCTTCTGCATTATATTCAGGCATGCTTTCTATACTTGTTCTTCTCAAATGATTGTTTTCAGTGAAAAGTACCTCCAAGTAATACCAATTGATTCTAAAAACATGATATTGGCAGATTCATCTATTGAATATGAACGATTGTTTTCAGTGAAAAGTACCTCTAAGTAAATAACAATTGATTCTAAAAACGTGCTATTGGTAGATTCATATAGCAAATTTAGGTGGTTAACCTAAGGGATGTCATAGTGTTACACCATGTTAACTGTGTGGCGTAGTCGATGCTCATGTAGTCCTGTTCTTTAATTTTGTGCATGCGTGTATCAATTCCATTGTGCCAGGACTCAGGATTTGCCACCTGCCACACAATGTAATGCTATAGCAATATCCTCATCTGTGCAGACTCATCAGGATAATGTCAAGCAAAATGTTCTACTTCAACTACTTGCTCTTGTTGGCAAGCAGCCAGCTTTTCATCAATTGCGATCAGTTGAGCAACTTGGCTACATAGCGCTGCTTAGGCAAAGGTACAAGGAAGCCTTTCTTATTTTATGATTATTTGAGAATATGTCTTCTGTCCTTTTCTTTTTGTGTGATGCATTTGGCAATAAAATGTGTACGCATGTTCACCCAGGAATGATTCAGGTGTCTGTGGGTTGCAATTTATAATCCAGTCAACTGTGAAGGTAAATATACTAATTTTATCCATTTCTGTTATTTTATTTTTTAAATCTCCTCTTCAGCTCTAATAAGTTCAGTACAATTTTTAATAGGATCCTGCCAATCTGGATGCCAGAGTTGAAAATTTTCTCAAGATGTTTGAAGGCACTCTCTACCAGATGTCTGATGCAGAGTTCAAGGTTAGACGTGCTTCTCTTTCCATGTAATTACTGTTTTATCAAGCTCTCAGCATCCTGTTTCAATCTTTAATGATGTTGGTTCCTATTTCCTGGTGATTGTGGGATGTTTATCTGCTAACATATTAATGCTTTAACCCATACATAAACTGCTTAATTAGTAGTGAAAAATTACATGCTTGGAAATCATAGTTTAAAAATCTATGCTGTCTGGCACCAGGTCCTGATTCTTTTATTTTACGGACAAGATAAAACTATCGCAAGTTGTGTTGTTCTCAACCAGAATGTTAAAGCAAGTTGCATTTCCAACCACCGATACTTATTATTAATCCTGAAGGATATATTACTCTTTCTTCACCCATGCGTTGGTAATGAACAAGGGTAGGATGCATAAGTGAAGTATCTTATCTTATTCCCAACTCCCAAGACGTTTACTGTGTCTTATTGTTGGTTCAACTTTTGCTGTGCTATGGATTTTCTTTGATTGGAATTATGGCAGCTTGTTTCTGGTGTTTTTTGATCTTTTGGCACTTAGGCTCCGAGCATTAGCATCTGGAGCACCATGGCCAGGTCTCCAGTGGAAATTATAACATTGGATTGAACATTCTAAATTCTAACCAGAAGTTATTAACAGAGAGACTGGCACTTTTATTAGGAGAATCGTTTGATTTTTTTTTTCCAGAAATAGTGCCTGCATGTGTTATTATTATTATGAGGGAAAAGCCGGTCCCAAAACACTTCAAAGTAGAGATACAAAAGTGGGGAAAACCCAACAAAAACACAGAAAGTCACAAAACTAGGGACATATGTTAGGATTCAGCTTTCTATCACGAAACCCCCAAACAAAAAGTCACAACGCAACCTGTTTGCTTCTCTTACAGCATTTTATGGTTTATGTATGTACCTTATAACAATTGTATGGCCTCTCCTGCAGAGTAATGTAAGTGCTCTTATTGATATGAAACTGGAGAAATACAAAAATATCCGTGAGGAATCAGCTTTCTTCTGGGGAGAGATTTCTGAAGGAACCCTCAAATTTGATAGAAAACAAGAAGAGGTGTGTACTCATTGATTGTCTTCGTGTATTGTTTTGTGAACTCAAGTCTCAAGATAATTCTATGATGGCAGATTGCTGCACTGAGGGAGCTCAAGAAGGAAGAGTTGATAGACTTCTTCAATGATCATGTGAAGGTCAATGCACCACAAAAGAAGATTCTTAGTATACAAGTGTACGGTGGTCTTCATTCTGCCGAGTACGAAACAATAGTGCAAAATGCTCCGCCACCGCAGTCGTGTGAGATAACTGATATTTACAGCTTCAGGAGATCGAGGCCTTTATATGGATCATTCAGGGGAGGTATTGGTCAGATGAAGTTATAGTTCAATATTTTCTCATCTTTCTGTGAAATTCTGAAAAAGAATAATATTTCTGTTGAACCACTTCTGTTGGACTAGGCTGATCTGCATCTACGTTCATAGTTTATTTCATCGAGGACACCATAGTAGGGCATTTATCTATGTTTTTTTTTAAAACTATATTCATTAAAGATTTCACATTGCCTGGTAAAGAAAAATATCTAGCCATGTCTGGTTGGTCTGAGATACGACATATATTAGACTAAAAAGAGAAAAAAAGAAATGTTGTGTTAATCAACCAAGCTTGGATTATTGGAGACGGTATATGGGTACAAGTGCAGAAGTTTGACGTTTTCCTCGATGGAAACCTGAATTTCTAACGAAATCACAAAACACCAGCTATGCCAGTGCCACCGAGCTAAAAGGAATTCCTAACGAAATGGAATTGCTAACGAAATTAGGAACATGCCACTGAGCTAAAAGGAATTCCTAACCAATTTAGGAATAGTGGTAACTGGTAACCCTCGGGTACCAACTATGCCTTCGACTGCGCACGCATCTACTATAAGCACCCGGGCTAAGAGGAGATGAGGTTGTGGGTGGAGGAGAAGAAGCTGGAGCTAGAAGATTGGCGACAGATCCACTTCGTTATTACGCCAACTCAAGATCGAGTTGGCATGCATCAGAGTCACTCTAGGACACAATAATAACTAAATCTCAAGCACATACCAAGTTGTGAGTAAGTAATTAATTTCTTAGCCGTGCCTTTATGCATGGACCCAGCTCTCAAGAGCCCAAGTCATCGACACTATCAAGTCTATCACGGACTCATCGCCTCATCCTCTAGAAACAAGGCTTCGCCTCCACCATCACCAACATCTCCTCCCCCGTTACTTCCTTTTCTACCCATAAAGTTCGTATTAACGCACACGCACTATTCTGGTATCACCCCGCCCCCGCGACAGAAACCGTTGGTGTAGCCCTTGCTTTTACAAGATCTGGCACATTCGCCTAGATAGCACGGGAGGTGATTCACCTTGCTTGGCCTCAGCACCTGTGCAATCAAATGAACGAACCAATCAATATGAATGGAGTTTGACTATCATGTTATGATGTTAATATATATACTAGTTATACATATTCATCAGCTAAAGCCCAGTGACTAGACCGTACGTACCATTCATTTGTTGCATGCTTTGGAGTTTGGATGAAGTCGATCCTCCCTCACCCAAGGTTAGAAGGGCTAGCACTAAGGCCGCCGCCGCCGCAGCCGCTAAGGCCTTCCCTTTCATGGCTGAATTGAGCTTTGCTTTAATTTGTCAGGTGAGAAGATCGAAGAGAAAGAGAATGACACCTCTGAGTTCATCCATTACCACTATTTATAACAAAATGGATGTGCATAGCCTTGCCTCGGATTCTCATTCATTAATTAGATGATTTATTACATGAGTAGATATGATACCTTGCGTGGCATGTCTTTTTTTTTATATAAATAAATCCATCTAAGTACCCTTTTCATTCTCCCTGCACGCATCTCAGTCGAGAAAATCGTGCCTTTTAATTTCATACAGTTATAAATATATATAGAGATTTATATTAATCATATGTACACTGAAATCACGTTTCTTTTCTTTCTTTCTTTTGTTTTATAAAAGATTACCCCAACGGAAATATGATTTAAATAGCCCTCTAAATATATAAAATTAAATTACCACGTCTATTATCATGATATAGATATAGATATAGATATAGATATGGCAGTAACCGGTGGTTCGCACCTAACTTCAACTTTATTTAAATATAGATAAAGATATAAATATAGATATATAGACATATGTAATATAGATATAGATACATATACAAATATAGATATAGATACAAATATAGATACAGATACAGATACAGATGCAGATATAGATAGAGATAGACTTCAAATAAAAAAAATGTCAATTGTGAAGTTGTGTATAGACTGATATCATGGAAATATATATTGTATGAAGACATTATGAATTTTCAAAGTTGATCTACAAGTTCGGATGAAAGAAATCTAAGCCTTCTCTAAAAAAATGTATTTCAATATGCGGCTTGGTTAGTGGGATTCGGTGGAAGTCTTTATAGAGGCGGTTGAGAATTGAATGGCCTGTGTCCAAAATTGCAAGCCTCTATAAGTCATCTGTAGTAGTGGCTATTACTAATAATGATTCTTCTAGAACTAACTATACGAACGATCAATTTTCATATAAAAATCAATTGTTTTCTAGAACCTTATTATGTGATAATTATATTACAGGTTGGATTTTATTTGACCAATGGGGGAATTTTCTCTATTTACTGTATGGTGACTTTATAATTAGGAATCAAATATATAAATATATTTTCACAGTCGGTTGTTAGTTACTCGGGAGCTAGGGACCGGATCTTATGAGCAGTTAACCCTATAATTCTGACACGGTGGTTAAAAAACAAATCGACTGTGTTGTAATTTTAATTTTTAATCCACTGTAGTAACATGTCAACATGATAGATTCAGAAAAAAAATCAACCGACACACAGGTAAGTTACACAACCATTTCATTATTATCACTACCTCAAGATCTGCTAGCTAGATGACATGCACAAACACCACAAGATATGACTCTCGGACACACAATAACGAAAGTTCAATCATGTCCGGGCAGCTCTATCTTCTCGCATGTCCGGCGTTAGTTAGCTCGATCGGTCACCACTCCCTTCACCAGTACCGCTGCCTCCATCACCTGTGCATTCCTTAGTGCACGCGCACTTCCGGTCAAGTTGGGTGCAGTAGCCGTCGGTGTAGCCCTTGCTGATGCAATATGGGAGACAAGTCGATTGTTGGCACACAACATCCCAGGGAGTCACCCATTGGCATACCTTGGCCTTGGCACCTGCTGAATCAGATGAACCAACCAATCAATATTTTTTCATCACTCACCCAAGGTCAGGAGGAGGACTAAGGCAGTCGTCGCTGAAATTTTACCTTTCATGGCAGAACTGATACTAAGCAGAGGTAGGTTTGTTTTGTTGGGTGATGAAGAGTTGAAGATGAAGGAAAGGGCACAAATGCCTATTCATAGTGTCCGAGTGCATGCATCGGACCATCGGTTACCGCCGGGTATCCGGAAAAGGATACGCATAACCTTGTCTTGGATACTACTCAGCAAGTAGTAAGTATTTTTATTTTTGCGACAACAAGTAGTAATCAATTAATAAGAGGAAAAATTAACTAGTGTCCGTATATACATAGTGCATTGACTGCCACCTTATTTTATCTTATCTTATTATTACGAAATGAAAATATTCCAAATGGAACATTCACATTAGTCCTCACAAGACACGTTAGAAAAAATTAAATTCCATAAATTCTCACAAATACTTAAATATCTAGTATTTAATTTGGTAGTAGTAGACTTTAATCATCATCACCAATAACAACCATTTGATCTTTTTGCGTTTTATAAAAGATTACCCATCGGAAATATGATTTGAATAGCCCTCTAAATATGAAGTTAAATTACCACGTCCACGCTTGCTCATGGAGCACTTGCAACATAAAGCATTTGCTGCAACATACGTCCGAAACAAGATAAAACATTTACAATATATGCTTGCAACATATGCAACATCCAGATAAAATATTTTGCAACATACATTTGAAATAGCTGAAACATTTGAAACATACATTTGCAACATACGTGTATAGCCAGGTGCAACATATGCAATATCCAGATAAAACACTTGCAACATATGTTTAAAACAGTTGAAACATTTGAAACATACACTTGCAACTGTACGTGTATAGCCATTGTAACATATGCGACACTAGATCTACTTTTGCAACATCCTGATGAAACATATGCAACATACATATGAAACGCATGAAATATACGGTTGCAACATGCGCTCGTCTACTTGCTGGCTTCCCCCAATGGAGGCTCGTTGATGCGTAGCTCGACGCCGGCGCGGAGCTCGAGGTCGCCATGGTCGATAGGTGGATGGATCGCGGCCGTGGCGGGAGGCGCGGGCGGTGCGCGGCGTGAGGCACGGGCAAGGGTGCAAGGCGCGGGGACAGGCGGATCGGTCCATCCTGAAAGGACGGACATCCTGAGGTATCATTATCGATCCGAAAAAGGATATGCCTAACCTAGTCTTGGATACTACTCAGCAAGTAGTAATTAAAAGGAAAATTTACTAGTGTCCTTATATACATAGATCATTGTCTGCCACCTTATTTTATCTTATCTTATTACTAAATGAAAATGTTCCAAATGGAACCTTCACATTAGTCCTCACAAGACACGTTAGAAAAAAATTAAATTCCACAAATTCTCGCAAATACCAAAATATTTATTATTTAATTTGGTAGTAGTAGACTTTAATCATCATCACCAATAACAATCATTAGATCTTTTTTTTTTGTTTTATAAAATATTACCCACCGGAAATATGATTTAAATAGCCCTCTAAATATGAAATTAAATTACCACATGTATTATTATGAATAATAATAATAATAATAATAATAATAAAGTAGATATAGATATGGCAGTAACCGGTGATTCACACCTAACTTCAACATTATTTAAATTTAAATATAGATATATAGACATATGTAATATAGATATAGATAGAGACAAAGATAGAGATATGTGGATATAGATAGATGGATGGATGAATATATTTTATATTAAAGATACGAGTGGTTTTCATGCTAGAAGTGTTCTGTCCAGACGTGCTCTACGTACTTTCGTTTCTTTTTCGAATTTTATGGTACAAACGTCCACAAACAAGCATGTATATTCAACCTCTATGAATATATGCACCCAAACTCTATCACTACAAGCACCTCTAAAAGATTGAGTCAAGCTGGTTCCACCACAAGGAAATAACCTAATCAGCTAAACTATGGTCAGGTGTTGTATTATCTCTTCTTTACAATGCAACACATATTCTTGACAATGTTCAATGCAAATGTTATATGCCCATTTTTTAACATCTCAATACGTATATTCACTAATGTATATATATCTGCCGCCATCTTAACGCTAACTTCGGGTTGTTTGGATGAGACATAATTAATTTTTGGCTGTTAATGGCTTGATCTAATTGTTAGCTGGTTAAAATCAACTGATGGTTATTTGATACATGAGCTAATATATGGTAGGATTCTCTGTATCCTTTGTGACCGATATGTGCGCGTGAGGTATATGAATATGAAAGAGGTAAGTGGGTGAACTATTTTGGCCTTTTTCTCAATTCATTAGCTCCTTTTTATAATCCGCTAATAGGCTAACACAATTAGCCCCCGCGTCCAAATTAAACCTTTATTTGTGCGTGACTTTCGTCATCAACAAAAGTTTTCACAAATCTCAGAACAAATCCACGCAGACACAGGTTAGATAAGCAAAATAGCTTAAGAAAATCATATCATTTACTATTTTCTTTTATATTTATTATATACTCATCAACCTAGGCATACATGCGAGAGTCGCCTTTGCCATGCGGCATGAGCACACATAATCAGTCAATCAGAGGCCTGGCGACCGGAGTGTAGCATCAGCTCTCTCTCTCTTGCATGGCTTAACGCAGAAGCACTGCTTGAACGGCGGCCGGCCGTTGCAGAAGCCCCCGGTGTAGCTCTCTGACTCTTTGACGCAGGCGGCGTTACAATCCGTATCCTGAAGGCACCTCCCTTTGTATTCATGGCTTCGCGACTTGCAAATAGGAGTAGGAGTAGGAGTAGGAGTATGCGCCTCCGCAGCTACATGATGTTCAACCAAATAATCAATCAATCGCGAGTCAGGATATTTGGATGGATATAATCATCTAACACAACTGCTGCCTATACTCATCATGTTCAATTTAGCTTTTCTTTTTCTTTTTCTTTTTCTTTTTGCAGGGATTGGATGAATTTACTCACCAAAGGTGAGGAGGAGCAAGACCAAGACAGTTGCTGCTGCGACCTGGGCCTTCATGACTGAAATTAGGCTGTGATTTGCTTTGTCGAGTGAGGAGGAAAGGAAGGGCGCAGGTGTCCATTTATACTGCTGCGATGACGCCTTCTATCTTGGTTTTCGATACTTGCATATTAAGTAAAGAGATTTGTTTATGTGCATTTATTAAAGAGTTAAATGCACCATAGATTCATTAACTTGTGAGGATGTTTCAGTTCGGTCCATCAACTTTTAAAGTAGGTTTTTTAGGTCCATAAACTTTAATGTTGTATCGCTTAAATCCATATCCCTCCACGTAGGCTTCTCGTGCTGACGTGGCCTGCTGACTTGTCCATCCCGTTCGTTTCGTCAAACACGCTGTGGGCGCGCAAGCAGGTGCCGCTGCCGCCGTTGCGGGCGCGCAAACAAGCCGCGGCCGTGGCCGTCGCCGTCCCCGGCGCCGCCGCCCCTGCTGCTCCCGTCGCTCTTCGTCAGGGCGTCGCCCACGTCACTCCTCGCTCCTCAGGCCGCCGGCCAGCCATGACGACACCACCGCCACCAGCAGCAACACCGAAGCAGCAGCAGCATGGCCTCGCCGCTGTTGCGGGCGAGGTGCGCGCCCAGCGCTGCATCGCGCTTCCGTGCCGCCCGGGGACGCGGACGCCGCCTGCGTGCTGTCGACGGCGCCACGTGCTGCAGCGCGCTGATGACGGTGCGGAGCGCGCGGCTCGTGGACCCGCGTTTGGCGAGCATGATCTCGCCGAGCTCAGCGGGCACCGGCGTGGAACCCCTCCTCCACCTGCGGGTACAGCTTGTGGTCCTTGAGCCCCAGGTAGTTGCTTGCCAGCGCCTTGAATCCCTCGAAGTCGCACATGGTGAAGTGGATGTGCACGTCAAGCCGGCCTGGCCACGCAGCACGGCCGGGTCCACGCCGTCCTTGCCTCTTCTCATGGTGAACACCATCACGCGCTCCTCGCCGCAGCAGGAGAGCCCGTCCATGAAGCTGAGCACACGCGCAGTCCTCGCCGCCGCCGTCTCGCCGTCGCCGTTGCCGCCGCGCAGGTAGCGGGCAAGTTCCTGTGGACCGACGGCAGCATGTACGAGGGCGCCTGGCGCTGTGGCCGCGCGTCGGGCCGCGGCAAGTTCTCCTGGACCTCCGGCGCGCCACCACGCGGCCGCCCACGTCCACCCACGGCCACCGTCGTCTCCTGGTCCGGGAAGCTGAGGCCGCGGTGTCCGCCCTCCGCGGTGCCGTACACCAGGTACGCCGCGTAGGGGGTCCCCGGCGTGAGCGCGGCCGCTGGGAGGGTCCCGTAGATGTCGAGGCACGTGCAGTCCACCAGCTCCGCCACGTCCGGGAACCTGGCAAGGGGGTGGGGTGGCCACCGCCGTCGTCAACGAGAGCGCCTAGCCTCTTGCTCCTGCTGCCGGTGCAGGTCGCCGTTGCGGCTGGACGTGAGCTGCGCCATGGCTCATGCCCTCGCACACCTCCAGCTCCTGGAGCAGCGCCATGATGGGGTCGCAGGGCTCGCGGGGCACGGGCACGGCGGGGCCACCGGACGGCGGGTAGTAGACGCCGTCGGCGTGCACGGCGCCTGGCGAGCAGCAACAGCAAGCAGCTTTTATATTTATTATGGCGTCCATGTATTTCTCTCTAAAATAAGTAAGTCGTACGTTGTATACGCGGAGTGATATACGGCGCCAAGAATTGAATCCGCTGCCAACATATGAGCTAGAACACGTACTTGATCTGCCCAGGTCCTCGTTGATGTTGAGCGCGCGGCACTGGAACTTGGCCTGCCGCTTGTCGTCGAACATGTTCTTGTCCTGCTCCATGAAGAAAGCCTACCCGACCCTGATGATCTCCATGGAGATGTACAGAGAGATGGGTATCATCACCTGGAAGGTGATCACCGACTTCATGAAGGTGAAGGCCACCTCGGCGCCCATCCCGTACCAGTTGTACGTGGCGTCCGGGTCGTCCTTGACGGAGAAGTCCCTCTTGCGGAAGAAGGGGATCACCCCGAGCTCGTCACCGTGGTCGCCGAGCCAGATGTCAGCGAGGAGCGACACGATGGCGCAGAGGAGGAACAGGACGACGGCGAGCATGATGGTCTCGCGGTTCATGTGCGTCTCCAGGCGGCTGCGCTTGGACGGCGCCCCGTAGCTATTGAGCATCACCTTCGTGTCCCGGCCGGTGTAGACGGCCACGCCGATGGCCCAGGCCGTGTTCTTGAGCTCGCACCCGCGGAGCACGATGTTGGAGGGGCCGAGCGAGACGGCGCGGCGGCCGTCGAGGTCGACCGTGCGAGGAAGCCGTAGAGGTTGCGGTTGGGCCTCTCGCACTTGATGACCCCCGCGAGCGCCTCGGCCAGCGTAGGCATCGTCTCCTGCTTGGCGTACCGCGTCTTGAGGTTGGACTCGCCGTCGAGGTTGATGGTCTGCACGTAGGCGACGCTGGGGGGCGTGCTGTCCACCTCCTCCTCCCCTGCCTCCGTGGTGTCCACGTCGGTCGTCTACTGCAACAGCGGCGGGCTCATGACCTCCGTGGTGGCGGGCATCCCGCAGGTTGTCTGGTCCGCCAACCGCGGCCAGCCCGTCGGGGAGGGCGCGTCCGCGGAGCTCACGGCCGCGGGCAACCTCGTGCTCCGCTCCGCCCCCGGTGGCGCCGTCGTGTGGTCCGCGGGCACAGCGGGGCGGTCCGTGGCCGCGCCAACCTCGTCCCCAGCGCTGACGACAACGCCCAGCCGGCCGCCGACGACGCGCCTGAGCTGCAGCTGCCGCCGGCGGCTCCCGCGCAGGAGCTGCCGTCGCCCACAGCCGCGCCGGCAGCGGCTGCTGCTGCTGCTGCGCTCCAAGTCCGGTCGCGCGCCCGCACGGTTCCCGCGCTCGCACTCCACATGGCACTCAGCTCGCAGTCGCAGCGTCTGCCCGACCACGTGCTCCGGGACCTCGCCGCGGCGGGAAGCTCCAGCGCACCACGAGCCTAGTCGCGTTCCGCTCCAGCCGCGAAGCGCCGTCGGAGGAAGCCACCTGCACGGCCACAACATCATGCCACATCAGCACGAGAAGCCAACGTAGAGAGGTATGGACCTAAGTGATACGCGTACAAAGTTTATGGACCCAAAAAAGTCACTTTGGAAGTTGATGGACTTAACCGAAACTTTCTCACAAGTTAATGGACCTCTAATGCATTTAACTCTTTATTAAATGCATATCTTTTCTAATAAATTGCATATATCTTTACAGATCATAGTGATATAGATCATACCTAGCGAAATGCACACTTAACTTTATATTCATCTTTTGTCATTATCAGCATGGCAGTCCGAAGAAGGGTATGAAGTTGTCCATCATACTAGGTTGTTGTGTCATGGCGCAAATAGTCCGGGAGGAAACTTTCATCCGGCGTACCTCGTGTGACTTCTAGCTGTGCCTACCGAGTCAAAGAACCTGCTTCAACGAATAATAGAAGGTATCAGAAACCCCATTAACCCTTAACTGATCCTGAAGCCACGGCTCTTGCTCCTAGGTACAAATCTATGGTGTAGCACCGCCAACAGTGGACGAGCGCCTACATCGATCTGTCTCCCGACAGGTTTCTTTTCAATCAACACAAGCAGCAGGCATAGCTTTTCATTCACTCGCTCTAAGCACGGGAATAGAATAAAGGTATGGGTCCCCACCTTACCATCCGTTCTGTCAGACCAATTGCTAAAGAGTTTTATTCGATTTGAGACAATCAGGAGATGGGCCTTTCTAAAATTGAACAGCCGGTATTGTGGCATTCGGATCTGCCTTATCGACCAAAGCCTGTCAAAGAATCTATTATAGATTGAATCCTTTTTATAAGCAATACCGCTCCGTTATTGGTATATTTATGTTATATAGTAAACGGATCAAAGGGATATCCTCTGCCATTAGAGAATATTCCTCTTGACAAGAAATTATCTATATGTTAAGATGGGGCAATGAAGCCCTTCTTATCCTATTCTATACTAAATGAAAGTGAGCAACGGTCAAGACTAATGCCATTCCGTTTGTGACATCGGTCTAGTTTGATTTGGCCCATGTGGATAACGTGAGATGGTTGGGGTTCAGTCTCATCTTAAGGTTTCTAGAGTCCACCGTCAACTTGACATTAACCCTTTTACACGAAGTAATAAGAATAAAAGTGTAAGTAGGTTGGTGATGAAAGGACCAAATAACCCAAGAGGGGGATCGAAGTGAACTGGACTCTAAAAAATTAAAGCAACAAACTTTAACCTATGCAAAACAAAACCTCCAAAGTTAACCTATGCAAAACAAAACCCCCAAAGTTTCTTAGCTCTTAAGTTCTTCTACAAAGCAATAAATTAGATAGTCCTTACTCCTTAGGGCCAACATACAAATGATATCCTTAGCAAAGTTTCACACTAAGATAAGACTAAAGTCCTTCGTCAGGCCATATATGTGTTGACAAACACCAAGAGTAACTAGTCTTCAAGATTTTTCTCAAGAAAACCCAAGCAAGAATACCGATAGCACTCTGGGCTAACACTCCAATCCCACTCAGCTTGGGTGGCTCACCAAATGCTTCACAAACCTCCAAGTGTTGGGCACAATAGGGTTGAAGAGTTACTCCTAATTAGCAATGGTGCTCTTCCTCGCTTAACAAATGAAGCAAAGCAAAGCCTACGATAGAGCAACAACAGCTGCTGCCTGTTTTTTCTACCAGTTGCGACAGATATTAACATTATTTTAACAAACCATACTTTAGTTTCTAGAATCTGGAAAGAGAACCGATGGACAATGGCTGCTTTGCCTTCAATCCAACGTACTATACTTGTTCTGTGGGCAAATGTTGAGCCCAAAAGTGTAGAGTATAATCAAAGATGAAATGGGAAAAGGAAAGGAAAAATTACAAATTACAAAGGTTTAGAGTACACACGAAGCTTTACACCCTTGACGTTCCTCCATGTTCCCTCTCGACATGCTCCACAAGCAACACAGGATCTCGGAACCCCTTGCTGCATTTTGGGCAAACATCAATCGTCACCCGGCCATGACTTGGTTGTGAGTTCATCTGGTGGGATTTCTCAACATGTTCAATTAAGGCCCCCACGGTGGGAAATCTTGCTGGGCAGTGAACACATTGCTCCACAAGGTCACCACTGCGGCTTCTGCTATTTGGGGACATCCCATCCTTTGCCTTCTGGAAGGCTTGGCTAGTCACAGTGCTCAGCTTCTGCATTCCAGCTTCGGCTGACGATTTGAAATTCGTTGCTGCATTCACAAGACTGGAGCTCCACCATGAAGAACCATTGTTGTTACTGCTATTTGAGCGTGTCTCTGCTTTCTGACTTCTCCTTAGCATGCTTACAAAGGGAAAGCCAGAATCCACTTTTCTTGGTCCTGGGCACTTATGATCAGGCCCAAATCTATGCTTTAGGCAGTGTTCTTTGGTGCAATCTTTGCATCTGATGGTGTTGGAAAATGTCAGTGTCTCTCTGCACCCAGGAACAGGGCATTTCTTTTTCTTCGTCACTTTTTGGTAATTTGATGGATCACAATCAGTGTTAACATGAGTATCCCAGGTGATATTTGGGTCTTCACTAGGATTGAGGCGAACACCTTTAGCACAGAGTGGGCAGATGAGGACAGTGACATCTTTCATATTTGCATTTGGGCATTGGTGTGATGTATAACTTCGGTGATGAAGGCAAAATACCTATACAATGTCCAACAGCCACATTAGTATTTTGGCTGACAGTATTTAGTGAGGATAACTATACATACTAGATATGGACAGTAATCTTTCAGGCAATAGACAAGTTGCCCTTTAAATGAACTCAGTTTGACCAAATTTATATACTACCTTTTTTTCTAAAGAAATATGTAAAAATGGCCTCAGGAAATGTCCTTCCATATAATTGTTAACTATGAACTTCCCATTATTGCTATTGCAGTCAAAGAAAAAACATCAAAAGGATTAAATAAATTCTGCAAAAAAAAAAGTAAAAGCCCAAATTTCTCTATCTCCTACATTTAAACCATGACGTTGCCGATTGAGAGTTCCATCAGATAAATAGTGATTAAGTCGAGTAACAATACATAATCTAGGAACTGCAAGTTGCAATGTCAAATACAAAAACTAAGCATCTAACAGGGGAAAAGCAACTAAATCAACTTTAAGACATCGTATGTGAGGAATCCAGGCATGTGACCGGCATAATGTGTTATGGTAATTGTGTGAAACAAGTGGACGTTGGTATCATTAGCATTCCATGCATTTAGCTATCAATTATCATCAATATCATTCACATTTTGCATATAGTGGCTGTCATTGACTAGGACAATTTTTTCTTCTACCCTGTTTCCCGATTTTATCAGTGTCCAATATTGGCTTGTAACTGAAGCAACAAATTCCTCCAATACGAAAAGACGCTTTATGTTTGCAGTTAGCGACAAGTCATTGGCATCTACATATGTAGATACCGTTTTCCTGGTGCCTATTATAGTGTCAAGCATTAAGCAGCGTGCCTCAGGCTATTATCCGAATGACAAATCTGGTATTCTTTCAGACTAAAAAAAATACTAAAATTTTCATGAAGGCTTTATAGTTTGGACCCCAAAACACAATAGTGTGTGAACCAGTAAACATTTTAATAGGTTCTAGTAAACAACTAATTGATCTTATTTCTTGAACATCTGGAAATTTTTTACTGGATCCACGAATCAGCCAAGTGGTTAAAGGTTCCATACCAAAAATGTTGACATTAGATGAAAATATAAAATACCAATGGTGAAGGGTGAGGCAAGAACTCTACCTTAATAACAAATGGAGCACAGCAAAAGCAGAACCCAAAGATGCATAGGGGATCACTGTTTTGTTCATGGTTAGATACAACAATTCAATCTCACCAAAGCAGTGAAAAAGACCGCCATAAGTGTTGCCCGGTCACTAGCAGGAGTGGTTAAGGTCCCCTTTTCCCTCTCTCCCTCTCCTAAGGTTCGTGCCTACTGCCGCCTAGGAGTATATCATTATCCAAAACCTAAAGCTAGTGAATGTTTGCCCACCAAGCTACTACAACTCCCAAGATCTGTCTCGCGATACTGCGTCCACCAGATTTCCATGAAAAAAATCAGTTCTCGAGTTCCATAATTTACAGAAGATCAATTCTACAGCGCAACACAAATTTGGTTGCAACAGACAACAGTCCGATTCGGAGCAAGTAGACAGGCATCGCCATATCCAAGCACCAAAAGCAACGGGGAGAAGTTGCAGGAAACGTACATGGTCGCAGCGGTCGCAGGTGAAGGGGAGGAAGTCGATCTGGTTGCAGTCGCCGAAGCTGCAGTGCTTCCCCAGGTCGGGGAACTCCGGCGTGCCCATCCCGCCGAACCGCGCCGCGAGCGCGAGTCGTTGCCGCCACCGCCGCAGCGGCAGGCAGGAAGGGAGGAGGAGGAAAAAGGGTGGGGCTCGGTCGTCAAACGGACGGGGCACGAAACCGAATAACGCTTTTGACGTGAGGTTGTTTTCTTTAAAAGGCCCTCGAGTACTTGTGGGCCAGGGATTAGTTGTGAACAGCCACAGCATTTTTTTCTCAGAGCAGGTGAGAGTCTGAGCCGATAAGACGGCGAAAGCCGGTATCGGCGAGACTTTTGGACGTGAACACTACGGCAGGTGACTGACTAGCCACTTGGTGTAGTCCGTACTGGGAGTGTTACAATTTTGGCTGCAATTGCCAATATGTTTTTTTGGCAAGGCCTTGTTTAGATGCAAAAAATTTTGCAAAATGGTCACTGTAGCATTTTCGTTGTTATTTGATAAAATAGTGTCCAATCATAGTCTAATTAGGCTTAAAAGATTTGTCTCGTGGATTTCGTCTAAACTGTGTAATTAGTTTTATTTTTTATTTATATTTAATGCTTCATGCATGCGTCCAAAGATTCGATATGACGGAGAATGTGAAAAATTTTGCAAAATTTTTTGTAAACTAAACTGGACCCAATTATCCATGTGGTTGTGGCTATGGTGCTGGCATTTCCAAGAAAACTAGGGATACAGCGTGTGAATTTTGCTAAACCTTCACGCGAAGAAAATCAACACGTACGTGACATGGGTTTAGTTCCAAAGTTCCAACCGCTTCGGGTTCACAGTACACGAGACACTTTCTAGTTTTTTTGTATGAAGGAACACTTAGTTTTTACCCTAACAACGAGTCGTTAAACTTGGATGAAACATGAACGGATACGTCATACGTGCTCGGTACTCCGAAGACGCGGTACGCCGCGCGTGATGATGACACCAAACGGCCACGGGTTCATTCAGTTGAGAATGAGAATGCGGCGCTGAGCCCGCCCCACCCACGCACGCACGGACGCCGTGCCGGACTGCCGGTGCCGGTGCGAATCCCTCAATCCACGGGGCGGCGACCGTCTGATGGCGACCAATTCCCTCCGCACGAGATCACGCGTGCTGGTGGAGATAACTGATAACATGAAGGACGACCGGCGAGCTAGTCCACCCGGCAAGCCCGCGGCTTTTACCTGACCGGGCCTCGGCGTCTCGCTCGGGACGGGCGGCGTGGTTGACGCGGCCGCGTCCTCGTTTTCGTAGGTGGAGTTGTCTGCCGTGCGACGGTGTTGTCGGCTTGTGGCTTTCGCTTTCGGTGCATTCCTTTGCCGGATTCCGTGGACGCATCACGCAACAGCCGCGCCCGTTTTGCCCGCCGCGCAACGAGGGAGGAGGGATCGAGCCGGAGCACAGGATCATCCGGAAAACGGAACCAAAACTCTGGTTTTCGCGGCCAGGGAGACCGGGTCCACCGACGATCCAGGGTGAATTAGGCTCATCGAGCCAGATGAGTAAAATATGGATCGGTTAATTGGGCGACCAAGGGTACTGCTGTTCTAGCTTAGGGCAAAGTTATCGTGCCACCACGAACAAAAACTATAGATAGATACCTTAATTGACAATTTCAAAAAAAAAATCGTACACGCTCCCCTCCCCTCGGCCCTCACCACTAGCCTTCACCTCCACGGCAAGAGCAACCAACACAAACAACCACAAAAAGACCAGCGGCCACGAACATACAACATTGTATTAAATTTCATAGCAACATAGTTGGATATTCACATAAATAGTTGTTTTTTCAATACGAACTGGAAATTGTTTTAGGCTTTTCACAAACCGTTTTTATCCCTGTTTTGCAAGAGTCGCTTTGGAAGATACATATGTTCCCCAACCTGGAGAAGCACTTTTGGTTCACGCTCAAGATATATCAGTGAAAAAAAAGATTCTCGAACAAGACCGTGGAAATGCCAAAAAGGAAAAAAGCCCAATGCTGGGCAATAGTGATACGTCACGGGCGTCTGTCCTGTCTGGACGGACCGCTCCACGTGCCCCTCCCACGCCACTAGATCCATGTTCCCCGCACCTCGCTCGCCCGCATGTCGTTGCTCGCTCCTGCCCGCGCCCTCCACCCCGCTCGTCGCGGAAGGGACGACCTGCACTTGCGCCTGCGCCCCCATCGGCAGGAAGAGGAGGCTTGCGCCACCGCAGTTCCCCACCAGGTAGGCCGTGACCGCCGGTGACATTATGTTTCAAGTGTTTCAGACGTTTTCAAACATGTTACAAGCCTATGTTTTAGTTGTTTCAAACGTATATTTTAAGTGTTTCATCTAGATATTGCATATGTTGCTATGGCTATAAACGCATGTTTCGAGCGTATGTTTTAGATATTTTTTAGATTTATGTTGTAAGTGTTTCATCTGAATGTTGGAAAAGTAGATCTGGATATTGTATATGTTGTTATGGCTATACACACATGTTTCAAGAGCATGTTCAAGTGTTTCATCTGTTTACAGACATATGTTGCAAATGTTTCATCTGGATATTGCAAAAGTAGATCTGGATGTTGCAAAAGTAGATCTGGATGTAGCATATGTTACTATAGGCTATGCACGCATGTTTCAAGTGTTTCATCTGTTTTTAGATGTATGTTGCAAGTGTTTTATCTGGATGTTGCATATATTGCAAATGGCTATGTTGCATGCGTATATTGCGAATATTTCTGTTTCAGGCGTATGTTGTAATTGTTTTGACTGAGTATTACAAAAGTAGATCGTAGGTGTGGAGGAAGCCTCAGCCCTTAGTGGTCCAGCTGTTGTGGCTCCCTGGTGTAGTGAAGATGGAGGCCACGGACACACGAGTGGTGGGGACAGGATGTCATGGTGGATCGGCCAGGATGTGGAGTGGGATGGGCGATGGCACGACGCATCGGGCGGGATGAGACTGTGGGCCTCCATGTTGCGTGTGTCAGGCGCAGGTGTGGGAAGCTCCGGTCGGACGGACTGCCTCCGGAGCGAGGATGGGTATGGGGCGTGCGTTGGGTGCGGGTCTGAGCGTGCGTCAGATGCGGGCGTGGGAGCAGCGTGCGACTGGTGAATCAACAAAATGTCGTCTCATGAGGCTTTAGTGCCCCACAAGAATCTCGTCCGCATTATTCCTGACCAGTCAGTACGCAGCGTGGGTCACAAATATTGTGGCAGAACCACCCAAAATAGCACGCTCCCGAAGGCACTCATCTTCCCCCAGACATTAAGCACTCCGAAAGCTAGCTACATCGAACGTTTTCGTCGAGCACACCCCAAGGGAGAACTTGAACAATCCATGTTTTTCATCCAGAATCCAATAATGAGTACAAATTTACAATACTTAGTCCATTTCATACAACAAGAGTTCTCGAAAATACATTATTACAATACCAAGTTCAGAGTGCAGAATTTAAACAACGGAATTGAAATAAACATCTAACGATAAGATACAAGAAGCCGTCTATCCCAACCAGAAGAATACTCCACACAACAGTCATCCTCAAGCTGGACCTGCAACAGGGGTAAATAAACCCTGAATACATAGTGTACTCGAAAGACTTACCCGACTAGTGGAAATAATTTTCTGACTCCAAAGGATATGCTAAGCTTTATGGTTTGCTGGGTTTTTCTTTTGCAAAAAGCATTACTAGTAGTGAATGCTTATGTATGTTTCTTATTAGCAGTCATGATTAGTTCATTATCTAACTATTCTATGTAAGCACCTGTTCTAATTTCAAGCAAGAGTTGAGCAATCAGATCCATTCATCATCCTTCATCTTTTAGTTCTTACTATGATGCTAGACCAGAGCCAAGTCATACCGCATCACGCGGCGATTCGTGAACCAATATATCCCAGCTGGGTACCCTGAAACACATGTCCCGATTGTACCCTAGGCACAAGTAGGATCAACCAACCACTCTACTGTCAAGGGGTCTAGGTCCCTGTCCAAATTTAGACTCTAAGCCCCTACACCTGAGTCCTAGACTCAGTGTGGTGCTTAGACCTCCACCATCTCTACCCCCAACCAGTTGGTCCGGAAAGAGCCGAAACCATAACAAGAGAGCAACGAGCCTTCCCGCTCCCATAAGCAGGTATGTGCTCAGGATAATAAGTCTGTGACCTGACTACCATCCATAGCAACGGACGGTCCTTAACCAACACGAATAAGGAAAATAGTGTAACTAAGTTATGCCCCGTTGGCCATGGGACACAACCTATTACATCCACCAATACCCGTACCATATCCCTGTCCGGTCTCCATTTCCTTTCACCATTTTATCATGAGAGTAATAATAATAACCACCTATTGTGAGTAACCACAGGTTACTCACGCTACCGATAGTCTAAGCATAGCAGCTACTCGACCTATGCTAGTAGGACTCATATGTAGGTTTATCTATGCATGTAGTTTCAATAAAATCCTATAACGTAAATGCACATCACACGTATATATCCAGTGATTATTCAAAATAAGGGTTATGCACCGGGGCTTGCCTTGGGCAGTCGCGGTATCAGCTGAGTCAGTCAGTGGTGGCTCCAGGACCTCCTCCTACATGAGGATCTCCTCCTCGTACTCCTCGATGATTTTCTCAAACTCGTGATCGCCGATGGTCACGATCTCCACCAATTCGTTCTCTACATGCATGCGATGATGATGCAATACTTAGTATTTTTGTAATAGCAACTCTTAAAATAAGAATACACATGCTAAGCTACTAAGCTAGCTCTAATGACTAAGATACTAAGCTAATCATTATCTCTACCAAATAGATTCCAAAGTCACCCTACAAGTGCTTAATTTTTATAAACCAATATCATGCCATTATTCCTTTAGCCTTAATGAGTATTTAGCTACCATATTAAGTAGCTTATTCTAGGGCCACAAAAATTACAGTGAGCACATAATAATACAATGAACCTACTGTAAAAATTTCATGAACAAAACTATTACAAATTTTCCATAAAATTCCTACAAATATTAACCTAAATAATGTTAAACACTCTCAAATGATTTAATAAGCCTTAGCATTAACTCGGACCTGCATAATCTAGTCATACCATCAGATAGACAACATTTTTAGGAACTCAACAAAATTTATTTCATAATTTTTGGACACCCATACGAATTGATATTAATTTTCAAAGTTCAGCTCATAAATTAAAACATAAAGCTATTTCTAATTCCTTAAGAAAAGGAAAAATGAATTCACCAGCGTGGCCCACAACCACACGGACTCAGCCCACTTGCGCGCAGCGCGCGGCCCGTAGGCACGGCCCACGCACACAGGCCGACCGACGGTGAGTGACAGCCCGCGCGGTGGCACTTTTGCAGAGACGCCCCTGCGCTACCTAGTATTCGCACGACGCTGTTCGTACTATTCCTATAGACAGCAACTTTGCAAGAACACCCTCGCAATCTCCATCCTTTACAACGATATGGTCCTTGACCATCCCCACGCACACTAGTGAGGCGAGCGGTGGCACTAGCGCTTGCGCTGGCCACACAGGACCCATGCTGACTTATCTACGAGGCCGACACTCACCTAGGGTTTAACGCAAAGCAATGGGTGGCGGCTGCACGAACTAAGACGCACTAGAAGGGCCTCTCCACGGCGGCGGGACCTACAGTAATGGCAACGGTGTTCCGGTGAGCCACAATATTAACAAGGCAGTAGGGATAGCGGGTGAACAACAGTGACTCACCACTGACCTAGTAAAGGTGATGGTTTGGCCAGTGACAAAGCCAAAAAAAATTTAGGAGGGGCTAAACAAAAGAATAGAGGCTTTTTTATCTTCTCTTAACCTTAGCCCCTCCTACCTAATACATATATGCATAAAATTTTAAAGAAGGGCTTAGGGGGGCTTCACATGCCTAGGATCGGTAGGGGGGCTAGAGCCCCCTAGCCCCACCACTGGCTCTAGTCGCTGGTTTGGCCAGAGATGCCCCGAGCGAGCCTGACTGCATGCACGTGGCGAGCTTGACGGCGAACCACAGCGACACAGGCATGCCAGTGACGAGGAGTCAACGATAGAGGTGCGGCTTAGGTACACACGACGAGAAGGGGTTCTAGGCGGGGCTAGTGGTGCAGCTAATTTAGCTTGAGACGTTGAGGAGGGGTGTAGATAGAATATCATCGGCAGTCCTTCGAGGGGTATCCCTATGAAGGTAGATTGATCGATAGAGATGCGTGTAATCGAGAACAAGAAGGCAACAGAGACACAAGAGTTAGACAGGTTCGGGCCGTCAGCAGGACGTAATACCCCACTCCTATAGGTCTATTGGTTTATATTGGCTATCGTATGATATTACCTATGTTTTGAGGGGGTCTCTGCCCGCCTTATATAGTCTGGGGGCAGGATTATAAGTCAGTTAGATCTAGGAGATAACCGAAACGTAATAATAGATTATAGGAATCATAGGATCATACGTATCCTAACAGATCTCATAGTATCTTCAGGATATCTTCCCGATGTCTTACGGGACGCACCGAGCAGCATCATGCTCCGCAAGGCTTAGTCTTGTAGACTGGACCACCCCTAGGGGACTAGCCCATGTGGTCTACCGTGGGTATCTGGGGGACGTACCCCCCATAAGGGGGCTGGCTAAGGTGACGGCGGTGATGGGTCTTAACAGCACGGTGGTAGGGCGAAGCTCCAAATTGGAGCTTGGACTTGCACAGTTCAAGTCTGGGTGGGGACAGGCAGCGAGAGGACGTGAGAGCATAGGCGCTAGGCACGTGGAATTGATGGGGGATGGCTTTTGGCATGCAGGTGGGCTGGCGTGGCTCGGCGGCAGCAGCAAAGAAGAGGACAGGGGAGGGACTGGGAGACGGTGGGGACGCAATCAAGGCTTGGCCTGTGCTTGCTTGGTAGGATGCGGTTGACGTGACCAGAGCGACCATGGTTGGCACTAGTCGATGACACATGCTCGAGGTTGGTGTGGCCCGCGTGCCATAGTACCATAAATGGCATGGCGACGGCGGTTCAGCCTCATGCGTGCAGCGTCTAGGCGTGCCAGTGGTGCAGCGTAGTGCAGCAATGCGATGGCAGCGGCAGCAATATTGTTGTGGCATGGCACAGAGGGCCACACGAATGTGTGGCAACAGTAGCAGGTGGGGGTAGTATGACATGGTGAGTCGGGTAGCCATGGCTCCGCATGGCGATAGCCCGAGGCAGCCAGTGATGCAGCCAGAGCATGGGTAGCTCTGGCCGGCCAGCGCACGGCCACGTGCATGCTTGCACGCACCGAGCACCACGACATCAAGGCTGCTCCGCATGGTGATCGCGTCCAGCCAGGAAAGCGGTCCGAGAACACGCTGTGCACGGATTTTAAAGTGTTCGAAACAACTACACAGTTGATCCAATCCCCAAACCACCTTCACTACTCTAAAGAGGGCACCTTAGGCTATCAACAAGAGGTAAAGAACAACACCACTCCTAAACTTAATTTTTACAGAATAAATTACCAAACATAGCTTTGTCAACTGTTTTCAGACTTAAAAATTGACTAAGTCGAGTTGGATTTGCTTCAAATTCGATTTCCAAGCTATTAGAAATGTTAGCTAGCGTTATTATCTTATTAAAACAAAAGTTGCACTATCTTCTACAAAATGTGTACTTCAAACTTTATTAAGGTGTCACATATATGTTTTATAGCATTTTTGTTCAATAAAAATTAGTTAACATCTCTACTTGCTAACTTTATAAATTATGAATTAACTTTTCATTTTATGTTTTTACGACTTGTTTAAGTTATAATGCTTTACCTATCCATCACACCCCCTATAATATCACTTAAGTATGATGCTCATGATATATTTTAGCAAGTGATTCACTGTGTAACACCGAGGGTGTTACAGCTCTCCCCCCTTAAACAAAATCTTATCCCGAGATTTCATGTGCCAAGTATGGGAAAAAGAGATAAGGAATAAATTTTGATTTAAAAATTACCTCGGTGAACTAGAAAGAAGGTGGGGATAATGCTTCAAGATATAGCTTTCTTGCTCCCACGTTGCTTCGTCATTCGAGTGATTTTGCCACTGAACTTTATAAAACTTCACCACATTATTTCTAGTCACTCTTTCTTTTTCATCTAAGATCTTGACAGGATGCTCAATATAAGAGAGATCCGGTTGAAGAGGAAGGTCTTCAATTTCCACCACTTCATCTAGGACTCACAAATACTTTTTTAACTGGGAAACATGAAAGATATTATGTACTACTGATAAAATATCTAGAAGCTAGAGACGATAAACAATAGGACCACATTGCTCCAAAACCTTATAAGGCCCAACATAATGAGGAGCTAACTTCCCACGGGCAACAAATCGATGCACACCTCTTATGGGAGATACCTTCAAATACACATGGTCACCAACTTTAAATTGCAAGGGCCTTCTTCTCTTGTCTGCATAAGTTTTCTGATGACTTTGAGCTACCTTCAAATGAATCTGAATAATACTAACTTGCTCTTGAGCTTCTTTGATAAAATTAGGCTCAAAATATCCACGGTCACCTACTTCAATCCAGTTAAGTGGTGTCCTATATTTCTTTCCATACAGAGCTTCAAACGGTGCCATACGAATGCTTTCTTGATAGCTGCTGTTGTAAGAAAACTCAGCTAAGTTCAAGCATTTATCCCACTTCTCAGAAAAAGAGATGACACAAGCCCTCAACATATCTTCAAGTACCTAATTTACCCTTTCTGTTTGCCCATCCGTCTATAGATGATAAGCTAAACTTCAGAGAAGATGGGTACCAAGGCATTTCTAGAGTTGCTCCTAGAAACAAGAGACAAAGACTGACCCTCTATCAGAGACGATAGTGAGAGAAACTCTATGCAAGGTCACAATCCAGTCAAAATACAACTTGGCATACTTCTTGGTTGAATATCTAGTATCCACTAGAAGAAAATGAGCGGACTTAGAGAGACGGTCCACAATGACCCAAATAGAGTCATAGTCCCTTGGACGTGCGGGGTAAACCCACAATGAAATCCATAGAAATCTCCTCCTATTTCAAACAGGGATAGACAAGGGCTACAAAAATCCCAATGTATGCATATGGTCTACCTTAACTCTTCCACAAGTATCGCATTCCACGACGTACTTAGTGATATCCTGCTTCATATTTGATCACCAATACAAGTGGCGTAAATCATGGTATATCTTGTTACTCCCTAGATGGATGGACAACTTGAAATGATGAGCTTCATCCAAAATCTTTCTTCTAAGCTCCTCACTTGATGAAACAACTAATCTGTTCTTGAACCTCACTATACCTTGATCATCAATACTAAAATGTGGACCACGTTCTTCGGCAATTAACTTCTTAATGTGAGGAATTCCTGAAGTATCCTGCCTTTGCTCGCTGATAATTTGCTCAAGTAAATCCAAGACTAAAGCAATGTGAGCTAGCATCTCAACATGGTTGAGAGAAATATTCTTCTTCAACTTTATGTGACTTTCGACTCAAAGCATCAACTACCACATTAGCTTTTTTAGGATGGTAATGAACCTCCAAATTATAATCCTTGATTAGCTTCAGCCATCTCTATTGCCTCATGTTCAGCTCGGACTGAGTGAAAATATATTTGAGGCTCTTGTGATTCGTATAAATATGCACTTCATTTCCCAACAAATAATGCCTCCAAATTTTTAGAGTATGCACCACAATAGTCAGCTCTAAATCATGGGTGGGATAATTCATCTCGTGCTTTTTCAGCTGACGTGAAGCATAAGCTATCACATGTCCATCCTGCATAAGCACGCATCCCAATCTAGTCTTTGAGGCATCACAATACACATTAAATGGCATACCAATATATGGTTAGGCGAGAACAGGAGCACTGGTAAGAAAATGCTTTAGAGCTTGGAAAGCTTCTTCATGAGCTGGACTCCATACAAACTTGATATCTTTCTAGAGCAACTTGGTCATTGGTTGGGCTATTTTGGAGAAGTTAGGGATGAAGCGCCGATAATAACCAGCAAGACCAAGAAACTGACAAATCTGATGCACTGACTTGGGAGATTTCCAATTTAGAACATCTTGCACCTTGCTTGGATCTACCGAGATGCCTTCAGGTGTCAGGACATGTCCTAAAAACTGCACTCGATCTAACCAAATCTCACACTTGCTGAATTTGGCATACAACTTGTGTTCTCTCAATCGAGTCAGTACTATTCAGAGATGTTGGGAATGCTCTTCCTTATTCTTGGAGTATATCAAAATATCATCAATAAACACCACTACAAACTTGTCCAACTCTGACATAGAGACTGAATTCATGAGATACATGAAGAACGCAGGAGCATTGGTAAACCAAAAGATATGACTAGGTATTCATATAGCCCATACCTAATAGAGAAAGTTGTCTTTGGTACATCTTGTGGTCTGATCTTAATTTGATGATAACCCGAACAAAGATCAATCTTGGAAAACACTTTTGCACCAGCCAACTGATCAAACAAAGTATCAATACAAGGTAAAGGATACTTGTTCTTAATGGTTATCACATTGAGAGGGTGGTAATCCACACACATCTGAAGAGTACCATCCTTCTTTTTCACAAAAATAGTTGGACAATCCCACGGTGAAGAGCTAGGTCGGATGAATCCCTTTTCCAATAATTCCTCTAACTGCTTCTTTATTTCTACTAGTTCTTTAGGAGCCATGCGGTAAGGATGCTATGAAATAGGAGCAGTGCCAGGTTCTAACTCAATGGTAAACTCCACCTCCCTATCCGGTGGTAATCTGGGTAGATCTTTAGGAAAAACATCTAGAAACTCATAGACCATAGGAATAGAGGCAAGAGCAGGAGAAGCTTCAGCATGAGCAACAACTGGTAAGGCAGGATCTAAGGGCATAAGGAGAGACATCTTATCCTTTGAAGAAGGAAGCCATAACTCAACAACTCTCTGCTTAAGGTTCAAAACTACCCATAAACTCACAATCAGTTCATGCCCAGAATTGCATCTATGCCTTGCCTAGGCAGCACCATGAACTGAAGATGGTAAGTGTGAGTGGCTAGCACTAATCTGACTATGTCCGTCCGAGTATTAATGCACAATTGCACACCTAGAGTACTGATTCTATAGGCAATAGGAATAGCCATAAGAGATATATTGTGTCTCTGTGTAAACCACATGCTCATGAATGAATATGATGCACCAGAATCAAACAACACATATGTTGGGTGGGAATCAATAGTAAACATACCAACCATCACAAGTTCATTATGCAAAATCTCCTTAGCCTCGGTGAAGTTGACTTGTCTAGAGCGGCTTACAGGCACCTTTTTCTTGATAATCGTCCTCTTGACCAGACAGGAGTTGGCTGAAGACTAGGAAGACTGTGCAGGCTGGTTCTATAGACACTCCTGAGCATAGTGGCCCTACTTGCCACACATGAAACAAGCACTAGACTTGTTCCCTGTCCTTGATGAGGCAGAACTTGCTGTCTGTGAGGCTGCTGTTGCATCTGCTGAGTAGGTGCATGGTACTGAGTGGGGGTGCCTAATGAGTCTACTGAGTCTGATGGGATGACTGTCCACCTGGGGACTGATAGGACACCCTCCTAACAATGTGCACCTTCTGAGCCTATGGGTGACTAGAAAATCCAGTGATCACCTGCTTGCGCTTTCACACTGCCTAAGAATCACGCTGAAGCCCCTCCATAACAATGGCTGCATTCATTAAGGCACCAAAAGTCTTATATCCCTAGTGTATAGCTCCTTTTGCAAGATACAAGAGAGGTCACGGTAGAAACAATCCCTTTTCTTCTCATCAGTGTCTACATGGGTCCCAGCATACTGTGCAAGATGATTGAACTTGTTCACATAATTCATTATAGTCATACTCCCTTGCTTTAGATCTAGGAACTCAATCAACTTTTGGTTCAGCAAACCAGTGGGAATATAGTACTCACGGAAAGTAGTGGTAAACTACTGCCAAGTCACACGGTGGTCCACAGGCTACATGGCGTTGAAAGTATCCCACCACGCACTAGCAAACCCCAGAAGCTACTATGCGGCAAAGCGCACCTTCTGCTCTTCAGTCACAGCGAGTAGCTAAAACTTCTACTCTAGAACACGAAGCTAATGCTCCATATCTAGAGGCTCAGCAGTTGGCGTGAACGTGGGTGGGTGCGTCTTTAGGAAGTCCTGGTAGGAATATGGCCCCACAGGAGCGTGGGCACCACCCCTATTCCTGCCGTTGGCACCGGGGCCTCCACGGGCGAAGCCACCAATAGCCTAGGCAAGCATCTCCAAGGTACGGGCTGACTCGAGCCGAGCAGCCATCATTTTCACATGGGTCATCAGAGGTGGTGGCGATGGAGGAGGAGGAGCTAGAAGTTGGGCCTCGTGGCTATCCCCATTGGTGTGGCCATTGTCCTCACCGCGACCGTTATCACCCTGGTTTGCCCTAGCGCTGGTACTCCCATGATTAGACCTTAGGTTCACCTGTAAACAGATAGGAACCAACCATTAGGATCAACCCTCTAGATTAGGAACAAGAGACTCAGAGAAATAATAAGACTTTTATTAAAGCATTCTTTTAGGTTATCCTATTAATTCACTAATCCAAATTATACGTGTGGGAGAGGTTAAATTAACAAGATTCCCTATCATGATGCATGCATCGACCTATACGTTCACTCAAGCCAGAATATATCGGCATTCACAAATTTTTTTGGCACATCGTACACTCATTACCGCATTCTAGTCGATTCTTATGCAACGTAAGTTAGTGTACCTACAGAAACTTTAGTTAGGTAAAACCAGTGCCACTATCCTAGATAAACGATATTGCTAGGGCTTATACTTATTTACATAATTTATCGCATCCTACTTTTCATAAAATTTTTGTTGGTCAAATTATAGGTTTTGAAAAGAGTTATGAAACACGTAGCTCATCATTGGCTCTGATACCATCTGTGGCAGAACCGCCCAAAATAGCACGCTTCCAGAGGCGCTCGTCTTCCCCCAGACACTGAGCATCCCTAAAGCTAGCTACATCGAATGGTTCCGTCGAACACACCCCTAAGGGAGAACTCGAACAATCCACATTTTTCATACAGCATCCAATAATAAGTACGAGTTTATAATACTTAGTCTATTTCATACAATAAGAGTTCTCAAAAATACATTATTACAATACCAAGTCCAGAGTACGGAATTTAAACAGCGAAATTAAAATAAACATCTAATGATAAAATACAAGGATCCATTTGTGCCCACCAGAAGAATCCTCCACACAACAGCCATTCCTCAAGCTGGACCTACAATAGGGATAAATAAACCCTAAGTACACAATGTACTCGCAAGACTTATCGGACTAGTGGGAATAATTTCCTGACTCTAAAGGATAAGCTAAGCTTTATGGTTTGTTGGGTTTCCCTTTTGTGAAAAGCATTACTAGTAGTGAATGCTTATGTATGTTTCTTATTAGCAGTCATGATTAATTCATTATCTAACCATTCTATGTAAGCACATGTTCTACTTTCAAACAAGAGTTGAGCAATCAAATCCATTTATCATCCTTCATCTTCCAGTTCTTACTACGGTGCTAGATCAGAGCCAAGTCATACCGCATCACGCGGCGATTCGCAAACCAGTGTATCTTAGCTGGGTACCCTAAAACATACGCCCTACTTGTACCCTAGGCAGAAGCAAGACCAACCATCACTCTCCTGTCAAGGGGTCTAGGTCCCCGTCCAAACTTAGACTGTAAGCCCCCACACCTGAGTCCTAGACTTAGTGTGGTGCTTAGACCTCCACCATCCTCGCCCCCAATCAGTCGGTCTAGAAAGAGCCGGAACCCACGATAAGAGAGCAACGAGGCTTCCCGCTCATATAAGCAAGTATGTGCTCAGGATAATAAGTCTGTGACCTAACTACCATCCACAGCAACGGTCAGTTCTCAATCGACATGGATAGGGAAAATAGTGTAATCAAGCTATGCCTCGTTGGTTGCGGGACACAACCTATTACACCCACCAATACCCGTACCTGCCCGGTCTCCATTTTCTTTCATCATTTTATCATGAGAGTGATAATAATAACCACCTATTATGACTAACGATAGGTTACTCATGCTATCGATAGTCCAAACATAGCAGCTACTCGACCTATGCTAGTAGGACTCATAGATAGGTTTATCTATGCATATAGTTTCAATATAAATCCTGTAACGTAAATGCACATCACACATATATATCCAGTGATTATTCAAAATAAGGGTTATGCACCGGGGCTTGCCTTGGGCAGGCACGGTGTCAGCTGAGTCGGTTAGTGGTGGCTCTGGGATCTTCTCCTGCACGAGGATCTCCTCCTCGTACTCCTCGATGATTTCCTCGAACTTGTGATCGCTGATGGTCATGATCTCTGTCAATTCGTTCTCTACATGCATGCGATGATGATGCAACACTTAGTATTTTTGTAACAGCAACTCTTAAAATAAGAATACACATGCTAAGCTACTAAGCTAGCTCTATTAACTAAGATACTAAGCTAATCATTATCTCTACCAAATAGATTCCAAGCTCACTCTACAAGTGTTTAATTTTTATAAACCAATATCATGCCATTATTCCTTTAGCCTTAATGGGTATGTAGCTACCATATTAAGTAGTTTATTTTAGGGCCACAAAAATTATAGTGAGCACATAATAATACAATGAACCTACTGTAAAAATTTTATGAACAAAACTATTACCAATTTGCCTAAAAAATTCCTATAAATATTAACCTAAATAATGTTAAACACTCTCAAATAATTTAATAAGCCTTAGCATCAACTTAGACCTGCATAATCTAGTCATACCATCAGATAGACAATAATTTTTAGGAACTCAACAAAATTTATTTCACAATTTTTTGACACCTATGCTAATTGATATTAATTTTTAAAGTTCAGCTCAAAAATTAAAACATAAAAGTATTTCTAATTCCTTAAGAAAAGGAAAAACGAATTCACCAACACGGCTCACAACCACGCGGACTCGGCCCACTTGCGCGCAGCGCTCGCGCACACGTAGCCCGTAGGCGCGGCCCACGCACACAGGTCGGCCCGCGGCCGGAGATAGCCCGCGCGCTGTTGCTTTTGCAGAGACACCCCTATGCTACCTAGTATTCACACGACGCTATTCGTACTATTCCTATAGATAGTAACTTTGCAAGAACACCCTCGCAATCTCCCTCCTTTACAACAATATGTTCCTCGACCATCCCCATGCGCATTGGCACGGCGAGCGGTGGCACTAGCACTTGTGTCGGCCACACGGAACCCACGCTGACCTATCTACGAGATCGACGCTCACCTAGGGTTTGACGTGAAACGATGGGTGGCGGCTGTACGAACTGAGACATAGTAGAAGGGCCTCTCCACAACTGGTGGGCACCCCGCGGCAATGGCAATGGTGTTCCGGTGAGCCACAGTATTAACAAGGCAGTAGGGATAGCGGGTGAGCAACAGGGACTCACCACTAACCTAGCGGAGGTGATGGTTCGGTCGGAGATGCCCCGAGCGAGCCTGACCGCGTGCACACAGCGAGCTCAATGGCGAACCACAGCGACACTATCGTGCCACTGACGAGGAGGCAACGGTAGAGGGGCGGCTTAGGTACGCACGACAAGGAGGGGTTCTAGGCAGGGCTAGTGGTGCAATTAATTCAGCTCGAGATGTTGAGGAGGGGTGTCGATAGAATATCACCAGCAGTCCTCCGAGGGATATCCCACGAAGGCAAATTGATCGGCAGAGATGCGTGTAATCGAGAACAAGAAGGCAACAAAGACACAAGAGTTAGACAGGTTCAGACCGTCAGCACGACGTAATACCCTACTACTGTGGTCTGTTGGTTTATATTGGCTATCGTATGATATTGCCTGTCTTTTGAGGGGTCCCTGTCCGCCTTATATAGTATGGGGGTAGGGTTATAAGTCGGTTAGATCTAGGAGATAACCGAAAAGTAATAATAAATTATAGGAATCATGAGATCATACGTATCTTAACAGATCTCGTAGTATCTTCAGGATATCTTCCCGATGTCTTGCGGGACGTGCCGAGCAGCACCGTGCTCCGCAAGGCTTTGTCTTGTGGGCTGGGCCACCCCTGGGGGCACAACCCATGTGGTTTGCCTTGTCTATCTAGGGCCGTACCCCCCACAAGGGGACTGGCCAAGGTGAGGGCGGTGATGGGTCTTAACGGCAGGGTGGCGGGGCAAAGCTCCAAATTAGAGCTTGAACTTGCACGGTTCAAGTCTAGGTGGGGGCAGGCAGCGAGAGGACGTGAGAGCACAGGCATAGGCATATGGAATTGATGGGGGATGACTTCTGGCATGCAGGTGGGCTGGCGTGGCTCGGCAGCGGTAGCAAAGAAGAGGACAGGGGAGGGGCGGGAGATGGTAAGGACGCAGTCAAGGCTTGGCCTGTGCTTGCTTGGTGGGATGCGGTTGACGCGACCATAGCGACCACGGCCGACACTAGCCGACGACACGTGCTCGAGGTCGGCGTGGCTCGCACACCGCAGTACCATAAATGGCATGGCGATGGTGGTTCAGCCTCGTGCGTGCGCCCAGGCGTGCCAGTGGCGCAGTGCAGCGATGCGACGAGAGCGGCAACAATATTGTCGTGGCATGGCACGGAGGGCAGCAGCAACACACGACAATAGCAGCAGGCGGGGGCAACGTGACGTGGTGATTCGGGCAGCCACGGCTCCGCACGGTGGTAGCCCGAGGCAGCCAATGATGCGGCCAGAGTGCGGACAGCTCCGGCTGACCAGCGTGTGGCCACGCGCGCACTTGCGCGCACCTAGCGCCACGACGTCGAGGCCGTTTGGCATGGTGATCGTGTCCGCCCGGGAAAAATAGCCCGAGAACACGTTGTGCATGGATTTTAAAGCGTCCGAAACAACTATACAGTTGATCCAATCCTCAAACCACCTTCACTACTCTAAAGAGGGCACCTTAGGCTATCAACAAGAGTTAAAGAACGACACCACTCCTAAACTTAATTTTTACAGAATAAATTACCAAACATAGTTTTATCAATCTATTTTCAGACTTAAGAAATTGACTAAATCTTGAGTTGAATTTGCTTCAAATTCGATTTCCAAGCTATTAGAAATGTTAGCTAGTGTTATTATCTTATTAAAACAAAAGTTGCGCTATCTTCTACAAAATGTGTACTCCAAACTTTATTAAGGTGTCACATATATGTTTTATAGCATTTTTGTTCAACAAAAATTAGTTAACATCTCTACTTGCTAACTTTATAAATTGTAAATTTACTTTTCGTTTTACGTTTTTACGACTCGTTTAAGTTACAATGCTTTACCTATCCATCACACCACCTACAATATCACTTAAGTATGATGCTTATGACATGTTTTAACAAGTGATTCATCGTGTAACACCGAGGGTGTTACAAATATCAGCCCACAGAGCTCGTAGGTGCTGCTTGCCGCTGCCTTTGCCATCTCCTTCTCTCGATGGAAGCTAATAAAGAAAAAGTCTGCATTACCTCTCTCAACTTTTGCAAAAGTCCTTTTTTCCTTTCTGAACTTTAAAATCGGGCAAAACACTTTCCTCAACTTTTAAAACTGTTCACCTTGCCTCCCTGACCCTGTTATAAGCAGTTTTGAAGGCGGTTTTGTCTTTTTCTTTTTAATTTATTTTGGCTAAATCTTTGAAAAATCATAGTAAATCACAGAAAAATCATAAAATAGAAAATCTAATTTTGTTGAACTCCACATGAATAGATCTACCCACCGATACAATCTAAAATCAGTATGCGTCCAACTGCAAACTCAACCCAGTTTTGGTCCAGAGTTGCACAATGTTACATTGCAAACTCAACCCAGTTTTGGTCCAGAGTTGCACAATGTTACATTGTTCACAGGAACTATTTTCTGTTTCCAACATTAGAATCTAGCACGCAACAAACTATTTTCCAGTTTTGGTCCAGACAGCAGCAGTAGCAGCAGCGGTGCAACATGAACACAGGCATAGGCAAGCAAGCAGCCTTTACCTAAGGTACTTTCTTCACTTCTTCCCGTGCTGCTTCTTGGCGGTGAACCGGTAAACCACCGGCCCGTGGCGCCAGCCTTCGAGCGGTGGGTCCTCGTGAACCACCTCAACGTCGAACACCTTCCTGGCCTTGCCGAAGAACTTCTTGTCCGTGCGCTTCCACCGCCTCATGTGCGCCATGACGAACACCACCTCCCCCTTGACGAAGAACCGCAGCGTCTCTATCAAGGGGTCAACCAACGCCTCGTAGTACACCACATCCGACGCCACAACGAGGTCGAACGGGGACGACGCCGCCTGCGCCGCGGCCACGTCCGCCATCGCGGCGGCGTCGCCCCAGCGGAGCAGCACGACGGAGGCGGCGCCGCCGGCGGAGGCGAGGAGGGGCGCGTTGAGCTCGGCGTTGTAGCGGAGGTTGGGGAGCGCGTCGGGGAGGTCGGAGAGGACGGCGCGCGCCGGGAGCGCCGCGGCCAGGGCGAGCCCCGCGGCGCCGGTACCGGAGCCGAGCTCGAGGACGCTGAGCGGGCTCCCCGGGGCGGGCGGGCGCGGGAGCAGGCGCGGGGTGGCGGGGAGAACTCGCAGGAGGGTGGAGGCCGAGGGCCAGAGCTGGAACGAGAGGCCCCGCGAGGGGAGCGCGCGGACGGTGATGGGGGCCGGGAGGGAGGGGATTTGGAAGTGGTGGAGCTCCTCGCGCGATGGGGAGGAGGGTGCGGCGGTGGAGGGTAGGTTCGGGAGGAGGAGGTCGTCGGAGTCCGAGTCCGAGGAGACGTTGGAGGGGAGTGCGTCGGCGACCAAGTCGGCGGTTGCGGCGGCCATAGGACAAGGAGATCTCTCGGACAAACGAGATGCTCGGGTTTTCTCTCGGACAAGCGAGATGCTCGGGTTTTCTAGGTCAACGCCTGCTGGAGAGTGAGTGGGGACACTTGATTCCGTTGCGTATGGTAGGCCCGTTCGGATGGTACCCTTCTGAACGAATTTGGATAGCGTGGATGAATTCGGAAGAAATTTATGAGAGAACATTATAGTTTTAAATAAAAAAAGAAACGAATTAAACCGGGGTTCAAGGATAGTGTGAAGGGGCCGTAGTCCGCGGATTAGGATATGTTCGGCTTGCTATTTTGACGTAGACACGCTACTTTGGAAGGCCTTTTGCACCTGGATTTCCTCTCTCGGCGGATGAACGAGGAGGCTACTGGGAGAACGGATCCCATAATCACAAGGAAACCGCGAACGTTTATTTACCATGAAACTGGTCGTATATATAGAGAGAGTCCTTGAAATAGGTTCTTCTTGGGGATAAGTATGGTACTTATATCAATCACACGTGTGTATGCAGACTATGGGGAGGATTCCTCATCTTCCATATTTTTTCTAAGAAAATTGCTATTTACCATCAATCGACATATTTTTGTGTCATATATACACCTATCTATTAGATTTATGAACCGTTAAATCTAAGAGCAACTTCCAACAACTCGGCTATTTTTGTTTTAGAGGCTATTTTAGAATTTATATAGCAAAAAGTATGCTCCAAGAGATGTGCTATCTGGTTTTGTAAAATAGGAAGGTGGCTATCCCTCGATTTTAGGTGGACATATAAAGCAACCATGGGCGCTAGCTATCTAAAGATGAGAAATAGCAAGACTGTTGTAGACCTCTTCTTTTTTTAGGAGTTTTCTATTTTACAAATTGGCTAAACTATGAAATTTTGCTACTAATTTTAGCCAAACTGTTGGAGTTGCTATCAACATCTTGGTCTCTTGGATCTCCTTTCAACCTCATCTCTTCCCGTCCTCGACTTGCAGCCTGCGCGCGACTCACCCATTGGGACACAGGTGGCCTAGGCTAGGAGAGATCGTTGGTGGGCGGTGGTGCCGATGGCGGCACGAAGGGTGTTAAATCATTTCTAGATGATGCCTTCGGTGAGGAAAGATTTCAAGAATGTTGAAGGGCAGTGGCTCCGACGATGTTGGTGCCACCAGCATGGAGGAGGGGGTCAAGGGGGGGAGGACAACGCTTGTGCTTGACTGCCTACGTGATGGCTGCATCGAGTAAGAAGACCATGGGCAAGCGAGGGGACGAAGGAGGCGGGGTGGTTGTGGTAGAAAGGAATGGGGGTGGTAGTAGGGTCATTGAAGATGGGTGAGGAGATAAAGTCAGGAGAAGGAGCAGAGAGGACATGATGTTGGTCACAGATTGTTTCTCGAAGAGAAAGACGAAAAGATAAAATTGGAAGAATGAGATCCAAGACATTGATGTCAGATCTAATAGTTGATAAATCTAATAGATATATAGCATATAAATGTACTAGTGAAGGGTGCGCGATGGCGCGCGCACATATGCCGTTACAGCGAATTTTTTTAACATGGAGGAAGTGTGGTGAATAAAAGGTACATAGATATATATGTAGGATGTATATATTATATACATTGTTGAAGCGTTGCAAGTTAAGTGCGGTGACTGATAAGGAAGCATACAATAGGATTTCTTTATGGGTTGCAAGTACATAGACAGGGTAATATACAAAGATCATGTTTTCTTTTTGGGTGGTATTCTGAAACCATTCCAAGGCCCTATAAGACCTGGCATAGCAAGCATAGGACGAGGATCTTCGAGGTCGAAAGTAGGATCCTCGGCACAACACAAAATGGCGAGGCCGATATGTTGCCGATCGGTGTTACCTGTTGTAGCAAGCAGCAAACCATGAGGTCAGGAAACTCGGTGAAAAATGGAGTGGAAAGGATAAAAAGTCGGCACCATTCTTCACACGTAGCATGACCATAGATGTGGCGAGTTTCATTGAATGAAACTGAAAGCTTTAGGAAATCACTGTAAACACAAATACGAAGGAGTAATTCAAGCGTACCTTATAGTTCAACCACCAATGAGAATAGATGCAAACCACATCCGTGCACATTCCCCTAGGTCCAACTGGTCGTTGATTCCCATTGCAAATCGAATAGCTGTGTAGATCATCAGACCTTTAGATGGTTGGGCAATTAAATTAAAAAAAAACTTATAGAAGCTCATACAAGGAATAATTAACACACTGAGTCACTACTCCATGTTTCCATTCTATCAAAGATTGATGCTATATCAGAGTCTAGATGGAAGGTCAAAAAAATAAAAGAAACAGAGGAGGTCATAAAACAATAATTACGTAGCTGAATCACTACTTTATAGACTGGCCAGTCCATAGTCAAGTAAAATCCATATCGATTGAATTGGCTGATGAAAAGGCCAACGACCTGAGATATGAACCAAAGAAGTCTCCAGGCCTGTTGCATAAGGGTGAAAATCAATTCATTGAAGCTCTATGAAGTAATGCACCAAATTTCGGTTGGACAGTGTTTCCCTTCCATATATATTGGTAGTATTATTTACAGTTTACACATTATTTTGGTAGAATAAACTAAAAGCTAGCATGCGGTTGTTTCTGTAGAGGGGCCATGTGTAGGCATGCTAAAGTGAAGGAAGAAGTGACGAAGGAAAGAACATAATTAGATCACACTATCTATCTGAATATGCAAGCACTGAATATTAAGGACCTATTTTTGCAGTCATAACCGAGGCTGCAATGAAGGGCAATAAAAAAATATGAAGGAGAGCAGTGACAATCTACGCACCTAAACAACAGTAGGAGGAGAATATCCTAGTTGTTAACAGAAGCATCATGAGGTTAAATTAAGAAATTTGGCGTGATTGTTACACATGTATGAGCTCAGTACCTTCCTAAGGACCAAAGGGAATGTTAGCATCCTCAAAGGCTAAATTGAATGCAGAGAATAATAGTCCATGAGAGAACCAAAAAGAATACTGCAACCCAAAATCAAATAAACCAGAGTCCAACAGCCACAAAGCATGATGACGAACTATTATTAATGGAGCATGTAACTAAGACATGAAAGTATAAAACCACACACCCTATAACCCCCAAAGCTGTCAGATACATGGATATCCTACATATGGTGATGACACATTCCGAAACAAAATCAACTGCATATTGCACATAGTTCATATTTTCTCAAATTGCTCAATAAGCTTGAACAGTTTTATAAGGCTCATAATCTAGACACATCTAAAATACCAATGGTCTACCATAGCAGACACCCAAAAATCGTTATCAGAATAGTTGATTTTTTATCCAAAACCTAAAGATTTGCATTTTAAAAATCTCAGATGTGGAATTCAAGAACATGTTCGAAGATTCTTTTTTAAACAAATGAAGTGGTGTGCCGAGATTTGGTTGTCCATCTGTTTATCAATGTAATTACTAGATGACATCCAAAAGAAAAACAAGGTTGCATCGATATATTTGAACTTGAAGGATAGATAACTCCAAAGATTTGACATATAAGACTAAGACCTTCTGAAAGTGCAATCAAGCCCTAATTGTTGGTTTTTGTGATAATGACTACACAATTAGAGGACTAATGAGATTTATCGAGTTCATAAGCAGGGAATCTATAATCGAGGATGTTATACTGAGATGGAGGAGTCCCCAATTTCAAGTGTTGATGGCATCAACTCAAAAGAAGGTCTAAATTCTTTTATATTTTGAATTTGAGTTTAGAAAAAACCATACTATAAAGGAGGACACAATCCTCAAGCTAAAATATGCTACCAAGTGCTCTATATTTTACTTACATCCTTAGTTGCTCAGCTAAGACAGCCATCACTACATTCTTACCCTTGCTATCTTGCCTAGTGCTGCAGTGCCACACCCGGAGAGAGACACTGCCGCACTTGAGCCATGGCACTATCATGACTTAAGTGACCATTGGGGCTGGGGGTATTTATACCTTTTCCTATCCCCTCCAACGTCTCTCTCTTCTTTCTAAAAAACCGTTTAGTTCGAGCAGACACAGCAGAGTGCTCATCTCTCTCTCCTCCATTGGTGACCTTGAGCTCCCAAGCTTCTCCATTGATTTTCCCATCAATCATTGAGAGAAAAAGGTTCCAAACTCGATTAGAGAGCAGATCCTTTGATTCTCCAACTCAAAAGAGCACTTGGTTCATGTTTTGGTGGGTGGTTGTGTTTGTTACTCTTGGAGCTTTACTCCTAGCAGGCTAGAGCATCGCCCGTGGAGCTTGCCAACTTGTTTGGCAGCCCCAGGAGGTTTGTAACCTATCTCTTGAAGCTAGTAAACCCACCCCTCAACTCAAGAGTTGAGTCTCTTGACTTGAGAACGACAAAGGGTTGCAAAGCCCTAAGCCTTAGTGGCTAACCTTAATAAGGTGGACTTAGGTAAGCCTTGGTGGTGAGCTAAACCATAGGATAAATCCCTGTGTCACCTTATGCGTAAGTTACTTCACTTGCATTTCAAATTGTTGTTGAGGTTATTTCTAGGGTTTATGGCCGATCTACTTGTGTGTGGTGTTCTTACCACTTCCAGCTATGAATCCGTGTTATATATACCTGCAGGAAGCTTAGTAATTTCTTTGATTCAAGTTACCATTCACAGTTTTTAAATTGTGCCTCAAAGTTATCTGTAGGTGCGGCAGTGCCGCTATTCTAGCTCAGGTAGTGCCACAGAACAGTAGTGTCGTGGGCATAGAGCGGTAGTGCCGTAGGTTGAATTTGATGAAAGTTCAAGTGTTTGTTTTAACAAACCTATTCAACCCTCTCTAGGCTAACCAGAGATCCTACAAGTGTTATCAGAGTAGGTTACTTTGTGTGCGCTTCACCGCAGTGAAGTATGGAGCCTGGAGGAGGCACTAGTGGCGTGAAGCCAATGGATGTTGATCCGGAGTGAGTTGAGCTACACGACACCGATAGCAGTGAGCTAAGTGCTTCTACAGCAAGTAATACCACACTTCCGTAGCTTGAGGCTATCGATGTCGAGAAAGCTCACAATGATGAAGAAAGAAGAAAAAGGAAGGAAGCTAGAAAGGCAAAAAGAGAAGAAAGAGAAAAGAAGAAGAAGGAGCAGCAACGGCTTGAAGACAAGAAGTAAAGAAAAGAAGAAAGAAATATCAACAAAGAAGCAAGAAGAAAAAGAAGAGAAGCAAGGAAGAAGAAGGAAGAAGAAGAGAAGGCAACTAATGCATCATCAAGTGACATCTCAAGTAGTTCCAAAGATGAAGATGAATGATGAGTCCTACTGAGTGTCAAAAGGGGGCAAGATGGAAAAGAAAGAAAAAGGCAAAGTCGACTCCAACAACAAATATGCCACCGTATCCTTTAACTATTCCTCTATGCCTATGACTAACCTTGATTGAAAGTCTTTCATCAATGTGTCCATGGGGAAGTTACCTCATTTTGATGAGACTAACTTCGCCAAGTGGAGCACTTGATGAGAGCCTATCTTATAGGTCTTCACCCTGGCATTTAGGAGGTTGTTTGCAATGGATTCGAGCCACTGGTTGATCCCAAGAATCCAACACTAGATGAAATGAGAATTATTCATCTCAATGGTCAAGCCACAAGTGTGTTGCTTAGTGCTTTGGATGGTGATGAGTACAATAGAGTCATTGGTGTTGATGTTGCCAAGCAAATATGGGACACTTTGCACCTTGCATATGAAGGGGTTGACAAAGTGAGGAAGGTAAGAATTGATTTATTGATGACAAAGCTTAACCGGTTTGTGATCATGGATGGAGAAGGGCCACAAGAGATATTTGATAGATTGATGACTATGATGGGCAAGATTAGAGGCTATGATTATGATGAGCTAGATGGTCACAAGGTTGTGAAGATCATGTTAGAAGCTTACTCACATAGAAATGAGACCGTAGTGACTCTAATTAGAGAGAAGAAGAAGTTTGAGTACTTCATACCAAATGATATACTTGGGAGGATCTTGACATTTGACATGCAAAGAGAAGAAGCAAATGAGAGAAAAAGGCTTGGTGAGTTGCAAGCAAAGCTAGATGGCATAAAGATCAAAGATGTAGCTCTCAAGGCCAACAAATCAAGCAAGCATGGCTCTACAAAGCAAGTCCAAGATCAACAAGCAAGCTTCAACAAGCAAGCCCAAAGCAAGCAAGCAAGTCCAAGAGCAAGTAGAGACTGACATCATCCTCAAGTGAGAGTGAAAATGATGATGATCAATATGAGAAGGTGGATAATGTTGCTCTCTTTATGAAGAGATTTCAAAAGGAGATAAAGAAGCAAGGCTACAAGGTAGTGAAGAGGAAGTTTCCAAACAAGAAGAAGAGGACATGCTACAATTGTGGTAGCACCGATCACTTCATTGCCAAATGTCCATATGAGATCAAAGACAATAAGTACAAGAAGGACAAGAAAGAGGACAAGACCGACCGTAGAAAGAGCAAGAAGTACATGAGAGAAACTCACATTGAACATAAATGGGATTCAACTAGAGAGAGCACAAGTGAAGAGGATGAGAAGGTTGCAACCGTTGCTATTCACAAGTCATCTCCTACACCAAGGCTCTTCAATAATATGTCCGATAATGACTACTACTCCCCTCACATTTGTCTCATGGCAAAGGGTGACAAGGTAAAACCAAAATCTAAGTCTCCACCTCCACCTCCTAATGATATCTCTAGTAGTGATATTAGTGATAGCTCTAGTGACGAAGAAATAAACATGATAACTAAAAATTTAGATGAAAAGACCAAATTATTCATCACTAAACTAATGGAGGAGTTAGAGAGTGTCCAAGACAAGCTAGAATCTAGAGATGAAACTCTTATCCAACAAGAGGATCTCTACATTGCTAGCTAGGAAGCTCATGCATTAGAGAGAAGTGAGGTGGAATCTTACACAAGTCTTTGGCCAAAGAACAAGAGGAACATGCTATCACAAAGAAAGCAAATAATCCACTCAAGAAAAAGTATTGTGACTTTGGATGAAAAGCACAAAGAACTTGAGCTGCAATATGGCATTCTTTGGGAAAGCAACTCCCATCCGTCTAAGGCAAAGGAAGCCTCAACTCCCTCCACTAGTCAAGGTTATGAAAATATTATAATCTTGATTCAAATGCCTATTCCACTAACATTGCAAACATAGAGGCTATGAAAAAGAAGATTGATAGACTCAATGAAATCACTAGAAAAGGGTGCATGGGTAAGGCCCAATCCAATGATAAGAATAAGGATGAATCAAAAGGGTCACAATCTAAGCAAGGAAGGCACCCCTCAATCAAGCATGGGCTGGGCCACACAAAAGGAGCTAAGACAAATGGAAGAAGGATAGTGAATGGCTATGAATATATGCAGTTTGAGAGGAAGGGAAGAATTGGTGAGAGCAGCCTGCACAGACCATGGCAATGTAGCATCCCCAAGCGGCAGTGTCGTGGTGAAAGGCGGTAGTGTCACGCCCCACAAAAATGGGAAGGCTACTAATTCTGTTTCTGATCAGACAAAGCCCATGAAGAAGGTGTTCCTAGCAGAAACATGTTTTTCGGAAGCCTAAAGAATCAATGTGGGGCAACAAGAACAAGTAAGACTACCAACCGAAGACCCAAGCACCTCGACAAAGCTTGACATCATGCTTTATTTTGAAGAACAACAACAGTGAAAAAGTGGTCGCCAAATACGTTGGAAAGGAAACCAACATATATAGGAATACTTCTATATGGGTTCCTAAGTTTCTTGTGACTAACATGCAAGGCCTCAAATCAAGTTGGGGACCTAAGTCAAGCAACTAAATCTATTTTGCAGGCATACTCCTCTGGTAGATCAAGTTGGGTGCTTGATAGTGGATGCACAAATCATATGACTGAAGAAAGGAGTATGTTTTCATCATATTCCCCAATGACACATTCAAATGAAAATATTGTCTTTGAAGACAATTCAAAGGAGGATGTGATTGGTCTCAGTAAAGTTGCTATAACTCTTGAGCATTCAATTACAGATGTTTTACATGTTGATTCATTAAGTTACAATTTATTGTCTGTTTCTCAATTGTGTGAGATGGGCTACAATTGTCTCTTTACGGATAAAGGTGTGGAAGTCTTTAGAAGGGAGTATTCCTCTATTGTCTTTATGGGTCGATTAAAGAACAAAAGTAAAGCTAAGCTTGAGACTTGTTTAGTGGTAGGCATCGCTGACTAGCTCATGTTGGGATGAGAAACTTGGCCAAACTCCTAAAAGATGAACACATCCTTGGACTAACAAATGTTCACTTTGAGAAAGATAGATTTTGTAGCGCTTGTCAAGCCAGAAAGCAAGTTGGCATACCTCACCCACCAAAGAGCATCATAACCACCAAGAAACCATTGGAGCTAATACATATGGACCTCTTTGGACCGATCGCCTACTTAAGCCTCGGTGAAAGTGCATTTGCCCCCTATATGGTTTTCGGTGTATTGATGACATCCAAATTAGGGACTAATAAGATCTTAATGAGATATATTGCAGCTTTAGTCCCTTGAAAGTTTCAAAGAGTTGATTTAAGATGAAATGGTATCCCTTAATTCTTCAAGTGCAAAAGGAGAACGAACCCAAAGCGCGCTTCAAGCATTTTCAATTTTGTTTCGGGGTTTAGGTATGTCGTACTATAAAGAGGGATGCAAGTTTAGGTAGTTTGAGGAAGATAGAGTGCTCAAGCATAAAAATAAAATTAAAAGAGAGACACAAAATCACATCACGAACACTTAGATATAGTTCTTGGACTTTTGGTAGTTGGAAGTCCCTGGTGTGAGCTAAAAGTTCCGGCCAGTCGAAAGTTCTAGGCATTTGGTGCTGAAAGTTTTGGCACCTAAGCACTTAGCCATCAGCCCGCCTGTGCTCACTCGCCCATCAAAAGTCCCGACAGGAGTCGGGAGTTCCAAGTGCCTAGAAGTTCTGGCTCCTGCCGGAAGTCCCAACGCTTTGGTACTTAGCTCCTGGCTCAGCTCTGGGTTGGGAGTTCCAACGTGAGTCAGAAGTCCCGACTGCCAGAAGTTCCAGCGCCAGCTATGTTGACCATCCTTTGACTACACCTTGAATAGTGTTTTACAGAAGGGCCAGAAGTTCTGGCGATCTGTGTTAGAACTTTTGACCCAGATCTGAACGATTGGATTTCACTATGAGTATAAATAGCTCTCTCCTCTCTTCTAACCATCAACCACTCATTCATTGCTCACCAACCTTCATCCAAAATAGCTCCCAAGCATTCAAGGCACCCCTCTCCTCTCTCCCTTTGCTCCAATCTTTGATTCCCCTAGGGCTTTGAGTGAAAGGAGAGTGGATTGAGTGATCGAATCATTTTAGCAAGCTTGAGCACTTGATTTCTTCATTAAGCCATTTGGATTTACATCTATTACTCTTGGTTTCTTAGAATCCTTACTAGCTAGGCATCGCCCAAGAGTTTCATCTTGTGGAAGAGCCTTGAGAAGTTTGTATTATCCTTGATTTCTTAGTGAAAAGCTTAAGTAACCTTTGTGGTTGCTTTGAGAGAGGCAAGGAGGTAGAAGAGACTCCTGATCTTGGTGGTCACCTCAACAATGAGGACATAGGAGTTCCTTTGTAGGGTTATCGAACCTTAGCATAAATCCTTGTGCCCCACGTGCTTGTTGTTGTTGTGATTTGTTCTATCATATTTGTTCTTGTTGGTTTGTCTTCCGCTCCAACTCTCCTCTTAGGGTTTGGACTCGATCTATGGAGTGGTGACCTTCCTGACATCAAAGGAGCAACCCCAACACTTCACCTACCACTAGGGAGTGGGGTGGTAAGATATCTTTCATTCAAAGTTCATTTTAGCACTTGTAGTGCAATTCTCGTAGGTGTCGGAACTCCCGGTTGTTTGCATGTCAGAACTTCCGGGTGCCAGAAGTTTTGGCCCAAACAGTCAGAAACTTCCAACTGTCACTGATATTTGACTTTGAGTTTACGTAGAAATTTTTAGATAGGCCTATTCACCCCTCTCTAGGCATTGTTTAGATCATTTCACTCGGTGGTAACAAATATGGTCTTATTATTGTTGATGACTATTCCCATTTCACTTGGGTATTTTTCTTATATGACAAGTACCAAGTTCACGAAAAGGTGAAGACATTTGTTAGAAGAGCACAAAAGGAGTTTGGTCTCCCGATTAAGAAAGTGAGAAGTGATAATAGGACCGAATTCAAGAACACTCTAGTTCAGGAGTTTCTTGATGAAGAGGGCAACAACCATGAGTTTTCAACTCCATACACCCCTCAACAAAATAGAGTAGCAGAGAGGAAGAACCGAATACTCATTGACTATGGCAAGGACAATGCTAGATGAGTATAAGATACCGAACATCTTTTGGTGTGATGCCATCAATACCGATTAACATGCCATCAATCGTCTCTACTTACACAAGAAGTTGAATAAAACTTCATATAAGCTTCTAACCAGTAACAAACCCAAGGTGTCTTACTTTAGAGTGTTTGGGTGTAAATGTTTCATACTTAACAAGAAATCCAAAACCTCTAAGTTTGCCCCTAAAGTTGAAGAAGGTTTTCTTCTTAGTTATGGATCAAATAAGCACTGCCTACCGTGTTTTCAACAAAACCTTCGGGAGAGTTGAAATTATGATAGATGTGACATTTGATGAACCTAATGGTCTCAAGTGGAGCAAGTTGATTCAAGTGTTGTAGGAAAGGAGGATCTACCTTATGAAGCAATAAAGCAATTGGCTATTGGTGATATTAGACCACAAGAAGATGAAGCTGCTGAAGTGGAGGTTCCTTAAGTTGCTTCTACACCAATTTCCATTGATGTACCTAATGCTGAACAGCAGCAGACACCCACTACAACTCCAGCACACCATAGTGCCATGCCTGAGAGTGGTAGTGCCACGCACCTATTCAGCTAGCAGCAGCTGATTTGACTCCAGTCCATGGACAAAACCTACAACACATCTTTGAACAAGAAGAAGATAAAGAACCAGGAGATGAACAAGAGGCCATTGATCATCTAAGGCTAAGGAAAACAATACAATGAGATCATCTCAGTTGATAATATCCTTGGGAGTCTTTGAAAGAGGGTAATAACTCATTCTCACTTAGTAAGTTTTTGTCAATATTACTCGTTTGTTTTTCTCTTTGGAGCCTCTTAAGGTAGAGCAAGCACTCGATGATCTAGATTGGGTGATGGCCATGCAAGATGAGCTCAACAATTTTGAAAGAAATCAAGTGTGGGTCTTGGTGGAGGGACCCAATACCAATGTCATTAGCACCAAGTGGGTCTTCCGCAACAAGCAAGATGAGAATGGCGTGGTAACAAGGAACAAGGCAAGATTGGTTGCTCAAGGTTTCACTCAAGTAGATGGCTTGGACTTTGAAGAAACATATGCACCGGTGACAAGGCTTGAAGCAATCCGAATGATTCTAGCCTGTGCCGCTCATCACAATTTCAAGCTATATCAAATGGACGTGAAGAGTGCATTCCTCATGGTCCTATTTAAGAACTTATCTATGTTGAGCAACCACCGGGCTTTAAAGATCCCAAGTTCCCCTAACCATGTTTATAAACTCCAAAAGGCGCTCTATAGGCTTAAGCAAGCACCAAGAGCATGGTATGAATGCCTTAAGGAATTCTTGCTTAAACAAGGCTTTGAAATAGGCAAAGCTGATCCTACCCTTTTCACTCACAAAGTTAGTAAAGATATCTTTGTGTGCCAAATATATGTCGATGACATAATATTTGGTGGTACTAATCATACTTTTTGTGAAGAATTTAGTAGGATCATGACAAAGAAATTTGAGATGTCCATGATGGGTGAATTGAAGTTCTTCCTTGGATTTCAAATCAAGCAAGTGAAGGATGGAACTTTCATTAGTCAAACGAAGTATATCCATGATATGCTCAAAAGGTTTGACATGATGAATGCAAATCCTATCAAAACTCCCATGTCAACCAATGGACATCTTGATCTTAATAATGAAGGGAAAGCCGTAGATACAAAGGTATATCATTCCATGATTGGCTCTCTACTTTATTTATGCGCATCTAGGCCCGATATTATGCTTAGTATATGCATGTGTGCTAGATTTCAAGCTAACCCAGAAGAGTGTCACTTAGTGACCGTTAAAAGAATCTTAAGATATTTAGTACACACTCCTAACCTTGGCTTGTGGTATCCTAAGGGGGAGTAAGGGCTCTAAGTTCGATCTATTTGGGTATTCAAATTTCGATTGCGTCGGTTGCAAGGTAGATCGAAAAAGCACTTTGGGAACATGTCAATTTCTTGGATGATCCCTAGTGTCTTGGAGTTCTAAAAAGCAAAATTGTGTAGCTCTTTCAACCACCAAGGCCAAGTATATTGCAGTCGGTGCATGTTGTGCTCAACTACTTTGGATGAGGCAAACTCTTCATGATTTCGAATGTCATTTTACCAAAATCCCACTCTTGTATGATAATGAAAGTGCCATAAAGCTAGCAAACAATCCCATAAGCCTACTCAAGAACTAAGCACATAGACATCTGACATCATTTCTTAAGAGACCACGAAGCCAAAGGAGATATCAAAATTCACCATGTGAGCACCGAAAAGCAACTAGCCGATATCTTCACTAAGTCTCTCGATGAGTCAAGGTTTTGTGCTTTATGTAGTGAGCTAAATATACTTGATTCTCGTAACGTGGTTTGAACTATTGCACACCTTTGATTAATGAACTAGCATAGATAGGAGAAAAGAATTGCAAAGATTTAAATATTGTGATTCAAAATGTTTTATCAAAAGGCAACAAGTGCTCTATGATCATTGTTTATATTGATTATTTACCACTAATCATAGTGTACTTGAGATATGTATCCATATCCTATATATATTGAGTTATTTAACTATGGTTAATTCCCTGTTGTTTTGGGGAGTGCGGTTGTGCCCCGCTTGTCCCGCAGGAGTGCAGCGCCAGTGGTGGTGCCGCGTGTGGCAAGCAACAGTGCCGCACTTTGAATTCCACTCCTGAATTCGGTCCACAACAGCAGTTACCAAGGGGCCCATTTCCCCCTTATCATTTTTCTAGCCCTAGTGTAACTCCCTCTCTCTCCCTTTACCCTGACGCACTGCCCCGCCATCGCCGTGCCTCTATGTCATGCCCCGACGGTGCCGCACCGGCTGCTGGCCTTCTTTGTCATCACCAGCAGCTACTAGGGGCTCTTGGGCTGAGCCATTTCTTCTCTTTCCTCCCCAATCCATGAGCAAGTCAAGGTGAAACCCTATTCCATCCTGATCTATGCCATGGAGTTATTTCAATTAGAAAATAGTTTCTAATGAGTGCATGATTAGGGTAGACACAAGTTTGATGTACGAATTGAATCAAAACATAGATTCATGGGTAGAGCATCACCTATACCCGTGGTAGTGCCGCATGTTGAGTGCGGCAGTGCCATGCACAACAGCATGTTTATGCAATTCTAGGTGATATTCCATCGATGACTCTCTGTTTTAGTTGGATTTGTGCACTAGATTTATTTATATTTTAAACATGTAGCTACTTTACCTATATTGTAGACAACTCCATGTATTTATTAGGTCTGCTCCTTTTCGAGATTGTTTAGTGGATTAGAAGAATGGTTGAGAAATGGTCTGAACAGTTGAGAAGAAATAAATCATGGGAGAGCTGAAACACTAGGTGCAGCAGTGCCACCATTAAGGTGCGGCAGTGCCGCACCTTCTGACTAATTTGGATCAGGGTGCTTTCCTAACTCAAGATTTGAATCATCTCATCTATTCGGAGTGTTTCACATGTGTTCTTCTATACACTATCTATACAGTTTCTTATTTAGACCTATATTCTTTTGCATAGATGGCTTCCTGAAAGGATCTAAACAATGCCTAGAGGGCAGTGAATAGGAGTATCTAAAAATTTCTATGTAAACTCAAAGTCAAATATCAGTGACAGTTGGAAGTTCTGACTATTTGGGCCAGAACTTCTGGCAGCCAGAAGTTCCGACGCAAACAGCCGAGACTTCCGGCACCTACGTCAAATTCACTACAAGTGCTAAAATGAACTTTGAGTGAAAGATATCTTACAACCCCACTCTCTAGTGGTAAGGTGAAGTATTGGGGTTACTCCTTTGATGCCGGAAGGTCACCACTCTGTAGATTGAGTCCAAACCCTAATAGGAGAGTTGGAGAGGAAGACAAACTAACAAGAACAAATCACAACAACAACAAGCACATGGGATATAAGGATTTATCCCGAGGTTCGGTAACCCCACAAATGAGCTCCTACGTCCTTGTTTTTAAGGTGACCACCAAGGTTGGAGTCTCTTCCACCTCCATGCCTCTCAAAGCAACCACAAAGGTTACTTGAGCTTTTCACTAAGAAATCAAGGATAATACAAACATCCCAAGGCTCTTCTACAAGATGGAAACTCTTGGGCGATGCCTAGCCGACTAGGGTTCCAAGAACCTAAGAGTAATAGATGCAAATCCAACTAACTTGATGAAGAAATCAAGTGCTCAAGCTTGCTAAAGTGATTTTCTCACTCAATCCACTCTCCTTTCACTCAAAACCCTAGGGGAATCAAAGATTGGAGCAAAGGGGAGAGGAGAGGGGTGCCTTGAATGCTTGAGAGCTCTTTTGGATGAAGGTTGGTGAGTAATGAATGAGTGGTTCACGGTAAGAAGAGAGGAGAGAGTTATTTATACTCATAGTGAAATCCAACCGTTCGATCTGGGTTGGAAGTTCCGATGTAGATCGCCGGAACTTCTGGCCCTTCCATAAAACACTATTCAAGGCACAGTCAAAGGTGGTCAACACAGCTGGAGCTAGAACTTTTGGTGGAACTCTGAAACTTTTAGCAGTCGAGACTTCCGACATACGTTGGAACTCCCAACCCAGAGCCGAGCTAGGGGGCTAATTCCCAAAGCGCCGGGACTTTCGGATAGGAGCCAGAACTTCGGGCACCTAGAACTTCTGACTCCTGTTGGGACTTCCGATGAGCGAGCAAGCACAGGTGGGCTAACAGCTAAGTCCTCAAGTGCTGGAACTTTCGGCACCAAATGTCAGAACTTCTAACGGCCAGAACTTCCTGGCTCACGCCGGGACTTCCCACCACCAAAAGTCCAAGAACTATGTCTAAGTGTTCGTGAAAGTGATTTTGTGTCTCTCTTTTAATTTTATTTTTATGCTTGAGCACTCTATCTTCCTTAGACCAGCTAAACTTGCATCCCTCTTTATAGTATGGCATACCTAAACCCAAAACAAAATTAAAAATGCTTGAAGCGCGCTTTGGGTTCGTTCGCCTTTTGCACTTGAAGAATTAAGGGATGCCATTTCATCTTAAATCAACTCTTTGAAACTTTCAAGGGACTAAAGCTACAATATATCTTATTAAGATCTCATTAGTACCTAATTTGGATGCATCAATACACAAAAACCCACATAGGGGGCAAATGCACTTTTAATCTCCCCCTTTTTGGTAAATGATGATAACCAACTTAGGCTTTTATAAAAATGTAAGAATTTAAAGCTTTTGAACCCCAAAATTTATAGAGAGCTCCCCCTTAATATATGCATTGAATTTGAATTTCAATGATGATCATCAACACATCACTTGCATATATTAAGATAGAAACTCTCTCTAAATTTTGCAATCCGTGGGGTGCAATAAGTGTATGTGAACAAGTGAATATCCGTGAAAAAGGGAGATGCAATATGACATGTTATACAACAAGTAAAAAATGTGATGGCCAAGATCTCAAAGTAACAACTTAAAACAACACATGGCCATCCAAAATAGCATCCACCATTCACATGTAGAGACAAATAGATATGTAGATAAACATTGCTTGTCCTATGATCATCTATCACACAAATATAGTTGTCTATTCACATAGTGCCACCACATGACATAGTTCATACAAGCTAAAAGTTTTAAAGTCTCACAAGCTCTAAGTGACCAACTAACTTATTACAATAAGATCAAAGCCTAACTACTCCCTCTTTGTCAATAAGTGCCAAAAGGGATAGGCTACATGAAAGAAACGACTACTCATCGTAGTCCTCATCATCAGTCTTGGTCACCACCACCATCATCATCATCATCATCATCGTCATCGTCATCATCTTCCTCTCGGTACTCCTCTTCATCGACATCCATTTGCGACTTGCCATGGGCATGGGGCTGATCAGATGACTCTCCATAGTATTCCCTGCAAGCATCATCATAAAGCTTGAAAGTATCATGAAGTGGCTCCAAGGCCCAAGGCAGAGCAGAGGGAATGTCAAGCTTCTGCTCAATACGATGCATCCTCACTAGCATCTCTTGCTCACGCTCAGCACTAGCACAACAAGCTCCAAATATATACTTCATGAATAACTAGAACTTGCTGGGGGGATTACCACCAGAGGAGGAGGACTGAGGCTCCTCACTATGAGCATGACGAGAGCATGAAGCACATGGTGGAGAAGCTCATGAGGAGGAGCTCGAGACACCTTTGCCTTTGCCCTTAGCGAGGTCCGCTAATTCCCGTTTTACCTAGAGTGACGTCTTGTTGGACAGCTTGAGGACTTTGTGAGGGACATCAGAAGGGAAGTGAATGTCAAACACATGCTCAATGATATGCATGATGAATGGAGCATAGGGGTAGTGCTTTACCACATCCTCACTAGCGACGAAGATCTTATCCCAAATATAATGGCCGATGGGGAACTTGGTGAACTCATCTCCAAAGCAATCAAGGACAACCTATGAATCCTCATAGAGATTGGTAGAGTCACCTATCTTAGGATACACTGATCTAACGTAGGATGTTATTTAGCACATAGTAGTAGGGCTTCAACCAAATGGTCTTCCCATCAGCACGATGACCATCTAGTGCCGCACCTAGCTGTCATAGTATTTTTTATTGTGCGTAATCTATCATTTGCATTGTGGTTATATATCTGACACACAGTGTGCAGCACCCCATAGGAGCATGGATGTAGAGGGAGCCCCATCACTTTCACCAAAAAAAGTGTTAATCTTGGGTTCTAATGCTAACTTGAGAATTTGATTCTCCATTTACATAGTTAGGGGGAGGCTCTACACTCATGGCTCGAAGAAATCTTAGTTATATTCCATATCTTTTGTAAGCTCTAATTGGGTTGTCATCATTCGCCAAAAAGGGGGAGATTGAAAGTGCAATCAAGCCCTAATTATGGGTTTTTAGTGATAATGACTATTAGAGGACTAATGAGATTTATCGAGTTTATAAGCAGGGAATCTATAATCGAGGATATTATACAAGACGGAGGAGTCCCCAATTTCAAGTGTTGACGGCATCAACTCAAAAGGAGGTCTAAATTCTTTTATATTTTGAATTTGTGTTTAGAAAAAGCCGTACTATAAAGGGGGACACAATCCTCAAGCTAAATTTGCTACCAAGTGCTCTATATTTCACTTACAACCTCAGTTGCTCAGCCAAGACTAGCCAGCACTACATTCCTACCCTAGTTGTCTTGCCTAATACGGCAGTGCCGCACCCCAAAGATAGGCACTGCCGCTGAGCAGCACTACCGCACTTGAGCCACGGCACCACCGTGACTAAGTGGTCGTTGGGGGCTAGGGGTATTTATACCTTTTTCCATCCTCTCCAACGTCTCTCTCTTCTTTCTAAAAAACCGTTCAGTTCGAGCAGACACAGCAGAGTGCTCATCTCTCTCTCCTCCATTGGTGACCTTGAGCTCCCAAGCTTCTCCATTGATTTTCCCATCAATCCTTGAGAGAAAAAGGTTCCAAACTCGATTAGAGAGTAGATCCTTTGATTCCCCAACTCAAAAGAGCACTTGGTTCATGTTTTGGTGGGCGGTTGTGTTTGTTACTCGTGGAGCTTTACTCCTAGCAGGCTAGAGCATCGCCCATAGGAGCTTGCCAACTTGTTTGGCAGCCCCAGGAGGTTTGTAACCATCTCTTGAAGCTAGTAAACTCACCCCTCACCTCAGAGTTGAGTCTCTTGACTTGAGAACGAGGAAGGGCTTGCAAAGCCCTAAGCCTTAGTGGCTAACCTCAATAACGTGGACTTAGGTAAGCCTTGGTGGCGAGCTAAACCACGGGATAAATCCATGTGTCACCTTTTGCTTAAGTTACTTCACTTGCATTTCATATTATCAGTTGAGGTGATTTCTAGGGTATAACATTCAGCAAGGACCGACAGCGAGCGAGATAACAAAACTGGAGTGGACAAATAAACAAGAAGATAAATGGTGTGTTTGATTCCACAGACAGGTTTGCCTTTCCTAGCCTAGCCTTGCTATCATGAGCAAAGAAAAACTCGCCTGGCCAGGTATGCCTATTAGAGAGGAAAATATTGCCAGCACAGAAATCAAGATAGGCGAGGTCATCAAGAATCCAATACATCATGTCTAGTATACATGTACTGCACTAGCCAGTGCTTTTCTGATTTTTAGGGCATGTTTAGCAAGGCTCCAGCTCTGGCTCTAGCAACAACTTCTGTTGAGAAGCCAGAGGAACCATACCAAACACGCCAGAGGAACCATACCAAACACTCCAGGAGGATGAGCTATTTTCATATGAACACTATAGGAGCTAGACAATGACGGAGCTAGAAAAAAATTATAGCTGGGGCGAGTTATAACACGAAGATGATCGAAAAAACTTATGGCCCAAATCGCATCGTATTCACATACTACATTGCACGAATTATAGCGAAAAAGTTAGAATCACACAAATTATGGCAAAAAGGTGGATGAACAGCACAGGATGTTATCTCAAATTTGCGGAATAAATTGAGGTAACCGGCGGAGCTGCTGCCCCTGCTCTGCTGCTAACCTATCCACGGTCGCGGCCGGCCCCGGCGCCAAGTTCCTCTCCTCCTCCCTCCATCGCTCCTGGCGCGCCGGCGGGCAGACCAGCAGTGGGCCGCGCAGGCACCTGGCGGCGGCCAGCGAGTGGGGTGGCGGTGAGCCACGGCTGGCGGTGGTGGCCGGCGAGTGGGGTGGCAGCGAGACACGACTGGCGCCTAGCAGCGGGCGGCGGCATCCGCGTCGATGCGGAATTGGGGATTCGGGAAGCTGAGCGCGAGCGCCTGATGGTGTTGGTAGATTGAGGATTTGGGGAGCTAAATTGGGCTCTTGTTGGGCACTTGGGCTAATCTAAAGTGACAAAAAAGGCCCAGTTCCCACTGCCCCTGCAAAACGAACCGGTCATCGTCTTTTTCGCTACTCAGTGCTCGTGGCTCGCTCTCGCTCGGCGCCATGTTGCGGCGGCGCAGCCTCTGCTCGGCAGCTCAGCAGCCGAAGCTAAGGAAGAAGAGGGGGTCCGGGGGTCTGGGACGATGCCGTCGGTAGCTGGGGCGGCCGCCCCACCCCGCCGCTAGGGTGGCTCCGTCAGTGGAGCTAGAGTTGTTTTGAAGTTAAGGACCTGAGCCAAACGTGGCTTCTCCTCAAGTGCTTCGGTTCCTCCAGAGAAGCACTTAAGGAGGGGGCCTGCCAAATGAGACCTTAGTGACGCGGAGCAATGAAGCATGGGAATCGAAGTGTTTCTACGACCGAGAGTTTAAGTCCCTAAAAACTTCTTGAGCGCATGTGAATATACTGGGCTGAGGGAGTATTTCTGGAGTGTGAATGTATACCTAAACTATTTAGATTCAAGTCCTGGTCTCCTATTTAAATCTCTATTTTTCCTTAATTAAAAGAAAATGCCATCTAATTTATTCTAGATTGTTGAGTTTTTATTTATTAGTAAATATGTCGATGCATTGCAACGGAGCTCAATATATACAGGAATCGGACTTCGTATCATAGCCAGATGCAAGTTATTCCTAACTCGTATAAACACGGTCATACGAGATACTATGGGCGTGACCCAGTACGTATTGGAACCAGACCTGTATTTATCATTGTTAGATGCGAATTGTTCTAACTTATATGAGTATAAGTCATGAATTCGGGCCACGTATGAGACACGGAGAGTGTGGGAACAGTTTGGAAAGTAAAAGAAGTGGCACAAAAGGAACTCTTCACTAACCTTTTAGCGGAGGTGGACGAAAAAAATGATAGAGAAATTTTATCTCTTTAATATTAGGTATAGATTAATATTAGGTATATCTATATCTATATATGTCATGTAATCTTAAACCACGGGCCATTCTATCTAGACATGCAAGAAGTCCACGTCACCAGTTTACTATATCATGTATTTAATTTTTATCATTAGTATGTCACGCCATCCACTAGTACTAATTTATAATAGTTTATTCCTTTATATAAATATAATTTAGCCTAATTTTATTCTAATTCATACGTAATTTCTAGTAGATAGAGAAAGAGACAGAGATAGAGGAAGATAACAAATCAAACAAAAACGTTGAAAAAAGAACGATGGGCGGATGAAGCTCAAGTCACGGTTGGCTTGGGTACAACCGTATGGGCCTTAGAGAGCCTCAGCCCACTAGTTTCAGCGTTGTCGGTTCTGATTGCTGGAGGAAGAAGACCGAGGAAGTCCACCTGGGTCTTCGCGTCTTCTCCGGCGCCGTCACTGCCGCGGCCCGCGGCATCCATCTTCAGAAGGTTGGATTTGTCTCCACCGCGGGGCGCGGGCTCTTCTCTCCCCTCTGCCTCATATTCTGATTTGCGACTTTTTCCTTTTTTGCCGTCTCAAAGGTCACGAGCACGCGCTTACGCCGCCGCCTCGATTATTTCAGCTTCGGCCATCGTCGTCTTCTTTAGATGCCTCGCCATATGTGTACAACGACGATGGTGTCGACATGCACCCCGGTCACGGAGGAAGGCAGGCACGTGTTTGAGATCGTCGGCTACAGCAAGCACAGGGGAATGGGCCACGACGCCTTCATTAGGTCCGGCACTTTCTCCGTCGGTGGCCACGAGTGGGCTATTCGCTTCCGGGTGATGGGTACTCCTCCAGCTCTGGCAATGGGGATACAGATTTCATCTCAGTCTATCTTGAACTCTTGGACAAGGACGCCAAGGTGCGGGCGTCCTGCGACCTAAGCCTGGTCGTCCAGAACACCGGCTTGTCGACATCGGTGCACAAGACAGGGCCCAGGATATTTCAGTCAGGGTCAAAACAGTGGGTTTGCCCCGCAGACAAACGTGTTCATGAAGAGGAACGAGCTCAAGGTGTCAGGGTATCCTTCAGAACGATCGCCTCACGATCGAATGTGTTGTTACTGTCATAATGAAACCACAGGTAGCTACCACAAAATTCCTCAACAAAATCGACCTCCCACCATCCAACATCATAGAGAACCTAGGCAGCTTGTTGGAAACAGAGGAGGGTGCAGATGTCAGATTCAGTGTTGGAGGAGAGACCTTTGCAGCACACAGGCTTGTGCTTGCTATGCTGGTCACCGGTTTTCAAAGCAGAGCTCTATGGGACGATGATGGAGGGGAGGTCACAGCTTGTTACCATCCAAGACATGCAGTCTGCCGTGTTTAGAGCCCTGCTGCATTTTATCTATACTGATTCTTTTCCTGACATGGTTGATCACGAGGGAGATGCTATCATTGAAATGATCCGCCATTTGATCGTAGCTGCAGATAGGTATGATATGGATGGGCTCAAGTTGATATGTCAAAGCATCCTTTGTGAGAAACTGAATGTGATGACCGTGGCAACAACATTGGCTTTGGCTTATCAACATAACTGCGACATGCTTAAGGATGCTTGCCATGAGTTTCTCACAGCTTCAAATTCAAATGTGCTGGATATAGTGATAGCAACTCCAGGTTATAAGAATCTCAAGACAACCTGCCCTTCTGTGCTAGCAGATGCATTTGAGAAGGCGATGAAACGGCGTAAAACATAAGAAGCTCATCTCAAGTTGTATACCGGTGTTACTTATTAAACCATATAACAGCTTGTCAGCATCTGCTAGAGCATCAGCAGCTCATGATAATTTGAACACAGGGATGAGGATCCCAGTGTAATGAGAATCTAAGAATGGTTTAGTTAGTTTGCTCTAATCAGAGTTAGAAGTGAGAACTATCAAGTAACGACTATCAAGCTATATATTGTTCTTCGGGTACAGATTTTGGATTCTATCTGCGCACTTAAACTAAGATTACAAATAATACTATGATACATCACCCAATTGCTATGATAGACACATCATTCATTACAAAATAGCTTTATTAAGCATTAGGCCTGCATACTCGTGTGGTGGGTCATCATCAGGCATAAGAAATAGCTTTGACAATTCGTGTTTACTTTCTTAGTCATTATTTTTTTTCCATTTATATTCGCGGATAGCAGCTATCTAGAATCATGTGCACAATCTGGGAGGCTCATGTGGTTTAATATGTGCTCAAATTAAAAAAAATGGTTTGGAATTTCGTTTTAAGTAACAAATTAAACATATATTGAATTGTAAGAAATTATTATTTGGTCTGATTTTGGTGGTTCTGTTCTTTACCAACAGCTAGTTGGTTACCCATGAAACTCTGTTTATTAAGTTCAGTACTTAGGATCGTTCCACATTTGGTTTTATTGACTTCACTCGAGACCCATGTGAAATCACTGTGTAAGGATCGAGAGATATAATACTTTACTCGATTTGACACTATTTCTCTCTTCAGTGCCGTCAGATAAGACCATACTCAACATTTTTTTTAACCAGTGGTACTTATGAGTCTCAATATTTGTCATAAATATGGCATCTTACCTTTGGAGTTGTAGAGCATATAATTGAATTGCATAAAATTAATGTTACACAAGCTTTGTTGATGCTGACCGTTGACGAGGATGAATTAACAACTTATTTCGAAAAGTACATAAACTATTAGTTCTAGTGTCTGTGTTGTTGTACATCATAACTTGGTAAGAGATTTGTTCTTGAATTTGTATGATTTAAAGAGGGGGAGGGGGGCATATAAACACAAGTGGCTCTTGCGTTCCTATTTACCCTACCTATTAGTATGTTTCTATGCATTTTTCAATCATTCTAGGATACTGATCACCAGTCCATGAGTTGAAACATGGTTCTGATTAAATTTTGAGCTCGTCTTACTAACAATTTTAACTATTATAATATAATACAAACTTACATGATTTGATTTGTAATTAAATCTACTATCCATTTATCATAAATTTATAAAAACATGACCAATATAATATAAAATAAATAAATGGTCAAAGTACATTTCGAAGGACCTTGTCATGTCAAGATATGTCCTACAAAAGAGAATGGAGGGAGTAGCACAAATGGAAAATAGTGTTGCGTAGCTTCTAGTTTTAGTTTCTTTCAACCATAAATAGTTTATAAATAACACCAAACAGACCTGGACATTTGTAAGTGAAAGTACTCTGGTTACGAAGGCTGCTAGCTCATTTTCGAGTGTACTACATAGCGAAAGTACGGTGGTCATTAATACGGAGGAGGATCCTTCGAGGCTCCAGCTGAGTCGTATGGCTTTTCTTGTATATGTTGCTTGCTATTTGTTCAAGTTCGGGCTGTGTTCCTCTCATCCTCTGTCTGTCCCAGTGAAGTGGCAGCGCGAAGACTAAGGCCCATGGTCCTAATAACGGCCCCTTAAGGCCTTGTTCGGGATGTGCATGTATTTATCTCAATTGATATATATATTGAAGTGGATTAGAGTGAAATTCATCTAAATTCCTTCACATTTCATTCTAATACATATGAATTAAAATTAATACACATGTATCAAACAAGACCTAAACAGATACGGGGAGATCCACTTAAGAATCTGGTCCCTTTTTCAGCGCCAGCGAGTTGTGGGACTCTCGTTGTGCGCTGATTCATTGCTAAGGCTAGCCGCGAATAAATCTAGAAAACCATCGCTGCTGACCAGTCGGATGGAATCCTCACGCAGAACCCCCCCCCCACCACCACCCCCACCCCATCCGCGCTGGTACGTAGGTGGCCCCCTCCGCGCTCGTACGTAGTTGGCTCCACACGCTTCGTTTCGGCCCAGCGGCCAAGAAACAAAGGTACATGAGGTTTTCTTTTTTTATTTCTCTTTTCCTCTTTCTTTTTCTTTCCTTTCTTCTGTTTTTTCTCTTTTATTTTTTGTTTTGTTCTATTATTCTTGTCATTTTTTATTTTATTCTTTTATTCTTTCTTATTTTTCTTTCTTTTCTTCTATTTTTTCCCTTTACTTTCTTTTTTTCTTTTTTCTTTTTTTCTTTTTCGGTGGTCTTATATTAATCTTTTTGTTCCAAGTTCTATTTTTATTTTTTATTATATGTTTTCCTTTTATTTTTTCTTTTCTTTCTGTCGGGTTCATAAACCCGAGGTTTCTCGTGGACCTGCTTCCTAGTAAAAGCTCGGCCCAGCAGACGACGTTATGAACGACACGCAAACTTCTGGGCCGGTCCAAAAACCTAAACGATAGGCCAGAAGAGCGATCTCCGACCGGAAGGCCTAGCCAAGGAGAGGACCGACACTCGCTTCTGACTCTGGCTCGTCTCTCCGACCGGAAAGCCTAGCCAAGGAGGAACGACGCTCGCTTCCGACTCCGACCCGCCTCTCCGACCAAAAGGCCTGGCCAAGGAAGACCGACGCTCGCCTCCGACTCCGGCCCGCCTCTCCGACTAGAAGGCCTAGCCAACTCACCTCCGACTCCGGTGCTCGGTTCCGACCCCAGCCACCTCTCCGACCGGAAGGCCTGGCCAAAGAGGAACAGCGCTCGCTTCCGACTCCGGCCCGCCTCTCCGACCGAAAGGTCTGGTCGAGAAGGGACGATGCTCGCCTCCGACTCCGACTCGCTTCTCCAACCGAAAATACACCAAACCTTTGCTTACAGCTCTTCTCCAACCGAGAGGTCGGAGTCGACTGGGGAACCACCGATCGGGGACGCCCGCTCGATGAAAACCCAGGAAACGGACAGAGCAAGTAAGATAGGGCGCTCCAGTCAAACCCAATATCAAAGACCGTACCCTACACACCTGCAGGACGGTACTGTCGGACCATGTTAGAAGGGTACTTTATATCCTTCCAGACATGTCAGAACACCAACAGTGTTATGGGCGCCGACATTTATCCTACAGTGTGGTAGGCGCCGACATCGGCCATACTAGAAGATCACGATGGAGCCTATCACATGCATCCAGACATCAACAGTATTGTGGGCGCCGACAAACCGCCTTGTACCCGACGGCGTGGGCAACAAGACTAGGTAGTACACACACTCTCTTTCTCTAACTACTCTTTCTCTTGTAAAGTCATACTCTTCATCTATAAAAGGGGATGCACTCTCTCTAAAAAGACGACGGATCGATTCACAGACGATTCAACCACCAGGGGATCGATTCACAAACAATTTGAACAACCTACGATTCGAACGATTCCAACAGAGCACACGCTCAAATACTTACCGCACGTAATAGCTCACGTCTCTCTTGGCCCTTCGGTCCAGAGTCCGACCAGACCTCTTGCACCCCACATCTTACTCCCTCTCGTTTGTAACCCCATAGCAAACTTCGAGCGTCTGGGCTCAGGAATAAAGTCACCGACCGACTCACACTGGACATAGGGCACATTACCTGAACCAGTATAAACCTTGTGTCATTGAGTGCTAGGCAATATCCGATCACAATGTATGACAAAACTACAAATATTTATGTGTTGGTCACTTTCTACACCGACACTTTCATTCATTTATTTTTCTTTTCTTTTTTCTACTCATAATTTTATGTTTCACTTTTTTATTTACGGACACACGTGATGTTCGTGTAGTATACATATATTGTTCTATCATGTATTTTTATGTCCGTGAGTAGAAATGTGATGTTCTATGATGTATTTTGTGATGTTAAGTAAGCATACATTGATATTTTAGGATATATTTTGTGATGTTCGGTAGCATTTTCCTTTTTTTATTTCCCTCTAATAAATTACTTCACTAATTTTATTATTTTAATTTTACATTTTTATGATATTTGTGATGTTCACTTAGCATACATATGATGTTCTATACTATATTTAGCGATGTTCATGTAGTGTTAATGTGATGTTCTACGATATATTTATGATGTTCGGAAGTATGTTTTCTTCTTTTTATTTGGCTATAATTAATTACTTCACTAATTTTATTTTTATGTTTTTACATTTCATGATATATATGATGTTCGCGTAGTATACATATGATGTTCTATGCTATTTTTTACTATTAGTGTTAATGTGATGTTCAACGATTATCTTTAAATATAGGTTCATCATGAGATAAATGTTCGTTAAAAAACTTTATCAAAATATATCCATGTGGGGTCTTGTTTTAAAAAAACTATTGCAAGAAACACAATGGTGTAATTAGATTTTAATTATGATACTTAGTTTAGGAGATATGGCTTTTTTACCTCAAAAAGTATGAAATATGTGCTGATGTTAGTAATTTTGACTTTTAATGCATGGTTGCTGGGTCTACTGCTGGCCTAAGAATAGAATTGAATTGGACCTAATTTAGTGAAGGAAGTGGGAGAGGAAATTGTTTTTGGGGAGAAGAGGGGGGAGTCACTCTGGGCACGATTTACCGAAAACCGAGAACCGAACCAAATTTACCGAGAACCGAACCGAATTTACAGAAACCGAAAAATTCGGTTCCAGGTTCGGTTCCGAGATCTCAGGTACCGAATTTACCGAGGTATTTTCGGTTCCGTACCTCGGTAAACCGAAAGTACCGAACAATACCGAATTTACATAGTAAAGCACTAAGGCCCATGTTCTGTTGACCCAACAGCAGCCCACCAAGGCAGTAAACCCTAGTCACTACTTGGCACTCGCAGAGCAGTCGGCCAGTCGCCCGCTCGTCCCACACTCCCACCCCCACGCCGTGCAGCCGCCCGGCGCCCGCCCAACCCTGCGCTGCGCCGCACAGCGCCGCCTTCCTCCTGCCGCCGCGCCCCACAGGCACGCTGCGCGCACCGCGCAGCCGCTCGCTCGCCTGGCTCCACGGCCACGCGGCCGCGCCGGCGCCGTCCCGGCGCCCCCAGAGGCCCAGACCTGAGACCCCCCACGTCGTCACCCGGTCGTCCAACTGAGCAAGAGCAAGGAGAGGCAGCGACAGCGAGGCATCGAAGACGGCTACTTCCATTGCTTCCTGCGACTCCAAGTCCAAGGTAAGTCTGATCTGAGTCTATGTTTGACTTAATGGAGCAATTTGGTTCTCTAGAATCTAGATGTTTATTTTGACTTCGCTTGAATGATGATATATAACAGATGTCTCAGTCTGATGAAGACATTGGCAAAGAAATCAGTGATTGGGGGCTCCAGGAGGACGAGCGGCTAAGGAATGAAGAGGGAGAGGCCTTGAGTCATGGCAGGGCTACTGGTGCTGATGGGAAGGAAGCTGGTGCTGATGAGAAGAATGCTGCTGCTGATGGAGAGAAACAGAAGGAGGTCATCGATGTAGATGCTGATGCTGAGGATGGGACGAAGAAAAAGGAGATGACAGCTAGATCAAAAATTTGGGACCACTTCATCAAAATCATGGAAAAGGGTGTGGTGGTCAAGGGACAGTGCAAGTATTGCAAAGCTGAGATCAAAGCACATCCAGTTCATAATGGTACGTCTGGTATGCGTAAGCATTTTGGCGTTTGTAAGAGTAATCCTCATAGATCTAGTGATGATGCAACTCAGGGTGTTTTGCAAGTTAGTGAAGGAAATAATGTAGGCACTTGGAAGTTTGACCCTGAATTGCTTAGGTCTGCCTTTACTGAAATGATAATAGAAGATGAGGAGCCATTTGGATTTGGTGAAAAACCTGGTTTTAGGAAGTTCATGTCTATTGCTTGCCCCCGTTTCATAATACCATCTAGAAGGACATGTACTAGGGACACTGTGCAATTATATTTTGAGCAGAAAGCTAAACTGAAAATGTTTTTTCAAGAACATTGCAATAGAGTTTGCCTCACAACCGATGGCTGGACATCACAGCAGCAAGATAGTTACATGACTGCAACAGCCCATTTTATTGACAATGATTGGTGCTTGCACAAAAAGATAATTAGTTTTTTCAAGGTCAAAGGGAAAAAGGGGGATGATATTGGAAAACACTTACACAAAGTATTGCTTGACTGGGGATTGGACAAAGTAATGACAATAACAGTTGATAATGCTAGTGCAAATGATAGTGGTGTTAGTTATTTGAGGAGACAAATGAATAGTTTGAAAACTAGCATAGCAGACGGCAAGTACCTTCATATGAGATGTGCTGCACATATAGTTAATTTGATCGTGCAAGATGGTTTGAAAGAGGTAGACCAATCTATCAAGCGTATACGGGCTGCCATTAGATTTGTTAGAGCAAGTTCATCTAGGATTGCCAAATTTAAAGAGATTGCTCAATGGGAAAAAGTGGACAGCAAGGCATTCTTGAACCTTGATGTATGCACAAGGTGGAACTCGACATATGATATGCTAGCAGCTGCCTGCACATATGAAAAAGTGTTTGCTAGATATCCAGAGGAAGATCCATACTATACAATTGAATTGCTTAGTGAGACTAAGCCAGGTGTTCCAGGTCCAGGAGTTCCTGATGAGCACGATTGGGATAATGCAAGGAAACTAGCTGAGTTTCTAAAGCATTTTGCTAACATAACAACACGTGTTTCAGCATCCTTAAGTGTGACTGCTCACACTTACTTCCATGAGATTTTAGAGGTCAATGCTTTGGTGAATGAGTGGCTGACTAGTGCTGATTTTGTCCAACAAGACATGGGGAAGAGAATGAAAGACAAGTATGACAAGTATTGGGGGCAGTGGCATGACAATTTGGGCTTGCAAAATGAGAAGGGAAAGGGAAAGGAGAAGGAGAAGGAAAATATTAACTTGCTTATCTTTGTTGCTGTTGTACTTGATCCAAGGTACAAGCTTTCACAGTATACAGAAATTGCAATAGAGGACATGTATGGTGAGGGTGTTGGACAAAAAGTGTGGGCTGCTATTACCAAATGTTTGCATGATCTTTTTGAAGAATACAGAGCCAAGAATTCATCCCCAAGTCCTGTAAACTCCCAACCAAGTGATGAGACCCAATCTAAACAAGGTAGAGACAGTCCTAGAAAGGCGAGGAGTAACATTGTGAAGAGAATGAAGCTAAATAGTGGAGTAGGCAGTTGCAGTAGGGGCGGCATCAGGACTGAATTGGATAGGTACTTGGCTGAAGAATGTGAAGAAGATACCAAAAAATTTGATATTCTTGCTTGGTGGAAGGGCCAGGCCACTAGATTTCCCATACTTTCTAAATTAGCTCGTGATGTGCTTGCTATCCAAATCTCTACTGTTGCTAGTGAATCTGCCTTTAGCACTGGTGGGCGTGTACTGGATGATTTTAGGACTTCACTCACTCCATTCATGGTCGAAGCTCTTGTATGTACTCAAGATTGGCTTAGAAGGGCAACTCCAATCAATCTTTCAGAAGATACAGAACAATTAACTAAACTAGAAGAAGGTGATAACTCATAACTCTATGTGATTTATTTTTCTTGCTGTTATCATTACTGAAAAAAATTATTACATCCTCTGTTTATTTAATTTCAGAGTTGATTCAAGAGTTCAAGGACTTGGCCATTATTGACGGCCATGCTGCCAAGTCACAAATTCAAGGCAGCAAAAGTAGGATGGTTACCGCCACCAACATCAAGTCCCAACCAACAAAATCCTCCAGCACCAAAGCAAGCAAGAGCAAGTCCTCCAAGCCTACATGAGTTACATGAGTTGCTGGCATGCTGCATACTGTGCTAGTGTGCTGGACTGCTGGACGCCTGGACTGGACTGCTGCAGTGCTGCTGCTGCGTGCTGCACTGCTGTCTGCTGCCTGCTGAAGTGCTGATTGCTTGCTGATTGCTGTCGCCTGTTGTTTGCCTTGGGTACTGCTATGAGTATTTGTGTTAATCCATCGTGGACAACTATGAGTATTTGTGTTAATCTATCGTGGACAGCCTGTTGTGTTGTGGCCTTTTATATGTGTGATTTTAGCACTATTATTTTATATGAAACCATGTTAAATTTCTGACAATTTGCTACTGAACCTGATTTTACATGCTGGTTCGGTTCTTTCGGTAAATACCGGAACCGAACCGAAAGAACCGATACCGAATTACGTCGGTACCGAAGTTTTTGTGGAACCGATCGGTACCGATTTTCTCTGGAACCGAATTTACCGAGGTACCGAGGAACCGAACCGATCGGTTCGGTAGTACCGAACGCCCAGAGTGAGGGGGGAGGGGGTCGGCGCCAGGCTTGCTGCCACCCGGGTCGGCAGCCAGGCGTCCCCAATAAATCCATCACCATATAAAAAAACTAACCAAGACATTGAACTAACAAGATATATATATAGACATTCATACATGGAAAAAGAAAAAAATAAGAAACCAATATAAGAAAAAAGAAAAGTTTAATCAGCTACACAAGAAAATTAATTAGTTTTTTAAGTTGAAACTAATGACTGGAACCTTGTTCTATTATTAAAAAAAGTTGAAACTAATAAATTGGAAGAGTCCAGTTAAAAATATTGCATAGCGGCGCAAGGACGCTAAATAAAAATTGTGCCAGCGAGTGCAAAGCGCGGCCTCGCACGTACGGGCCTCCCCGTCGGCCCACTAGAAGAAAGGAATAGACTATAGGAGGAAGAGACACGTGTAGACTGTATCTGAAAATTTATTCTGTTTGTGAAGCACCAAGCATCAGCGAAGGACGCCAGCCGTAGGCAATGACTCAATGAGGTTAACGCAACATCGGTTGTCGCTCACGTTTAGACGAAAAGGGTTAGACCTACTGCAAGGCAGTTACGCACAGTGGCAGTGCTCTACCACGCGGCCTTGTATACGCCGTGGATCAGTCAAGTCAATTCCCAAAGTGTTTTTCCTCATTTAGTTGTAGTCAATGGATTGTACTACTCAATATGATATGATCGTCTGAAGAAAACAGAAGTCATGTTGTTAGCCTTTCATTTCCAAAGTATCAGGCCGGCCCAAGCATTCCACGTGGACACATCCAATATGTGAATCGGTTGGGTTAACCGACCATGTAGTACTATCCCCAACACACGCCAAAAAAATTTACACAGTATCCATTACATCAAATCTTGCGGCACATGCATGGAGTACTAAATGTAGACGAAAAAAAACTAATTGCACAGTTGGATGAGAAATCGCGAGGCGAAACTTTTGAACCTAATTAGTCCATAATTAGACACTAATTACCAAATACAAACGAAAGTGCTACAGTAGCCAAAATCCAAAAATTTTTGGATCTAAACGGGGCCTAAGCCAATTCGCTAAAATTTGCTCCACCGGTCACCGAGGGCATAGCCCAAGTGGCTCTCACCCGCTAAGCATCTTCAACAGACGATCTAGATATATGTCCCATACTCTGAATTTATTATGTAGAGAGAGAGAAAAGCAATTGCATCCTAAATACCTCGTCGACTCTAAAGTGGTTCGGTTCGATCGTAGTCATGCCAGGCCGTCCGCCATCGTCCCACATTTCGCCCTGGACCAAAACTAGACTCTTGCCGACCTCCCCTACCTGTTCCCTGCCTCCTCGCCTCCAACCTCGCAAGGACAGGAGTCAAAGCACCCTTGCCCAACCCTCCTTTGTCGAGCTCCCTTGTCGGTCAGCTCTCTCCTCCTCCGCCGACCCTTCACTCCTTGGTCAGGCCCCCTCCTTTGTTGGCCCTCCACGCCTCGGCCCTCTGTTGAGCTCCTCTCCTTCGATAGGGTTGAGCACACCCCCAATCGAGGCACAATCGAGCACAACTCCAGTCGAGGCACATGCACCAAGTTGCCTCTGGTCGAGCACACACAAAGCAAGTTTTGTCTGTTTCATCGTAACTTTCTTCGATGCACATGATTGATATGAGTTTTTTTGTGCTTTTAAGATTGAAATTAGTAGTTGATGAATATTGTGATTTATTCTAGTTTTTTTTTTCTTTGTGATGATTGCTATTGTCATGTCAATTGGTCTCTTGTTTCACACTTCCAATCGAGTTTCACTCCCATCCACCAAACAACCAAACCTTGTTTGCGATGATGGCGTGGACTATATGATGGGACTTTTAATTGTGTTTGGACTATGCGGTTTGAATTTTGAATTGTGGTGTTAGAATTATCTCCTTTATTGTGGATCAAATCTACGCATTTGATATTTTTGTGGTTGCAATTGTGAAGCTGAAATGAAGAAAATTGAGGGTCAAACATGCTAAATTAGGAAGAGGAAAATAATGCATATTTTAGGTAGTACCACTAGAGGTGAAGAGCAGAAACCAGACTAACGGATCAGGAGTTCTACTCATCAAAAGTAAAATAAGTAGAGGACCTATTTTGGATAGACAGCTGAAGATGCTCTAAACATATACAATATATGTACGTGGCACCCTAAAAGCACGACAGCAAAAAACGGTACCAGCTGCGCTTTCTTTTCTGCGTAAAAACTAAAAACTAGTTACTCCATCCGTTCTCACCTACGTCACTCACGGGGAAAAAAACATCATCGATCTTTGTCCCGGCGCATGCACAGCACAGGCAATTAGGCATCAACCAATCAGGGCGACGAGCCCACGGGTGTATCCAGCTCAGCCTGTTCGTTTCGGCTGAATCCAGAAGTACCGCTGGTTGGTTTGGTATGAGAGAAAAATACTGTTGCAGCTTATAATCTACGATCGTATAAACCGAAACGAACAGGCTGCGCTGGATACACCCGTATCTCCGGCGACTAATCAACTCATCACTGTTCCGTAAACGTGAACGACTGAACGTGTCGCCCTCCCGATCTGTTTTGTATATTCACCTGACCTGACGACTGACGTATGTGCCCACAGCCACAGAGACAGAGGCCAGAAGAGGTTTCCTTGCTCCTGACTGAACCGACGTACATTAGTTGGCAGCATCCGCAGCTGTAAAACAGGTAGCTTAAGTTTATCCTCCCACCAAAACACGCGTTGATGCAACCCAACCCAATGCAATTAGCAGCAGGCGCCTGCTTTCTCCACGGCGATCGATTTCGCCGTTGGCCCGAGCGCGACCACGTCGTACGTACTAGCCGCGAGCGAACGCGACAGCAGAGCGCGCGGCCGGTGCCGGTTGGCCCCCGACTAGAAACTTCACTTTCCTCACCCGGAGGTCGGGGCCCGCCGCCCTCGGCCGCATGCGCCGAGCGCGCGAGAGAGCCCTGAGCCGGGCCCCTGACGCGACGGCCCGCCAGCCGCGGGCGATCGAAAAGGATCCATGCGTCCAGCGGCTTTGCGGCCGGGGCGGGGTGACTGACTGGTGATGGTGAGGTGCATGCACCGCCCCCGCGCGCGCGGGCCGGCGGAGGACAACCGAAGCTTCGTTCGTCGTCCCGCGGGATGGCGCGCGTTTGGCGCCGTCCGGGGCGGGGGCCGGGGACGGTCGCCGGGCTGCCGCTTTCGCGGTCGCTGTCCCGGCCGGTCCCCTTGGGCTGGATTGGATCGCTTTTGCCGATCCGGCGACCGCCCGGTCGGTACACGGCCCGTGACCGTGTGGCATGCGTTTGTCCGTACGTGGGGTTGCGTTGTCTGCCTGTAGGGCCCGTGACCTGCTGCTGGGTTTGGGCGCTTGTTTTCGTAAATTTCGTGATTCCTTTGGACGGGCCGTCGCTCTCGGCTTGTGGAGCTGAGACAATCTATCGGTCGGACGCATTTGCCAACATGTTGATCGAAGGGGTCGTCAATCCAGTCGCGTTCGGAGAATGTGATGCTCGTTTCCTTTTCCCTTTCCCTTGACGTTTGTCGATGGGCCGTTGCCCGTTGGCTTTGGCACTACAAGTCTCATCCGATCCGGTCCATACCTGAGCCGTGGATTCCCAATTATTACGAGGAGGATTGGAGGAACGAAGCAAACACTTCGTGATCCGCGTGCACTGAACTTAGCTAAGGACCCGTTCTGTTAGAGGTGAATGTGACCATGAATCATTCCAGATAATAAAAACTTGTATAAATTGACTACCAATCTCGGCCGAAATTTTTCCTGGTAGCCATTTCCTATGAAACGATCGGGGCCTAAAGAATCCGATTCTCCGATCCGTTTCACTATGTCTGTGTGAATACTGACTACAGAGAGGAAACACAGCAACGAGCTGTAATCAACTTATCATGTTCCCTTGGCTTATAAGCCGTACTTTTTCAGCCAACGAACAATATTTTTCTCTCACAACAAATCAGTCAACGGTACTATCAGCCATGACTTATAAGCCAAGCGAACAGGACATCGTGCACAGTGCACACTGCTGGTCGATCTATGGTATGTGCCATGGCGATCGAGGCATGGCCCATGCATCATGCATGCATGCATGGTTCAATTCAAGCAGCAGGGCCGACATTTTCTTTCAAGAAAACAACAGGGCCGATGGCCGTTGCGAATTGACGAGAGGGCCGACGTCACGGCGCGTTCACACGTACCCATCGCCGTCGTCTCATCCGAACACACTATCTAGCCAGCGTCGCGCGTACGGCTAACACGTGTCCACATATATATATTCTGCTCGATCGGTCCCCAACTGGAGCACGCCGCAGGAGTAGCAACAAAGCTGAACAAAGTAAACGTCAGCGTCGATGAGAGAGAGAGAGAGAGAGGCAATGCATGCAGGTTCCATCTATCCGGTGCGAGTCGCAGTGGCTGATGCGTAGGAGTACGTATGTGCGATCCACTCAGTCATCCAGGCGCGCCAAGGCGATCGCGATGTGGATGCGCGCCGCCGGTCACGTCGTCTGGGCTCCAGAGACCCCCCCCCCACTCGTCCAAAAAGAGGTGAGCAGAGCAGCGGACCAGCGGTGGTCGTGGGAGGAGACCCATGCCCATGTCTAACTAACCGCTGATAGCTCTCTCCATGGCAAGCATATGTTGGCATGCATGGCACGCAGCACATCCCCTCGCAGATTCCTTCAGTTTTGGCATGCGACGCAACAAAAAGGGGCCAGGGCAGCAAGGACCAGATTTGATCGTTTTGGCATCTCCCTAGCCCCTTCCATGCACTAGCACAGCATTACTACGTGTGCTCATCACCAGGGCCGGGATTAGGTTCAGAGCATCTTTTGGCACGGTTTTATTCAGCTTCGGCTCCACAAGCACTATGCGGAAGAGTTTTACGTGGAGAAACCAGAAATGATGAAGCTAAAAATAATGGGTCCATCAACTTATAGTTCACTTTAAGAAAATAGATAAGGACGCCTCTCAGCATAAGTACAAGTCTACAATGCACGGAGAAGCTAAACAGTTTGTAGCATTACAAGTCATGTTTTTCAGCTAAACAGTTGTAGCTCTATAAACTTTGGTCCTAAAAAATTAGAGTTGTCAAAGAACCTAAAGTGGTGCTCCAGAAACTCTTTTTTTTATGGAGCTGCACCAGCTATAGAGAAGATTTTTTGAAAAAAAAATCCACACGGACCCTAAAGACACGAGAAAATTTAGGTGCCCGACACAATACTAATGATAGGTTGTAACCAAACGAGTTCAGATAGTATCAGTGTCTACCATCCAGATTTTCCACGAGGAAAAGCATTAAAGCAATATATCCGAAATCCATGACTGTCTACCAACGGCGCCACCAACCGAGCGGCGACAAGTGTCAGGCCGCAACAGCGGACAGCTGGAGTGATCCGCGCACCAATCCCTCCTCTCGATATTTCCTTTCCCGGGAGCTGCATCCATCGATTTCCAACGTGATTTTGTCCCGGGGCGCCGGTACGCGTCTCGACCGGCAAGGATCGCCGTCACGGCGTAGCACGAGTGGCGCTCGCAGCGATCGGTGGATGGATGCATCGCCGGGCCGGAGAGCCGCTTGGACATGGACTGGGCCGCCGCCGGGTCCCGCGGGGCACGGGCGCTGTCGGTAACCCACGTGTCTGGCCTCCCGCCTGCGTGGCCCCGGCCGACAACCGCGTCTGACCCGCCATGGCTCCCATGACGTGGTGGGCGCGCCTCGCTTTTTGCCTGCGCCTCCTCGCGTCGGGGCCTTGTTTAAATTGCTTCAAAGTTTAAAGTTTTTTTATTTTTTTTTATCACATCAAATCTAGAGATACATGCATAAAGTAGTAAATATAGATAAAAAAAATAACTAATTACACAGTTTGATTGTAAATTACGAGATGAATTTTTTAAGCCTAGTTAGTCTATGATTAGACAATAATTATTAAATACAAACGAAAATACTACGATGCTAAATTTTTCTCTTGCCATCTAAACAAGGCCCGGGTTGCGCACTGCAGGTAGGGACAGTACTGCACTGCACCGGTACTAGCAGGAGCAGGACGGGCCCCAACGGTGCCGTGGTAGGGTACGTTAAGGTTGACCTTGACCTCGTCCCTGAGCGTGCCGCGAACGGCTGCTCTGCTCTGAAGCGCATTGCATGTGGATGTGGTGGTTTTATAATCTTTACGTACAATATAGTAGTAATCTATGCGCATTAAGGTGCTTGGTTGTTGATGCCTTCTTTTTATTTTTATTTATTTTTTGGGGCGAAACGATGCATTGCGGTTCTGCTGTCTGTTTCAGAGCACACTACAACGAAGTTGCAAAGTGTCAGCACCTATTGTATGATCATTTTTTTTTGTGCACTTTTACCGGCAGAGTTTTGTTACTGAAGACGTGTATGCAACAGATAGGGCAAAAATGTTTACTTTGCCCGTTTTCCTCTGTATCCTGGATGAAATGGTCAAATTAAACAGTGGTTTTGTTCGAGAAGAAAAACGGGAGGTTATAGAGGATCCGTGCTAGCTCGAGCGATCGATCTTTTAGGCCCTCGGCCCCGTGCATGTTTTTATCTACAAGACTACAAGCGGCGTCTCCGCGGGCGATCTTGTTCCGTCCTCTCGTGATCTCTCTGACGTCTGTGTCTGTCCGCTACTCCGCTCCGCTCCGTGTCCTGTCATTGAAGCTTCGCGTTTCTTTCTCTTCCACGAGGCAGTACAAAACAAATGTGTAATGCGACTTTACTTTTTTTTTATCAGAGAGAGAGAGAGAGAGAGAGAGAGAGAGAGAGAGAGAGAGAGAAGAAAGTGACGTTGCACCCTCCAAAAAAGAAGAAAGTGGTAAGTAGCTACGTGCATGTCATGCGCCGGGTCGCTCTGGGTTCGGGTGAGCCATGGCAATGTCGCCATGCATGCATGCATGTGCACCCGGCGTGTCCGTGTTGTGCACTGCTGCACAAGATTGCTGTTAGGTGCTTCATGGCACCAAGCTAGTACCGTACTATATACTGTATGTGCCGGTAGCTTTCAGATGGCGAGAAAAAAGCTCGGCATCAAGTGAAACAGCCTGTTCGCTTCTTGTTTCAGCCATGACTTATTAGTCAGTCAACAGTGTTTTACTTTCACACCAAACCAGCATCAGCCGACTAAAATTAACTGAATTTCAGTCAATAGAAATCATTGCAGACTGGCTTAATCCAGTTATGTCTCAATTGGTTCGGATATGATCACACGCTACTCATACCTCCGCACCGCCGCTACCGGAAGCACCGTCACTGGAATGTTCGCCAATGATACCTACCGATTGCATATCGATAAGGAAAACAACTCGACGTGCGCGCAAGCGTATCCAACCCAAAGCTCGTAAACTAACCGGGAGGAAGATAATGAAATCCCAAGCACTGATCGGTTCTGTGAGTCAGCGCACTTTGGCCACGCGACTCGTGCCCCTCACCAAAATAAGGAATAGCTTTTCTTCTGAAAATAATAAACATCAATCTCCTCTGGTGCTGAGAAAGCGAGACGAAGGTCACGAAAAAAGCCGCGAGAAATGGACGTAAATTTGGGAAATATCCAGGACGGCCAACGGTCCTGTACTCCCGTTTCGCCGCCCTCCGCTGGTGGGGCGCTCCCCGCTGCCACGGCCTGGAACCGCCTCCCTCCGGCTTCTATTTAAGAAGGCGCCCCCCGCCACCATCCTACTCACCACACACCGCCACCGCCACCACCGCAGTCCACCCCGCACCCGCAGCGAGAAGCCTTCGATCAGGTAGCTGACCAGCTGCGCCCAGCCGCAGATGGTTTCGCGGCCGCTAGAGGCTTAGCGTCGAGGAGGAAGCAGCGTGCCACATGTTGAGTGAACAGACGGCGGCTAGCACTAGCAGCAGCGGCGGCGGCGGCGAGCATCAGGAGAGGAGCGTCGAGGACGACAGGCGGCTGCAGCCGGTGGGGGAGAACGAGGAGTTCAGGGACATCCACGCGCTGAGCCCGCCGCCGACGCCGAGCCAGCCGTCGTCGTACCGCCTCCGGGCGTCGTGGGGGTCCGCCGCGGGCGGGAGCAGGCACACGTCCATCCGCTCCGTCGGGAGCGACACCGCACCCAGCGAGCCCTTCCCGACTATGAGCAGGGAGTTCTCGGCCATGGTCGCCGCAGCAGCCAGCGCCAACGCCGCCGCCAACGGTGACGCCGCCGAGAGGGACGTCGTGGACGCCATGGGCAGGAGCAGGATCGGGGAGGCCGAGGAGGAGCTGGAGGAGACCAACCCGCTGGCCATCGTGCCCGACAGCAACCCCATCCCGTCGCCGCGCCGGGGCCCGCCCACCCCCGGAGGCGCCGACGTCGCGCTGATGGCCGCCAACGGCCACGGCAACGCCAACGGCGAAGGCGGGGTGTCCGTGGGGCAGGTCAAGAAGGAGGAGGTGGAGTCCAAGATCGCCGCGTGGCAGATCGCCGAGGTGGCCAAGGTCAACAACCGCTTCAAGCGCGAGGAGGTAGTCATCAACGGCTGGGAGGGCGACCAGGTCGAGAAGGCCAGCGCCTGGCTCAAGAAGTACGAGGTAATCCATCCATCTATACCTTCACTGACCAACATATACTCCTACAAAACCAGCAAACCTCCTAATCATGCAAGTATCTGAATTGTTCTTATAGAAATGCATGTATTTGTATGGTATTACATGTGCAGAGGAAGCTGGAGGAGAAGCGTGCCAAGGCGATGGAGAAGGCGCAGAACGAGGTGGCCAAGGCGCGGCGGAAGGCGGAGGAGAAGCGCGCGTCGGCGGAGGCCAAGCGGGGCACCAAGGTGGCGCGGGTGCTGGAGCTCGCCAATTTCATGAGGGCCGTGGGGAGGGCGCCCTCCACCAAGCGCTCCTTCTTCTGAATTCGCTCTTCTTCAGCAATTCCTCTGCCCTGCCTGCTCTGCTCGTCGCCGCCGCCTGTGCAGTTCAGTTGTTCGCTGGATTGGATCGTTCACCGCTTCACTCCACGGGATCAGACAGAGTGATCAGTGCCGTGCTAGCTGTGTGGAACGCTTGTTTTAGTGTTGCATCCACCACATGTATGATTTGTAACTTTTTTTTTCTCTATTTCTCCTGTTTTGTGTTTCATATGGTATGGTATTGCAAAGTCCATGGCCACGACGGACAGGGAAAGTACATACACCATAAGAAGGATGTGCTCTGCCCGAGTCTTGAGGGCAAGAGCTGCCTGTATTTTGTTGGAATTTTGTCATTGACGGTTGTGTATGTCAATATGAACAAGATACGAAGTCCATTACCACTGTGTAAATTGGGCCGCTTGCACACTTAATTTCTGAGGTAGTGGCTTTCTTCTTCGTTTCTGTTCTCTGTGTTTATTTCCTTCACTGCGGTGAAGCTCCCATGCTCTCAACGGCAAAAATTGACAATTCTGCTACTACTGTTTTTTTCTTAAGGAAAGACTGGAGAGTAATTTGGCACACATGTATAGTGAACTCCATGAACTTTCTGCTTCTCTGCATGCACTGACGAGTTTCACTTGGAACATCAGTTTTGCTGTAGAGCTAGAACCACAGTCCACAGTCGTGAGGTCAAAGCTGTTTCTGACTATTCGAATGTCACCTCAACTGAGTCACATATCACCACAGTCGTGAGGAATAGCACTCATCATTAACACACAATATCCTATATATCCGAAAGTGCCCTCTGCAAAAAGGAGTCTGATGATAGGGCTAGGTCTTCGTGTCGCTATATTAATAAATTCCGACCCATACTTCCAATTAGCATGATCATAGTTTAACAAAAATGTAACGGCGCGGCAAAGTTTCCACCTGCAAACGTTGCATAGTGCACGATTCTTTACTGTAGCATTTTATTTGTATTTGTGAATTATTGTCCAAATATTGACTAACTAGGCTCAAAAGATTCGTCTCGCAAAGTTAAAGCAAACTGTGTAATTAGTTTTTGATTTCGTCTACATTTAGTACTCCATGTATGTACCACAAGTTTAATGTGACGGAAAATCTTCTTTTTACATAGTGCACTTTTGGAGAACTAAACAAAAGCTAAGTATACTAGTACTCCCTCTGTTTTTAATTACACTACATTATATGATGCTTTAAGACAAGTGAATTAGTTTAATCGTCGTATATTTTAAACGAAGGTGCTAAACAATATCCATATCCCTAGAAGAAAAGTGACCTTCGACTTACTTGGAGTGCTAAACAATATTCTAAGGTGGAGTGTAGTACAGTGCACAAAAGATGATCCTCAGTATATTACTCACTTGGAGTGCGGACGCAAGATTTTTTTTTCGTTTATTGTTCGGCTCAGCTTAACACGGCAACAGTGCAACTCAAAAATATTCATCTGCTCATTTTTGGTTGCACAATAGTGAAGGTGTGAACAAATGTTAAGGTAACGCAGTACATGTTATAACGAAGAGACAAAAGGGGGTTCTTTTTTGGTACCTGAAAATTGTTTCGTCTCCTTTTGACTGCACGGGAGGGGAGACCGTCAGACCGGAGAGGATGCGAATATGTTAAAGCGTGAATGGAAATGAATAAGATTTGGGAGAAGTGTCGCTTTTATTGATCTTGAAAATATATTTATATAAGTGGAGGGATGTTACGAAGAGACACGATTGTTTCCAAAAGACATGTCCTTTGGAACTAAAATTAACTGTCTAATCCTATCCACTAATTTTGTGCTTGATGGATGAGATCACTCGTGAAGAGACGTATGTTCGTCTGCAGACGTCCATTCGCGTATAGATGTTATTTCACAACACTCCCCCTTGATCGAATCTTTCTCGAGATCAATGCAGCTGTAAGCTGAAATTCCTCGAAAAACCCTATGAAAAAAATCTGAGAAATGTATGATATGCTATAAAAACTTCTTTAAACCTTATTGAAAAATAGGAAGAAAATAGCATATTTATTTATGATTTAAATAAACCACTATGTCATTGGTACCCCATTAAAAACCCCAATGGAGAAAATATTAGAGATACGACATAAAGATAACTCCTCCAAAAATCTTTCAGGAAAAATATGAGGAGCAATATAAAGTGATATGCCGCTAAAACTCCTGTAAAAACCCAGTGGAAAAATTAGAAGAAAATATGACGATATATTATTGGTATTGCCTCTTGGATAACTCACATGAAAAACTTTTTCAGGGAAAAACCATGGATGAGTTATGAGGGCAATATGTGTCTTTGATATTTCCCACAAAAATCCCGATGGGGAAAATAGGAAATATGACACGTGCTTATGTTAATATTACCTCATTAAAAACTTTAACAAGAAACCTTATAAGTAAAACTTGTGAAAGAAAATAGTATAATATGATGCTGATACAGGTCAACATTTAGGAGGTGTCTCCCCCTGATTCTGGAACAATATGCTTAGTGATATTGCTCTTTATGTAACCTGTTTATATCTGTGTAACACAAGCGTAATTATCTTCATAGATAATTGTAGGTGATTCAATTGAACCAATACCACATGACTGTTGTGTGTGGTTAATCATTCTACGAAGCCATACACATTCTCGTGATGCCTCATATGGAGCAATAATTTCAGAATAATTAGTAGAGGTCGTCGTCAGAGTCTGTTTAGAAGACTTTATGAAATAGCTATACCTCCTTGTAAGAATACAAATTCAGTTTGGGATGGGGACCAGATAAGTAACCAGCATTCGTATATCTAATCATATTGGGATCATGATTTCTCTTAAAGAATAAACCAAGATCCTTTGTGCCACTAAGATATTTGAGGATATGTGTCGACAGAATATCGTCGGCAAGACGGCAGTCCACCGAGAAGTATCCCGTAATGGTAGATTTGTCGGTGGGGATGCGCGTGATCAGGAGCGAGATGGTAATACAAGCACTAAGACACAAGATTTAGACAGGTTCAGCCGTCGGTATGACGTAATACCTACATCCTGTATTCTGATGTATTGCATTGAGATATATGGATCGTTGTGTAGATGTATATATCTTGTTTGCTAGGGGATCCCTACCTCTCCTTATATATTCTAGAGGGGCAGGTGTGGCAGAACCGCCTAATCTAATACCTCACAGAAGTGCTGTCTTCTATTAGACACTAAGCACTCGAGGAAGAACACTAAATTACTCGGTTCCGTCGGGCACACCCCAGGGAAGAACCCAAAAATCCATATTTTCGCCACCAGGATCACAAATGAGAGAATAATGCTTACATCATTCTTAACCATTTCTTACATCACTTGTAGTATAACATCATAGTATAATATTTAGCATTATAACAGTGAAATGTAAACACATTATTAGAGTTATGACCAGTTTAATTTAACAGCGGAATATAAATAGGTGATCAGAATTACAGTGAAAATAAATAGATATTCATAGCATGATGAAGCATTAGTATATAAGTTATGACAACAGATTATAAATCTTTTATTTATGAAAATATTTGATGAGAGTTGTAAATAAATGTTGATGCAAAAGTGATCTGCAAACACAAAGGGCTAATACCCGAATCGATATTCAAAGCGTGCCAGTCGATTTGACCTGCTAATCGACAAGGATGAAGATACGAACACTTTGGTCCTGACAACAGCGATACGCCCAGAAGTCACGGCCAAGAGGTGCTCACGCGGAACTCGAGAATCGCCGAAGGTCGCACTGAAGCGATGCAGCTCGCCGAATCAATGAGAACTCGTAAAAAGGAAAAATATGCAAATTGACGAAGTCGCCGAAAAGTAAGTAGATGCAAATAGGAGTAAAAGTTGGTTTTGATATTGATTGATATATCTCTATTACATTGCCCCTTACTCCATATTTATACCCTGATCTAAAGAGACACAACCAAACACAACTAGGACACCAATCCCATATCTAAGGAAACACGTGACTCTTACATGAATCATAACCTAACAAATACAGAAAAGGAAATCAACTCCTATCTATTTCCCTGTCCGCCTCAATTACGATGGAAATCTCACTGTCCTCCTTCCCATCGGCATACTCCCTATTTCATCGGCAGTAGTCTTCAAGTCTTCCTTCATCGGCATACTCCCTGTTTCATCGGCAGTAGTCTTCAAGTCTTCCTTCATCGGCATACTCCCTGTTTCATCGGCAGTAGTCTTCAAGTCTTCCTTCATCGGCATCGACAATAACACCTCCAACCTCATCGGCAACGCCCGAGTCCAAACCAACCTTTACATCGACCATCACCAGCTATCGGCAACCATCTTTACAAACTGGCTTTCATTGGCTATCAAAGTATTCAATAACTCTCCCCTTGCCGATTAGTCCACTCCGATTATTTTGACACGTGCAAAAAACGGTGTCAACACATGCCCCCCAATTTCGAAGTATAAAACCATTAATGCTCCGAAATTTACTCTAGATAACGCTTGCCTTTGCCCAATTACCGTAACTCACTCTCCAAGCCAAAACTTGATTTGCTATCAAATCCAATCAAATCTCATCTTGATTCACGCACTTCAGTAAATATCGCACAATCGCCAACCACTCTTGCCTTGATTATGGTTGAGATACCAAAACAATAACCCATCGGCAAGATCTTAACATGATAATGCTGCCATTTTCAGAATTAAAATATCATGTATTGATATCCCTTCCAAGTCATGATTACTTGTTATCAACTCATCTGTACAATCCCCTGATTATCGCGCGAACAGTTACCATATCCCTCTGAACCGCCTTGACCTATATGCGCGCGACATAGAGATAAGTCCAAAATACCCTTATTCTGGGCGGCTTATAAATAGATTTCTCCGGAACCCTCATTTTCTATCTTCAGCCTCCAATCCTTGGCATTCTCTCTCTCCGGCGGCGACTCCGACGAACAACCGCGTGACCTCAACCAACAAGAACCCTTCTCCGGCGCTAACTTCAAGTTTCCGGCTCGTACCTCCACCTTCCTCAAGACAATGGCCATCAATTTCGACGTCCCCGCGGTTCGCTCCACTTCCATTACCTTTTACTTTGATCTTTTTGTAAATTCATTCAGTTGGTGATTTTTCCTTTCTTCTGTCTTCTGGATTCCATAACCTTAGGAACTGCGCAACAAATTAATTATCCCAACCGATCAGCCGCACGTCCAATGCCTTGGACCAATGGGCAACCCAGATCCAACCGATCTGATCAACGCAGAGGTTAACAGAATCCCCTTTAGAGCCCAAAATTTCTCTCTGAATTTGTGGAAAGACACATTCCGATCTTGGCCCAAAACCACCAAAGGGTGGAAAGATTGGTATTAGAGGGTTAATAGATCGATGCAAGTATACTGGGCAGAACGAAGGTTAGACCAATGTATCAGGCTCTCTATTGCCGATATGCAGAAAAATGAATCAATGATAATTGCAGCTGCTTATTTCTGGTCAGACACGACCAATACTTTTATGTTTGGACATGGCCCAGCTACTCCTACCCTTGCCGATGTCCACATGCTTACTGGCTTGGACATCTCAACTGCCGATGAAGGCTCCATCTATGGTAGAAAGCCTGAATATAGAGTGAATACCCGTAACATCGGCGGTTGGACAGGATATATTCAAGAATACCAGAAAACCGGGACACTTAGCCAGAGGGAACATGCCACATTCCTGAATATGTGGTTAGAAAAATTTATCTTCTGTGGTCGATCAGTAGGACCAACCAACGCCTTCCTCCCTGCAGCTGAACTTTTGGCTAATGGCGTAAGGTTTCCTCTTGGCCGATACCTTCTGAGCTCCACTTATCATCTTCTTCACCAAGTGTCTCAGAAACTTTTGCTTGGCGAACCCATCGGCAACCTGGGAGGCCCGTGGTGGTTTATCAACATGTGGCTGAATGCCCATATGCACAAACGTTTGCAATGGGACTTTTTTGCTCAACAATTCCCACGAGAAATTGCTGAAGATTATGTGCTCGGGGATGATGAATCGGCAACACGCTCACCCCTCAATTTTGGTGAAGCCATAATTGTCCTTCCTGGAACAGAAGCCAACGAAGACCAAATCGGTAGATTCTTTCAAAGCTTCTACAATGGTCTTTCTCGTGATCATAGGGCCTGGGTGCCTTATATCGACGAAGAAAACAGATTCCCCCTTCTTTTCAACTTTGCCGATGACACTCTGAATCAAGATAATGAGCTCATGATGGCTATCATCACTCCCAGGGCAATTCCAGTAAACACGTTCGGCAGCGGGAAAAACACCAACATTACATATGAATTTTACAACCCATCGGCAGTATCCCGCCAATTGGCTTTTGGGCAACTGCCAATCAAACTCTGCTTTGCCGATGTGATCAAACCCAGGGAAACAATCACCTGCGGAACAGACTGGAACAAGGTAGTACAACTCTCTCCTGATGCCGATACTACAGATGTTGATATATCCACCTGGACACCAATATCTTTCATCACCGAGTCATACAAGCAATGGTGGCGAGAGTGGAAAGAGCAACTGTTCGCAACTTCTGCTCACACATATCGGCACATGATCGACCCTGAATATGCCATCCCTGACGACGCGGTAAGTTTCCTTTAACTCCCTTCTGCTTTTCCCTTCATTTATCAGTAACTGATTCTCTTGTAACAGGTTAACAACCCAGCACCATCGGTGAGCAAAAGTGGGAAACCCTTCAATCTCCGGCCTGTTTCCCCAACATCGCCGATCGGCTATAACGCTCCCACCTTAGCCGCTTTGACCCACCAGAAGATTCGTACCAAGACCATCACTTCTAAGTCCAAATTGGCTACATCCAGGGCTACTCCATCGGCCGCTGCTACAACCTTGGTCAAAGCCTTTAAGGTAACAACCTTGTTTATTTTCACTTATGCCGATCACAAACTGTATTAACTTTAATCATCAGGGGGTAAGAGCTGCTACTGGATCGTCATCGGCAATTCCGCCGATATCAAGCACCACTTCTTTCGATAAACCTTCAGAGGTAGCTTCTTGACTTTACATTTCATCTGTTAAATATCATATCTTACACTTGTTTTGCAGCAACAATTGGGTACATCGGCAAACGTACCAGATGCCCAAGCTTCACAACCAACAAGTGTCGATGCCCCCCAGCCAATCGTTGCCGATGTCCAAGCAAAGCACAAAGCTTTAATAGATACTGAAGCACAGCCAAAACGACAAAGGTCTATGCCGATCCCTACATCTGCCCCAATGTCATCGGTCATCATACCTCAAGAACCCACCACCGATGAAGTCATAGAGGATATCCCATCGGCAAGCTCAACCGATCCTCCACACGACATACTCCAGGTTGCTTCCTCCAGTCAAGCACAGGAAATTGCCTTGAAACAGGTAAATCAATCAACCTATCTGATTTTACAATACTCATACTTACCCCTAACTGATCTCCTTTTCTCTCTCTCAGGAACAAGATTCCCCGAACAGCCTATTTTCCTTTGCCATTGACATTTCTGACGATGATGGAGAGGAGACAAGTTCTTCTCTTGCACTGGGAACAATATCGGCAGAGACTAAATCCAAGTTGGAAACCCTCCTGAACTTGCTACAGCAAAGTACCGCCCAACTGGTAGATGACTTGGACCCCGCAAAAACAATTTTCAAAACAATTCGCGGCCAGGTCCCTGCCGATGTTGAAGAAGTACTCTTCCCAGCAGCTCACTTAGAAAGCCGCCAACTGCAATATCAACGGGTTGCTCAGCGCATTACCGATAGAGCAGTTCAAGCTCAACTTAAAGAAGAGATGCTACAACTGAAACAAATCGCTGATGAGAAGCACAAGGGCATCGTCAACTTGCAGACTTCGGGTGCTGCACTTAAGCAGAAAATCTTGGATCTATCGGCAAGGAAGGCAGCTCTATTGGCTGAATTGAAAGAAATCGATGCAGCCTTAACTCATGCTCAACAAGAAGAAAGCCAGCTACCCAATGCCGTCAAAGCCCTTCAGCAAGAAAGAGATATCCAAGCTCGCAAGGCTTTAGCCATAAAGAAAAAACTCAAGCCTGTGGAGGGTACTGCCGATGACGATATCAAAGAAATGGAGGAAGCCGACCAGATTCGCCTGCGTGCGATATTAGCTATCCAATCCTTGTTGAACGTGTAATCTTATTTATTGTATCGGCACTTTATGAGACATTGACATCCTTGCATAATTCTAGCCGATAGTACTGTTATCGGCACTTGTACTTTTATGCATCTATCCAGATACTAGGGTAATATTTCTTTAAATATTTTCCATTTAACGCTCTGGGAAACACAACCCCTTCGAGGGTTTCTAAAATATATGCATTACCAGGAACAGACTGATTTATCCGATATGGACCTTCCCAATTGGGAGACCACTTTCCAAACTTTGAACTTTTAGTCCCAATCGGTAAAATCAATTTCCAGACCAGATCTCCATCGGCAAACTCTTTTACTTTCACCTTCTTGTCATACCATCTAGCTACTCTTTTCTTATTTTCTTCGATACTAACTAAAGCCCTTAACCGATGACCCGCCACATCTTCCAACTCATCCTTCATAAGAGTATTATAATCATCGGCTGTCAGCTGATTTTGAGAATGTATTCGTCTAGAGCCAACCTTAATTTCCCAAGGCAATACTGCATCGTGTCCATATACTAACTGATAAGGCGTTACTTTGGTTGCACCATGATATGACATCCGATATGACCACAAGGCTTCATTTAATACTGTATGCCACCTCCTAGGATTTTCTTCAATTTTGCGCTTAATGAGTTTGATGATCCCTTTGTTAGAAGCCTTAGCTTGACCATTAGCTTGAGCATAATATGGAGAAGAATTTAAAATTTTAATTCCCATACCTACAGCAAACTCATCAAATTCTCCTGATGTAAACATAGTGCCCTGATCGGTAGTGATAGTCTGAGGAATACCAAATCGGTAAACAATATGCTCTTTCACAAAATCAATCATATTGACCGATGTCACCTTTTTTAAAGGAATTGCCTCAACCCACTTTGTGAAATAATCGGTAGCAACCAGAATAAATTTATGTCCTTTACTCGATGGCGGATAAATCTGACCAATGAGATCAATAGCCCATCCCCGGAACGGCCATGGTTTGATTATAGGATTCATAGCCGATGCAGGCGCTCTTTGAATATTACCAAACTTTTGACACCCCTGGCATCCCTTAAAATATTTAAAACAATCTTCAAGAATAGTCGGCCAATAGTACCCATTCCTTCTGATCATCCATTTCATCTTGAAAGCCGATTGATGTGCCCCACATACTCCTTCATGAATTTCACCCATCAAGCTTTTCGATTCATCATTGCTAACACATCTGAGTAAAACTCCATCTATAGTTCGATAATATAATTCATCATCGAGGAGCACATATTTGGTAGCTTGGAACCTTATACGTCTCTCAACCTTTCTACATGGATCCTTTAAATAATCGACAATCTCTTTCCTCCAGTCATCGGTATCAACTGTCGATGTTAGCACTTCCTGAATAGGCTGATACCCTGAAGCATGCTGAGCTAGTCGATTAGCTTCCTCATTATGCAATCGAGAGATATGTTCAAGACGAAAATCTCTAAATCCTTTCAACAATTGCAAACACCTTTCATAATACGAAATCAAAGCTTCACTTCGGCATTCATAAATTCCAGCCAATTGATTTATAACTAGCATAGAATCACCAAAGATTTCAACAACATCGGCACGTATCTCCTTTAGCAATTCTAACCCTTTTATCAAGGCTTGGTATTCAGCTTGATTGTTTGTCGCTGTAGCAACAATCGGCAATGAAAACTCATACTTCTTTCCTTGAGGTGAAATTAACACAATACCGATACCTGCCCCTTCACCACACGTGGACCCATCGAAGAGAAGTGTCCAGGGAGCAATCCCCAGAGAATCCACCGTATTACAATGCTGAGTGACAAAATCAGCCATCACTTGCCCTTTAACTGCCTTAGTTGATTTGTAGCGTAGTTCAAATTCTGATAATGCTAAAATCCATTTGCCGATTCTACCACTTAATATCGGCATCGACAGCATATACTTGACCACATCGTCTTTGCATATGACCGTACATTCGGCAGATAACAAATAATGCCTTAATTTGACACAAGAAAAGTATAAACACAGACATAATTTTTCGATGGCCGAATACCTCGTCTCAGCATCCACTAATCTTCTGCTCAAATAATAAATAACACGCTCCTTCCCTTCAAATTCTTGAATAAGAGCTGAACCGATAACTGTATCATCAGCTGACAAATACAACCTGAAAGGCTTCCCATGTTGAGGTGGAACTAGCACTGGAGGATTTGATAAATATTTCTTAATTTCATCAAGGGCTAATTGCTGTTCAACTCCCCATACAAATTCCTGATCAGCTTTCAATTTAAGTAGTGGGCTGAAAGCCTTGATCTTACCCGACAGATTAGATATGAATCTTCTAATGAAATTAATCTTACCGATCAAAGATTGCAATTCAGTCTTATTGGCAGGAGCAATCACCTTGTTAATTGCATCAATAGACTTCCTACTGATTTCAATGCCCCGTTGATGCACCATAAAACCCAAGAATTGTCCTGCCGATACACCGAATGCACATTTATTAGGATTCATCTTCAATCCATGCTTCCTTGTGCACTCCAGTATCTTTCGCAGATCGGCTAAATGTGCTGTGATATCTCCAGACTTAATCACTACATCATCAATGTAGATCTCCACTAATGTGCCGATGTACTCATGAAAAATAAAGTTCATAGCCCTTTGATAAGTAGCACCGGCATTTTTCAAACCAAACGTCATGACTATCCACTCGAACAACCCCACATGTCCTGGACATCTGAAAGCAGTCTTGGGAATATCTTCCTCAGCCATGAATATTTGATTGTAACCTGCATTACCATCCATGAAGCTGATAATTTGATGTCCAGCCGCAGCATCAATCAACAAATCAGCAATCGGCATTGGATAGCCATCCATCGATGTGGCTTTGTTGAGATTCCTGAAATCAATACAAACACGAAGTTTTCCATTTTTCTTATAAACAGGAACCACATTAGAGATCCACTCTGCGTATCGACATTGCCGAATAAACTTTGCTTCAATTAATTTAGTTATTTCGGCCTTAATGTCAGGAAGTACATCAGGGTTGCATCGGCGCGCTGGCTGATGATGTGGCCGAAATCCAGATTTGATAGGTAACCGATGTTCAACTATCGATCGGTCTAATCCAGGCATCTCAGTATAATCCCAAGCAAAACAATCTTTATATTCTTTTAACAAATCTGTTATTCGCTGCTTACACTTGGAATCTAACTTAGCACTAATAAAAGTAGGTCTTGACCTATTACCATCACCGATATCTACTTCTACTAAATCATCTGCCGATGTGAACCCTTGACCTAATTTTCCATCATCGGCAAACCTATCCATTAAAACTCCTCTTCAGAACCGACTGCTTGGATCGGTGGAATTTCATAATCAGCAACTCTAAGGAACTCTTTTTCCCAAGCTTCTCCTGATATGCATTTAGTTCGCTCATAAGTATCTGATTCTGCCGATGCGATGATATAAGAAGAATCACCAGGGACGACCTCAATCTTATCCCCAATCCACTGTACGAGGCATTGATGCATTGTAGAAGGAACACAACAATTAGCATGAATCCAATCCCTCCCTAGAAGCAGATTATATGCACCCTTGCCATTGATAACAAAGAACGTCGTTGGCAAGGTTTTGCTGCCGATGGTCAATTCAACGCACACTGCCCCTTTAGCCGGTGACACATTGCCTTCAAAATCTTTCAACATCATATCGGTTTTGGTCAAGTCTTGATCTCCTTTACCAAGTTTCCGATACATCACGTAAGGCATAATATTAATCGCAGCCCCTCCATCAATAAGTACCTTAGACACAGGCTGCCCATCAACTCTGCCCTTCACAAATAAAGCCTTAAGATGCTGTCTCTCGTCATCGGTAGGTTTCTCAAAAACAGCCATCATTGGATCTAGTGTTAGCTGAGCTACTTGATCAGAGAGAACAACTTCTTCCTCATTATCAGGTAGTGCCAGAAACTCCATCGGCAACATGAATACCATATTAACATCTGCCGATGGACCCTTATTTTTGTGTTTTACCTGCCACTACTGATGACCAGGCCTTTCATTGGAGGAATTTTCCTCTTGGTATAAATCCTCCTGACGCTCATGTTGCATCCTCCTTCTCTGCGTCTTTGTCAGACCCTCTGGGCACCATCGAGGAAACTTGGTTTTCCAAACCGGCTGATAACAAGTCCTAGTTGGTTCTACACGACGTATATTAGGGTCCCTGTAGAATATTTCCTCATCGGGAACTCTTGCGTTTGCCATCTCCTCAAGCTCCTCTTGATTCCTTGGAAAATATCCAGCGTGTTTACCAAGCCTCTCATGTACACTAAGTCTGCCCCCCAGCCGATCATGCACTGATGCTCTGCCTCTGATCGGCTCGTTGATAGACAAACCCTGATTACCACGTTGAAGCCTCCTTTCTGAACGATTAACTCCGTAATAACCATTACACTCAGGGCAATTTTCAACAGTTGGCAATTTAATACCTTCTTCCCAGCAATGGATGAAAAACGGACATCTCCAATGATCTTTATGTCGATTCCATTCTTCCTGACGTCTCATTTCTTGCTGTTGCCGATATCGGTCATTACGTTGACGCCAACCCTCCTGCTGCCTTCGATGAGTAATCACAATGCCAGGTCGAGGAGGATTTTTGGAACTACTGCTTTCTCCTAGCAAACCCTTACTCTTTGCATCATCGGTAGTTATCCGATGTTGGGGGTCTACTGACGCGTTTTTCTTAGCAGCTTCTGACGTCAATACCTTGGTCTTTCCTTTGGCATCCAACATATTTGCTGGAAAAGGGTGTTGATCAATTTTCATCGGCTTCTGGGTCTTGGAAGTACCAAACTTAATTCTCCCAGATTCAATAGCCGATTGTAACTGTTGCCTGAATACCTTGCACTCATTTGTACTATGTGAAGTTGCATTGTGCCATTTGCAGTACAAAATCTTCTTCAACTCTTCTGCCGATGGGATCACATGATTAGGTGACAGCTTAATTTGGCCCTCTTGAAGCAGAAGATCAAATATTTTATCGGCCTTGGTGATATCAAAGGTAAACTTTTCTGGCTCTTTTTGACCAAAGGGACATGATATCGGCTTTTTATTCTTAACCCACTCAGCTAAGCCGATAACTGGTTCTTCATCAGAGTCAGAATCTCCTACTTCTTCAACAAATGATACCTTTTTACTCCAGTTCTTTTTAGGTTCAAAAACCCTAGTATCTTGATTAGAGATCCTTTGCACAAGATGACTGAGGCTTTCAAACTCCTGAGAAGCATATCTGTCCTTAAGATGTGGCAATAACCCTTGGAAAGCCAGATCGGCAAGCTGCCGATCATCCAGCACCAGGCTGTAGCACTTATTTTTTACATCTCGTAGCCTTTGTACAAAGCTCTCCACCGATTCATCATTACGCTGTCTCAATTTTACTAAATCGGTAAGCTTCTTTTCATGGATTCCAGCAAAGAAATACTTATGGAATTGTTTTTCTAGATCAACCCAAGTAATAATAGAATTTGGTGGTAATGAAATGAACCATGTAAATACTGATCCAGACAAAGATGATGAAAATAATCGAACTCTTAATTCATCTCTGTTAGCTGCCTCTCCGCATTGAATAATGAAGCGATTGACATGTTCCATTGTTGATGTATCATCTTGCCCAGAGAATTTAGTGAAATCCGGTACCTTGTACTGATTTGGGAGAGGAATTAAATCGTATGCAGGAGGGTATGGAGTCCGATAAGAATAAGTATTGACCTTGGGCTTTATCCCAAACTGATCCTTCATAATTTCTGCTATCTTATCGGCCCAAAAAGCATCAGCCTCCTGCTGACGAACTGGTTGAATTTCTACATGAGGTGCCTGCTGACATCCCTCCACATATCTTTGTGGCCCACGATCTCCAGCAATCGGCATATTTGCCGTTACTTGTGGTTCATTAACCTGTTGGAAAGGATTCATCGGCTGGGCTGCCGATGGTTGATTCTGGAAACCAGCTTGCATATGACCTTGTTGAATCCCTGCAACCTGCTGATTTCGCTGAACTGTATGTTGAACAGGTAACTGTCCTGACCAATCATTATTAGAACTCATCGGTACAAAACTTACCGATGGCTGGTAATTTGCTGATATTGTTGGATAATTATAACTGGTTTGAGGCATGAACTGAACCCCAGTTTGACTCATAGCAGGGGCTTTCTGCTGCATCGGCAGTAAGCTCGCCGATGGACTTGAATTGAATGTTTGAACCATAGGCATCTAGAAACCTCCTGGAGTTGGTTGCACAGAAGTAGTTGCAGCATATTGAGGCACTTGAGCCATCGGCGAAACGGCCGATGATATAGGCGCTCTTCCTACTGCATCAAACACTTGAGGTAATCTAGGATTGAAAGCAGAGGACTCTGGAGGCATGCCATATCCCCACCAATTAGTAGGAATCTGGCTATTCTGAGACACAGGGCCTGACATAGCTGATGCCGATAGATCTGTATTAAGCTGAACTCGCCCTCCTGGTAGTACCTGATCTGATTGTATCGGTGTAGATTGAATATTAGGTGAGCCTGCTAATACTAGAGGGGAAGTAACTTCTGTACCCACAACGGCCGAAGGAGCCGATGGAGTTTTGACAGATGCCGGCTCTGGTTGATGATAGGCAGGCCCAACGTAATGTGGTGCCGCTTGTCCTTCTTTGAGAGTTCGAACCACAGCATTATGAACAGTATTGGACAGCACATTAGAATGATTAATCAAAGCATGATTTACTGCAGAATTAACCATCTCTTGAAGTTTACCAGGATTGGAGTCAAAGGTAACCTGCCGAGGCAACGGCAAATCTTGCTTCTGGATGACTTGTCCACTCTTGTTCAAGCTAAACGATCTCAGACAAAGCTGCTTGTATTCTTCTACAGCCTTTTCCATAGCCTGCCTCTGTTCTTCCTTGAGATCTTCTTCTGATACTGCGATAATGTTCCCTGGATCGATCTCGGAATTGAACATATTGATTGATTGGTCCCACCGGGCGTGCCAAAAGATGTGTTGATGCAAAAGTGATCTGCAAACACAAAGGGCTAATACCCGAATCGATATCCAAAGCGTGCCAGTCGATTTGACCTGCTAATCGACAAGGATGAAGATACGAACACTTTGGTCCTGACAACAGCGATACGCCCGGAAGTCACGGCCAAGAGGTGCTCACGCGGAACTCGAGAATCGCCGAAGGTCGCACTGAAGCGATGCAGCTCGCCGAATCAATGAGAACTCGTAAAAAGGAAAAATATGCAAATTGACGAAGTCGCCGAAAAGTAAGTAGATGCAAATAGGAGTAAAAGTTGGTTTTGATATTGATTGATATATCTCTATTACATTGCCCCTTACTCCATATTTATACCCTGATCTAAAGAGACACAACCAAACACAACTAGGACACCAATCCCATATCTAAGGAAACACGTGACTCTTACATGAATCATAACCTAACAAATACAGAAAAGGAAATCAACTCCTATCTATTTCCCTGTCCGCCTCAATTACGATGGAAATCTCACTGTCCTCCTTCCCATCGGCATACTCCCTATTTCATCGGCAGTAGTCTTCAAGTCTTCCTTCATCGGCATACTCCCTGTTTCATCGGCAGTAGTCTTCAAGTCTTCCTTCATCGGCATACTCCCTGTTTCATCGGCAGTAGTCTTCAAGTCTTCCTTCATCGGCATCGACAATAACACCTCCAACCTCATCGGCAACGCCCGAGTCCAAACCAACCTTTACATCGACCATCACCAGCTATCGGCAACCATCTTTACAAATTGGCTTTCATTGGCTATCAAAGTATTCAATAACTCTCCCCTTACCGATTAGTCCACTCCGATTATTTTGACACGTGCAAAAAACGGTGTCAACAATAAACTACGATCGCAGCGTAAAGGAATTCTCGCTGAGCCCACCAGAAGATATCCACACACAAGGGTCAGCACTAGCATCCACCTGTCACATGCAACAGGGGGAATAAAACCTTGAGTACTCAATTATACTCAGCAAAACTTACCCAATGGGAGGAAAGTAAAGACTCCAATGATATGCAAGGCTATCTGACTTATGGGTTCATTGTATCTGCAGGAAGCATTACTAAATGTGCGTCCTTATATTTGGTTTCTATTAATAGCCGCATTGGTCCATTAACTAACCATTCTATGTAAGCACCTATGCTACTTTTAAGCAGGTGGTAAGCAATCAGACTTTCTTTTTTTATCTTCCATCTTTCAGTTCTTACTACGATGCTAAATCATAGACAAGTCATACCGGATTTTCTGGCGATTCGCGAATCAATGCCCCTAGCTGGGTACCTCAAAAACACATGCTCCGCTTGTACCCCAGGCATAAGCAGGACCAACCCATCACTCTTCTGTCCCGGGTGTCTAGGTCCCCGTCCAAACTGAGACTCCAAGCCCCCGCCCCTGAGTCCCGGACTCAGTGCGGTGTAAGGACCTCCTCCACCAAAATAAAACCCTAACAGTCGGTCCAAAAAGAGCTGGATCCACAACAAGAGAGCAACAAGTCTTCCAAGCGCCCATACATAAGTATGTGCTCGGGATAATAAGTCTGTGACCTGTCTAGAGCCTTATGCAACGATCGATCCTTAACCGACCAGACAGGTAAAGCAGTGTAACCAAGCCATGCCCCGCATCCACGGCGACACAACCTCTTACACCCACCAATACCCAAACCATATCCCTATCCGGTCACCATTTTCCTTTCCACCATTTATATTTTTCCAAGTGATAATAGCTAAATAATATATTTCCTATCTCTCGCGAGTGATAGGCAATCACTCGACTTCTACCGAAGTTCTATAGCATAGTAATCTATACGATCCTGTCATACTAGTAAGACTCATAGGATAAAGATATATATGCAAGTGGGTTTTATTCAACTCCTTAAAACTTAATGCATAAATATAATTTAAACTATAGAAAAGTAGGGATTATGCATTGGGGCTTGCCTGGGTAAGATATATATTAAAAAGTTAGTATCTGTATCTTCAGATAATCCATCATCAATCGGATAGAAAGCCCATTGCATCATCTCTTGGAGAGAATACCATTACACCATCTTTGGATTCCTAATCATTCTTCAATTGATTTGTTGACCCATCATCGTACCTATATGATATGCAATGATGCAAATGCATAGACGTAAATAATCAACGATAACCGAAATGCTTAGAAACATGATCACGCCTCACAAGCTAACGAGCTCGCTCTAACGACGTCTGTACTTAGGCTACATATTCACGTTGTCGGATAAGACGTTATTTCCCAACAATAATTTTAGTTATATAAACCAAGGAGTTATTTATTTTATTCTATCGATTTAATCATTATTTGAAATAAGACATCATTATCTATTTAGCAAACTAATTATTCTGGAGCTACAAAAATTATAGTGAGTACCTAATATTGCTAGGAGTCTATTGTACAATTTTTAGATTCAACAATATTACCCATTTATCATGAAAATTCCTACAAATTTATATTTTACAATATTAAGTACCTTAAATTAATTATATAGCTTCCAAGAATATTATCAAACTATGTGAACAAAATATACTAATAAGTTGATCATGATTTTAGGAGACTAATAAAACTGGTTTCATCATTTTTGGACACCTACATAATTTTACATTGCTTTCACAAGTTGCAGTCATTTTAAACAAAACTAGAAAAAGAAAAGAGGCACCTGGGCCGGCTTCGGCCGGCGCAGCCCACGTGGGCGGCCAAAAGGCCTAGGCACGCGCGGCATAATCAGCCAAGTCGGCAGCCTACCAGCACACACGCTGCGGCCCAAACGCGGCTGCCAATCCGGCACAGCGCGCGGATGACGGCGACCGACCCACACGTGGCGTAGAAATGGACGTGGCCCACCGTGGCCGAACGACCCAGACGCGGGCAGCACCAGGCCGGCCCAAGCGGGGGTGAACAGCCAGCGGAGCGGACGATGGCCCATCAAATTGCGTCAACAGCGCGGGCGGCCCAGCGAGTGGTTTGCCCAAACCGACCAGTGATTATGCAAAAACATCCCTATGCTTACCTCTATTCCACTCAAGGTCCACAAGCACTATTTAGTCGAGTCATGTATTTAGCAGTAAACACCATGTACAAAACTACGACTTGGATGCATACCCTTCGAACTCATCTTCTTCATTCTCCAAGCAGAGCACCGGCAGAAGGGAGCTCTGGCCAGTGACCGACGATGGCCATAGCGGGCAGGCTGTGCACACCAGGCGGCGACAAGGGTGGCTGTGGCGCTGCGGAACATGGCGCTGGACCTGAGCAGTAGTCCCGAGCGGTCGAGGGGCGCTCGCGTGCGGTGGCCTGGCAGCGGCGCTGCTGCGGCCATGGCGAGGCGGTGCTGCAGCCGAGTGGCTCGGGGAGGCGGTGCGAGCTATTGCGGTGATGGGGCGCATCACCGGCCACGACAGCAGGTGGGCCGCGCGGATGACGACGGCTGTGGGGGAGGCTCTTGGAACTACAGCGCGGTGGAGCTCACGCTGGGGAGGGCCGGCACCGGCATGCGGTGAGGTGCTGCGAAGATGGAATGGCGTGAAGGGGAGCGGCGTGGAGCAGTAAGCCCAGCGCGGGAAGGAATGGGTGGCACCGGCGGGGAGGAAAACGCAGGAGCAAAGGCATCGGTGCACACGCTGAGGCCTAGGGTGGGAAAAGGAGTGAGCGCCCGTGCATGCGGTCGGTGGCAAAGAAAAGCAGAGCGAGCAGCAACTCGCCGTCCTCAAGAAGCAAAGTAGGCAGCAACAGCGGCACGGAGTGGCCAGCTGGCTTGTCCGGTAGAGAAAATAGTGGAGCAAGGACAAGCAGCGGTAGCAAGGTAGGTAGACATGGGAATTCACGAGTTGGAGTTTTGCTCAGGCAGTAGCAGCTCGGCGTGGAAAAACAATCGGAGACAGACATGACAGGAGAAGCAGAGTGAGAGCAGCAGCAGCTCAGCGTGGAAAAACAATCAGAGACAGACATGACAGGAGAAGTAGAGTGAGAGCAGCAACCGCATGTTCGATCATAATATATATAATATATACACAGCCCATTCGGATAGCTACGAAATGGCATGATTGACAAGATTGTCCTATTCTAGATGGAGTAAACACAACTTCGCTTCATACTGACGGTATCGTTGCGACACGACCTTAGCTTGCATATATATATAACAGTTTATTAATTTACACAAATTGTAACGTCTAGGTACAGGAAAATTTCAGCAAAGCTCGAATTTAAATTTGAGTCAAACGCTATATATGCAGCATATCATTCTATTTATTAATGGATTTTATTTTATTTACACAAGTTGCTTTTCATGCTTAATCTAATGGGACAAACTGTCTGCTAGCATCATCGCTCGATATTCCTAAATATCCTTTATGTACTGAGCAATTTAACTTGGCGTTGATTTGAGTCCACAAAACTAAGTGACACATGATTCGCTTATCGCCTCAAGTACGTTTAAATTAAAAATTCCGAGGAACTCGTTTTGAAAATCTGACTTAGGCCTAAATCATGGTGCTAAATAAGCTCGTAACACCAGGAGTGTTACAGCAGGGTTACAAGGAAAGTAGCCTATTTGGTACTATACAATATCTTGCGGTGCACGCCGAGCAGCACCGTGCACGTCTTGATCTTGTGGGTTGGGTCACCTTTGATGGTGTGGCTCATGTCTTGTCTTGTGGAAACCAGAGGCCATACCCCCATAGCTAGTCCTCGAGCCTGACAGTAGGTGATGTAGTCATGTGGTGCCAGGGTCAGAAAAGTAGAAGACCAACCGAGTAGGCAGCCAGTCCCTGGGTATAGCCTTGAGATGAGAACAAGCACATTCACTACAAGGTGAAGTATGCCCACTTAGTCCCCGAGCCTGCTGGAAGATGAAGAATGAATCTTGTAGCAGAGTCAAAGAAAAATAAGTCTAAAAGCTTGCTGACGTCGTTCGACATGCGCGTATTAAGACCCTAGACGTGCTGCCCAAGATTAGCACCCGGATCCAAACAGCATGGAGCAGCTTGATAGCACACCAATGAGATGTAGCAAGATCTAACCACCAAGGGAGCATCGAGGAGTCCCCGGCATCGTTGGCGATATCCGAGCACCGAGGAGCGAGGAGTCCCTAGCATCGCTGGCGATGTCTGAGCACCGAGGAGCGAGGAGTCCCTGGTGTCGCTGGCGATGTCCAAGCACCGAGGAACAAGGAGTCCTCGGTGTCGCTGGCGATGCCTGAGCCCCGAGGAGCGAGGACTCCCCGATGTCGCTAGCGATGATCAAGCATCGAGGAGCGAGAAGTCCCCGGCGTCGCTGGCGATGATCGAGCACCGAGGAGCGAGGAGTCCGTGGCGTCGCTGGCGATGATCGAGCACCGAGGAGCGAGGAGTCCTCGGCGTCGCTAGCGATGTCTGAGCACCGAGAAGCGAGGAGTCTCCGGCGTAGGCGGCGATGTCTGAGCACTGAGGAGCAAGGAGTCCCCGGTGTAGGTGGTAATGTTCGAGCATCGAGGAGCGAGGAGTCCCCGGCGTAGGCAGTGATGTCCGAGCACCAAGGAGCGAGGAGTCCCCGACGTAGGCGGCGATGTCTGAGCACCAAGGAGCGAGAAGTCCCCGGTGTCGCTGGCGATGACCGAGCACCGAGGAGCGAGGAGTCCTCGGTGTCGCTAGCGATGACCGAGCACCGAGGAGCAAGGAGTCCTCGGTGTCGCTGGCGATGTTCGAGCACCGAGGAGCAAGGAGTCCCCGGCGTCGCTGGCGATGATCGAGCACCGAGGAGCGAGGAGTCCTCAGTGTCGCTGGCCATGTCCGAGCACCGAGGAGCGAGGAGTCCCTGGTGTCGCTGGCGATGTCCGAGCACCGAGGAGCGAGGAGTCCCCAGCGTCACTGGCGATGATCGAGCACCGAGGAGCGAGGAGTCCTCGGTGTCGCTGGCGATGATCGAGCACCGAGGAGCGAGGAGTCCTCGGCGTAGGTAGAGATGTTCGAGCACCGAGGAGCGAGGAGTCCCCGACGTCGCTAGCGATGACTGAGTACCAAGGAGCGAGGAGTCCTCGGCGTCATTGGCGATGATCGAGCACCGAGGAGCGAGGAGTCCCCGATGTAGGTGGCGATGACCGAGCACCGAGGAGCGAGGAGTCCCCGGTGTCGCTAGCGATGACCGAGCACCGAGGAGCAAGAAATCCTCGACGTCACTGGCGATGACCGAGAACCGAGGAGCGAGGAGTCCCCAACGAAGGCGATGTTGTTCGAGCACCGAGGAGTCCTCGACGTAGCTGGTGACGTTTGTGTGATGAAGTGTGCCCACTTAGTCCTCGAGCACGAAGAATCTGAGCGCTGAGGAGTAACCGGCGTAGCTGGCGATGAAGCACGAGCGGCGAACAGTCTGTTCAACTAGTCGGCGACGAAGTGAGCATTGAGAAAGAAGCGACCGGCGAATAGTCCGATCAACTAGTCGGCAATGGAGTCCATGAACCAAGCGGTCTAACTAGTTGATCGGTGGAGAAGTCCGAGCACCAGGTGATCCGATCACCTAGACGATGATCCTGCAATACAAATATACAGAATGTGTAGTACATGATGTAAATATATAAACTTTGGAGCAAAAAAATAACATATATAGCTCGGCGATCAGTTGGAGCGAAGATGTATTTATATTTAATATAAACCACCTGACCAACTAGTGTGTAGCTGAGTCTCCAGCCCTAGCTAGCTCATAGTCCATAACGTCGAGCGCGGAGCTCGTGCACATGTAGGAGGAATAGGCGTGACCAAGGAGCCGCTGCCAACCACCCATAACGCAGAGCATGGAGCCCGTAGCACGTGTAGAGAGGAGCCGGAGATAGGGCCGTCTCTGGAGGCGTCCGAGCATCAACACAACTATTCGAGGGTTCAAAAAATCGTTTGGAGGACAAACATGGATAAAACAGTTTGGAGAAACATTATGGCGATTAACAAAGATTGGAGAATATTTAGAAGAATATTAAAACATGACTTAGCTTTAGGCAGAAAGTCTGGTTGACGACGTATGGTGTTATCTAGTCGGCGTTGATGGCGAACACCCGGTGGGCGGTGAGTTGTTGGTCAAGGCGACCTCAGAGGTGGTTTCAAGATCGGATCTACTGTCGCGGGGGTTGGTGTAGCAGTGATGAATCGTCATCATGGACCGGCATGGGTCTCTATGAGATTGATGACGAGAACACATTGTTGATTTGAGGTCCATCTGGCTCGCCATGGATCAAACGCACACCCCTACCTGGCGTGCCAATTGTCGACAAAAGATGCTCGATAGTCCACCGAGGGATATCCCACGATGGTAGATTTGTCGTAGAGGTGAGCGAGATCAGGAGCGAGATGGTAATACAAGCACCAAGACACAAGATTTAGACAAGTTTAGCCGTCGATATGACGTAATACCTACATCATATGTTCTGATGTATTGCATTGAGATGTATGGATCGTTGTGTAGATGTATGTATCTTGTCCGCTAGGGGACCCCTGCCTCTCCTTATATACTCTGGAGGGGCAGGGTTATAAGGAAAGTAGCCTATTTAGTACTATACAATATCTTACGGTGCACGCCGAGCAGCGCCGTGTATGTCTTGATCTTATGGGCTAGGCCACCTCTGATGGTGTGGCTCATGTCTTGTCTTGTGGATACCGGGGGCTATACCCCCACAATATGCTTCGCTCCCGTCTAATGACGGTGAGTTGGATTTGTACTATGTCTAACTAGTGTGTTCACTGCAAATGCGATATCAGGCCTGATGCAATTTGTAAGATACATAAGTGCTCCAATAACACTAAGATATGGAACCTTGGTCCCAATATCTTTTCTCCAAAATCTCATGGTCTAAATGGATCTTTCTCTATTTCTAAAGAACGAACAACCATCGGAGTTTTGTTATGATATGATTTGTCTATATTGAATTTCTCCAATATTTTTTGGATATAGGCTGATTGATGCACTAAAATCCCTGAAGGACGGTGCTCAAGTTGTAAGCCTAGGTAATATTTGGTCTTACCCAAATCCTCCATCTAGAATCCACATGATGGAAATTGTATCTCAAATGATTGCATGATTATTTCTATATCATGATGATATCAAAATAACCAATATACGCAATCATGCTTAATTATACACAATGTATGTTGCGATTTATATTTGGATTTAGAATATGAAGTCCATTGGGACTTATACGTCTGAATCTATCAAATTCATTTGATATGCCAATTATTGACTTTGGAAAACTTCATTTTCACACATACCATGGGGTATGCTATGCTGGGTCTCTACGTGAAACCATATGCTACAAGCTCTCATTGTTCACCACCTTGCTTCTGAAAAGAAACTCTATGAGGGAAGATATTACTGTGGTAATACTTCTCATCATTGAACAAGAGCAATCTCCTTAATTGACACCTTTTAGTTTGACCAAATTTGAGTGTGAAGACACTCTACCTAGAACTTTTGGTCTGGATCCAGTAAGGTAAAAAAGCAATCTTTGAGGAGTATATGCCACGACAATTTGTAGTCTTTAAATGATTGATTTGATTCTTGAAATCAATATAGCATGTGAAAATGTTAACCCTTTTGGACTCCGAGTCATTTCTCATATGGAGTCAGGGTGTTCTAATGTCCCAGGATCAGAATTTAGGTGCACCGTTGATCCGGATGGATTTTGATCTGGGTCTTGGATGCTCATCCATTTTGGTGTCTACCAACTTGAGGTTGGCTTGGATTTACTGATTTGGAGGATACTATCATCGGTATCTTCGAACGCTTACTTGGAGCATTATCCTTAGGAGCGGTTGTACTTCTCCCCCTCTTCTTTGGAAGTGGGAGTTGAATGGTTTTAATTGGTACCTTCATTCTTTCGGGCGCATTATAAGTAGGATAAGAGAATTTTGTGACACCCTTATTATTAGTAAATATTTATAGCAGATTCTTTGCAATATGATGCAAATATAAGATATTCTAAACGATTAGGTTTAGAATTTTTGGTACGTGGATGTGAGGATTGCTCTTTTGATTCATGGCATTCTTAATATGGTATAAATCTCCCCCTAATGCCTGGAATTATCCTCAAATATGATCAACATATGGCCAATTTATAAATCCCCTATAGAGTTACCTCTTGGGATCCCTAATGTCCATTGGTATGTTGGGGTGGTGATATGGGTATGTGAAAACATACTCGATGCGCAGATGGGAAATGTTTGGTTGCGGCCAAAGTTTCACGTACATACTGCAATGGAGGGAGTTGTATAAGTGCAGCTTAATGAATTTGAATTAACGATGCGGTGTGTAAGGCCGCATGAAAATAACTTAGTTCTGGTAAATTACAATTCTATTTTAATATGTCATGCAATTTAATTCTCAATAAGAGAATCAATAAAACCATTATTGGTATGGACATAAGGTACTTGATATATAGTACCCAAAAACCAAACTATTCCATATAAAATAGATTTGATCCCGCAACTAGGAAAATTTGCTCTAAATTGAAAATTTCGAGCAATGAGTTTGGTATAGTGATGGTTCTCATGACTAAGAGACACACCTAGGACTATATTATGGATGCATAAATGTGCATTACATAGTATCTTTATGGTCCATAAAATGGTAAATAGAGTCACATGTATGTTCTTGAATTTCTTCAAAAATGTAGTGGCTCATATTGATGCTATGACCAATAGAATTGATAATAATTCTTAAGTTATCTCTATAGTTGAATAACTAAGGCAAATATGCCAAGTCTTGTTGACATCAAGAGAGAATTATTTATACGCAATATTATATACATGTTATGTATATGTAGTCAAATCTAACTGAGGGTGTTTTGTTTAAGTATTGCCATATCTGTTGTTAAGAGAAAAATACTCATCTTAGTTGTCATCTTGGGGTTTCCATATGAAAACCATATTGACAGCTATCTCTATAATTTTAATTGGGTACATTTTGGAATCAGAATACAAGAATGAATTCATGATTATTATTTAAGTACTAATAGGGAGTATGATAGCAGGACGACCAAATCCCACTATCATGATATCATGTCAAGCGAATAACAAAATATTTCCTTGTCTCTATGTAAGAGTTTAGGAATATTTTGTTTCCCTATGTATAGAGTTTGTGGTGCAACTATCCACTAGGCAAAATTTCTCTTTGCATTTGGATTGACTCCCGTATAAGTCTATATATAGCATGAAGAATATAATGGCATTATTTGCAGATATATAGATTATATACAAGTTAATTAATGGAATATCAAATGTGATGACATATTATTGTGATATTCATTGAAATTGATAATAACATTTTATATTACAACACCAAAATGGGACGTAGATACTAGGTATCTTTGTAAATGGAAGACAAATTTAGTCTCCAAAATGGATCAAGCGAAGTAAATTCGATGATCGTGCTCTCCATGCTCATAAGACCCACTTATTAATTAAGTGTTTGGTTGCTACTTAGTTTTTTCATAAAACTTGTGAACAACTAGCCTTTCTGGTGGTGTCAGGTTGAAGATACAAGCGTGCTTCATATCTTTATTGTTGAGTCAGATATTTATGTCCAATGAATTTGTAATACCGATCAATTAAATGTTTCAAGGCATAATATTTCCAAGTTGTGTGGCTGTAACATACACAATTGGGACAAAATATGGTTCTATCATATTTGAAAAATGCATTGACCCTAAATAATGCATGGGGCTGCTACTTCTTTGTGCGTTAAATCTTACCATTAAAGTTCTATGGATGGCATTACTATATGGCATTGAACTTGTAATGATTCTAAAAATTCAATGTACTTCAGATGATAGAGCATCACTATAATGCTAATAATGATTCCTCGATAAGAGTTTATCATACATTTAGACCTGAAGTAATGTAGGAATTAATCTAGAATACATTTGATAAGTTGTGTTCTTTCACGAAAACGCAATATTGGAGGATATTTTAGAACAACATAATTATATTCTCAAGTGGACTTAAGATTCTAGGGATAAAGTTGTGGCCAATCATAATTGGCATTGGGCAGAATGACTGGCTTGTGTTGTTCGTATCACTCATTGAAAGCTAGCCATATAGTGCTTTGATTTGTATCCATTGAGATACACATATATGCAATCTGGATGTGTATAGTGCTTTATTTAAATAAAACTCCATACTTAAATTGATCATAAGTGGTGATGCTCTCTTATGAGGAGCATCAAATATTGCCATGAATCCATAGAACATCAAGTTTAACATTACGTCCATTGACCATGTTAGATAATGGTGACCATCAAGAGCAAGAGATCAAACTCTTTGCTGGCTATTATTCTAACAAGGTTTAAACCATAGATTTTCTGAATTTATGCTAAGGGTAAATTTAAAATTGCTATGGTGATGTTGTATTAATTAATGCAAAATAAATAGGAGACAAGATATATCTCACTAATAGTGTAAACCTCATTTATGCTAACACATTAGAGGTATTCATCATAAAGATGTAGACCTCTAATAATATGGACATAGTCTGTTGAATAGTAGATGCCAAGTGGTGTATGCAATTTGTATAAACACATTTTAAGGTAATCATCAAAAGATTGATGTAGACCTTAGTTAATCCGTAAATGAATCGGGTACGCATGTTGAGGATAGTAACTAAGTTGTAGACTTAGTGTAGATCCCGCAGTAGCAACTATGGTGCTACCTTGTGTATGGCCAATAGGAATGCTGATTAATGATAATCATCTTGTGAAAAGATGTAGACCGTATGTTTCAATTTATGATGTTGGGTACGCACATTGAGGATAGTCACTAAGAATTTAGTGTAGATCCCACAGTAGCAATTATGGCGCTACCTTGTGTATGGCCAACATACAATATGGAACATTTGTGTTATACAGATAATGAGGTAATACACTTAATGGATTTTGCATTAAAAATATAAGCACTATGAGCTTTAAATAATAAAGCATAAAAGGGCTTAACATGAAATGAAAATTGCAAATAACAAAGTAATTACAATATTAAGGTCATGATAGTAATACTACATGTTTATTGGGTTTGTTATTTTGGACAAACACTTTGAACAATGTAATGATTATACTACATGTTTATTAGGTTTGCTAATTTGGATAAACACTTTGAACATGTAATGTTAATAGCACATGTTTATTGGATTTGCTAATTTGGACAAACGCTTTGAACAGTACTAAAAAAATCCAGAAAACATAGAATCTGGAAAGCGAATTTACAGTGGTAAATTCATCTGCATCAGTACATGTCATGATGCAATTTTTGATGACACATGGGTCTCAAAAATACTTATTTACAGGAGGTAAATATTATGCATCATAATGCATTTTAACTCTGAGGTGTAAAATGAGTATTTACGTGGGGTAAATATAGTACACCGCAGTATGTTTAAACCTAAGGGCTTAAACATAAATCTGGAATACATCAATAATCTATTAGAATTATCATGTAATTCATAGGAGAAAGAAGGATTTTTATGCAAAAATACACATCCTTATCCTTCCCCAGGGAGACAACCTTCGAGCGGACGGTTCCCAAAAGACGTCGTTCGGTCTTATGGCCATCGGAGATGCCGCCGGCCTTGGGCAGGACGCTGCCGCCATTGCCACGCAGGGGAGCCGGCCTCAGGGCCGGTCGCCGTTAACACAAGCTGGCCTAGCGCGCGGGTGCAGTTACTGCCGCACGGCCTCGGCCACGACGACCAATGGTGTTTGCCTAGTGCCGGCAGGCACCGCCGACGTCGGGGAGCACACAGGCACCCCCACTGCTCGGGTTGTGTCCTCCGCCGCCGTGGCGTGCGAGAAACCATCGTTGGCCTCTCCTCTGCCGCGCCAGGTGGCCGGCCCATGCGTGCGGGCGCTGTCGCCACAACAATTGTCCGCCTGGGACGAGTCGCCTCTGAATTTTCGGTAGGCATGGGCCGGCGAGCTTAGATGGCGGGAGGCCGAGGGCGATCACCACTGCCGCTCCGGCTTGAGGCCATGCCAATAGCACGGCATCATATGGAGATGTGCAGCAGCGCATAAACAGTAATGAAACACCATGACGGTGAACCCGGCGAAGATCCAGAAGTATGGAATCCATGATTGGAAAGGTTAGCAGTTACCTCGATCCAATGGTTCATTCTCGAACTTGCCACATCTTTGTTGAGTTCTTACCGTGTGAACTCTGTGAACTCGATTTGATATTGCAGTTTCTTCTGATCTTCTTTGTTCTTGGTCTAGTCTCCCTTCCAAGAGAACAGCCAGTGAGCACTGCGTGCGTGATATGTTGTCCTTCTCGTCTTGTTCTCGGCGAACTCTGAGGGAACAGTGATGGTCGAGAGGCACGCGTGTCTCTGTTCTTTCTCTTGTTCGCAGAGCAAAGTGCTGATAATGTGTTAAAGCGTGAATGGAAATGAACAAGATTTTGGAGAATTGTTGTTTTCATTGATCTCGGAAATATATTTATACAAGTGGAGAGGTGTTACGAAGAGACACGATTGTTCTCAAAAGACATGTCCTTTGGAACTAAAATTAACTGTCTAATCCGATTTACTAATCAGATGAGATCACTCGTAGAGTGACGCTTGTTCATATGGAAACATCCGTTCGCGTATAGGTGTCAGCGAAGCGGCCTCGGACCCGCTAATGAGCCGCGCGGGCCCGTGCCTCGTACTAATGGCGGGGCGACTTCGCCAGGTCCATAGACAGGGCTAGCCCATGTACGTCTATACACGGAGCGCAGGCGCGCAGCAGGCGGCAGGCAAGCTCACATGTGAACAGAGCGCCGCCTGTTCTTCTGTTCGCTCTTATGTCATGGAACATGGCATGTACCGTTTCAAAAGTAAAAGAACATGGCGTGTTCCGAGCTTCACCTGTCAGCGGCCAGCGGTTAAATGATCACGCGATTAGTACAAGAAATTACATACTACTACTACTACTAAAGCAGTTTAGTTATGCTTAAGTATCAGAGAAGAGGGAGATAATGAAAAGTACGCAGTGAAGTTATGCCATACCTTGTCTGGTCTAGATGAAGGGTTGATCCTTGATTGTAACTCAGGTCTGGTAACTTCGCTGCCAATTGAAATGGTACCAATATAGGCGCGTCTAGTAAAGTGGTATGCTCTCTCCTGCAATGCTCAGAACTTGAAAATGAACGGGCAACAGTAAAAAGTTTATCCTCAAGTGTTAGGTTGTAATGGATTACACGAACGGGAGAATAGCAAGTTAGCAACCCAAAACCAAAGTTACTCTGCTTTCATAGTATTTAGTATAAATTGATGCAGACATAAAGACTTATTTATGTACAAAAACTTCTGCATAGCTTAGAAGAAAACGGTCATCACTGTACAGGACACACCAACTAGTGCAGCAGGAGTATGTTCCGCTCATCTCTGAACTATCAGTATCGCATATCCTCATATAAGACTGTCAAGATGTTCTCCACTGCTCCCACCAAAAGACGTCTCTGGAGGTTTTGGCAGATCATCCAAACTGACCAAAGGCACGTTTGAAGTATGTGGCAGATCAACCACATCAGCTGAAGGCTCATTCACTGAAGAAGCATCTATCCCTGAAGGGTTTGTCAAGTCAGCCACGTCAACCAGAGGCTTATTAAGAGCAGAAGTATATGGTTCTGATGGTGTAGTCAGGTCAGCAATATCAACTAAAGGCTCATCCGCAGCAGAAGCATCGTCGTCTGAGGATGAGAGTGTACTAAACAGTCGAGTTGAGCCAATGCCAGCACCACTGTCAATACCCTCCAGATCAGAATTTTGTGCTTCAGAATCAGATGATTCAGCAAGCAAGGCTTCAAGGGACGGGCTGCTCTTATTTGTACCCTTTGCTGCGGAGGTCATGCCCAGCATGTCATCCTTAAACTCATAAAGCAAATCATAAACCTTTTGCAGCTCTTCCCCAGAAATTATTGTTGCAACAGGACGATCTCCAATGCCTGCAAGATCTTCAACGTAATTTCCTGATGTGTCATTCCCTGAAATAATAGGTTCTCTGGCAGGTGCTCCACTAAACGACTCCATACCCATGCTAATCGAACTTGAACAGGAATGTTCCCCATTCTGTTTTGAAAAACTCTCATCTAGACTCCAGTCCAAACTGCTGTTCTCAATCAATTTTTTATTGGAATCTGTAGCATGATACTGAGAAAATATAGAGTCCATCATCGAAGAAGGCCTAAATCCATTCTCTGTACTTTTCAGGCCACATTCCTCATCTGAGACTGCTGCTTTCGTATTATTAATATCACCACCCCTAGTTATGGGGGCATTACTGCTTGATCCTTCAAATTTTGCCCCAATGGGTACACTAGACAAAAAAATTCCCTCATCTGCATCGACTTCAAGAGCTCTCTTCACTAGAAGTTGACTGGCATTTTTTGAATTTTTATCAGCTCTAGCCGATGTTCTCTCAAAAGACAGTTTTTCAGCACCATCATTACCAAGGCATACCTCAGAAGTACCATTCTTACAAGAGCTAGCATTCCTTGCTGCAAGAAACTCCACCAAGGATATGGAAGATCTATTTCCATTCACCTCAACTCCACTATCAACAGGTTCAAAAGCTGTAGGAGGATCCAAAGGTCCAGTATTCACAACATATGGCATTGCATTCAAATTAGGACCATTGTTTTGTCTATTCACGCAACTTCCATCATCAATAGATTCCTCAATTGTATCAGTCTGTGAGGGAACACCCAATGGTTCTGTGATTGCAACAAATGCCACCTTTGATGTATTAATATCATCGTTCTGTTCATTTATCTCAACCCTGCTATCCAACATTTCCTTTGAGAGAGAATTATGTGGAGTTGTGTCAATATCCGGAGAAGATATGAAGCCACCGACCAAATTTGCATCACCAGATGCACCCAGAAATTGGTCAGCTGAACCATCTTTAGTGGACATCTCACAAGTTTTTCCAGGAGAAAGGGAACAACTGAAGGAATTACCGATATTTTCAGCACATAAATTACTGGTAGTGCAAACAGCAGGTTTCAAAGATGATGTTTCTTTGGTAGAAGTGAGTAATGCCTCCAATGCAGACGCCAATGCACCATTGATAGATACAGATTTTTTGCTCTTGGTGTTGCCAGCTGTGCTTTTCCTCGGAGTATCATCAGACCATGTGTGATCTTCACCATCACCACAAACTTCAGCTTGTTTCTTTTTTTCCACTTCGTCGTCATCATCATCATCATCTGGGAATTCAGGAACCTTGACAACTAAACCTGGGGAAGTTTTACGCTCCTTTTCAGAGGATAGAGCAGGCCCATCATGAAGGTTTCCATCAGTTAGCTCAGGTTGAGCAATAGAATCAGGGACCTTCACAAGTAGCCTTGGCACCACATTAGGCCCACGAAAATTAACATGGTTTCCATTAGTTATTACATTATAACAACAGGAATCATCTGACATAAAATCTGGCGCCCTGACAACTAAACCTGGCTTCCTGTCAGTTGTAGGAGTACTTTTATCATTAGCATCATTATGTGCTTCCTCCTGTGAGCTCGTTGTATTAGACATACCATCTGGTGCTGACCTAAATGCAGAAGAACCTCTCAAAGACTGAATATCCACAGAGAACGAATTAAACTGTTCCTCCAGTCGTTGAAGCCTTGCCTCAATGCTACCAAGGGGCTTTATCATGTTGTCCTCAAACCTTGAGCAATATAATTCCATCTTCTCTACCTTCAAGAGCAGAGTATCCAACTTTCTCTCAATATGATTACAAGGAGTAAAGTTTTCATTCACGAGGGGATTAGCAAGATGACCTGTGTTCAATTCTCGCTGGTCCTTCACTGATGGCGCTTGTGTACTTTCTAATGTTTGTACAGGTAATGGATGAAAATCGGGGTCCTTGAACTGGAACTCACCTTCGCTACTTTTTTCATCAGATGCTGCACCACCAATTATAGGGCTCATTCCACTTTCTATCCCTGCAGACGTATATCTTGAATCGTTTGTGCTACGCAGCCCTGCTTCCTGTGTAACCCTTTCACATGTGCGGCCCTCTTGATTCCTTGATCCATCAGAAAAATAACTGTCATCAATTTTCAAATTCCTTGATTTAGACATTTGCATAAGGCCAGGAACAAGCATTGCCAGCAAAGAACTGCCTCCCATGTTTACAGGACCTCTTACTGAATCATCATTGGTGAACTCAACAGGATCCGCAAATACGTAGATCTCCTCAATGTGCACTGATGTCTTTGACTGAAGTGATAGAAGACGGATCGTAAGAGATACACATGGGTTCACATCAGTCATCTCGGCAGTAGCTTCATAGTGTGCCTGCAATACATATAATAACAAAAGATAAGAAAGATGTTTTTACTACATCCAAAGTTGCAACTTGTAAGTCTGCCTGCTCATCAATCCCACTTCACTAAACGTACCGCTAACAAAAAGGCTGTAGATCCTTTGAAATGAACTCAATAAGAAACTCCGAACAAAGAAAAACCATCCTTATTTTATCTAACAAACTCACACAAAGTATTAAAAATCACACAACTGATCTAGTTATCTCTGGTATTCAATATCTATTATCTCCCAACGCTTACTCATTTCATGTCAGAGTCAGAGGTCTACAGAAAATTTAATATCTCTCAGTTTGACAAATCTACAATGTGCATTCAAATCAATTTTTTCATGATGTTGTAGATTGGATTAATTCTACAGGTTCGACAAAGTTCAGGAGATCTATGTCAAAACCACTGCCAGTAGAAACTTTCAGTGATAAATAAGTATTAACTAATGTTTATTGTGCAGAACCAAAAAATAATTACATACCAGAGTATTTTCTTGGCAGGTTCGAATCACATTCCTATCTTCAGATTCTAGTGTTTTATTTCGTGCAGGAGATTCTGGAATCTTGACATCAATCCAACTATCTTCATCACTACCACTGCTTACACTTTTTGCCTCATGTTCACGCTTGTCACTGTTTAAAGCACTGCCAGTCCACTGAGACATAATTTCTTCACCACAGGGCTGCGGTTCTTTAACAGCAAGTCCACAACGCACAGTGCATAGATAATCCTTGCTGGTACCCTTTGCATCAGGAGAGTGGTATAGTTCATATATCCGAGCTGTGCTTCGCACATATACCCTGTGAATCTCATACTTTCCCCTGAAACTAACTGGATAAAATCCTTGAATAAGTCTGGCGCATAACAAAATGACTTTGTTTTTTGATGAAAAGCATATATATTAATTTAGCGACATGATGCCGCAATGACGGTGATTGTATCACCTAATACAGAGTTTATGGATGTCAACAAAGGACAGCTGCTTACATGGAGGGGATTTGTACATGTAGACAGGGATTCATGGATATATTTCAAGTCATTTTGGATGTCCTAGCCAACCAAAATGACTTGAAATATATCCACAAAAGGTACTGTGGTATTTATAGAATGAAATGAAAATCAACTTCAAGTATGTATACAGAATGAGAATGCAACTGTCTAGAAATTTGCACTACTAAAGGCTTCCATAGGAATTCAACAGTTCAAATGTTCAATAGAACATGCCAAAACCAGTAATGATGAACAGGCCAAAACCAGTAATGACGCTATCAAAGTAGAATTGGGAACAATGCCATAATCAGATTCCAGATTCCATGTTAAAGTAGAATCCGACAATGTCAATGTTAAGTTATAGTAAATGTAACACACCAGCTAATGTAATTTCTGAAGTATCATACCATCTGAAACTACCAATTACTGTTGCTATGATCGTGGACTGAATAAGAAGCATCAGATTGTTATATGTAAGTAACCACCACTCCTTCAACAGAAAATGGACCCACTATATCTCACATAGTGTCTAGTGATCATACATCAACTTCAGTAGTCTGTACCAACATTATGAGCAGGGTCTGTGCATCTCAACAAGACCTTAAAGTTCATTAGTTTAACAGCACGTAAGATTAACAAAGGGATCCCAAAGCATCAATAAAAATCAATACACGTCTAGATGGCCCGGCCGTTACTGTTACACTGTTACCCTGTTCATCATTGTCGCTTCCTCTCCTCCTCCCCTCTGCGGCGCGCATGTGCTCAAAGTTTACAGGCCGCTTCGAGACCTTTCGTTTCCCATCCGTAAAAGAGCCCGGCCAAAAAATAAAAACTTCCAAATCCTCGAACCAGCCTCCATGCCAGCACCTCACCCACACAACGCTCGCCTTCGCCGCCGGTGTCGCGTCCAGGGCAGCCGGGTGTCTCGGCCACCGTCATCTTCAGCCCCCAACAGGCGCCGCACCTGCGACAGCCGCAGGTTCGGACCCCTCTCTGCTGCATCCCCACGGTGACGGCGACTGCTGCCCGAGCAACGCGCCGCCGCACGCCGGTTGCCCAGGCCCTCTCGACGGAACCTTCTTCGGCGACGAGCGCCCCACCAGGTATGCCCACCACTTCCCTTGCCGTACTGCTGCGCAAAGCCAGAGCACCCAAACCCTAACCTATCGACGGGACCTTCTTCGGCGGCGACGAGCGCCCCAACAGGTATGCCCACCCCTTCCCTTGCCGTACTGCTGCGCGAAGCCAAAGCACCCAAACCCTAACCTATGCTATTTGGTTATTTCTATTCGTCTCTCATCTGATTACTGGATTTACAATCGTGTTATGCCTACTACCAACTTTGTTTTTTCCCAAAATTTATCGACCATGCATGCCTGTGAATTTACAGAGGTCCCCAGCTCAACCAGGTTACAACACATCGGACCTAGACGCGACAACTTCAGCCAATCCTCGATTGGTATGCCTGGCTGCTCCACTCCATCATATTCTACCAGTGTTCGACTTCATCTATGCAGCTCAGGGTATGTATGCACTTCTCAGCACCGATTTTGAGCAGCAATGCTATTGAAATACGCATCAGGTGGCTTTAGGTCCTCTACTTTGATTTACTCCACGGCCATGATTTCGTCCTGTGTTTGATGCTTTTGGCAGTATGCCACTATCCTATTGCTTAGCCAATGTGTGCATCCCTGTATTGGTTCAAATCCATGTTGTTCATGTTGGTTCATTTCTAAAACTGTTAGGATTGTGAATATGTCTTGGATTTTCTTATTTTTTGGGGCATCAAAATTGACCCATTTTACATCTTCCTCTCTTGCATTGTGCTGAGAAATTGGCTGATCTTTCCGAATGTGTGAACTCCATACTTCACAGTGGTGTACATGAATATGTCTTGGATTTCCTTTTTCTTCTTGATGTAGCTCTTTGCTAATTGGCGTGTTCTAAGTAGTTTATTGTGCAAAGTAGTCTGCAGTATCATTGCAGTAATTTGAAAATGTTCTTGCAGGTTAACTGCATCGCATCACCGAACATACGACCTATTAAGTTCCATCTGCTATGGAGTGTTCATATCCCTTCTCATTGTTCCATGACATCCATTGGTAGCAAGCAGCATTTTGGACATATATTTTCTGTAAATGCGTTGGCTTCCTCTGAAACTGAGACATATATGCGGCATTAGGGGTACTCACTAATTGCCCTTGAAATCCCAGACAAAGGACTGTTCTTCCAGATGTAGTACATGGTTCGATGACTAAACAAAAAAAGTTTTACCGTCAAGCTAGATTTGATTTGTCCATTGTTTGGTTTGAGTTGTGACATAATGATTAAAATACATGTCGTCCACCTGCAAGGTACCGCTATCCATGAATCACAGCTGGATGCATTCATGCAAAACTATATCAACCAGAAAGGTATACCTCAGGATTTCATCTTCCATTGCAACGAATAATTAGCAGCAGACTTTGTCTATGCCTGACGTTGCATCCACTTCAGACAATGCCTACAATGATGACAGCTTCACATTTACCGGATGGCAAACGTTGTGGTAATTATATGCATTTATGTTGTATTTTTCTTTCAAAAACTTCCCATTAGCTTATTGCCATGGATGAACTGTGCTTCCTGTACTTTCATTTTATTTTTGTATGGGCTGCTTCTATTTCTTGGATGTAGTTGTGCCCTTCCTTTGTTTACCAGCTTACTTATTACTTCTTCTCCAGTGATTCTCCTTTAGCAGTTTAGTTTCCTATTGTTCTACTTGATCTGTTTATGCACCGCATGCTGAAATAGCGCTCCTTCCATCGCGTCGAAGAATTAGGCATGTACTTATGTTCGTGGATGACAATGACCCCACATCAATACCTGCTGATCTTTTTCCTAATGATAGAAATGTATTAATTGTAATAGACCAGCAGCCACCTCCTAATGAAACAAATTCTGCCCATTCTGGTGATTCTCTTTATTTATGGTTCTGTCACTTTTTATTATCTCAATTGCCTTTCTGGTGCTATATCATGTGCAATTCTACCATATCCAATTTATTTGCCTACTCCTGTGCCTTTCTTTTTTTTTTGCTCCTCAATTTTTTTGGTAATGGGGATTGATCTGTTTTCCCTTCTCAAACTGTTATAATTTTCTTGCAGAGCATGTCTCAGGTTCTAATTATTTCAATGGTGGTCAGGGGTGCAGAAAGCGCAGGGGATCTGTTCCTCTACAAAGACATTAAGGTGAATTTAGCAGAGCTATGAATACTCATTCTAAGTTCATGTTTGCCCTTTAACTCTTTTGTTTCTTTGTATGTATGTCACACAGAACACAATGCTCGATCTTCACATTCATCTCGCTGTGCCCGACGACTCAGCTCTTCAAACACTATACAAACATGCCGACAACATGTGCTGCCAGCAACTCTTGGACTGCTGCTAGTGTTAGTCGTTGAATTCTCACTCTTGGTAGTAGGAGAATTCTTACTCTCATCGAGAGAGGATGACACTAGGAGTTGGGGCAATTTTCTTGTCTATTTCTCACACAAGCTCACACAAATGCCATACCAACCTGAGGGGTTGGGGTTACATATTTATAGGCTGCTAGCCAGCCAAGCATATGCCAAGATGCTAGTCTAAGATGCTAATATGCTGTCCTAGCTAAGATGCTGTCCTCTAGTCTAAGATGCTGTCCTCTAGTCTAAGATGCTGTCCTAAAAACAGAAAAACAGCCACAAGGACCATGTGAGCAACAACAGCCCGACAAAGACCAGCCACACATGACTTATCCATCATTCTCCCCCTAAGTCTTGTGCGTCGTCTTGTGGGAGAGTTGAACCATCCCGGTCCTGGAGCAGAGCTCAAGGAACTTGATCCTCCCAAGGGGCTTGGTGAGCAGGTCTGCAAGCTGGTCCTTGGTGTTGATGTAGTTCGCCTTGATGCTCCCTTCCTCCAAACAGCCTCGGATGAAGTGGTACCTCACCCGGATGTGCTTGCTGCGTTCGTGGAACACGGGGTTCTTTGCCAGGGCCAGAGCGGACTTGCTGTCCACCCTGAGCTCCACCGCTCTAGTGTCTCTGCCGAGGAGATCAAGCAGTCGAGCGAGCCAGAGCGCCTGAGTCGAAGCGGTGGAGGCCGCTATGTACTCGGCCTCGCAGCTGGACAGGGCCACCACCTGCTGCTTGACCGACTGCCAGCTAACGAGGCACTTGCCGAGGAAGAAGAGGATCCGGCTCGTGCTCTTGCTGGTGTCGATGTCGCCGACGTGGTCGCTGTCGCTGTACCCGACGAAGTGTGCCGCCCCAGGACACCTCGGGTAGTAGAGGCCGTGGTCGAGAGTCCCCGCAACGTAGCGGATGATCCTCTTCACAGCCTGCTGGTGCTCCGTCGTCGGTCGCTGCATGAACCGACTAACGTAGCCGACGGAGAATGCCAAGTCCGGCCGTGTGTGGGCGAGGTAGCGAAGGCTCCCCACAAGGCGCCGGTACTGTGTAGCGTCCACCTCCTCCGTTGTGCTATCGCGGCTCAGCTTCAGCCTCTCCTCCATCGGAGTGAGAGCTGGGTTGTAGTCGGTGAGCCCAGCTAGCTCAACGACGCGCTTGGCGTACGCGGTCTGTCGAAGCGTGATCCCGGAGTCATCCTGGTGCACCTCGATTCCCAGGTAGGAGAGAGGCCCCAGGTCACTCATCTGGAAGGTGGCCTTCATCTCTTCCTTGAATGCCGCCACCTCCGCATCCTTGGTGCCGGTGATCACCAAGTCGTCGACGTAGACACCCACCAGCAGGGCATTTCCTCCATTGCCCCGTCGGTAGATGGCCGCCTCGTGCGGGCTTTGCTCGAAGCCCATCCCTTTTAGCGTGGAATCCAACTTGGCATTCCACGCCCTCGGTGCCTGCCGCAAGCCATAGAGGATCGCAAATCCCGGTGGCTGGTGCACGTAGACCTCCTCCTTCAAGTCGCCGTTAAGGAACGCCGACTTGACGTCCATGTGGTGAACACGCCAGCCCTCCTGGGCAGCTAGCGCAAGGAGGAGTCGCACGGACTCCATCCGTGCCACGGGAGCAAAAGCATCGTCGAAGTCGACCCCCTCCTGCTGCACGAAACCTCGTGCCACCAAGCGAGCCTTGTGCTTGACGATGGCGCCGGCTTCATCCCTCTTCAACTTGTACACCCACTTAAGGGTGATCGCGCGGTGACCACGAGGAAGGTCAGCAAGCTCCCAAGTGCAGTTCTTCTCAACCGCATCCATCTCCAACTACATCGCGGCGCGCCATGCCGCGTGTCTCTCGGCCTCTGCAAACGACCGAGGCTCGCCGTTGTCACACGCAAGGTGCAACTGCGCCTCCAGGTCGTGAGGCACCGGTCCTGGCACCGGCTGGTCGCCGAGAAGGTTCTCCACCGTACAGTACCGCAACGGCTCGCCGTCGTGGTACGCGTCGACGCGCTCCTCGTCGTGAGAGAGCGGAGTAGCGAGCTCAACCGGGCCGTGCTCGACACGAGCTGGTGGTGGAGTAGACGTGCCCGGAGTGGTGCCTGTCGGTGCTGGAGTGCGTGGCGTTGCCGGCTGTGGTGGAGCCGGCGAAGAGCTCATCGCAGCCGAGGTCCTGGCTGTAGAGCGTGGTGCTGTCGGAGTAGAAGGTGCCGGGGTCGGTGGAGGCTCGGAGACTGGGGTAGACGCGCTCGCCGAAGAAGAACTGCCTACTCCCCCAGCTCCCTCGAAGTGGACGTACTCAACAGTGAAGTCGTCGTACGTCGGAGCCGAGCCGTCGTCCACTGCCTTGTCCCACGCCCATCCTCGCCCTTCGTCGAACACAACGTCGCGCGCCGTGCGCACATGCTGTGTCTTCGGGTCGAGGATGCGGTAGGCCTTCGAGCCCTCCGCGTAGCCGATGAACACTCCCAGAGTGCTCCTGTCGTCGAGCTTGCTGATGTGGCCAAGCTCCTTGGCGAATGCGAGGCAGCCGATGACCCGCAAGTGGGAGACCATCGGCTTGCGCCCATGCCAAGCCTCGTACGGCGTCCTGCCGTCGAGCGCCTTGGTAGGCGAGCGGTTGAGGATGTAGACGGCCGTCACCACCGCCTCTCCCCAGAAGATAGCCGGTATCCCCCTCTGCTTGAGGAGGGCCCGAGCCATCCCCACAACCTTCTGGTTGTGCCGCTCGACGACGCCGTTCTGCTGCAGGCTGTACGGCGCGGAGTAGTGGCGTTGAATGCCCTCGTCAGCACAGTACGACGCGAATTCAGCCGCCGTGAATTCGCCGCCGTTGTCGGTGCGCAGCACGCGTAGCTTGCGGCCGCACTCCGCCTCTGCAGCAGCCTGCACGCGCCTGATGGCGTCCGCAGCCTCTCTCTTGCTGCCGAGGACCATCACCCACATGTAGCGGGAGAGGTCGTCGACGAGCAGCAGGAAGTAGCGTCGTCCTCCCGGTGTGGCCGGTGTCACCGGGCCACACAAGTCCCCGTGCATAAGCTCAAGCCTCTCCTTGGCTCGAAAGCTCGCCCGCTGGGGAAAGGGGAGTCGCCTCTGCTTCATCAACACGCAGACGTCGCAGAGCTGCTCCACATGGTCGAGGCACGGCAGGCTTCGCACCATCTTCGTGGCACTGAGCCGCTTCAGGGCCTCAAAGTGAAGGTGCCCGAAACGCTCGTGCCACTGCCACGCCTCGTCGTCCTGACGAGCAGCGAGACAGAGGGGTTATGCCACCTGCACGTTAAGGACGTAGAGTCGATTTGCGCTTCTGGATACCTTGGCAAGAAGGCGACGACGACGATCCCAAATCCTCATGACTCCGTCCTCAACCACCACGTGCGAACCGTTCTCATCCAGCTGTCCCAAGCTGATGATGGAGTTCCTCAACGCGGGGATGTAGTAGACTCCGGTGAGCAGCCTGTGCTCACCAGACACGGTGGTGAAGATGACGGAGCCGACGCCCTTGATCTCCACGCCGGAGGCATCCCCAAACTTGACGGAGCCTCGTACGCCAGAGTCAAGCTCGGTGAAGAACTCCCGTCGACCGGTCATGTGATGGGTGGCGCCGGTGTCGAGGCACCACCCGTCAGTCTTGTCGTTGCCGGAGCTGTCGCCGAGGAGGGCGTGTGCTTTTGGCTCGTCGAGGTGGAGGAGAGCCGCTGCGGCCGGTGCCGCTGGAGGTAGCTCGATGCTGGCATGTGCCATGAATAGAGCCGGCTCCTCCTCCTCCGCCTGTGCGACGTGGGCCTGGCCGCGTCGTGGCTGTCGACAGCCTTGGCCCAATGGCCAAGCTGGCTGCAGTTGCAGCAGGTGTCGTCTCGTGCCGGCTTGTGCCTGCCGGCGACGCCGCCCTGGGCGCCTCTGCGGGCATCACCCTCGGCACGTCCTCGCGCCCCGGCCTGGGCGTCTCTGCGCGCCTTGCGCGGCTTGCCACGCTTGCGGCCGTCTGTCGTGGAAGAAGGCTCCCCCTTCCTCCGGTCACCCTGGCTGGCAAGCCACTGCTCCCGAGTGAGAAGGAGCTTCCCGCCAGTGGTGATGGGCCCCGAGAGGGACTGTGGCTCATCACTGTCGACGACCTTGAGGCGACCTATCGCCTCCTCGATCGACATCGTGGAGAGATCCAGCAGCGACTCGATCGAACGAGCCATCTGCTTGTACTTCTCGGGGACGCAGCGGAAGAACTTTTCGACAGCTCTCTCCTCGCCGTAGGTGTCGTCGCCGAACTGCACCATCTTCTGCAACAGAGTGTTGAGACGGAGAGCAAAGTCATCAACGTCCTCACCTGGCTTGAAGGCCAGGTTCTCCCACTCCTTGCGAAGTGCCTGCAGCGTGGACTTGCGGGCGCGGTCGCTGCCGATGCGTGCCGCAGCGATGGCGTCCCAAGCCTCCTTGGCAGTCCGCTTGCTGGTAAGCGAGAACTGCATCTCGGGCGGGACTGCAGCGATGAGAGCATCCAGCACCCGTCGATCTAGGTCGTAGTCGACGTCGCCGTACCGGACTGCCTCCCACATGTGCCGCACCTGGAGCTTTACCCTCATCACCGCAGCCCACTCGACGTAGTTGGTCTTGGTGAGGGTGGGCCACCCACCGCCGGGACCGACGTCCCTGACAACAGCCTGGAGCCCGTGGTAACCACGGTACCGATCCGGGGAGAGAGAGCCACGCTGCCTGTGAAGGCCGCGCTCTCCATTGACCCGTCGGTACCGATCCGGGGAGAGAGAGCCATGCTGCCTGTGAAAGCCGCGCTCTCCATCGACCCGTCCGCCACCGTTGCCGTGCGCGCCTCCTCCAAGAGCGTCGCCGCCGTGCACGCCTCCTCCAGGAGCGCCACCGCCGTGCGCGCCTCCTTCAGGAACGTCGCCGCCGTGCGCGCCTCCTCCAGGAAAGCCGCCGGCGCGTCTGCGCCTGTCTGGGCTGCCGCCGCGCTCGTGCGCGTGCGCGGCTGCCCCAGGGCGCCACTGCCGTGCGCGCCTCCTCCAGGAGCGCCGCCAGCGCGTCCGCGCCTGTCTGGGCTGCCGCCACGCTCGTGGGCGTGCGCGGCTGCCCACTGCGCCGCCCGCGCTCGCGCTGCCTCCCTCTCTAGCAGCTCGAGGTCCGCGTCGGCGGTGTCGTCAGCGGAAATGGAGCTGCTGATGCTGCCGCGCAGAGCCTCGACCTCCGCTGCCGCCGCACGCGCTGCATTCGCCGCCGCCGCCGCCACTTCCGCCTCCGCTCTGGCTGCTGCCAGCTCCGCCGCTGCCAACCTCGACGCCCTTGCCGCCGCCGCAGCGGTCTCTGCCGCTACTCGCTCGCGTTCCTCTGCTGCGGCAAGTTCGGCCTCCTACCGATGCCGCGTGCTCGAGGCGACCGAGCGCTGAGACTGCCCTGCGGACATGACGCGCTACCGGGGGGCTGCTGCGTGGGGAGAGGGCTGCTTCAGACGAGCTGGGAGAGGAGTGAACAGGAGCGGACGGAGCTGCTGCTACTCTCAGCTGGGGCTGTTGCGAGGCTGGGCAAGGGGATGAGCAGGAGATGCTCAGGCTACAGGATACTACGGCTCTGATACCACTTGTTAGTCGCTGAATTCTCACTCTTGGTAGTAGGAGAATTCTTACTCTCATCGAGAGAGGATGACACTAGGAGTTGGGGCAATTTTCTTGTCTATTTTTCACACAAGCTCACACAAATGTCATACCAACCTGAGGGGTTGGGGTTACATATTTATAGGCTGCTAGCCAGCCAAGCATATGCCAAGATGCTAGTCTAAGATGCTAATATGCTGTCCTAGCTAAGATGCTGTCCTCTAGTCTAAGATGCTGTCATCTAAGATGCTGTCCTCTTGTCTAAGATGCTGTCCTAAAAACAGAAAAACAGCCACAAGGACCATGTGAGCAACAACAGCCCCACAAAGACCAGCCACACATGACTTATCCATCAGCTAGCCAATCGACACCAACGTACGTTCACACACTACAACGATCTTTTTCAGAAAAATCAACCCGACGTTTGTTAGTTCTACTCCAAGCTATTCATGCTACATACCCTATGCCTCGCCTCACATTTCATTTGTGTAATTCTCCCCAATGTATTTACTATCATATAGTCAAATATCTTACTGAAATTCGTTATAGCTGCAAGTGTATAGCACACTTATGACACTTACTGCCACCGAAACACATATTCCCATCCACCGTTTGTATTAAAATGCGCACATGCATCTTGATGTCAGACTTCTAATTTGCTATTTTGTATCATGTTCTTTCACACTCATCTGCTTATATTGAACATTTATTTCACCAGTAGATCATCAGATAACTTAATACAAAGTTTCTCTAAAAAAAATTAATTACACTGACTAGAAATCACTTTCTCCAGATTCCACGACGAACAAAAACCTAGGAATTGAACAGTGGAGCTTCCCACCTCTTGCACCAGAAGTGCAATAATATTTTCATCCTCCTCTTGCTAATTTGATTATATTCTACTGTTTAATAGAAATGGTACAGGTCTATCTGAATTGAGCTTCAGGTTATAGGGTCTGCTACCATAACGAAAACTTACTTTGTCCGCTCCTTTATTCTCTTATGATTATGATACTTCTCATATTCTCACTTCAAACATATAGTACTAGAATACATGCTCCGCGGCAATGCGCGGAGGGCCAACTAGTTAATACGATACTTCCAGCCCAATGGAACAATCACAGCACTAGATCCCCAGAACCCAAACAGTCGATGGCCAATTCGGTTTAGATAGTACAAGCTTACTAGATTTTGCCCGCTCAGACAATGTCCGACGCAAGTAGCAACACAGCAACTCCCAACAGAGCACGCAGCCGCATCCGATCAACGATTCGACTAACGCGAGCACAGCAATTCGAAACAAACCTCCAGATTTTGACTAGGCTGGTACTACCGAAGACAAAGCAAGGACTCACCAGTGACCTCGCAGGGGCAGGGAGCCATGTCGCCGGCCGACTGGTGGCAGAGCACGACGCCCGCCAGTGACGCCTCCGCGTCGTCCTCGGAGGTCTCGAACGAGACAGCGTCCTCCACGGTCCCGCCGGCGGGACCGGGGGCCCACGTGCTGGTCGCCGTCCAGGGCCGTCCGCCGGGCTCGTTGCCTCCCGATCCCGACGCCCCCATCTCGCACCTCCTCCTCCGGGTGTTGTGCTTGTGCCGGTGCGTGCGCTCGCCGCTCGCTTCGGTGGCTTCGATCCACCTTCGACTTGTCGAGCGATCTACCAGTAGCTTTCGCTATACGCGAATCTAGTGGTGACTCTGACTGACGGACTGTGGATCTAAGCTTCGTAGGCCCTTGTGGACTTGTGGTTTTTGTTTGGGCCGTATGCCTGTTTCCCCGTTAATAACTTACTTGAAATAACATGGGCCATAAGGCCTGATAGCTCCATTTGGCCCGTTTAGGTCGTCAAAATCGTTATCCACACGCGCGCGCGGGGCGACCTCTGGCAAGGATGCAGGTGCCAGTCCACCCGCTCGCTCCGAGCGCCGGAGGAGGAGGAGCGTTTTCGGCGGGTCTTGTCCGGTCCGTGCGTGAGTGGAGGGGGAGGACGTGTCGGAAGCTAATCAGCTTCTCGTCGGCGGGAAAGGGGGGCGAGGAGGCGGCGCGGCGCGAGACGCCGGAGGAGACGCGGAAGCGGCTGGAGGAGCTGGACGCGCTGCTGGAAAGGCTGGTCGAGCCCAAGTTGCGGCCGCCAACGCCTCCTCCGGGTAATTCCAGCCTCTGCCAACTCATCTCAGCTATGTCCAGTGCTAGTAGAGTAGGCTAGTAGCCTCTGTACGTGTCCATTCTCCTGATCTTTCAGGCCTTATTTAGACTGAGGTTATGAATCAGTATTTGGCACTGTAGCACTTTCATTTGTATTTGACAATTATTGTCAATCATGATCTAACTAGGCTCAAAAGATTCGTCTCGTAATTTACAATCAAACTGTGTAATTAGTTTTTTTTTATCTACATTTAATACTCCATGCATGTGTCCAAAGATTTGATGTGATAGAGAGAGTGAAAAAACTTGCAATCTAAACGAGGCCTCAATTGAAATTGAGGTTCGTTCGCTGGTCTGGAAGAGACCAGCCAGCCGGCTGGTCCCCCTCACGTATTACTGTTCAACAAACCAGTCGAACAATGTTTTTTTCTAGCAACAAACCAGCCAGAATAGTATTTTTTAGTCAAGTTTTAGACCAGCGAAAAGGGAACTTCCTGACATATCTTCGTCGGTGCCAAGACTTGTTTGCATGAACTAGTGCTTGTTTGCATGAATCTGTGTTTTCTGGAACGCCAACAACATTAAACTGTGGGTGTGTTTAGTTGGGAAGGTGAAAATTTTTGGGTGTCACATCGGATGTGTCGGAAAGATATCGGGAGGGGTTTTTGGATACTAATAAAAAAAACAAATTACAGAACCCATCGAGAAACTGCGAGACGAATCTAATGATACTAGTTAATCGGTCATTAGCACATGTGGGGTTACTGTAGCACTTAAGGCTTTTTATAGACTAATTAGGCTTAAAAGATTCGTCTCACGATTTTGTCGAGAACTGTACAATTAGTTTTTTTTTTTCCGTCTACGTTTAGTACTCCATGTGTCTAAACGTGCTCTTTTACTGTAGAAGGTAAAAAATTTTGGAAACCAAACAGGGCCTGTGTAGTTTTGTAACGTGCAATGCAAGGTTGTCTTGTCTCTTTCATACTGAAAGTTTTGACCTGCCTACGGGCTACCGCATTCAGAAGGGATTGACCAGTCCTGTGTGTTCTGTAGGAACTTTGGGTTTAGAGGTATAAATTGCGAGATGCTACAGTATGCTGCGTGCTGCACAAGTGTACAACCCCTGTCACTTTATAGCGCGTGTTTAGTTTTAGAAGTCGGAATTTGGGGCTACGGTAGCACTTTCGTTTTTATTTGGTAATTAGTGTTCAATCATGGACTAATTAGGCTCAAAACGTTCGTCTCGCAATTTTCCATCAAACTGTGCAATTAGTTTTTTTCGTCTACATTTAATGCTCTATGCATGAGCCGCAAGCATTCGACGTGATAGATACTGTAGCACTTTTTGAAAATTTGAAGTGGAACTAAACACGTGCATAGTAGCTAAGTAAATAGTACTAGTGGAACAGTACGTACTACAGTCGTGCTGATGAACTTGCCGTATCTCTTGTGTAGGGATAACTGATGTGCAGTGTCAATTAAGGTTCTTAGGGAGTATGGAAGAAGCACTGTCGTCATGTGTTTTAAGTTTAAATGCTTGGTCTAAAAAATTTGGAAGAGATTCTTTTAAAGGTCGAACATAGAATAACGCTTCAATAAACTTTAGCGAAGATAAATGAAAAACCATTTACTGATCTTGAGCCACCTAAAGACTGAGGTTACTACTTACCACCCTTTGTCTCAAAACATAGGTCGTTTTGGTTTTTAGGTACGTAACTTTTGTTACATCTAAATATACGATGGCCCTATTCGTTTGAACTTATGAGTCTGGCTTATCAGTTACGATACATTATTTTTCTCCCACAACAAAACAATATCAGCCGGCTTATCATCCGTATAAAAATCATCAGCCGAACAACTCCCATATATTTAGATACATAATAAAAGTTGTGTATCTAGAAATATCAAAATGACCTATAAATTGGTACAGAGCGAGTAGCAGTTAGTACTGCCTGCGCACAAAATTTCAATTGTTCTGTAAGCCAACTCAATTTTCTTTGAGACAGCACACCTGCAGAGAAAACTCAAATAAAAATGGTTGCTGCTCGATTACAGCGTTTTGACGTCATATTACTTATGTGTAGTATATTAACTATCGTTTGCTTGAAACAGATCCGTACTTGGACCGAGCCATGATAACAGGGCGGGGATCAACCGATGAACTCCCAGAATTCTCTCCAACATATGTGGCATTCTCGACTCTTGGACTTGTTATCCTCACCATCTTCACCAACGTCACGTTCAATCTGTACGTCAAACCTTCGGTGGACGGCTTCGATCCACCTGAAAGAATTCAGAGAGCGCCTCTAGTCAATCCAGCAGACAGACCATCCGAGTAGTCTCTGCACAATGCACAACATTCAGTTTTGTTAAAGATATGTGTCCCAAGTGAAACGGAATATTTAATTGTGTGGACAGTGGACTCACATTAGCTTCCTAAGTGAACCATTATTTGCTGGGATTTAGTTTTCTTGGCAAATGGCTGGGAGTTTTGGTGTGTTTTGCATGCTCCTCCATCTCTGCTTTAAATTACACAAGATGACATGTGGATCAACCACATCTGTGGGAATCAACATTCTTAGTCTAACAAACCATACGCAACTTGTTTATCAGTTACATTAACTAGGGAATCAAGAGTGAACATGGATCTGCACTACCGAAACACGGTCATGAAGTGAGAGAAAGGGTGCTCTGCTCCCTAGATCTAACATGTCCTGACTGTATTTTAGGATCGGATGTTCATTTTTATTTTCTTTTGATCTTCCCCCCTCCTCTTTTCTTTCTTTTTTTTCCCCTCATTATCCTTAAATATTGTAGCACTGAGTTCGCTTGTCGGCCTCATTCTTTTCTTCTCCAGTAGACATTGAGCTTTCTCGTTCACTCAACTTTCATTAAACAAGACCACGAATTGCTTTGCTGTATATCTTAGTAGACCTAGATACAGTATCTATCATATTTTGTCCTAGCGATAAACAGTGCGCTTTTTGTTTTCAGTGTGGCTACAGAACACACTAACCTTCTGGGGGGCTACAGAACGAAACTTTGACCTCACAATAACTTCGCGGACGACAGCACACTTTTCCTCTTTATTAATCTTTATTAATAATAATATAAATCGGCCTTCATCTACCCCGTGATCAATCGTAGTTTATTCTTCTTCATTTTGGCCCGTCGAAACGCCGCACGCATCTGATCTTCGGCTGATCACTGCTGAGAATAAGGTTTTTAAAAGCCGAGCCTGGTAACATGCCGACTAATCTAGCCGAACGAAGAACATGCTTCATCGCCCTCCCCTCGGGCGCCACGCGACGTGCAGTCCAACTACCAGCATCGCATGTGCCGCGTGCTCGGTTTTGTTCAGTTAAATAAAATTAGCGCTACCTTGCCGAATCTAATGGTTGTGTTGGGCTGATCTATAAGTCGCTTATACTGATTTATATGACTGATTTATTAGGGGAGAAAAATACTATATCATGGCTGATAAGTCGACTTATAATGACAGCAAAACGTAACCAGCACGGGTACGTATCCGCGTTCAACGTCGAGCTCCCCGGAAGCTGCCGCTGCTGCACGAGCAACAGTGAAACGAATCCATTGACTGCTGACTGCTGAACGAAACGTGACTTCACCTCGTGCTGGCAGATCCCGTGCCGAACCGACGTCCACATCGCCATTAACTCGGCGCTCCAGGAAGAAAGCAAGCGCTGCCAGTGCCACCGCCGCGCTCGCTCCAGAGAGAGTCCCCGTCATGTGCGAGCGCCGTCCCCAGATCCATGCACCTTATCGGGAGGCCACCGCGGGCCGGGACAAGTGTCCGGCCCTCGTTCAGACACCGAGCGCGACGTAGTCGGCGGGCGCGGCCGGCCGGCCCATGCGCCCGCGGCTCGCCTCGTGATGGGCTCGGGGTGGCAGCTCGGCCGGACCCGCGGCCGCGCGCGCGCGAGGATCAGATCATCATCAGATCCACCGGGAGCTCGCTCTCGGCCTCTTCCTCGATCGAATCAACGGTCGCGGTCGCCGACTCGCCGTTGCTGTCACGAAGCCATGATGTGCGCGGGGTCCCGTGGCCCGGGGCGCACTAGCGCAGTAGCGAGGAAGCAAACGTTTCACACGCTGTCTGCTGCGCTCGCGATCCGCGAGCATGCATGCATGCATGTGTGCTTGCGTGGCTCGAATCAGGCGGTAATAATTCGCTTGGCCCTGCACGGCCGGGCTGGCGTCCCGCCGGAGCCTGGCCTACCTCCGGCCACGGCCAGCCACCGTAGGTACACGGCACGGACCTGCAGATCTCACGAGGTGACGAACGAGTGGCGGTTACGTGTCCGTGCCCCAGGCTCTCCCTGTACGTATTTTTTACACTTGCCGGCTGTCGATTTGTTGGCGTGTAGCAGTAGATTTTTTCTTCCCCTCTCGGCAAGCTTTTTTCGACATGCACGTGACGGGTGCCTGCCAACCGGTAGCTGTTCTTGTTACCGCGGCGGTGAAATCCTGTACTCCTGCAGTCCTTTAGATCTTCGCCCTGTGCTGGACCTTATTTAGTACTATTCTTCAAACATAGAACAATGTTTTTCTGTCGTAATATTTCAGCATAATTTCAGCTTCAGCGAACAGGTGCTTGCCAGTTGCCACCGGCCGGACTGCGTTACGGCACTGTTCAGTATGCTTTTGAGCTTTGTGCGGGGTTGATGAGACCGATCACTCACTGACCATTTACGAAGATGCTACCTCACTAATTACGCGAGGAGTTAGTAGGCCCACCTGTGCGTGCTTCCAAGAGACTGTGAGTTGGAGCAGCGAAGTGATTGCGAGCTTATCCATCGTCCGTCGTAGGAGAGCAGTAGATGCCCCTTGCGCACTTGGTCGGTCATAATGCCAAATCTGGTCCTGCGAACATTTCTAACTATCGTGGATCGCAGTACCGCAATCACTCACTCACTGCTCGGCACACGATCTAACCAACCCGATCCTTGGTGGCGTCTAAACAACGCGTAAAATGGTGGCATTCATCGCGGCTCTCCGCCGCAACGTGCACGCTTGCCGAACTGGTGATCAGAGCACAGAGCAGCAGCAGGGCCATGTGGTGCGCAGCTGGAGGGAGGATGCGAGCGAGAGCGCAAGTGCAGAGCATCAAGCAAAGCTAGCTGCTGCCGCAGCAGCGGCTTGCCTGCCCGTGCCCAGAACCAGAAAGAAAGGCGGCCGAAAGAATCCTTTCTCTTTTCTCGCTTCGCCACCATCGTCTCGTCGGGCTCCATCTCTCTCTCCTTCACATGCGTTCTCGTGTGCGGCCTGAACCCTGTCGGACGCCTCCATGCCCCCATTATTTAGCTCTCACATGGGGGGACTCTGCCTCCGTGTTGCGGAAAACATTAAGAAAATACGTAATGCCCCAGAAACGACGCGATATCGAGGCCGAGCTGCAAAAGGGCCCGACGAGAGCTCTGTTTGTTGCGCCGATCAGAACTCAGAAGATGATTGCTCGCCTGCTCGCTCGGCATGCGTGGGCGGTTCTGACGCCACATAACGTTCGGTTGTGGCGGCAGAAGGTGGCGATGTTTGCTACTGCTCACACGTTTCACGGCACGCACGCCCTCTCTGAACATGAGTTGCACTGTCCGAGTTTTTCTCTTGAACTTATCGTCTCTCACAGCGAAAAGCATCAGTTGGCTTATGAGCGAGCAGCTCGTTAATCCCGATCTCGTGAACGAACATAAGGGCACCATCAGTGTATAGATCCAGGGGTGGTCCTTAGCTGGGCCCCATGAACGATTAGACGTCATCTGTTATGCTACCAGCAATGTATAGGATCGGGGTTTGTTCTATACGTGGGCCCCATGCCCATAAGAAAAACAACCGATCCCCTTCTTCGTGAAAGTTTGGAGCCGGGTTCGATACAAAGGAGCGGCTTCTCCATCGAATCGGGTTGACAGTGTATAGGAGCCAGGTCGATCTTCGCATTTATTACGTCGGACGGAGCGCACACTGTGGACGCTCTAACCGACCTACCACCAAAGATCTGTTTGAGACCTGAGAGTGGTCGCATTACAGTTACAGGCTGTTGCTGTACAGTGCTCCATAACTGTACAAAGCTTTACAACTGTTTCTCGAATCTGGATTAAACAATCTCCAGGCCAGATGCTCTCGATTTGTGTTTGTCCAATAACTAAACAAGCAATCCCAATAAAACAGTAGCTCACTTAATTGCGTGTCCTTTAATCCAGGCCTTTGCTAAGGGCACGTTTAGTTCCCAAAATTTTTTAGGTTTGGATACTGTTTGGCTATTGTAGCACTTTCGTTTATATTTGGTAATTAGTATCTAATTATGGACTAATTAGGTTTGAAAGTTTCGTCTCGCGATTTCTCACCTAACTATGTAATTAGTTTTGTTTTTCGTCTATATTTAGTACTCCATGCATGTGCCGCAAGATTCGATGTAACACTTTGAGTTGAAAATTTTTAGAATGCCTAAGCATAACCAGGACAAGCGGATCCAGGGCAGGCGCTAGCTAGGCGACGCCCATCTCGGTTCTTGGAAATCAGCACGCACATGTACGCGAGTTTACTCACTCTCCGACTCTACGTGTAGGAGGCAGGGCCAGGGCCGCGCTACACGGCCGTCCAATAATGTGCACGCACGCCGGCGAAAGGAGCGGACGAATGCCGCAGCGCCACATGCTAATGCTAATCATGCACGCACGAATCGCGCGAGCCCGAGGCCGCGACGCCGGCGAACCCACTCGGATCCTTCCCTCCCGGCCAGTTACCGCCGGACTGGACACTCCGGCACGGGGGCGGCTTTGTCCGGTTGCAGTCAGTGTTTCAGCCTCTCAGGACCATGCCAGCCACGGTGGTGCTCGCGGTGCACGCTGCTGGCGATCCCGGCGTCTGCGCACGCGCCCCGGTCCGGTGGTGGGTGGTCAAAAAAACCGAGGCAAGATGCCGAGGGGAAAAAGGAAAGGGGTTATCCCGTCACGCCGCGCCCTTTTTATAGGAGCCTCCGTCCGCCTCACTTCCGCACTCCCACACCACACTCGAGGGCCAGCTCTCCCAGAACGCACACGAGCGCGATGGCGTCCGCCACCTTACTCGCCGTCTTCCTGCTCGTGGCGTCGGCGTCCACGGCGCCGGCGCGGTCCTGCTCACCGAGCGACCTGCACGCGCTGCTGAGAGTGAAGCAGGCGCTGGGCAACCCGGCGACGCTGTCGACGTGGACCGCGTCGTCGCCCAACTGCTGCGCGTGGGACCACCTCCGGTGCAACGACGCCGGGCGCGTGAACAACGTCTTCATCGACGCCGCGGACGACGTGCACGGCCAGATCCCGTCCGCGGTGGGCGGGCTCACGGAGCTCATGTCGCTGACCCTGTTCAAGCTGCCGGGGCTCACGGGCTCCATCCCGACCTGCCTCACCGCGCTGTCCAAGCTGGAGTTCCTCACCATCTCCCACACCAACGTCTCCGGCGCCATCCCGGAGTCCCTGGCGCGGCTGCGCAGCCTCGACTCCGTGGACCTCTCCAGCAACCTGCTGACGGGCGGCATCCCGTCAGCGTTCGCCGACCTGCCCAACCTCCGGTCGCTGGACCTCCGGCACAACCAGCTGACGGGCACCATCCCGGCGGGGCTGGTGCAGGGGCAGTTTCGGTCGCTGATCCTGTCCTACAACCAGCTGACGGGGCTCATCCCGCGCGACGACGCGCACGACGAGATCAACACCGTGGACCTCTCCCACAACAAGCTCACCGGCGACCCCTCCCACCTGTTCGTTGCCGGCCGGCCCATCGGCAAGGTGGACCTGTCGTGGAACTACCTCGACTTCGACCTCAGCAAGCTGGTGTTCCCGCCGGAGCTGACGTACCTGGACCTGTCCCACAACCAAATCCGGGGCACCGTGCCGCTGTCGCTGGAGCACCTGTCCACGCTGCAGAAGCTGGACCTCAGCTACAACCGCCTGTGCGGGCCGCTCCCCAAGGGCCACGGCGTGATCAAGCACGGGTGCAAGCCGTACGCGCACAACCAGTGCCGCAAAGGGACCCCGCTCGCGGGGTGCCAGGACCTGGAGTGAGCTGTGAGCCGGTCGCCCGGACCCCGGAGCGGAGTTTCTCTGCTCTGCTCTCCTCGGTCTCTCCCTCGTCGGTCTCTGCTCTCTCCCTCGTCGGCGTGCGGCGGCGCACGTGTGTTTTTCGCGTCCCGATCGTGGTGCCTGTAAGCACGACGACGGTGCCTGGTGTTTAGCTATAGACAAAAGTACGGCCGCGTGGTGGTGGTGGTGGTGGTAATATGCTTAGCTACGCGGCCGGGTTGATCTTGAGCAGTTAAGCGTGTACGAAACGACAGCTGTGTACGTGTACTGTCTGCTGAAGTGTGCGATGTAGTGTGTATTTGCTATGGATCCGATCGATCGGCCTGATGTATGAAAAGGATGTTTACGTACTATAAATGACAAATCATATTTTCCTCTTCTTTTTGTAATATAAGAAGATGCGCTTCACTGCGAAGTTGCGTGGTCGGTGAAGTGAATCATCAGGCAAGCACGAGCACTTCGACCTTAACAAGCTGGTGTTCCAGCCAAACTGTGGGCATGTTTAGTTCCCAAAATTTTTGCGTAGTACCTATCACATCGAATCTTGCGGCACATGCATGGAGTACTAAATATAGACGAAAAAAAACTAATTGCGCAGTTGGGTGAGAAATCGCGAGACGAAACTTTCAAACCTAATTAGTCCATAATTAGACACTAATTGTCAAATACAAACGAAAGTCCTACAGTAGCCAAAACCCAAAAAAATTTGCATCTAAACACGCCCTGTGTTAGGGTCGTGGGAGCATAGACCGAGAGACGGACGGAGATGACAGAAAAACTCCGGCTTCAGAGAGCAATGAAGAGAGATCTCGCTTCGCTGAAAAGTACGGTTCGCTGATTTGTTGTGAGAAAAAAACACTGCATGACTGATCTTGTGAGAGAAAAACACTGCATGACTGATAAGCCAGACTGATAAGTTCAATCATATTAGCTGATGTCTGTAAAGTTTCTATCCAAAAACTCTGGCTTCAGAACACGAAATTTTTCTCTAGGGCCTTCGTTTAGATTGTAAATTTTTGCTAATCTGGATACTGTAGCACGTTTCGTTTGTATTTGACAAACTTTGTCCGATCATGGACTAACTAGGCTCAAAAGATTCGTCTCGTGATTTACAACTAAATTGTGCAATTAGTTATTTTTTTATCTACATTTAATGCTCCATGCATGCGTCCAAAAATTGATGTGATGGAGAGAGAGTGAAAAAACTTGGAATTTGGAGGTGATCTAAACAAGGCCTAGATCATACTACATTTGCTTGTAAATTTATCTAACGTCTGTAAAATTTCTATACAGTTTTTTTTATATATAAAATTACTATGTTCCAAACATACCCTAATTCTCTGGTAGCTCAGGATGCTTAGCAGTTCCTACAGTTGGATACGACGCGTGTCGTGCCATCTCTGTGCTTGTTCCGGACAATGGTGACTTGCCAAGACTCCCTCTGACTCTGTTTCTAACGGCTAGAATGCGCTAGCTGTATGGACTCGTAACCCCCAGTACCAGGGCCCAGTTTAGTTCCCCAAAAATTTTGCAAAATTTTTCATATTCCTCATCACATCGAATCTTTAGACGCATGTATGAAGTATTAAATATAAATAAAAAATAAAATTAATTACACAGTTTAGACGAAATCCATGAGACGAATCTTTTAAGCCTAATTAGACTATGATTTAATACTATTTGCCAAATAACAACGAAAATGCTACCGTGTACCTATTTTGCCAAAAATTTTGGAACTAAACTGACCCCAGGCTACCAGCAGTACTCCTACAGCTAGTACTGCTGCAACTGCAAAGTGCTCATTCACGCGGCGCGTATTTCATTCATCGCAGGCCGACCGTTGCACGAGAGCAGCGCACAGCCGCCCAGGGCAGCAAGCCGTTTCAAATCCTGCTTTTTTACCGCCTTTCCCTTTACTCCACGAGCTGGCAGGTCGCTGAATTTATGACACGAGGCGAATGATGAGGGTATATCTTCACTTGCTGGGTGAAAGTGGTCCAGGGGGAAGTGCTCCGTCCCAAAACAAGAGTTCAGTTTAGTTCCCTCTCAAAATGTCAAATTTTTCAAGATTTCTCATCACATCGAATCTTTAGACGTATGCATGAAGTATTAAATATAAATAAAAAATAAAACTAATTACACAATTTAAACGAAATTCACGAGACGAATCTTTTAAGCCTAATTAGACTATGATTAAACACTAATTATTAAATAACAACGAAAACTGTTACAGTGTCATTTTGCCAAAACTTTCGGCATCTAAACAGGCCGCAGAGATCGGAGCGGCCGACCGGGAGGGCCGGACCGCCGGAGGGGACGAGACGCGAGTCCAGAGAGCATGCACTGTCAATCTGTCATGCGATGCGAGTGCAGGGACGGACACGGACGCATTGGAGGGGCCCTATCCGGGATGGGGAGACCGGTGACAGCGGAGTATAGACGCGCTTGCGTGATGCATTAACGATGCAGGTGTACCTTTCTTCTGCTTTCTCGTGCTTTATTTGGGCCGAGAAATGGGCTTCTTTTATTTTCTTATGTGCTGCTGATTTCGTCTTGCTGTACTCTAAGTATATGCTCCTGATCTTTTCAGGGAATATTTCTTAGTAAAAAAACTATTTGGCCGTCTTGCTGTCCAAATATTATTTTCCTCACTCATGGAAACCATATACTTTGCTTCCTCACCTGCTCAATATCGTGCAAATCACACTGCATGTGTCAAACAGGCCACTGGTGTCAAAGGTTTGTTTGACCATTTCATATGCAATTTCCATGTCTCATTTAGACTTGTCACACATAAGCCTGTCAATTATTTTTTATCAATATCCCTTGGGTTCATTTCTCATTTGTATGTCATTCACTCATTTGCTATATGAGCCCAAATATAATGAGACTAATTTCCTACGTTAAATACCTACAAGTCTCACGAGACTTAATAGTCCTTAATCGTTTTTGTCATTCAATACACCAAAAACCACTCAGGGCCTAATACACTTTCAGGTCGGTGGCTCCCGCTACCGGCTGTGGGGCGCACGTGCGGGCCAGGCACGACCATGGCTCGGCGGGGTGCGTAGGGCCAGGGCGGTGCTAGAGCTCACGGCCGCGGCCTATTCCGGCGTAGTGGCAGACTGCCCATGGGCCATGGTCAGCTGGCGACGCGAAGGCTGCCCTTGGAGGTCAAGGGAGTCCCCACGACTTGTTACGCTGACCAGGGTAACATTCACCACAGCCAAACATGAATTGGTATTCAATTCTAAAAAAAATTCCATGACAACCCAAACAAAAAAATGAATTGAATCAAATTCTGGCTAACCTATTTCTAGGGGGTCTAATTGCTAGAATCTGATCATGGAATGAGATTCAATTCCAGGAATCCAAACAACCCCTAAGGGTAAATACATTACTATATTGTCTTGTATATGGTCTCATGCAATGTAACACAATTACAAGACGATTGAAAATTCCATTGTCTTTTAAGTTGTCTTATATAATTCAACTATCCTTAATTTGTGCAATTAAGAAAGAAAAGTCTATGAGTTGCATTGCATGGCAACATTGAATCTGACATGGTGAAAGAATTGCCTCATAGTTCTAAATTTTGCTCATGAGGTGGTTGCTTCACGAAACAACTACCTCTTTCTCTTATATTTTTCTTCCCTCCACGTCATCAAAATCATTTGTGACATTGGATGAGAACTTTTGAGACTGTTGACGTGTAACAATGCATTTTCCTTAACAGCTTATCATTTTTTTCCTTCTATGAAAAAATTCATGAGAAAACTACTTCGTCCGTTTCAAATTACAAGATGTATGCATCTAAACATAGTGTATATGTAAATGCAAAGGAAAAACCATGGATTTAGAAAAGACAAAACGTCTTAGAATTCAGGAAATAACTTATATTACACGTAACCTCTCCAAAAATGAAAAGCGAGAATGGTGCATTAAGAAACTTTTGGGTAACGAGGCGAAGTGATGCCTGAGGACGATGACGGGAAGATGTCGTCTGATGAGCATTCGAAGTGACGTCTGAAAATATGTAAAATTACTTTAAATATGACAAGAATCAAACTTTGTTATCTTTAACCAATGATAGTTTTTATGATATGAATGTGTTATAAAAGTAATTATATTGGATTTGAATGAGGCTTACTTTCTAATAAGTAAACTTTTATCGTTGTAAGAGAAATTAATGGTTAAAGTGTGATATTAAAGATCAAACAAGTCAAACGATACTTATATTTTGGAATAGAGGGAGTAACTTTTTATATATTTCTAAACTTATACAAGTTGTGAATGTTTGTATTTTGTAGGTCTACAAGTGAAGTTGGGTACTAACTAGAGTACATTTTTTTAACCGGACCTAATACTAATTGTCACACTCTTCCAAGGAACTTGCAACAGTACAACAATAGCGGATGAAATTACAACACAGGAAGAGCGTCCGAATCAAATTAGCCAAACGGTTTGACCCTCGCTGCTCCCTAGCCCTACCTGCCAGTGGCTTAGCCACCCGCCGGTCAGCCTGGTTGACTGCCCCTGCCCGTCACGTTCTCTCTCCCGCAAGTCGTCACCACCACAAAATCACTTTGTAACGCTTCTGGTGTTACGAGCTTGCTTAGTATCAAGATTTAGGTCTAAGAGAAATTAGCAATATAAATTCTCGAGTTTTAAAATTTTAAAACACATGAGAAATAATAAACAAACCCTGTGCGATTCACTTTTATGGTCGAGAGAAATCGAATAAATATCTAAGTTAATTTACTCAGTACGTAAAAGTGCAAATGGAAATTCTAACCAGAAGAATAAAATAAGTAGTTTTAATTGTTTGGTACGAAAAACAATTTATATAAATCAAAATAAAACATAACTTGTATTTAGTACTCAAATAAAAATTAAAGTACAAGTTTAGTAGATGGAAATGTAACTTTAACTTTTGGAAAATAAATATTATTAACCAGTGTTTTGGGACGCCTGTGACCGGAAGGTCCCGGGTTTGAGTCGCGGTCTCCTCGTATTGCATAGGCGAGGGTAAGGCTTGCCACTAACACCCTTTCTCAGACCCCACACAGAGCGAGAGCTCTCTGTACTGGGTACGCCCAGTGTTTTGGGAGCTCAAAAATCAAATCCAAAATTTAAATAGAACTTTTCGATTGAATTAGCAAGAAGTTGAAATTGTAGTTGAAGTGCCATTTTTTACGAATTATATTGAGCAAAATAATTAAAGAGTGCTTAAATGTTTTGCTTCTATGGGTTAGTATGAAGTATGGACTATTGTGTGAAATGCTTATTGGTTGAAATTAATAAGGTTTATGCCTTTTAAAAATTATAACAAAAGTGTTAATGACTGTTAGTTCAAAATGAACCTTAACTTTTTTAAGTAGGAGAAAAGTAATAAGACAATGCTAACTTGGCATTTAATTTTTAACAAAAATGTTTAAACACTAGCCGCATGTGTTTGGTATTGTTGTTTGTTTCTAAGTGAGTACTTGGGCATGGCGTAGGTCGTAATTGCGTGGGTGTTGCGTTGCTCCCTGAAAAATTTCTCAAACTTCGTTGAAACGCATTGTAAACACTGTTGTTGGCGCTCTGTTCGTGAACCGGCACTCCAACGACGAGCCCATGTTGGCATCTTCTGCAAGGCGAATCCCCCAACCGACATGATTCTGGGTGGCTTCTCTGCTTCCCCTCAGACAGGGCTCGCTCGCTGAAGATCCGCTGGAAGAGGTCCATGTGCGGCTCTATCCCGAGGAAGGCCTCGTAGACGGTGATGAAGTCGATGATGTGCAGTACCCTAGTCGGATTGAGGTGCTACAACTTCAGGCCCCACTCATTAAGAAGCCCATGCAAGAACTAGTGCATGGGATACCTAAGCCCGCGCTCATGGAAGGCGAGGAAGGAGACGATCCTCGTTGGCGTAGGGTTGTGGAACAACTTCCCCCAGTGTAGGAGCCCTCCAATGCGCCACCTCCTTCAACTGGGAGCAGCCCCTTCTCGGTGAAGGCAGCCTGCACCTCCTCATCCACATTGGAAGGCCTCTAGTTCAACATCACGCCTTAGATTTACGAACGAATATATGAGTTCTCTCCTAGAAACCGTCAGTGGCACATGAACAGACTTGGCAAAAGGGAGCAAGGAGGAATGGTAGTGGTTGAAGGAAGGTGATAGAACAGGGAGGAAAATCCTCTCCCTTCCCCCTATTTAATGCGAAAAAGCATGTGCGGCGGAATGTGGCCCTGGTTGAAGGGACGTGCCCTGCCTGATGAAATGTTCGCCCAGTTAGCGGACATGGCCTGGGCAGGGCCCACCACTACCTGCAACCTCGGCATGGGAAATAAGGTGCAAAAACTCCGCAAACGATCCTCTGCCTTCCTAGGTAGGATTTGGAAGGGCCCACCAATAGAATCTCCATCGAGGAGAGGCCGACGGGTCACCAGAGTCGATCAGATGGCTTGGGCGGCTACTGAGAGATAGGTAAGGAGCAGCGGGATGCCTCCTTACTCATGTGGGTTATGCCAACCCCGTCACGAACGACAGACATGGATCCCATTTAGACATATCTAATAGGAGCTCCCTAGACCCATCACTCAAGCTATCGAGGTAACCTTACCAAACCCTCTTTTTAGTTTTCTAGTGCATAATCATTCATTCCATTCTCATACATTCATCATACATTCATCCCATACATCCAAGCATTGCGTATGCAGTTGTTGCATCACAACGCTTCGTGTTGCGTCACAAAGCGGTAGTCACCTCATTCGATATGAGTGACGATCGACCGAGGTTCGAAGGATGACCCATGAAGGGCTTGAGGTCATCTCACGTCAAACAGAGTCAGGGGAGAAAACACAGATGAGCCCTAGTAGCCCTCGCTCGATCCGCTCAGAAGCAAATAGGGTTATCCCGACCTTCTTGTTCGATCCTAACCTCAAGCCATGTCCAAAGAATCTCCATCGAGGGGAGGCCAACGGGCCACCTGAGTCGGTCTTTGGAACGGCTCGGGCATCTACCGAGAGGTGGGTTAAGGAGCAGTGGAATGCCACATGAGGGCTATGCTGACCCCATTAAGAACGACAGACCCGGATTCCACTCGAACGTACCCGTTATTAAGCTCACCGAGCGCGTCACTCAAGCCATCGAGGCAAGCGACGTTAGCTCAACCCCTCTGATCGCGAAAACCACGGACAGGGTAACGCATGAAACTAGACCGACCCCTCGGTCGTGCCCGACACTTGGGTTGGGGCTCCATCTCGCCCGACCCCTCGGCCACGCCCGACACTTGGGTTGGCACCCGACATTTGGGTTGGCGCTCTATCTCGTCCGACCCCTCGGCCGCGCCCATCACTTGGGTTGGAGCTCCATCTCGCTCAACCCCTCGGTCGCGCCCTACACTTAGGTTGGCGCTCTATCTCACCCGACCCCTCGGCCACATGTCTCGCCTGACCCCTCGGCCATGCCCGACACTTAGGTTGACGCTCTGTCTCGCCCGACCCCTCAGCCGCACCCGACACTTGGGTCGACGCTTCATCTTGCCTGAGCCCTCGGCCACGCCCGATACTTGGGTTGGTGCTCCGTCATGCCCGACACTTTAGGTTTGCACTCTGTCTCGTCCGACAACGACCCATGATCTTACACCCACCGGGTGCGCTCATGAAACGAGTGTAAACAACCCATTCACGACTTCACAGAAGTCCTAAAAGAACTCGGGGGCTCCTATCAGGTTCATAAACCTAGGGTCCCTAATGGGCCCGCTTTCTAGCAAAAACTTGGACCAGCAGATGGCATAGTGACAACGTGCGCCTCCCAGGGCGACCTAGATACCTAATGACAGGTCGGGAGAACGATCCGGTTCCTGACTGGAAGGCCTAGCCAAGATGGGGACATAGTCCGACTCTGACCTTCTTTTTCGACCGGGATACGCTAGACCTCTACTTGTAACTCTTCCCCGACCGACACAGTCGGGGCCGATTAGGAAACGATCGACCGGGGATGTCGGCTCGGTGAGGGCCCGGGGATCAGGCGGACCAGATAAGGTAAGGCACTCAAGTTAAACTATAATACCAAGGATCCGTACCCTACCATACCCTGCGCACCTATAGGACGGTGCCACCAGGCCATGCTAGATAGGCACTATGCAACCTTCCAAGCCTGTCAAAACCTAAATAGTATTGTAGGCACCGACATTTGTCCATACCTAGGCGAACACGGTAGAGCCTTGTCACATGCATCTAGACATAAACAGTATTGTGGGCATCGATGACCGTCTTGTACCCGACAGCGTGGGCAACAAGACTAGGTAGCACATATATACATTCTCTCTCTTTCTCTGACTTAGTAAGAGCCCATCCCCTTCGACTATAAAAGAGGATGAGCTCTCTCCTAAAAAGGGCTAGGATATTCTGACTCTAGCTCTTTGGCTCTCCTCAAAAAAGAGAAGTTAGACGATTCGAGCACCTAAGGACCTGAGAACTCAAATAGCTCAATAGCTCTAGAACTCTAAAGCTACACAGAGTATATGCTCCAATACTTAGCGCACGTTAGAGCCCCCATCACTCTCGGCCCTTCGGTTCAGAGTCCGATCGGGCCTTTAACACCCCCTTCTTGTTCCTACTCGTTTCTTACCCCACAGCAAACTTTGAGCACCTAGGCTCAGGAATAAAGTCACCGACCGACTGAAACTAGACGTAGAGCATGTTGCCTAAACCAGTATAAATATTGTGTCATTGAGTGCTAGGCTACATCCGATCACAACACATGGCAAAACTATAAATATTTACTTGTTGGTCACTTTTTGCACTGACAATACTACTGGATTATTATCGTAGTATAACTTGAGTGGCTTATGTATGTCATCTACCACTTTCAACCCAGGCATGAACTTCTTTAGCCAATTCACCTGCCCTGTGGCCTCATAACACGCTACAAACTCGGCATACATCGTAGACGATGTAGTGACGGTTTGCTTTGAGCTTTCCCATGATATAGCTCCTCCTGCGAGAGTGAATATATATCCTGATATGGATTTTCTATCATCTCTCGCATAATCTGAATCTATATATCCCTCTATATATAGGGAATCAGATCTTCTATATATTAGCATGAGACCTTTTGTGCCTTACAAGTAACGCAAAACTTTTTTTACTAGTCTCCTAGTGTTCTATTCCTGAATTACTCTGATATCTGCCAAGTAACCCAGTAATAAATGCTAAGTCAGGGCATGTACACACTTGAGCATGCTGTAAACTTTCGATAGCTGAAGCATATGGAACCTGTTTTCATTTGATCTATTTCATATTGGTTCCTAGGACATTGAAATTCCCTAAATCTATCGCCCTTGACTATGGGCGTAGGTGAAGGCTTACAATTTTGCATACTGTATTTCTTTGAAACCTTTTTCTAAGTATGCCTTTTGAGATAGTCCAAAAACTCTATTTTCTCTATCTCGGTGAATCTCTATTCCTAGAACGAACGAAGCTTCATCGAGATCCTTCATATCAAACTTCGAGGACAAGAACTTCTTCATTTCTAGTAGTAGATTAACATCACTACTAGCAAGTAAGATGTTATCCACATACAAGATTAGGAAAATGTATTTCCTATTCTTGAACTTTGTATAAACGCAATTGTCCTCTACATTTTCTTGAAACCCTAAACTTTCTTATTGTACTATCAAACTTTAAATACCACAGTCTTGATGCTTGTTTTAATCCGTAAATGGATTTCTTCAGGTGGCATCCCATACGTTCTTTTCCTTCCACAATAAAACCTTTAGGTTGTGCTATATAAATATTCTCCTCCAAATCCCTGTTTAGGAACGCCATCTTTATATCCATCTGATGTAATTCTAAATCATAATATGCTACAAGCACTATTATAATTCTAAAAGAATCCTTACATGAGATTAGGCGAAAATGTCTCATTATAATCTATGCCTTCTCTTTGCAGTGAAGCCTTTCGCCATAAGTCGTGCTTTAAATCTTTCTACGTTCTCTTTGGAGTCATATTTAGTTTTGTAGACCCATTTATAGCCTACTATCTTTGCTCCTTTAGGAATTATTTCTAAGTCCCAAACTCTATTGGTATTCATTGATCTTATTTCATCCTGCATGTCTTCAAGCCACTTTGATGAGTGAGCGCTTCTCTGCCTTCTTCAGATGAGGTGGGATCACCCTTCATTTGAAATTCTTCACATTCATAGACTTTGTAGTCATCAGGAATGACTGGTTCCCTGACTCTTTGAGACATTCTAGGGGCCTCGTTAGTTGACGCTTCTTCTATATGAGGTTGTTTGTAAGGTCCTAATGGCTAGAGGGGGGTGAATAGCCTATTAAAAATTCTACAACAACACTTAACAATACGATTAGATAATTATGAGGCGAAGCAAGTGTTGCGCTAGCCTACTAAAAAGCAAGCTACCTACAACAATTCTAGTTTATATAGTTTTTATCCACACAATAGCTATGACACTACACTAAGTTAATGTGCTCTCAAAGGCTAACTAAAGAGCCACACTAACCGAACTAACAAGCTCTCATAACTAGCTATACTAAAGAGCTTAACAACTAGTTTGCGGTAAAATAAAGAGTGAGCAATTTGTTTATACCACCGTGTCGAGAAAGGAGCCAATCAATCATTAGAATGAATACCAATGAAAACCAATCACCTTGGAATCAAATAATGAACACAATGATTTTTTGTCGAGGTTCACTTGCTTGCCGGCAAGTTACTCCTCGTTGTGACGATTCACTCACTTGAAGGTTCACGAACTAATTGGCATCACACGTCAAACCTCAATAGGGTGCCAGCACAACCAACACAAGATGAGGATCACACAAGCCTTGAGAAACCACTAGAGTACCTTTTGGCTCTCCACCGGGGAAAGGTTCAAGAACCCCTCACAATCACCACAGATCGGAGTCAGAGATAATCACGAACCTCCGCTCGACGATCATCGCTGTTCTAAGCCATCTAGGTGGCGGCAACCACCAAGAGTAACAAGCGAATCCCATAGCAAAACAGGAACACCAAGTGCCTCTACATAAAAACACTCAAGCAATGCACTTGGAATCACTCCCAATCTCACAAAGATGATGAAACTATGATGGAGATGAGTGGGAGGGCTTTGGCTAAGCTCATAAGGTTGCTATGTCAATGCAAATGGCCAAAAGAGTGAGCTTGAATCGGTCATGGGGCTTAAATAGAAGCCCCCACGAAATAGAGTCGTTGTGCCCCTTCACTAGGCACAACACGGGGTGACCGGACGCTCCGGTCATATTGATCGGACGCTGGACCTCAGCGTCTGGTCACGCGATGCCTGCCATGTGTCCCCTCTCTTCAAATGTTGATTGTCCGATCTCAATGGTCAAGTGACGACTGGACGCAGTAGCTCAAAGTGACCGAACGCTGAACCCCAACGTCTGGTCATTTCTAGTCAGCATCCAGAGATGACTTTTTCACGACCGGACATGTCCGGTCATGCTTGATCGGACTCACCCAACGTCCGGTCACACATCGACTCCCCTATACATGACCATGTCAGTATGACTGGACACAGCCAGCCAGCGTCCGGTCATTTCAGCACCAGTGTCCGGTCGACGACCGACGCTGCGCTTCTTCTGCTGCTACTAACTGGACGCGCCGGTCCTTCAGAGACCAGCGTTCTAGTCACTTATAGTGACCTTCGTCTTTTCTATCTAGGGTGCCAGGTGGCACCGTCGGACTAGTCCACACTCTACAGGCGAACACTCCACCGGTGAAGTTCCTAACCCTTGCTCAAATATGCCAACCACCAAGCGTATCACCTTGTGCACATAGTGTTAGCATATTTTCATAAACGTTTTCAAGGGTGTTAGCACTCCACTAGATCCTAAATGCATATGCAATGAGTTAGAGCATCTAGTGACACTTTGATAACCGCATTTCGATACGAGTTTCACCCCTCTTAATAGTACGGCTATCAAACCCTAAATGTGATCACACTCTCTAAGTGTCTTGATCATAAAAAATAGCTCCTACCATTTATATATTTGCCTTGAGCCTTTTGTTTTTCTCTTTCTTCTTTTCAAGTTCAAGCACTTGATCATCACCATGGCATCACCATCATCATGGCATGATCTTCATTTGCTTCACCACTTGGAATGTGCTACCTATCTCATGATCACTTGATAAACTAGGTTAGCACTTAGGGTTTTATCAATTTACCAAAACCAAACTAGAGCTTTCACTGTTGTTGTTCTTCCTCATGTGTGACAATGGGTTCTATAGGATCCCTGAATGATAGATTCCTCATGTTCATTCATTGTTGCCATGGGAGAACTAACAGCAGGTGCTGTTACTACCGTGTCCTACACTATTGGTACAACAACAACAACAGGTAGCAGTGAAAAATGGCTCCTGAACCACTAGAGTAGGCACATATACCCGCTTCTCCTCTAGGTTAATCTCTTGCACTACCATGCTCCCCCTGACCATATCATCCTCCAAGAACACAACAGTGTCTCGTTTCTACAAACTTAGTATGTTTGTTAGGACAATAGAAGCGATAAACTTTTGACTTTTCTAGACAGCCAATAAAATGGCAACTCATTGTCTTGGAGTCTAGCTTCCTAATGTTTGGGTTAAAGACTTTAGCCTCAGCTGGACAACCCCACACATATAAATAGTTAAGTGAGGGTTCCCTTCTTGTCCACAACTCATATGGTGTTTTAGGGCACCGACTTGCTTGGCACTCGATTAAGAATATGAATGGCGTTTTTAACGTCTCTATCCATAAACTTATCGGTAGAGTAGAGTAATTTATCATACTTCTCACCATATCCATTAAGGTACGGTTACATCTTTCAGCTACTCCATTCTGCTGAGGCTCGCCCTGGTGTAGAGTGCTAGGTAACTATGTCATTTTCCTATAAGAACCTTGCAAAAGGTCCAGGAACTTGGCCATATGGGGTGTATTGACCGTAGTACTCCTCCTCCATGGTCGGATCTTACTATCTTAATCTTTAAGTTGTACTGATTTTCTACTTTAGCCTTAAATATCTTAAATTTATCCAATGCTTCTGATCTTTCCTTAATTGTATAAATATAGCTATAACGAGAATAATCATCTGTGAATATTATAAATGAATCATAACCATCCACACTCTTCACAGAAAAAGGACCGCATATGTCTGTGTGAATTATTTCTAAAATTCCTACGCTTCATTTGTCATCTTTCTTTATTTTCTTAACATACTTTCCTTTTATGCAATAAATGCATTGTTCTAAATCTGAAGATTCTAAAGATGGAAGAATTAATTTCTTAATCAATTATATTCTTCCCCTTGAAATATGGCCTAAATGATAATGCCATAATTTCGATGATACATCATGAACTCTTTTTCACTTATTTGTTACATTTATAGACGAGGAAGCATTCTCATTCTCAGTGCTCATAACATTCACATTCTCAGAAAGTGATAACAAATAAAGCATGTCTTGTCAGGAAGGTAAGGCCAACACACTTATTATTAAACACAATCTATCATTTGCTATTACCAAAATGACAATCATATCTATCATCGTCTAGTCGTGTAACACTTATCAAGTTTCTATGCAAAGAGGGTACATAAAGAATATCTGAAAGCTGAAGTATAAAACCATCATCTAATTCTAGAGAGAGATCTTCAATGGCTTCAACTCCATTTGCAACTTTAATTCTTCTTTCTCCTCTTTGCAAGGTCCTCCTCGTATGAAATCCCTATAATGAATTTACAACATGAATAGTTGCACTTGAATCAATTCAGCAAGTAGATTTTGCATAACTTAAATATAAGAACTCATCTATGAATGTAATGAAGTTCTCACCTCTCTTCAAAAGGCTCTTCGGGAAATCTGGACAGTCCCTTTGATAATGTCTATGCTTCTTGCACCATTTGCACTCATCCTTTTCAACTTAGACATTGTTGTTCTTCTGACGGTGGTCATTCTGAGGGGCTTTCCCTTAAGGTTTGGCATTCTTGTTAAAGTTCTTGTTGTTGTCCTTCACAAGGTTAGCAGAGTTACCTATGAGCTTTTCAGCCTCTCCTCTTCTTGCACACACATTGCAATGCGCTTCTTAATATCCCATTTATCGGGCTGCATGTTGTAATTTACAACAAAAGTTTCATATTCTTTAGGCAAGCAAGGAAAAACCAAATCAACCAGGAACTCATCCTTGAGCCCCAAATCCATTGGCTTCAGCTTGGAAGTCGTGTTGCTCATCTTCACTATGTGCTCTCTTATCCCTCCACCAGAGTATTTCTCACTGAATAATTTCCTTATTAGGGTACTGGCATAAGCCTTTGAAGAGCCAGTAAACTAACTCTCCACTTTCTTGAGATACTCTATGGTGATGTCACAATCTGGGATAGACCCCTTATTGTATCTGAAATAGTGGACTTAGCCACCATCAAGCACTTACGGTTCGAAATGTCCCATTTCTTACGTTTGAAATCATATTTCATTCTTATTTCTACATGATCTCGCGGCTAAGCAATGAAATCAGCATCGGTTTCATTCTCTTCCCTCATCGGATCCACTAGCTCAGTAGGACACAGAGAAGTAAGTGCTAGGTCATTTTCGGACAGCGCAAGTGCTAATTCATACTTCTCTCGTCATACACGATAGTTGCCCCCTTCAAGAGGCGGTATGTGCGAGATAAATGCCAGAGTTGAGTCCTGAAAAACACCGTCAGAGATAGTGAGAAAATATAACTTAATAATTGCATGTCTTAATTTAATGTTGGTCAAAATCAAAACATATAACATTCTTCTGCACTAATTCTACATCGCCGTTGGACATAAATAGAATTAATGCATGAAAAAACTCATGAAAAAATTATAATGTTTCTATTATCAACGTTGGTCAGAAAAATAACAATATTATAATTTATGGATTAAAAAATAACTGCTTTTCAAATTAGATCCTCTTGTTGGTTCGAATTTAATTAGAAGATAATAAACGTTAAACTTTACAGCGGAAACATGAAGAAATAATTTATCTACTTTTCTGAAGCATTTTACTGTACTCATCTACTCTCTGAAAAAAATTATCCTATTGGTTCAAATTTTAACAGAGATTTAAACTAGACAAAAATCATCAAAAATTGCTTCTGAAAAAGAATAAACAAATTCATAATCGTTACTATGCATTCGGGCCGAATTCATTCGCGCACCGCGCGCTGTCGCAGCCTAGCAATGAAATTTGGTCCGGTTAGCCACGGCGCACCGCGATGTCCCCGCGCCATGCCGCAACCTGGGCCTATGCAGGGAATTGCTTTGCTCGCCTGGGCTGAAAGCTGGCCCGAGTGCCCGGAGCCGTCCATCACGCTCCGACGGCCGAGCGTCGTTCTCGGCGGAGCAAAAACCGTGCGCGCTCCGGTTCTTTCGAACCCTAACTTTATTTGATCTTCTCCCTTCTCTCTCTACGCCGCGGCGGCCTGGCTTTCTCTCCCATCTCACCCAAAACCATGGCTGGACGGAGAGAGAAAGGAACGTCAGGCGCCCGCGTTTGCCCTAGGGTGAGCACACCGCCATCGAGCGGTCCTGTGACAGTGCCCTAGCCGGTGCTCACGCGCGCGGCGCTTTCTTCCCGCGTGCCGGCGAGGCGTGCGGCGATGTCGACGGTGATGAAGAAACCTAGGTAGGTTCCTCCCCCTCTCCGTCCATTTTCCTTCTAGGGTTAGGGTTAGGGTTTTGATCCGATTCGCAAATCGAATCCCCTCCTTCTATTTTCTCGATCTGGTCTCCCCAAAAGCTAGATCTATGCCTAGTAAGGCTTTGATACTATTGATAGATCATTAGGATCGACTAGCAGTAGATCTAGCGTGTATGAACTTAAATTTAGGATATGGTAAACCCTAGAATATGAACTAGTGCTAGGAAACAAAGAGAGAGGGATGCGATGTTAGCAAATCGTCGGTCGCCTTGGAGATAGACGAGCTGGCCATGGCTGTCGGTGTCGATGACAGCGGTGAAGGTGTAGAGTAGCACTGGAGTCCGGCGACGGTGTGGATGTCGCAGTGGAGTTGCGGTCGCAGAGGCGGCGGTGAAGACGCTACGGTGGCGGCTTCCCGTCGCTGGTAGCGCCCTCTCTCTAGATCGGCTTAGGGATATGATGTAGGTGGGATTCGTGGTGGCTCAGTTGAACCTCGTGCCTTGTGCCCCGCCCCCCACCTTCTTTTTATAGCGATGTGCGACGGGGCCCACCAACCATAGATAGGGTTGGGCGCCTCCGATCAGGACACGGATCAATGGCCCAATTGACCGTTGGGCCAAGTTAGTAGAGATCAACCTAACACAGAGAACCTCAAGGTGTTGTTGCAGTCTTAACTTGAAAGTTGAAACTGTTGATGGTGATGATATATGGCATTTATGGGGCTTCTGATGGGTTAACTCCTTAGGATGGTGACTTTGCTGCTGATCTTGTTGTGCACCTTTCATGCTTCCTGGGTCTTCTGTATGATCACTTCATAGCTTGCCAGTTGGTGTAAAGCTAAATGGGGCTTATCTGTAAGATGGTGACTCAAGTATCCTACTCTGTGCTCCAGAACTTTAGGTTACCATCAGGGCTGGAAATTCTTCTGTCTGAATGTACCAGTGCTCTGGTTTTTGTTTCTCTTTTTCTTTTCAACAACTGGTGCTCGGGAAATTTTCTTGAGTTGAATGGCTGGTGCTTAGAAAAATGGGAATATTAGCATGTGAGACAGGAACAATGCTAGTTAATAAATGTCATGTTGCTACAATGGGTGGAGAAATGTGGCTTGAAATTGGATTGATGACTATTGGTCCCTTCTGTTTTCTGAACCCACATTTTTGTCTTGTACTTTGATTTGGCAATTTTTTTGTGGTCAGTAGTGGATGCAGATACTTTAGAACTAAAGAAGTACCCAATTAGAAAAGTAATATGTGTTTTGTGCATAGTCAGTTACCCAGTTACCCCCATTTCCTCACAAATATGCAGCAGGTTCTAAATGCATGATACATGTTTCACTGCATCCAGTAATTCCGTATATATTGGGAAAAAGCGTTGGACACCATTGACCATTGAGTACTGACGCAAAGAGTTATGGCACCATAACAATAACAAACGATATAGTGCACCAATTTCTCCTATAGTGTATACTAGGAAGTAAGTCTCATGGTAATTTCAGTTTTAGCAGTATGTGCAAATTGAGCTATGTATGCAATCTTCCTCAGTGCTGCAGGTCAAGTTTCAACTATAGTAACTAGGTCGTCACTCATCACACACGCTCCACCGCGCACGTGGGCCTTGTGGGGGCAGGCGTTTTTTGATGGGCTGGTGCTTGTTCTGTTTAGAGGTGATCAGAGAAAGGGGGCTCTATGTCCTGGTGGACCAGGCCCTTTTAGGACGGAGATGCCGAGGGCTGGAGATTTTGGTAATCGTGCGGTCCTCTATCTATATATCTATTCGTTTTGGAGGTGCACCTTTAGTCGTGGGGTTGGGGAAATCAATGCTGTGAGTGTTTTTTTTTTTCCTTCGGTGTCGACGATGGAAGGAGATTGGGATTCTAGGTGGAGGAAGACGCCGTTCCCTGCTGACGACGCCGGGGGTCGTGGGAGGGCGAGTCGCCAGGTGCGTTTTTTGGTAACCATACTGAGTTCATCTAGCAATCTGAAGCGTAGGTAATATCTTTTTGTACCTGAGCATTTTGTGTATCTGTTGATCTTCAGAAGCTTAACCAAGGCTGTGCTAGTAGCGGTAATGCTGGTACTGGGTATGTTCTGTCAGGGATGGGTTTGATTCTGCCGCAGATGGAGGGTGCTGGTTCGTTTCCTGTTTTTTGTTTTTCAGTGCATCTGCCTCGGCGGTTTCGTTCTTTGACTGCTCAGAGCTTGCCGGGGTTCTGATTCTGGAAGAACTTGTTTATCGTGAAGAAACCTGCAGTCCTGCTGATATTTATGTACCGGCGGTGCGTTGTTACTGTGATTGTGCTACATATCTTAATCTTTGTATGATTTTGGGCTAACCTGGATTCGTTTCTTTGTTTGTGGTCACTATGTTGTTGCTGTAGACCGCTCGTTGTGTTCCTTTATGTAAGCGGGTGGTGCTTAGGCAGATTTTGGGCAGACTGAGGCCTAGGCTTCATGGTGTTGGCCTTGTTCTAGGCTGCTGGAGTATACCGTGGTTGGATTGACATGGATCTTCCACCCTGCGTAGCTGACGGTGTTGTGCCTCATTATAAGTTTTTCGGTGATGAAAGCAGTGATAAGTATGATGCAATAGAAAGTTTTAGTGGTATATAGTAATCGAGTGCCTCTGTGCCTGTGCGATGAACACCATGTCATTGTGAAGGATGTGAGCCATGAGAAGGCAAAGTCTTTGGAAAAGAGAGTGGCTGATCTGGAGCAGTGTCTTTGCATTTGTTCTAGTGTTGTTGAGAGTAAGGAGAGGAGCATCGATACTCTGAAGCGTCGCTATGGCAACCTGTTTGTGGATGCTGTTCGTATGTGCAGGCAGTTTAATGATGTTTTATCTGTGGTGGCCATTGGTTTGGATGACCCTTCTCCTATTCCTGAGGAAGTGAAGTTTTTCTATGATGGCCTGAGGCCGCCCAAAACCCACATTGAACAATTAGTTGCTGTTCTTGTCACACTTCTTAACCATGGTATGAGGCTGTCATGTCCTGGCACTGGAATGGTAGGCTTCATCTTATTGTTAGCAGTTTGTTTTTAGGAAATGGTGTGATGGACTAATGGTATGTTTATGTTACTTCGTTATTTCTGCTAATATGTTTTTTGTCGTTTGGATAGCACAGGAATAGGTGGGTGCAGGTTCTGGATGGTAGTGTAGCCGGGGATCTTTTGGATCTCTATTAGTTTGCAGCAGTAGTGTAAAGCCATGTCATGCATGTCGTTGTGTTATGTAGGTCTGTAAGCCTCTTGGATGGCTATGGTTTGTATATATAATATGAAGTCTTAATTCGAAAGGGTGGTTACTGTATATGTTAGCATGTACTGATTACTGAAACCATAACGAGCAGTTGCTATTTTGTGTCCGTTGTCAGTCTGAATGCACATTCAGGCATTCTCATTTATCTGTCGATCTGAATGTTGCAGGTTATATTTCAGGCCATCTCTAACATCATTTGTTATGAGGTTTCTGTAACAACTCAAGAATTCACACACCAAAAATCACAATTACAAAATTTTTGCGTTAGCCCTATGTGATGTTGAGTGACATATGTAGAAGCCCAACCTTAGTTTTGGATTGGATGTGACCTAACTAGGTTAAGATCATAAGCATAGTTTGGTTTTATGCCACATGTGTAATTAAATTTCTAAATAAATAAATTAGGCATGCATCCTTAATCCCACTTGTGATTTGGATTCTCTTGCCTTATGTGATGTTTAACTAACTTAATATTTATGATAAACTCTAACCAAACTGGCAACAAATAAAAGAGAAAGAAAATAAGAGGGAGCAGCAGCAGCCCAGGCCTGCTCGGCCATGCGAACTAGCCCGCCTGCCCTCCCACTTGCGCACGCGGCCCACGAAGCCAGCCTAGCATCACCCTACCGCCCGCGTGCGCACAAGCCGCTGACGAGCCGGACCCGCCCGTCAGCCGTCACACACCGCACGTCGTCGCATCAGGACAAGCTGACAAATGGGCCTCCTTCGACAGCCGCACAGCAACAGGGTCTTCTTCCTCCCAACGCCAACCTCTCCCACGCGACCGGGAGCCAACCAGCGTGGCAGGCACGGGCCCGGGGTCACGCAAAGAGCATGACCATGTTTCCCCTTGCGCCGCGCCTACGCTACCGCACGCGGGCTGTCGGATGCGCCGCATGCATCACCACCGCCCGATCGTCGTCCGCCATTGGAGCCCTTGGAGCTCGGCTATAAAAGCCAACGTCCGTGAGCCCTAACCCTTAGCCCGTTCGCCGCCGCCGCTGGTGGCACAACACCACACAGCATCAAGCCAAGAGAGAGGGAGGAGGGAGAAGCAAGGAGGAGGAAGCCGCGGCGGGGAGGACCTCGCCGGAGCCAGGAGCGCTGCCCTGATCAGCTACAGCGACGTAGCTGCTCGGCACGGCACTGCATCGCCTCATCACGGCCTCGCCTCGCCACTGCACCGCCATCCTACCGCCACGAACCCTGCGGTGAGCCATCTTGCTGAGACCATCTCCCTAGCCAAATGGAACGTGCACCGCCATGATCGAAACCTTGCTAAAGCTTCGAGCTCCGGCCTAGCCCAACTGGTTAGCTAGGGAGACCGCCATGGTCACGCTTGCCGAGACCCAGGATGCGCCATGCGCGCTGCCATCAGCCAAAAGGAGGACCCAGCCATGACGATGTACATCGGAGCAGGAGCGCACATGCACAGGCACGCTCACCATGGCCAAAAGCACAACCATGGCGAGACCACCGCGTCTTCTACGTCGCGGTAAAGACGACGTTGACACCCGACTGGTTCCGCTATGACGAGAGACACACTGCGCTCACCTTAGCCGAGGAAGGAGCCCATCAGAGCCCTGCATTGCCGCACCGCACCTCGTCGGAGCGCCACCGCCTCTGTTTTGCCCCCACCACCGTGGCTGGAGCCACTGGGAGCACCAGGAGCTCCTTTAACACGTCCACCGTGGCCGTAGAAGCACCGTGGAGCTCACACGCTCCTCCAACTGGGCTCTCGCTACCACTGCAGTCTATCCATGCACGCCGACAAACCCACGCCGCCGTTCACCGTGGCCGGGGCCCTAGGAAGCCCCAGCCGCCACCTTGACCCCACTGCTGCACTCACCGAGGCGTGGGGAAACTATTGCCTACCCTAATCGGACACTAGCGCCGCCGCGGGTGCTCGCCGGTGACCTCACCGCCGGCGGGAGCCCTATTGGGGAAGGGAAAGGGGATTTTTCCCCTCGCCGACCTCGCCGACCACGACCACGTCCCGAGCAGCTCCGACCACGACCTCGCCGATCACGACCACGCCGACCATGTTCCGAGCAGCTCCACCGAGCTCCGACCATGACCACGTCGTGCATGTGAACCAAACCCTAGGAAGGAGTAAGTGGACCAAGTCCCTCATAGACTGGCTCTGCGGTCTATGGACCAACGTAGGCGGGTTCACCATGAACAGCGCCTCACCTGCACCCGTGGACCACGGCCCGTTAGTGGCCTAGTATGACGACGTGGCCGCACCAGCGCGCGCCATGTGGTAGGCAAAGCCCAGCCCATATCCAGGCCCAACCGACCTAGTTTGGGCCCGGCCTGTATTGACCATTGACCGATCAAACGGTGACCGCGGACTGGGGCCACATGTCACTGACACCATCATGCAGGTCCCACCTGTCAGAAGCTGATGACGTCATGCTGATGTTAGTGGAACCCCACATGCCAGTACCAGAACTGAGACGATGACGTCATGCTGATGTCATGTTGATGTCAGCATGTCACATGAACCAGTCACAGTGTGACACGTGTCAGCCCAGGATTAATTCAGCCTTTTCCCATTTTCAGAAATGATTTAAACTTCAGAAATTCATAACTAATTCATACGACCTCAGAAAAATATGAAACCAGGACCAAAATTCATCTAAAATCGAGCTTTACGCAATGAACCCATGTTTGAGTGCATTTGGCTCTTTTGAATTTTTATTGCTTCTTTGTGCTATTCTATAGACGTCGCTAACGCGACTATAATTCGATCGTATGCAGACTCGGAGGAGAACCAGACGGACGAGGATCAAGAGTACCATGAGGAGTACGGAGAAGACTTCACTAAAGGTGCCACATCTCACCCAATCTCGTAGTACCTATTACATATGGCTAATATAAAGCTGCTATTGCTTTACTTTACTGTTATAATCATACTATGATAGGACTTGCATGGTAGTATGCTTACTTGATGGCCTTTACCTTGACGCAACCTTATCCCTGCATACCCTGCTATTAGGCTAGGCACACGCTTACTGCTATATTTCATTGCTTATACTTCTACTACGCTTATACTATATTAATGCGTGGTGGAAACTGATATTATCTGGACTATGGGGAGAGTGCGGTGTGTGTGACTTGGGTGTGTGGAGGGTGAAGGTTGAGTCGACCATGTTGGAGTACATGACGAGCCTGGGCAAGTCTTTCCATGGGGTGCTACCTGGGCACCCCTAGAAATGGATACCTGTGGTGGGTAAATGGTATATGAGGTGGTCCTGGGTGTGAACCTGTGATGGAAGGAGCCCGAGGTGGAGGTGCTATGGTGGCACGGTAAATGAAAACCCTGATGAAGACATTCTGGCTTGGTCATCCCTAAGGACTTACTAGTACTCAGATTCACCGGGAAGCCTTACGTACCACTCGCCCTATATAGTGCGGGACGGCTGGACTACTTGGTAGGATATTGCCACTACTGCTAGGTTGATAGTGGATAGTATAAGGAGGTACGGGGTGCGGAGGATTCCCCCACACCCTTCTAAGACTTCATGGAGACCTTGTGGACCCGGCTCATGACTCACAGTTTCAGCCGCCCCAGACTAGACTTGGGGTGTACCAGGGCTGAATGGTAGAGTGGCATTATCCTAGTCTAGCAAGCAACCGAAATCAGCCTAGTTGACGACGGTCAGCAAAGAAGGCAGATCTTGTGGTTATATAAAACCTCTGCAGGGTGTTTGGTTGATCGATCGATACATATACCGATTTGTCGGCTATGGACCTTTCCTGGATTTCGCTTAAACTAGATAGTGAGATGAGTCCTTCTCTTCTTCCCCCATGAGAGAGAGTCGGTCGTAGCCAGGGGCTACGGGCCTTAAGACAGTGCCGAGAGAGAGTTGGCCTGTCGATTGAGTGATGGTATGGTGATGGTATGGTGATGGTGGTATATCGATCCCAGGATCGAAACCTAGCTCTGGATGGAAATAGGGTGGAATGTGTGTGGGAATAGTGTTAAAACTTGATAAACTATTGTTATATACTTAATATGCTAAAACATAGGAAACCCCAGCCTTATAGGTTCCTTTTGATTATATCTCACTTGCATCTAATTTCCACAAAGCAATGCTCATAGGGTGGGAGTGGCCGGTACAAATCGTACTGATAAATTTTGGCACATAGGTTCTACTGAGGATTATAGCTCTAAGGAGTTTGACGGTTGAGGGGTTCATTCCTATGCTCGAGTTTGGTGATCTTATCTTTAAGATGTTCTGAATGAATGCTACTTTTGATTCCGCCAATGCGGTGATGTAATAAATTATGTAATTCTGCACTATTTGTACTCTGATATTATCGTTGTATGGATATGGTATTCAACTAGAAATTTGGGTAATATGATCTACAACGGTCTTATTATACTTCGACTCTATGGATTTCCCTTTGTGGAAATCATGTCGTTTCAGTTGGTATCAGAGCCATACTTGACCATAGGACAAAACCCTCAGAAATAGACGATAGAATAGGACATGAACAACCCTTTTTCGGTTATATACCGACCCTGCATTTACTTTTATGCAAGGCTTATCTATTATTGACCTGCTAACACCTATTCCTTAAAACATGCAGATGGCAACGAACGTCGACTGGCCGTCTCTAGGACCGCTACCTCTGGACTACGCTAAGCTTACCTTCGACCTACATGAGCTCGGGGATTTTGCATAGACTCTCTGCCAAGTTCTCGTCACATTAGGAGTCCCTAACGAGCTTGTCAAGGTCACCTACACCGGGAAGTCAGCTCAGGAAGGAGGAATCAAAGGACCAGTTGTCACCTCAGTCGAGTTCTCAGCTAGCACTACCTTACCTTCTGTCCTAGCTTTCATTGAGTTGACTATAGAGGACATAGTCAAGGAGAGATTACGAGCTGTCTCACACAAGGCACTTCGTAGAGTGATGAGGGACCACTACGAGCACCTGAAGACGATAGAGTTCCGTCTACTTCCCTAGGCCCTCGACCTCAGCCTTACCCCTAGTGAGCAGAGTTTCGCAGCCGGTAGAATTATCTTTACCGAGGAGGACAGATGCCTTCACGTCTCAGCTATTCACCTACTAGAGCAGGACAGGTACGTGACCCAGCTAGAGCAGAGGAGAGGTCAGGATCAGGCCCTTCTGTGGGAGTACCAGGAGTGAGACTCATAGGGAGCATAGGAGCGAGCTAGTCTACTTGAGATAGTTGCTAAGCTACAGGACAAGCTCAACTGTCGTGAAGAAGTCCACAGAATCAAGGTCATAGACTTACAGGACAAAGCTGCTAACCTAGGCAACAGGAACTGCTACCTCAACAGCAAGGTCTTAGAGTTGCAGAGAAAGTTGGACGATAAGAAGGCCAAGTTCAACCACAGAGGAGACAGAGAGAGGTCCAAGGGGATTGATATGCTAAAAATCCAATCTCGAAACAAGACCATGACTCAAGATCTATAGGAGTTTAGGAAGAAGGCCATTTGCAACTAGGGTCACCTAATCGAGGCACTCAGGTAGAATGAGTACCTACAGGACAAGTGTGAGAGGACATGGCAGGCTTGGCAGAAGTCTAACAAGAAGCACCTTAGGGAGATGAAGGGTATGTGGGATCAGCTACCCAAGGAGATTCACAGCAAGATGAAGCCTAGGTAGAGGAGTTTGAGTTAGCCCTGACTCGCCTCAACCTAGATGTCTACCCTACCCTACCTGGAGCCAAGCCTACTGAGGAGCCCGCTGAGGCCTTGAAGTACGTGTCCCAACTTCACAAGTCTAACGAGGAGATCGAGATCGAGAACAGTCGTATCCCAGCTGCGGTGTATGAGTTAGAGTAGATGACCCTACGTGGTCATGAGTCATGTCAGTGGCTTCCATAAGTTGTACCCCATGATGTACCCCTTATGAGATGTAATATGAGACACTATGCATAGTACGATTCTCGTGAGTCTTCAAGTGTAGCTACTAGAGATGATGCTATGTAATAAAACCCATGTAATGAATGTTTTGGATCTTATTACATTTTATGGACCTTATTGCTTCTTTGTAATGAGTGTTGAATAGAATAAATGTTTTTCTTTAAATCATCAAAATCATGTAATCATACTAAATTATAAGCACTTATGGCACAAACACTAAAAAATCCTTTGATCTAGTGTTGCAGATGTCGAACCGCCGATCTAATCATCTAATGAACTATGGACGTGCGCCCACCCCCAAACCGGTCGAACCAAATGGGGGGCGTGGTGGCAACAACCGTGGTTGTGGTCGTGGCCATGGACGTGGAGGGATACCCTTCAACCTGGAGAATACCTCACCGCCTGAGGAGAACATTCCGCCACCACCACCACTGAACCTGGCAGAGGTGATGGCACAACAGACCCAACTTCTTGCAGCTCTTGTTAATGGAGCAAACCGTCGCCAGGGAGGTCAGTAGAATGACTTTCAAAGGAAGCTGGAAGGATTTCTGAAGCTAAGGCCACCTACCTATGATGGCACCAACCCTGACCTGCTTGTGGCCGATGACTGGCTCAAGGAGATGGAGAAGAAGCTTGACCTCACTACTTTCATCGACGATGAGTGTGTTGAAGCTACCACACACCAACTCACAGGTGCAGCACGCGCCTGGTGGGATAGTTTCAGTGATTTCCATGAGGACCCTGCCAACATCTCGTGGGAAGAGTTCATCGAAGCATTCATTGAGTATCACATTCCCAAGGGTATCATGGAGGCCAAAGCCGAGAAATTCCACAACATCAAGATGGGAAAGGATAGGGTGACTGAGTACACTACTCGTTTCACCAATCTTCTACGCTATGCACCTCCCTATGTTGTGAACTCTGAGAAGGAGAAGCTATACTATTACCGCAAGGGACTTAACCCACATGTCAAGCTAAAGTTTGGCGGTATTGAGAGTAGCACGCTGCATGCTCTGGTGGATCGCTGCATCTAGATTGAGAAGGACCATGCTAAAGTTGGAGAGGAGTACAGGGAGAGGAAGCGTAAGCCTGAGGAGTCCTTCCGTGGCTGTTATCACAAGAGGTTCCATAGAGATGCGCCACCCAGGGAACGCTCTTGCCACAACAGGGATGATAACCCTAGATCGAGTAGGGGTAGTGGAGGCTACACCATCAAATACTCCCGCCCTGCTCAGGATCATTACACCCGAGACCGTTATGCTTAGGACCGCAACACTCAGGACCATTTCAACCGTTCCTGCTCTGTGAATGAATGCCCAGCATAGAACCGCTCCGCACCAAGCACTGGAAACTAGAAGGCACCCACGCCAACCCCTACAGGCGGTATGCCTTTCACCTGCTTTACTTGTGGCCAACCAGGTCACAAAGCCGCTGAGTGCCCACATAACTCAGCTGCTCAGAAGTCTCAGTTCAAGGGATCTGCTACCCGTGGATGTCTCAACCATCTGGACAGCCGAGGAAGCACAGGCTGCCCCTAAAGTGGTGTACTGGTATATTTTTAGTTAATGGCAATACTATATCAGTTCTATTTAACTCTGGAGCAACTTGTTCTTACATATCATCCAAGTTTGCATGAGAGCATGACCTGCCTGTAACCCTACATGGAAAGCCTATCATCACCAAGCTCACCTTTAGGAGACCTAAAGTGCACCCACATCTGTAAGGGAGTGAGTCTTACTATTGAGGGCCTTATCTTTAAAGCCTGACCTAACCCTATTATCTTCCACAAACCTAGATGTCATCTTAGGTATGGATTGGCTAACCATTCACCGAGGTATCATATCATGTTCACCTAGATACATCCAAGTGACCCACCCATCGGGCCAAGTTATTAGATGTGAACCTCAGTCTGGAAAATCCACTTCTATCCTGTGTGCCCTTAAAGCCAGTTCAGAACCACAAAAAGAGGAGAAGACAGCTCATGATGTGCCTGTGGTCAGAGACTATCCCGACGTATTCCCTGAAGAATTACTGGGTATGCCACTAGACCGTGATGTGGAGTTCATCATTGACCTCTTGCTGAGAACAGGACCCATTGCCAAGAGACCCTATCGCATGTCAGTTGATGAACTAGCCGAGCTCAAGAAACAGCTTGATGAGCTCATCTCGAAGGGATATATCAGACCCAGTGCTTCACCCTAGGGATCCCCTGTTCTATTTGTTAAGAAGAAGGATGGCTCGATGAGAATGTGCATTGACTATCAGAACTTGAATGCAGTCACCATCAAGAATAAGTACCCTCTACCAAGGATTGATGATTTGCTTGATCAGCTATGAGGTGCCAAGTATTTCTCCAAGATTGATCTCAGATCTGGCTATCATCAGATAAAGATTCAAGAGAGTGACATCCCGAAGACAGCTTTTGTGATTAGGTATGGGCAGTTTGAGTTCACCGTGGTGTCCTTTGGACTCACGAATGCTCCCGCATACTTCATGAACATGATGAATAACGTTTTCATGAATGAACTGGATAAATTTGCGATAGTATTCATTGATGACATCCTTGTCTATTCACCCACCGCTGAAGAACACGAGCATCATCTGAGAACGGTGCTTGAGAAACTAGCCCAACATCAGCTCTACGCAAAGTTCAGTAAATGCGAATTTTGGCTATAGAAAGTTGCCTTCCTAGGACATGTACTATCAGCCGAAGGTGTCGCAGTTGACCCAGCCAAGATTGAAGCTGTGAAAGAGTGGGATCAACCCTGTAATGTGATAAAAATCAGAAGTTTCTTGGGATTGGCCGGATATTATCGTCGATTCATCGAAAACTTCTTCAAGATAGCCCGTCCAATGACCAACCTTCTGAAGAAGACTAAGGAGTTTGAATGGATACTCGAGTATGAACAAAGCTTCCAGGAATTGAAATAGAAGCTTACCACAACTCCTGTGCTAGCATTGCCTGGTATCAGCAAAGATTTCGTGGTCTATTATGATGCATCCCGTCAAGGACTTGGTTGTGTACTGATGCAAGATGGAAGAGTGATAGCATATGCGTCTCGATAGTTGAAAGAACATGAGAATCGTTACCTAACCCATGATCTTGAGTTAGCAGCAGTTGTGCATGCCTTGAAGATCTGGAGACACTACTTGATAGGCAACAAGTGTGATATCTATACGGATCACAAGAGCTTGAAGTACTTTTTCACTCAGGAAGATCTAAATATGAGGCAACGCCGATGGCTAGAGGTGATCAAGGACTATGACCTAGAAATTCACTACCATCTAGGAAAAGCTAATGTAGTCATAGATGCTCTCAGTCATAAGAGTTACTATCACACTTTGATCACTGAATCCGTACCATCTGAGCTCAAGGAAGAGATTGATGATTTCCAACTTGAGATACTACTGCATGACTTATTGAATGAGCTCCGCATATAGTATGATCTCACAGATCGCATCCGTCAAGCATAGAAAAATTGTGCAGAGATCGAATATCTCTGTGGTATGATGAAACTAGGCTACAAGACCAACCACCATGAAGATGAACAAGGAACCATCTGGTTCAAGGACAGAATCTATGTTCCTTCTAATCCAGCACTACAAGAGGAAATTCTGTCAGAAGCTCATGATTCTAAGTACTGTATTCACCCTGGAGGTTCAAAGATGTATCAAGACTTGAAGAAACACTTTTGGTGGAAAGGCATGAAGACAGACATTGCAGGACATGTGGCACGGTGTGACACCTGTAATAGAGTCAAGGCTAAACATCAAAGGTCTGCAGGATTGCTGAAGCCTCTTGACGTTCCCGAGTGGAAATGGGAGAGCATATCCATGGATTTCATAGTTGGATTGCCCCGATCACAGAAAGGCAATGATTCCATCTAGGTGATTGTTGATCATTTGACCAAGATTGCTCACTTTGTACCAGTTAAGACCAAGATCAATGTCAAAAAAATTAGCAGATCTATATGTTGAGCATATTCTTAGACTACATGGAGCTCCCTCTAGTATTTATCTAATCGTGGTTCTCAATTTGTGTCCCAATTCTGGGAAGCCCTGCACAAGTCCATTGGCACCAAACTTGATTTTAGTACCGCTTATCACCCACAGATAGATGGACAGATAGAACGCATAAATCAGATCTTAGAAGACATGCTTCGCGCTAGTGTACTAAATTATGGCTCTAATTGGGAGAAATGCCTACCCTATATAGAGTTCTCTTACAACAACAGCTACTAAGCCAGTATCAAAATGTCACCATTTGAAGCTATGTATGGCAGACCTTGTAAGACACCTTTGATGTGGTCTCAACCAGGGGAAAGATCGTTCTTTGATTCCGCTAAGATCCAAGATGCAGAAGGAGTTGCTCAAGTGAAGGAGAATTTGAGGATTGCTCAAAGTCGATACAAGAGCTATGCTGACAAAAGAAGAAGATAACTTGAGTTCAATGTGGGAGACTTCGTCTATCTCAAGGTATCCCCAGCTACAGTGGAACTGTCAGGTTCCATGTGAAAGGAAAGCTTACCCCTAGATTTGTTGGCCCATGCAAAATTTGTAGGAGGATTGGAAAGCTCACCTACAAACTTGAGCTACCTGAGGAATTGGTGGGTGTACATCCCATATTCCATATCTCACAGCTACGCAAGTGTTTGAGAGTGCCTAATGAAGTAGTCCCAACTGATACACTTGACATTCAAGACACTCTCGAGTATAAAGAGCATCATATCCAAATTCTGGGTAGAGATACCAAAGAGACCCGAAGCAAAACTATTCCTATGTGCAAGATCCAATGGAGCAATCACACCGAGAGAGAAGCAACATGGGAGAAAGAGTCTAACCTCCTGGCCACAATATCCTTATCTCATCGAAGAGTACGTTACGCTTTAATCTCGGGGATGAGATTCTGTTAAGGGGGTAGGACTGTAACAACCTAAGAATTCACACACCAAAGATCACAATTACAAAATTTTTGTGTTAGCCCTATGTGATGTTGAGTGACATATGTAGAAGCTCAACCCTAGTTTTGGATTGGATGTGACCCAACTAGGTTAAGATCATAAGCATAGTTTGGTTTTATGCCACATGTGTAATTAAATTCCTAAATAAATAAATCAGGCATGCATCCTTAATCCCACTTGTGATTTGGATTCTCCTGCCTTATGTGATGTTTAACTAACTTACTTAATATTTATGATAAACCATAACCAAACTGACAACAAATAAAAGAGAAAGGAAAGAAGAGGGAGCAGCAGCAGCCCAGGCCTGCTCGGCCTTGCAAACCAGCCCGCCTGCCCTCCCACTCGCGCATGCGGCCCATGAAGCCGGCCCAACATCACCCTACCGCCCACGCGCACACAAGCCACTGACGAGCCGGACCCGCCCGTCAGCCGTCATGCACCGCACACCGCCGCATCAGGACAAGCTGACAAATGGCCCCCCTCTGACAGCCGCACAGCAACAGGGTCTTCTTCCTCCCCACGCCAACCTCTCCCACGCGACCGAGAGCCGACCAGCGTGGCAGGCATGGGCCTAGGGTCACGCAAAGAGCATGACCCTATTTCCCCTTGCGTCGCGCCTACGCTACTGCACGTGGGCCGTCGGATGCGCCGCACGCATCACCACCGCCCGATCACCGTTCTGCCATTAGAGCCCTTGGAGCTCAGGCTATAAAAGCCAACGTCCGTGAGCCCTAACCCTCAGCCCGTTCGCCGCCACCGTTGGTGGCACAGCACCACACAGCATCAAGCTAAGAGAGAGGGAGGAGGGAGAAGCAAGGAGGAGGAAGCCACGACGGGGAGGACCTCACCGGAGCCAGGAGCACCGCCCCGATTAGCTACAGCGATGTAGCTGCTCTGGCATGGCACTGCATTGCCTCATCACGGCCTTGCCTCGCCACCACACCGCCATCCTACAGCCACAAACCCTACGGTGAGCCATCTTGCCTGAGACCATCTCCCTAGCCAAATGGAACGTGCACCGCCATGATCGAAACCTTGCTGAAGCTTCGAGCTCTAGCCTAGCCCAACTGGTTAGCTAGGGAGACCGCCATGGCCACGCTTGCCGAGACCCAGGATGCGTCGTGCGTGCTGCCATCAGCCAAAGGAGGACCCAGCCATGACGATGTACATCGGAGCAGGAGCGCACATGCACAGGCACACTCACCATGGCTGAAAGCACAACCATGGCGAGACCACCGTGTCTTCTACGTCACTGGTAAAGACGACGTTGACACCCGACTGGTTCCGCCATGACGAGAGACACACTACGCTCACCGTAGCCGAGGAAGGAACCCACCGGAGCCCTGCATTGCCGCACCGCATCCTCATCGGAGCACCACCACCTCTGTTTTGCCCCCACCACCATGGCCTGGAGCCACTAGGAGCACCAGGAGCTCCTTCAACACGCCCACCGTGGCCGTCGAAGCACCGTGGAGCTCACACGCTCCTCCAACTAGGCTCTCGCTACCACTATAGCCCTATCCATGCACGCCGACTGAACCCACGCCGTCGTTCACTATGGCCGGTGCCCTAGGAAGCCCCAGCCACCACCTTGACCCCACTGTTGCACTCACTGAGGCAGTGGGGAAACTATTGCTGTACCCTAATCGGAACGCTAGCGCCTGCCGTGGGTGCTCGCCGATGACCTCACCGCCGGTGGGAGCCCCATCGGGGAAGGGAAAGGGGATTTTCCCCTCGCCTGACCTCGCCGACCACGACCACGCCGACCACGTCCTGAGCAGCTCTGACCATGACCTCGCCGACCACGATCACGCCGACCACGTCCCGAGCAGCTCCGCCGAGCTCCGACCACGACCACGCCGTGCACGTGAACCAAACCCTAGGAAGGAGTAAGTGGACCAAGTCCCTCATAGACCGGCTCTACGATCTATGGACCAACGTAGGTGGGTTCACCATGAACCGCGCCTCACCTGCGCCCGTGGACCACGGCCCGTTAGTGGCCTAGTATGACGACGTGGTCCGCACCAGCGCGCTGCCATGTGGCATGCAAAGCCCAGCCCGTATCTAGGCCCAACTGGCCTAGTTTGGGCCTAGGCCTGTATTGACCATTGACCGGTCAAACGGTGACCGCTGACCGGGGCCACATGTCAGCGACACCGCCATGCGGGTCCCACCAGTCAGAAGATGATGACGTTGATGACTGTCATGCTGACTGTCAGTGGAACCCCACATGCCGAGTACCAGAACCGAGACAATGATGTCATGCTGATGTCAGCATGCCACGTGAACCAGTCACAGTGTGACACGTGTCAGCCTAGGATTAATTCAGCCTTTTCCTATTTTCAGAAATGATTTAAACTTCAGGAAATTCATAACTAATTCATACGACCTTAGAAAAATACGAAACCAGGACCAAAATTCATCTAAAATCGAGCTTTACATAATGAACCCATGTTTGAGTGCATTTGGCTCTTTTGAATTTTCATTGCTTCTTTATGTTATTCTATAGACGTCGCTAACGCGACTATAATTCGATCATATGCAGACTTCGGAGGAGAACTAGACGGACGAGGATCGAGAGTACCGTGAGGAGTACGAAGACTGACTTCACTGAAGGTGTCACATCCTACCCAATCTCGTAGTACCTATTACACATGGCTAATATAGAGCTGCTATTGTTTTACTTTACTGTTATAATCATACTATGATAGGACTTGCATGGTAGTATGCTTACTTGATGGCCTTTACCTTGATGCAACCTTACCCCCGCATACCGTACTATTAGGCTAGGCACACGCTTACTGCTATATTTCATTGCTTATACTTCTACTACGCTTATACTACATTAATGCGTGGTAAAAACTGGTGTTATCTGGACTATGGGAAGAGTGTTGTGTGTGTGACTTGGGTGTGTAGAGGGTGAGGGTTGTGTCGACCAAGTTAGGAGTATACGACGAGCCTGGGCAAGTCTTGCCATGGGGTGCTACCTGGGCACCCCTAGAAATGGATACCTGTGGTGGGTAAATGGTATATGAGGTGGTCCTGAGTGTGAACCTGTGATGGAAGGAGCCCGGGGTGGAGGTGTTGTGGTGGCACGGTAAATGGAAACCCTGATGAGGACATTCTGGCTTAGGTCATCCCTAAGGACTTACTAGTACTTAGATTCATCGGAAGCCTTACGTACCACTCATCCCTGTATGGTGCGGGACGGCTGGACTACTTGGTAGGATATTGCCACTACTGCTAGGTTGATAGCGGACAGTGTAAGGAGGTACGGGGCGCGGAGGATTCCCCCACACCCTTCCGAGACTTCATGGAGACCTTGTGGACTCGGCTCATGACTCACAGTTTCAGCCGCCCCAGACTAGACTTGGGGTGTAACAGGGCTGAACGGTAGAGTGGCATTATCCTAGGCTAGCAAGCGGTCAGAATCAGCCCAGTTGACGACGGTCAGCGAAGAAGGCAGATCTTGTGGTTATGTAAAACCTCTGCATGGTGTTTGGTTGATCGATCGATACATATGCCGATTTGTCAGCTATGGACCTTTTCTGGGTTTCGCTTAAACTAGATAGTGAGATGAGTCATCTTCTTCCCCCGTGAGAGAGAGTCGGTCGTAGCCAGAGGCTACGGGCCTTGAGACAGTGACAAGAGGGAGTTGGCCTGTCGACTGAGCGATGGTATGGTGATGGTGGTATATCGATCCCAGGATCGAAACCTGGCTCTGAGGATTATAGCTCTGAGGAGTTTGACGGTTGAGGGGTTCGTTCCTACGCTCGAGTTTGGCGATCTTATTTTCAAGCTGTTCTGAATGAATGCTACTTTTGATTCCGCCAATGCGGCGATGTAATAAATTATGTAATTCCGCACTATTTGTACTCTGATATTATCGTTGTATGGATGTGGTATTCGACTGGAAATTTGGGTAATATGATCTACAACGGTCTTATTACACTTCGACTCTGTGGATTTCCCTTCGTGGAAATCAGGTCGTTTCAGTTTCAGTATCAATCTTCGCAAAGGGCGCAAATGTAACAAAAAAAAAACACTAACCCAAGTCCGTTCTATTTTTTAATACAATGATGTGCAGCTCTCGTATGTATTCCAGAAAAAAAAAAGTTTTAGGATTGCCAAGGGTGTCTCTCAATTTTGGAAAGGGCTTCATAAAATCAAACATCTGTTTACGTGGGGGGCTCTGTTTCAGGTTAGAAATGGTAATTTTTGTAAATTTTGGCAAGACTGCTGGTTGCAGAAGGTTCCACTGAGTGTTGCCTATAATAAAATCTATTGTTTGGTCAGGGATCCTAGTTGCAGTGTTAGTGAGTGATGGAAAGAGGTAGTTTGGGAGATGGATTTTAAAAGATCCTTATCTGTTCCAGAGTATAACTCTTGGCTTGAGCTGAGGGATACACTCCAGGGGATTAGCTTAGAGCTTGATTCTAATGATTCAGTAAGCTGGGCTTTAGAAAGAAAAGGGCAATACACTACCAAATCCCTTTACAGGTTTTTGACAGATAGGGGAGTTACTAGTAAGACTGCTGGGTACATATGGAAATGCAAGATTCCTTTGAAAATTAAAATTTTCCTATGGCAATCCTTTAACAACAAGTTGCAGGTGGCAAAATGTTTAGTGAAGTGAGGTTGGAAAGGGGATATCCACTGCTGTCTATGTGGGAGGGTAGAATCCATAGGACCATTTGTTCTTTGGCTGCTATCTGGCTAGATTGGGCTGGGGTATGATTAAGGAGATTTTTCATCTGAATTGGTGGCCATCATCTTTGGATGATTTCAGCTGTATCCGGTTGCAGGGCAAGGGGCCTCTGCCTAGCCGAGTGTTGATGTTCCTTTTTGCAGGTTTCTCTTGGTCGATTTGGACTACAAGGAACAAGATGGCTATTGAGAAAAGCTTTCCCAAAGCCCCATCTGATGTAATATACGCTGCTGTGTCATTGATGCAGAAATGGAGTCTGCTACTCAAGGAGAAGGGAGAAGGAGCGCGTCGAACACATCTTGGACAGCATCCTGACATGGCTGAAGAACTTTCGTCCTAGTGCTATTCTACAATCTGTATCTGAGATCTAGTGTGTTACGTAGTTTCTCTGAACTATTTCTGTAGCTGGCAACCCCAGCGTCTCCTGTATTGTTACCTGTTGCTTTATAAAAGCAGAGTTAATTCTCGTTAAAAAAAAGTTTTAGGATTAATAGGGACGATAGATGAAGAGAACATAGGCAGGTATACCTGCTATTTTTCTTTAGATAATTTTTGTACATAAACTTTGTCGTAACATATAAATTATAAAGGACCTCTGTGCAGTTCATCTGTTTGGGATTAATTTCTTCATTTCTTAGTTCAGAAACAGCATTGGCTGGTGCTGCTCATCATTCGTGGTCTGAAGCCTTAATGAGCTGGTGCTATTTTGAGACTGCTGTTAGTCTAAATGCACATTCAGCCATTCAGGTATTCTTCTTGGATCCGAATATTGCAGGTTACATTTGAGGCATCACTTGCCAGGAGCAGCGGACATCTTCGAGGCCATAAACAAGCCTCGCGATCGGATGGCCTTTATGGATCTGGAGTTTTGGGCCTTTTACGGATTTGGAATTTTGGACCGGAAGCCTGTGTTTTGTTTCAACAGTGAATCGGCCTACCGGGCGAACGCCTGTGTTTTGTTTCAACGATGAATCGGCCTACCGTGCGAACGCCTGTGTTTGGTTTCAACCGGGCGAACACGCAATACACTGCTAAGCCGAGCACGGGCGTCCAGGCAATTCAGCTGCGAGGCTCTGTTTCAACTTTCAACCAACGAAGCTGCAACCCACTTTCAAAAAAAGAAAAAAGAAAAACGAAGCTGCAACAGTCTGCAACATACAATACAACTCGTGGATTTCACAACGTGCAGATTTCCTTCGTCCGCTTCAGCGCGTGTTTCATAGCGCGCACGGCACCGGCGCTCCCTTCCGCTCTGTTTTTTTTCCCTGTGTTGACACGGTCCAAGCCAATTTAAATAGATCCATAACAGTTTTATCCTATCTAAAAAAAACTTTATAAAACGACATGATAATAGTACCACGTTGATTTTTCTATAGGATAAGACCACCTCTACCCCTTATAAAATAAGAGGTACATGGCCGATTAAGTTCCTATCTATCCAATCGACACAAAAAAATACAGTAAATCAATCTACTACCTCTCTTTTACTTTCTCTTCCCCTCTCTTTCCCTCTACTTCTCCTCGTTCTTCGTCGGCGCCACATGGACGGTGGATCGATGACGGCGAAGCTCTAGAGCAGCCAGGCCAGCTAGAGCAGCCCATAGCCGCTGCACGCCCCGACGTGGTCTCTCCCGGATGTGTGGGGTTTCAGGTCTCAAGAGACCTTGCCGGCGTGTCTTACGTGTCGCGCTCCTAGCAAGGCTTCTTCGACGACGTGTCTTGCGTATCGTGCTCATCGTTGGAGGCATAAGGTCCAGGTGTGAACATCCCCTAGATGCCGGCCGATCTAAAAATCGGCTAGGCCCTACATCGAGCGATCTAGCTCCTTATCAAGTGTGTGACCTAATTAAGCGTCAACACACTTTTTAGCGACTCCGCTGGGGAACAATTGGTTCGGCTATCTCCTATAGACGATTTTTTGACCTAGCCTATTTGTTGGTTTCAATCTATTTTTTTGTGTTCTCACTACCATTACTTAATCTGGTCCAAAAGGTCGAAAGCATCTGATCTTGATCTCCTTTTATCAAGATGTGGAACAACGGTCGCAACGGCGAGTTCACCAGTCTAATGGATGAGGAGATCCTCGTAAGGTCTACAACCATAGCTATACTGAAGGCAGATGGAATTACTGAAGACTCTACTCTTTTCTATACTATGGTTAGATGAATTTTGCATTTGATAAGTTAGAGGAAGGAATCTTTGGTACTTCACTTCATGTTGGACATATTAGTGAATAGGCCATGACTTTTAGTCAACCTCAATATGAGAGGTCGTTTTACTATTATTTTAACTAGCATGGTAGGTTGATTTCAAAGAGTCAATCCAAATTGGCATCTTTGGCGCATGAAAAACGATAGAGCCAATTCAGGAGGGGCTTTCACTATATCTCCTGGTAAGAGGCTATCTTATTGTTATATTGATCAAAATGGCAAGTTCATTTTTAGAAAGAAACCTGAATTGGTGTCTTCGGCATCTGAAATCGATAAGACCAATTCAGGAGGGGTTAGCACTATTCTTCCTGTTGCTACATACACTATAGGGAGTTGATGGCGCCCATAACACTGTAGAAAAAATGTTGGCGCCCACAACACTGCTTGGGTTCTGACATGCCAGGAAGGTTGCAGGGTATGGTCCTGTAAGTGTATAGGGTACGGTCCTCGATATTGCAGTTGACTTAAGTGCCCTGCCTTACTTGCTCCGTCTGTTTCCTGGTCATCACCGAGCGGGCGTCCCCGGTCAGTTGGTTTCAGACGGCTCTGGCTGCGCCAGTCAGAGAAGAGCTGTAAGCAGAGGGTTCGGTACATCCTCGGTCGGAGACACGGGTCATAGTTTGGAGGCGGTGTTTGGCCAGGCTTTTCGGTTGGAGAGACGGGCCAGGGTCGGAAGCTGGGCGTTGTTCCTCTCCGGCCAGGCCTTCCGGTCGGAGAGGCGGGCCGGAGTCAGAAGCGAGCGTTGTTCCTCCTTTAGCGAGGCCTTCCGGTCGGAGGTTTGATCGCCCTTCTAGCCTGTCGTTTAGGTATTTTGGGCCGGCCTAAGAGTTGCGCGTTGTTCGCAACGTTGTCTGCTGGGTCGAGCCTTCGCTGGGAAGTCGATTGATGAGGGACCTCGGGTTTATGAACCCGACAATATTATTTATAGATTCGACATCCCTCAAACATTAACTACAGATCAAGGGATATTATTTGTGTCTAAGGAGGCGAGGGAATTTGCCGAATTATATAAGATCAAGTTGCTTAACTCATCTCCACATTCTGCTCAAACTAATGGTGAGGCTGAGTCTAGTAACAAGACTTTTATCAAGCTTATTAAAAAGAAGATTAAGGAAAATCCAACGAGGTGGCATGAAGTTTTGTCTGAAGCTCTATGGACACATCGCATTTCAATGCATGGTGCTACAAATGTTACTCCTTTTGAGTTAGTATATGGTCAAGAGACCATGTTACCCGTCGAAGTGATTTGGATGTATACAGGCTCACTAAACAAAATGATTTATCCGCTGTTGTGTATCATGATTTGACGATGGATAATATCGATGAGATGACCGATGTAAGATTAAAAGCTCTCAAGAAAATAGAGAAAGACAAAGCTCGAGTTACCAAGGTATACAACAAGAAAGTCAAGAGTAAATCCTTCTAAGTGGGAGAATTAGCGTGGAAAACAATACTACCAATTGTATCGAAGAGCAATCAGTTTGTCAAGTGGTCACCAAATTGGGAGGGTCCTTACAAAGTGATCAAAGTCATATTCAGAAATTCTTATCTGCTAGAGACATTGCAAGGTGAATGTCTCACGAACAATTAAACGGGAGGTATTTGAAAAAGTACTTTCCAAGTGTTTGGGAAGAAGTCTAAGTGCTCTCCAAGCAATGACCGATACATGTATTGCCATTAGAACAAAAATGGCCGATGTATACATCGCCTTCAGCCACTAAGCGGCCGATGAAATGGGTATCGTTGCTGTTTGGTTTTGTTGGACTAAGTGTTTTCAGGTTCAAGCATCATTCACCTGAAAATAGGGGGGCATACGTTGACACTCAAATTGGACCCAAGCCAATTTAAATAGGCACATGACAGTTTTGGCCTAATCCTAGGAAAACTTCATAAAGCATAACAGTACCACATTGATTTTCTTATGGGATAAGACCACCCCTACCCCTTATAAAATAAGGGACACATGTCCGATTGAGTTTCCGTCTATCCAATCGACACAAAAATACAACAAATCAATCTAGTACCTATTTTTACCATCTTTTTCAAATCTACCTCTTCTCCTCGTTCTTCGTCGGTGCTGCATGGTTGGAGGATTGACGACGACGACGCTCTAGAGCGGTCATGCCGGCTAGAGCAGTCCATAGCCACTACCGCACACCCCGACGGGATCCCTCCTGGGCATGTGGGGTTTTTGGTATCAAGAGACCTCGCCGGCGTGTCTTGCGTATCGCGTTCCCGACGAGGCTCCTCCGGCGACGTGTCTTGCGTATCGCGCTCATCGCTGGAGGCACAAGGTCCAGGTGTGAGGCGTCGGCCGATCCTAAAATTGGCTAGACCCTAGATTGCACGATCTAGCTACTTATCGATTGTGATTAAGTGTCAACACCCTCCATTGACCATTGTGCGCGAAGCCGAACACTGTTTGAAGCCGCGCCTCGCGTGGCAACAAAAATTGCCCTGCCTTGCTCAGAGCTCGAGTGCTTCTTCACAGCGTGTTGATTTGCTTCGACCGCTAGCACGCAAGCACAGCACTGGTGCTTCCCTTCCGCAGCGAGCCGTTTGACCCGCGACTCGATCGGCAGGCGCCGGCGACTTCACCCAACGTCAAACGATACTATTCTTTATTAGTCGCCTCCGATGAATCGCCTACTTTGACGGTTCTGGATGCCAAGCAAGACTCACGACCTCTTCTTCGTCCGATGGGCGGCTTACTCTCTGTTACCATCGGCAGCGTCTGGTTAAGGCAGGGCACCACGCACGTCACCAATCATAATTTTCACTGGCCGTCCAAATCATCGTCACCCTCCCTGTCCCTGGCTCTGGCTGTGGCTGACCACGTAGGTATAGCCCATCCGCGCCGGCTTCGCTCCTGAAGACAGAAGACTCCAGCCGTGGGCGTGGACTCGTTTTTGGCAGGCAGTGGGTTCAGACCAGCAGCAACAGCAACTTGATGCATATCCGTTAGCCGGCTACGTACTATCCTAATCCTACTACTGTTCCCCAATCGTTTTTGGGAGAGGGTGGGGTTTCTCGTTGTCGTTATGCCGCACGGATGCTCGGGTAGGGTAGGCGACGGCCGACGAGACGCGGGGACATCAATGCCCGGTTCCCGTCGACGCCGACCCGTGATCGGCGATCGCTAGCTTGGCTACCGCGAGCGTGTGCGTGCGACCTCCGGCGGGTGCTCACGAACGGGCCGCTTACAGCGAAACGGGATGGCCGGAGGGGAGCAGTACCACACTGCTGCTGAGTGTTGACACCGTGACACGGGCAGGAGTTGGAAAGAAATTGCAGTGATGGCCGATGAGCAGGAGGAAAGTAGGGTCTTCTAATCTCTGCCGGCGGCGTTCAAATCGGGTTATGGCCGCCGAACGGGTGCCCAATACACAAGGTACCATTAAGTTGGGGTTTACTCAAAGCGGAACGCGGTGTGTGAATTGTAATTAATGGATGAAAAGTGGTTAAGGCTTCTTGAATGGCAAGGGGAAAAAACATGACCACGAAGATCATATGAAATTTAGAGGGCAGCAAGTGCAAAAGCATGAAAAAAAAAAGCAAAACTGCAGGTGGAGTTTGCGAAGTATTGAGGATTCGGGGGGGGGAAATTTTCTATGCGACAACGCCCTTGTGCGACACTCTATAGTTCCTTTAACAATTTCTGCACCCATTTTTTTTTTTGTTAAAAAGGCTGCTAAATCAGAATCTTTGAAGTTCAACAAGATCATCCAGAAATATCTATCAAACAACTCCATTCTGAAGTTTTGAAGGAATTTCAGGAACTCTTGCGTTCTAAGCAAGTCCATGCGTAACCAACCCACAACTAATAGGTTATTGTCATAGGATCAAAGTAGCTGGTCTCACTCTCACCCTTTTGCTTTGGACTGGAACCAAGTGAAGAAACTTTGCACTGGATAGACGCATTTTTATTTGATTTGACAATAAAATGCTCACGAGACACTCCTCTGGCAATTCCTCCACACGTTTCGTTGGAACAGCACAAGCAACGCCCCCACTTGAACCAGGAAATCCGCTCGCCGCTTAAACACTGTAGCGCTACGCTTTTGCAACCATCAAAACGCCGACCTGTCCGCTATGATTAGGCGGCCAAGATTGCACGAATCCTGCGCAATGTCATTTTAAATCCCCTCACCAAACCTCCTTTTCGTCCGGTCCGCTTCACTCCTCCGACAAAGTCTCCTTCTTCTCCCGTAAGGCCATTAAATATAAAGCCACCAGCAGAATTAAGATAAATTCATCGAACAAACAAAATTGATCTGAATTTCAAAAATTACGAACGAGATAATATAAAATGAAAGCGAGAGGAGAAAAAGAAAAGAAAGACGAGAGGGAAGAGGAAAGGCGTGAGCGAGGTCGTGTTTGACCACCTCGCCTTCTCCGCTCGTCTTCCACCTTCCTCCGTTGCCTACCCCTCCGCGGCCCCATCGCTGCTGGGCTTGGCTTTACCACTGGCGGGTTCCCACACGGGGGCCAGACTCCGCCACGGCTGACCCCGTCTACACCGAATCCCCCCGCGCGATTTAACCCCTCTCGCCTCGCCGCCTCCGCTTCCCTACAACGCGCACACCAAACGCGCACGCGCTGTTCGTTCCTCGGCCGCTCTCTCCATCTCCGCCCCCCCCCCCCCCCCCCCCCCCAACAGATCTCCGCGGGCCGTGCGGTTCCTCCTTCTCCGGGGCTGTCGGATCTCCACGGCGGCTAGGGAGTAGGGATGGGCAACTGCTGCGTGACGCCGAACGGAGCCGCCGACGCCGGCGGCGGCAAGAAGCACAAGGAGCCCAAGGAGCCGAAGCAGAAGAAGGGCAAGAAGCCCAACCCCTTCTCGATCGAGTACAACCGCGCGGCGCCGGCGAGCGCGCCCAGGCTGGTGGTGCTGCGGGAGCCCACGGGGCGGGACATCGCGGCGCGGTACGAGCTCGGCGCGGAGCTCGGGCGCGGCGAGTTCGGGGTCACCTACCTCTGCACGGACCGCGCCTCAGGGGAGGCGCTGGCCTGCAAGTCCATCTCCAAGAAGAAGCTCCGCACCCCCGTCGACATCGAGGACGTGCGCCGGGAGGTGGAGATCATGCGCCACCTCCCCAAGCACCCCAACGTCGTCACGCTCAGGGACACCTACGAGGACGACAATGCCGTGCACCTCGTCATGGAGCTCTGCGAGGGCGGGGAGCTCTTCGACCGCATCGTGGCGCGGGGGCACTACACCGAGCGCGCTGCCGCCTTGGTCACACGCACTATCGTCGAGGTCGTGCAGGTGAGATTTCGTTTCGATACGTAGTAGAATCATTACTATTGGACAGCAAAATTACAAATGAATGTAGTTACATGTGTTTCGGTTACTCTCATTATACCGCGTGGGGTCAGTTTCCAGTCACTAATATGACAACTTTCTCTATAGTTGATTCGATAGGTTATGTGGTAGTAAATGTTTAGCTGTGTTCACTCTAGCTACTAGCTTAGACTATCATTCCTTGGCTAATCATCCTGTAATTAGATAGGTTGTAGTTTCATTTCTGCAGTCTTTAACTCGTTTATAATCTGAACAATGAGATGAGTTAACTTGTTCATCTGTTATTTCTTGTACAATGTCAGATGTGCCATAAGCATGGAGTGATGCACAGGGATCTCAAACCAGAAAATTTCTTGTTTGCGAACAAGAAAGAATCAGCGGTCCTTAAGGCCATTGATTTTGGCCTATCTGTATTTTTCACGCCAGGTGCAGTTTATGTTCCTTTATCTATTTATCATTTTGCTTCATCAGTCATTGTCGATGATGTCATCTTGTTGACAATATGATCACTGGACTGTGGTGGTCTATCTTATCTCTTTTGCTGCTTGCTTTCATGGCATATGTTGAAGTACCGAATTTGAATTTGTTTAGGCGAACGGTTTACTGAGATTGTTGGAAGTCCTTATTACATGGCTCCAGAGGTGCTAAAGAGAAATTATGGCCCAGAGGTTGATGTTTGGAGTGCAGGAGTGATTCTGTACATTCTTCTTTGTGGTGTCCCTCCATTCTGGGCAGGTTAGTTTTGTATCTGGAATGATGGACAACTGTGATACATACATCTGTATACAACAGCAGTTTAGAATGTTGAGAATTACAAAAAAAAAAAAAAAAAAAAAAAAAAAACGTTCCAATCTCTTGTAAATTCAAATGTTCATTATGGAATATGGCATACTGTGTACTGATACTCTTATTTTTCTTGACATTGAATTTGGGTGTGATGATTGGGAGATGGGGCTGTAGAAGATAAAAATGCATCTTAATCTTGTGTTATTAAATGTTTTTGACATTTTTGTGTTTCAATGTTGCAATGCAGAAACGGAACAGGGTGTTGCTCAGGCAATTATCCGATCTGCCATTGATTTCAAGAGAGATCCATGGCCAAGGGTGTCTGATAACGCCAAAGACCTTGTCAGAGGAATGCTCAATCCAGATCCGAAACGACGATTGACAGCTCAGCAAGTGCTTGGTAATAATCATTCTCGCACTAGATGACTATATTGTGTTTTACTCGTTTTTTTGTTTCAATTTGAAACCAGTGAGAATTATAATCCTAGATTGCTGAACCTTGTGTTAGCATTGATGAAAGATAATGCTATAATATTTCATAAGTGTTCTCCCCTATATATTTGTCTGATAACCTTGTATCTCCCTCCAGATCACCCATGGTTACAGAACATTAAGAAGGCTCCAAATGTCAATTTGGGTGAAACTGTTAAGGCCAGACTCCAACAATTCTCTGTGATGAACAAGTTCAAGAAGCATGCACTTAGGGTACATTTCAGTCTGACTTGACCCCAAACGATACCCCTTTAATTGTCATATTTGCTCTGGAATTCCTCACATCTTTGAATACAGGTCATAGCTGAGCATCTTTCGGTAGAAGAGGCTGCTGCCATAAAGGATATGTTTGAGAAGATGGATCTTAACAAGGATCAAATGCTTAGTTTCGATGAGCTGAAGCTTGGTCTGCATAAGTTTGGTCACCAAATGCCTGATGCAGATGTTCAAATACTAATGGAAGCTGTGAGTTGACACTCTTTTCCTCCAGAACAGAAACTTAATTTGCACCTCTTTAATATTGGGCTGGAGTTTTTTTTTTGTTTATGTCAAACACCTTTGAATAGTATTTTTTCAACCTAGTTTAATGTTTTTCTTTTTCATTTTAATTGAGCATTCTGTCACGAAGGTGATGTGTTGGGCCTTTTATATTTACTGTTTGTGCATGTCGTGCCAGGCGGATGCTGATGGAAATGGGTCCTTGGATTATGGAGAATTTGTTACATTATCTGTTCATCTAAGAAAAATTGGAAATGATGAGCATCTGCATAAGGCATTTGCATACTTTGACCGGAACCAGAGTGGTTATATTGAAATCGATGAACTCCGTGAGTCATTAGCTGATGACCTTGGACAAAATCATGAAGAGGTTATCAATGCCATTATCCGTGATGTAGACACCGATAAGGTTTGTACTTCTTGGTCAATTAGTTGTAAATGGATGTAGCTTTTTTTCTCATTTCTTGTTTAGCTCATTTGGTGTAATGATTAAAAGGCTGAACTCTGTGATACTGAGTATCCCAAACTGTTTTTGTTATCTTGTTCCTCAGGATGGCAAGATAAGCTACTGATGAGTTTGCGGCGATGATGAAGGCCGGAACAGACTGGAGGAAAGCATCGAGACAGTATTCGAGAGAGCGGTTCACCAGCCTGAGCCTTAAGCTGCAAAAGGATGGATCGTTGCAGATGACGAGTACGCGGTAGTCGGATAACACCCATAGGCAAGTTGTGAATTACAGATGGAAACCCTGTGTAGATTTTTGGGTTGTTTGTTGACAGCTCTTCTGCCCGTCCTGATGTTCGATTGCTTTCTATTCTTCGTTCGACGCCTGTTTGAAGCATTAGCTAGGGGGATTGTTGATGCTATGATTGTATTTAGACTGCATGATCCACGCCTCACTCATTTCCACGCCTTAGGGCAAAGTGTACTGTACAAGAGAGAGAGGGGAAAAGGATTAGAAGGTTGTACGCATTTCTTAACTTCTGTGGATCCATTTGTTTGTGCCTTGTTCTTAATATCCTGATGACGAGTTCACGCATGTGGTGCTCGATAACGGTTGTTTGAACCTGGATGGAGGAATTCAATTTATGGGTTAACTGAACGGATGAAGCCATGAAGGTGCTTCACTCCAAAGTCTGCTGCTTGACCACGTCTCTCATTGCCAATTTTTTGAAGCGTAGATAACTTACTCCTGTATGCCATATATGGACAGTCCAGCCAGAGATCCATTTGATATACAAAAGAAATCTTTGAATCTTGTATGGTCATCATTGTGAGCGTAGCGCCAAACTTGTGTGTGGTGTTTTCCTGTCCCTGCCTAAAAAAAGGGTCGGTGTCTAATGAAAACTCGATTTACCCCCTCCCGTCACCCGAGTGACAGAATAACTTAAATCACTCAAATTTACCAAACAAAACAAATCGAATGTTTCAAGGTGTTCTGTCACTCGATTCCCATAACCACAGGATCAAAATCCAACGAACCAAATAAAAGAAATAATAAACAGAGCGAAAAAACAAAGAAAAAAAATACAATTTAATCAGATCAAATGTATGAAATGCAAATTAGAAGAAAATCAAAGAAAAAAACAAACAAAAAGACATTTAACAGACCAGTTCTATAAAAGGCAAATTAGAAGAAGATCAAAGCAAAGCAAAGAAAAAAAGAAAGATTTAATAGATCAGTTCTATGAAAGGCAAAGTAGAAGATCAAAGCAAAAAAACAAAGAAAAAAGACAGATTTAACAGATCAGTTTTATGAAAGGTAAATTAGAAGAAGATCCAAAGCAATAAATCATACATAAACAAAGATCACAGAACTATTCAAGTAATCCAAATCACCATTCTCATTTAAAGAAATCAATTTACACCGATTAAACGTATAAACTTAGGCCCTGTTTGCTTGTCTCATGAGCCGTACTATTATTTCAGCGAACAAACAATATTTTTTTTTACAGTAAATCAACGAACAGTTACATGGATTTTCAGCCAAGCGAATAGGGCCTTACACCCAAATAGGAATAGTAAAATATGTTACAATCAGATGTAATCTGTAACTACTAACCAAGCGATGAATTTGTGCAAGGTTGCAGCGGCGGTCGGTCGGCCCTGGCTGCGACGCGGCCGTGCCGGCAGTGGATGGGTGGGGAGGCAGAAGTAAGCAGGAGCGCGGCGGCTCGAACGCTCGGTGCCTGGTCGACGGCGACGCCGGGACAGCAGGGCAGAGGGGCGCGGGGCGCAGGCGAGCCGGGGTGCCGGGTCGTAGGCACGGCAGGGTGTGGTGGTGCGGGCGCCGAGCAGGGTCGGAGGCAAGCAAGAAAGAGAAGGTGTAGGGTCGCGGACTCGCGGGGTGTGGTGGTGCGGACGCCGGGGCAGGGTTGGATGAAAGGAAGAACGAGTGCGCGAGGAGATGTTTACAGCGCCGAAGCCAAATCGTGTAAATGCAAGGTAACGTTCAGTTCCGCTTCATTTTGCAAATTTTTTAAGATTCCCCGTAACATCGAATCTTTAGACGTATGCATGAAGCATTAAATATAAATAAAAAATAAAACTAATTACACAGTTTAGACAAAATTCACGATACGAATATTTTAAGCCTAATTAGACTATGATTGGACACTAATTATCAAATAACAACGAAAGTACTACAGTACTATTTTCTAAAAAAAATTCGCCAACTAAACAGGGCCTAAGTGGTGCACGGGTGTCAGTTAGACTGGAGTAAAAGCACTGTCTGATGGAACGAGACAGCCCTGTGGATTGTGGTGCTGCGTGAGTGCCTTTTCCAGCTGTACGCGGTGGGGAGAAGTGCGCGGGCACAGGATGATCGTGTCCGTTGCCAACACCAGAGGACGGCCAGCAAATCGAGTGACCAAAGCGTGAGAAACACTCACCGTAGAGATTTACCGAAAAAAAAGGGCATTGGCAATTTGGCATTCAAAAGAAGGAACAGGTGGGTTTGTTCAGACGTGACATGCTACTACGTTTGAACACACAATTTAAGTTGGACTGGTGAGCCGGTCAACAGTCTGCCTATGACGCTAAACAAAGCGAAACGTAAACGCGCCTGAAAAATCGGCCGGTGCACGTAGCTGTCCGGGACCGAGTTGCTTCGCTGAGGCACCAGCAACCTGACCGACCGGGAGTTGCCGGCTTTGCCGCTGCCGGCCGCCCTCCAGCTGACGTCCACGAACTCCTCCCTCTCTTCGTCTTCGGCGAGAAGCAGATGCGGATTAGGTGCAGCCGCGGCGGAGGCCGTTGGTGTCCGACTGTCCGTTCGTCCTCTTCGCTTTGACTTCTCCTGCGTGCCCGGTTGAGTGGTTGACGCCGCACACGCACGTACGCCGTCTGCTGCTGCAGGCTGTCGTCCTGTGTGATCCGCTCGGATTCGTGCGGACGCGGGGTTGGCCCGGTGACCGCTTTTGTCAAAGGAATTAAATGGTGGTTAAGTGACACATCGACAGGGGCGACGTCAGTACAGTACAGGCAGCAGCAGGAGCTCAATGAAAGGTAGTCTTGCGGCGGCTGGTGGTACTCTCGCTTGATGAGAAGAGAAAGAGACGTACGTGCCGATCCGACCGATCCATGGCTCAAGCCAAGTTGCATGGAAATAGCTCTGTTCGTTTCCCTGAAATTTAGTTTATATTGGTACTTATGCTAATTTATTGTGAGAGAAAAATATTGTTCGTTCGTTGAAAAGTAATGCTGAAGTAGTGCAGAAGAACAGAGCCAGAATTGTTCACTCCCTATTTTTTAAAGGGGATATTGCGCCAAAGCCTTGCCCAAGTCCGATGACAGCTTTTCATTAGCATCAGCAAGCCAATAAGGCCGTCGTCGGCCCATGATCACGTTACTTCATGTACAAGTTTCATTTCCATTTATTTAATGTCCTGATAATTGCCCTGCCATATTTGTCATTGCCTGCTTAAATTAAATGCCTGCAGCTATTCGAGTTAGGTAAACATAACCATCTCATCATCAGTCTAATCTTTACCTCGTCACGCATCGGCACGCAAAGCCTGCCGTACCAACAAACCAAAACTCTCTCGCACAAGAGTGGCATACTTGCTGGCACAGTTGCACAAAGCATGCGGCCCGATAAATACCCGGCAGTGGATCATGAATTCATGATGCAACCAAAGCTCAACAGGAACACAAGATGCAGGGAATGGCACAATATTGTTGACATCATCTGATCATCAGACCCTGCTGCGTCCTGCCTGATACATAAGACAAGACGGGATCAAATCAAACGTTGCTTGCAGAAGAATAAAGACTTGATAATGCGATTACTGGTCTCATCAGGCTCTGGCCGTGCCAGAACTTACAAGAATCTGCCACAAGATCACCTTAAAATTACCCTAATCTGTGCCAATTTACACACATCAAATGGCAATGGTAATAATTTGTTGGAAACAGAAATTTTTAACTTTCTATTTCGGTAGCAAAGACAAAGCAGGCCGAATGCAACGCTAAGGTCGAGCCAGAGTTACATGGGCCTAGATTTTCCTAGGGCCTGCTTGTTTTGTTCGAGCCCAGCGCGAGCAGAGGTGCTTGTTGTATTCGAGACTCGAGAGTGAATTCCAGATACCTGTCAGGGGCTGATCACCGCTGCATAACCCTATCTCTTCCTACCCCCGGCGGCGCGGTCTCCCCATCCCCGGTGTTCTCCGATTTGGGGGGACGTCGCTTGCCCGCTCCGGTCTGCTCCTCTGGAGTGCGGTCCAGCGGAGCCCGCTACGTCGGCCGCCGTCCGTCTCTTCCCAGCCTCCGGATCCTCCACCGTCCGGTGAGCACGCCTCGACTGATTTTTAGGTACTCACGGACAGCATATGTACGGTTGCAAACGGCGCGGCGGCGATCAGCCCGCCCCGCGTCCGCAGCAGCCGCGAGGGAATTTGCGGGCAGATGCGGCGGCCCGCATAACGCCGCTTGCTTTTGCGGGCTTCGCGGCAGCCCGCGTAGCGCCGGCGCCGCATACCTCGCGAGTCGCCCACCTGCTGAACGTCCGCCCGGGCTCCTGCCGCATCCTCGTCGCCCTCACCACCGCCAAGGTCCTGGGCGCTCTCGCCACCTCCGCCGCCGCCGACTCCCTCCCGATCCTGTTCCCGCGCCTGCTCCGCCTCAAGGTCCGCGAGTCCTTCCTCCGCACCAAGGGGCGCCAGCTCGGCCGCGACCTCGCCACCGTAAGCGCCGCGAGGAGACCGTCTGGCGCGTCGTCCGCGCCATCACGCACCACATCCGCGACTCCATCGACGCGCGCACCATCCTCCGCACCACCATGCTCCAGCTCGCCGCCGCCCTCGGCCTCAGTTGCCCGTGGTTTCCCCTCCGCATTCTTCTGCCCAGGCTAGCTGCACAAACAGGAGGCTGCTTTCTCTGTTTGTCCTCCCTTGGCAGTCGCGCCTCCTTGCGGGACGCCGCGGCGCCGTTGGACTATCTCGCGGGTTTGCAGCGCGGGTTTATGTGAATTGCGGCACGCGTAGCCCAGCGGGTTAGCGGCGCAGCCCGCGCCGTTTGCATCCCTAATTGCTTCAGTTTGGTGTTCAACAATTCATTATGCTTGTCGAATTGAACTAATAAATAAGTTAATCTGTGTTGGGTTTGTGTCGTGTACCGCTACATGATTTCAGTGTCAGACCAAACACTCAGTTCGTTTGCTTGTATATGCACAGGTAACCGCATAAGGATTAAGGCCAAGCTCATGCAAAATGGTTCTATGTCAGGGCGTATCTGTTGGAAATGCTCAGCCGCTAGCTTTTCCTGGTAGATCATCAAGTCTTAAGAGCACCCGGTTTCATATTAAGACGAATCATTTTCCTGCAAGAGCTCTACGTGGTATGAAGACAGCAAATATATTTTCTTTTGGTTCACTTCAATTTCGACACACGTACTCTTTATTCCCATTGCCAACAGTGTTTTCTTGATTTTCTGCTTTTTATATCTTCTTGATTAAACCTTTTTGATTGATAATTCTAGTTCTAGACAAAATATCATGAAGCTGGTTCTTTTCTTATGAACTGAATGTTTCTTCTGGTACCCAAAGACCTCCCTTTAAACATAGGTCACTGTATGCCTCGAAGCAAAGTATTGTCTTAAACTATTCCACTTTATTCATGCATGTTGCTTCTGCTCAAACAGTATTATTATTATAGTGATAGTGACTAGCACTATATTAAGTTATTCTTTTCTGCAGACAATTTGAGCATGTAAAACCACCTTTGTTAATTCTGAATCCTGTCCTAGCAAAGTCTGTAAAAATCAGCTATTCAGCTTCATAATTCTCTCTTCTCACTCTAGAATATGGGTAAGCATGCAGGACATGGGGCAATAACACAATGGGCCATTGAATTTACAGAATAGGATAACTGAAATATAACTAAAGAAATGCTGTTATGATTTAGAGCCTGTAGAGTTACCTTGGCTAAACCGATCCCGTGCTTCTCCAGAAGGTGGCTACCGCTATCAATTCTTTTGTGTGTGCTGGCATATTCATTTCACCTTATCATTATATGTTATTTCTGGCAAATATTTTGTTTCCTATGAAGTGTCATCATATACTTATAGTCCGTGTTGCTGATTTCCTTGGCACCTGACAGTTCAATATTTTGTGTTTCATGATTCATGAAAAAAAAGTTTTGCAGTTTTAGGATCTTTATTCCTTTGATTACTTGTTGAGGACCCATTTTCCTATATAGGTTTGCTGAAAAAAAATATAATGTTTAATTGGCACATGTTTCAGACAATGCAAAGTAATAAACAAAATACAATCATTTAAACAGGATATATGAATTTGAATTGTTCAGAGTTCCGGACAGCGCATATTATCAACAAGATATATAACATGATACAGAATTCGAGCCTTGGTTTAGTTATCTCCATTGGTGCTTTTTTGTGTGTTTAGAGTGACATTGGAAATGAAACCATTTTGCAAGTGTTATGTATACTGATTTCTTTAATGGCCAGGATTTATCTATAGTTCCATTGTCACATCTTTGATTATTGTCCCTAGTTACTATAATGGATTTGATTTTCATTATTGTTTGTGTTTTTCAGTTGGTACTGATTCTATTCATCATGGCATGCCTACATCATTCCCAAGGGAGAATTCTGTCAGGGGCATCCCATCACTATCAAGACAGCACAATCAGCATCCAAGGACCGTTAGTTGTCGGGCATCCTCACTGGCATCTTTCAGCTACCCTGAGCTGACATCCAAACCCAGATGGTGGTGGAGAACTCTAGCTTGTGTGCCGTACTTGCTGCCACTGCACAACATGTGGTCTTATGCTGACGTGATCTACCAGCTGCACACTTACTTGCAGGGGTTTTCGCTGTTGTACACCTTCATCGATACCATGACTCTGTGTCCTGGGTGGCTCTTTCTGGTGATATTTATGACAGTGTACTTCTTCGTTGTGAGGCGGAAGTGGTCGCCGCACTTTCTGAGGTTCCATGTGATCCTAGCAATTCTTCTGGACACTGGCTCCCAAGCAGTGGCCACCATGTGTACCTGGATGCCAAGCATCGTTTATCAGGGGAAGCCAATGCAGTACTTCTGGATGTCTATCGCGTTCATACAGATCTTCACAGTGCTCGAGTGTTTGCGGTGTGCCCTTTGTGGAATGTATCCTAATGTTCCATTCATATCCCACACTGCTTTCATTCACTCTGATCTGAATCTGTTCAGATAGGTGCTTACTACATAAGTTCCAGGATTCAAGAAGGGTGGTTTTTTGAAATGGCTACTCACAGTTGTAGGGGGGGTGTTTTGTGTTTTGTTCATATTGAAGTCCTGTGTAATTCTTATCATTGGACCAGCTGGTACAATAGCATTCCAACAACACTGCAATTGATTTTCATTCCTCAGATGTTATTGTTTGTATGTTTGGCTACCTGCAAATTTTTTCGAGGAGCAGTACTTTATCCAAACTCATGTTCGGTCTGTACTTCAGGGCTGAAATGCCTTAAAAGTGTGCATTATATGCCTCGTTGCTCTAGTTAAGTGGCGATGAAGATGCTACTCTGGGCACATCGAAAATGGAGGGGTTCCGAGGAAATTTGTAAAGATTTGCACTGCCTGTGAAATTCATCTTTTCCATGAGGAGCTTGTGAAAATATTGCATAACAACAGTTTAATAGCACACAAATTTCGACCGCAGCGAAAAAAAAATACAGTGAACGTCGCATTTGATTTGTATTCAATTTTGGTTATGCTTACACGAATTTAAGTGCCTTGATGCTTACACGAATTTAAGTGCCTTGAATGTTCAACTCCAACTCAAAAATAAAAACTTTTCCCAAAAACGTTATGTCTCCGAAATTTATTCTGAACAGCTAGAATAAAACAAAACTGCATTGAACAAAATGATATACTCACGTGCCTGATACATTTATTTATTTATTTATTTGCTAATGTCATTATGGTTGGTGTTAGATAGTTATATGGGCCTTATTACGTCCTAGGCCCATTGGCCCTGTTGTGTCATGGGCACGGCTGATTCCAGCCCATGTCTATCAGTTTAGGATCGGTATCGATCTAACATTGCGTTTGGCAGCATAGAAATTAGTGGCGCGAGTTGGCGGAAGAAATTAAGGTGTGAATTTGACTTCTAGTCCTAATATTGTATTTGGTTGGTAGAGGGAAATAAGAAGGGGAGTTGAAGAGGGAATTCATATCCCTTATTTGGTATGTGTGTTTTTGAGTGGAAAATTATACGACAAGTCAATGATGGGAGGGGAAATTAAGCAAGTTAATAATTGAATTGACTAATTAGTGAGGGGAGGGCTAGTATTTTTGCCAAACTCTTTATGTGATCCTGAAATCGCTTGGATAAATTGTATTTTAGGATGGAGAGAGCAGTTCATTGGCAATTAGAGAGAAATGGCAAACTCACAAAGTATATAAACTAGATGAATTACCCGCGTGTTGCTGTGGGAATTCGAAGACATAAATTTCAGATAAGCAAAGACTAAATTAGTTAGATATTTAATTAGGATACTGTAGTATGAGAATAATATTTGGGATCTCACGGAAAAGTATGATAGAATAACTTCATTCAAGTTTTTGATTATCTGAAATTCATGTCTTCAAATTCCCTCTCGATGACGTGATTACTACTAATCACCATCAAACGGCTAGGATGATGGTTTATCTTTATAAGAGTATAATAGATAGATTAAAGAATGGTAGGCATTTGGAGTGCTCCTCTAACTCTGAAAGTTAGAGATTTTTTATGGTTGTCATACAGCAACACAACACAATATGCACATCGTTATTGCGATTTTTTTTCATGCGGAGAAGGGATGCAAATTGTGTGGTGTAGACACTGTTGCTGTAAACAATTGCGTACATGTCGTGTAAACGTTACTTGACAACATACTATGTTGTCTAGGGTGTAAATGGTTGATTACATTAAGGCCCCGTTCGGCTGGTAGAATTTTGGCTGAAACTGACTGAAAAACACTGTTCTGGCTAAATTATTGTGAGAGAAAAACACTGTTCCGGCTGAAAAAAGAAACCGAATAAGCCGAATATGGGGTAAGCCGAACAGAGCCTAAATAGTAAAAATGGTTCTACACATGGTAATCGGTTGACAAAGATCGAGAAAAAAACACATGTTTTTACATGGCTTGCAAAACCGTGTAATGAAACGAAGCGAAGTAACTATGCATAGAAAAGAGTAACGAAGCGAAGTAACTATGCATGGAAAAGAAGTAAAAAAGAACAAGTACATTTATCTGCTTTTGCCCTCAACATGAATCATGAAATGCACATTCGTTGTTAAGGTTAGCAGCGAATGAAGTCTATCAGTCATGTAAGGAAACTAAAATCAAGAGGATAAACAAATTAGAGATATTTATGGACATTTATTTATAGAAAGAGAGAGGTCACCCTGTTCACTTGAACTTATCAGCCGTACCGTTTCAGCGAAATAACGGTATTTTTCTCTCACAACAAATCAGTATCAGCATCCGCATCCGCATAACTGCTTTTCCACCTAGCCGAACAGGGCCCAAGAAGCTGACATGCACGGAAGGGATATATTCATGGAACAAAAGAAAATATTAATTACTCCATAGTTATGTAAAGTAAACTAATTGGTTAGAAGTGTCGATCAGAAACAGTGCATTGGGAACCCGAAGCGGCGCACGAGCGCTAAATAAAGATTATATTCTTTTCTACATATCTAGGGCGTGTTTGTTTCCCTGCGTGGCCTGGGGACGCTCGACCAGGCAGATCGATCCGGTCGCCAGGCGCTAGAAATCGACAGCCTGGGTAATTGCTTGGCCCAAGCATCTTTGTCAGGCTGAGAAGCAAACAGGTCTCTATTCTCCTAGCTGTCACTTTGCCTCAAAGTTGCAATTGTGCTTGAGGACTTCAGAATGGTGCTTATGTTTGAGACAGCAAACTATACATTGTAAATAGGTTCGACCAACCTGAAGAATCACATGAGGCTGAAGGTGCAAATCCAACTGAGCCGGTGGAAGCTGGTGTGTCGGGATCTGAAAATTAAGCTGAACTTGCATCTCTGCTCCCAATTTCTCTGGCGCAGCAAATGCCATCTGGTTGGGTATGCTTCGGAAACTGACCGTTGAGGTCACCCAGTTTGTTTGGATTATGAATACGACTGCTCCTGAATGAAGGGCTAAATTTGGAAACTATGTTTTAGCTTTAGCTAGATACTCCTCCATCACTACTTGCAAAAATGGGTGTTGGACAAATTTGCAGCATCCATTGGCCGTTTACATTACAAAAATGACTTGAGCTGTGAGCTGTGTATGCAGTTCCATTTCCATTTCATTGGCCCCTAGATTTGTTTCCACTAGAAGCTTGTTTGGATCAACAGCACATCACTTGTGCTTGTAGTAGTATATCTGTATATGTGAACAGATTAATGTTGATGCACTGGATCACCATGTTATCAATTTGCTGCAAAATGCATTGCTGATAGTAGCAAACTTTGCTGACACGGTGCCACGTGACAGTTGAACGAACTTGCTACGGACCAAAACGATTGCGCTTCTTTTGACCACCTTTCTGTTGGGAAGGCGGCTGGCCTTTTAGGTCTTGACTAATCTTTTGTTAAGCGAAGAACAGGCCATGTCATGCACCTCAGCACCTCACACAGAAACAAGTTGAACCTTATCCCAATTTTTCTACCAATTCGGGAGACATCTAGTCAATGATAGTTTACTACTTTTCTTAAAAAAATGATAGTTTACTACTCCGTAGTTTGGAAGCACCAGATATCTGTTGCAACGACCCATGATTTTTAACGCAAAATAAGAACAACTTATACAATCTGGACATTTCAATTTCCACATCCACAAAATGCTTATGAAATGCAAGTTTCTTTATTAAAATCATTACGACAGAACATAAGAGCATCACTGGGAACTGCTGTGGTACCAATATTTCATATACACTTGGGCAATTTGTTTCCAGTCCTGCATGGCAAGATTTGTGTCCAAATTTGGGACTTTATAAGCCATTGACACAGATACAAAATTTCCATGGTAGAAAATAAGAAAAATATATAGGTACAAATGTATTCAGAAGAAAAATAAACTGGAATTATCAATGTATTCATGAAATTGTTCATTGATAAATAAGTAAAAAATCTATAACCTCTCTTGTTACAGAGATCAACACAATTACTATTGACTCTCACGGTGGACCATATGAATTTTTACCTCATCTGAACTAATCAAAAGAATACTAGTTAGGACCTCCAAGGTAACGAGGCTGTTTACCAATTCTCGACAGCTGCTTTCAGCTACCAATCTGTGAGCAAATGCTTTCCTGAAGACCACCATCTCTGACTTTGCGAACAAAATTTCAAGAATAAGAAAGAATATTATTATTTACTAGGACAAATAACTATTCTTCTCGGGAACTAACTCCGCAAAAAGATGGTTTCATCCACCTTGAGAGCAAAAGGCCTCTTTGACAGTTACTTCGGCTCCAAGTGCATCTGCTGCTCAAGCCAAGAAGCAATAACACTCTGATCCAGTGAGTCACCCTGACTGCTCAGGTCAGGCCTATTAATCGATCGAGAAGCCATGCCTGCCATTTCACCCCTCTTGCCATTCAGCTCAGCATGGTTCACCAGTGACTGCACCCAAGACACATCTGGCTCCTCTGCTGTATTTCCAGGTTGCACAGGGTGCCTCAAGCGGACTAGTTCGTCGTCATCAACACCCCAGTCGACCTTACTCTTTGGGGTACCAATGTTGCCCCATGAGGCATTAAGATTCCGTGGCGATCCCACAGTTGGCACTTGATGCTTATTCAGGGAAGAGAACTGATCCAACATATCACGCTGTGTAACCGTAGCTCCAACACGGACACTTAGGGGAGATGTTGGCTCAATAGTCCGAGGGGACCGAGGAGACATGCCACCAAATGGAGAATGGAGAATTGATGGATCAAGACCCCTAGGTGAGTACATCCTGTTGGTATTGACAGGCGACAAAAGGCCCTTTTGCTGATGATGAAACTTGTTTAGAAGGGCTGATTTGTGTGCTGGCGAGTAGACTGAGTGACCTTGGTCATTGGTGAACCTTAGCGACATAGCCATGTCTGAAGCATACATCTCTTCAAGGTTGGATGGAGCAATTGCTGTTGGACGAATACTCAGACCAGTAGAAAGACGGGGCTGGGATCGGCTGCTTTGTGGGAGGCTGAGTGCTCCAAGGTATTGTGATTCCCATTCCAGGAGCGCGCCAAGGTCATCAACCTGTGCACCCCTTGCATTGAAAGAAGATCGTAGCCTGCTGCCTTGGAGCCAATGAGCAGCAGCACCTCCACCATTGTTGGAGGCAGATGGTGACAGAGGTGGTGGCACAAAGTGCCTGGTAGGAGATCCAGGTAGAAGCCCAAGAGCAGCAGCAGCAGCAGTCATGTCAATGGATGAAGAGGCACGGGGAGACAGCAGACCTGCACCACTATTGTGAGGCACATGGCGGAGCTCATCTTCATCATGGGCGAAGAAGCAGATGCGGCGGGCACAAGCCGCGCCCTCCTTGCAGAGCCTGGTGCGGTACTGCGACGGGTGGAGCCAGCTCTCGAAAACACCATGGGAGAACTCGCAGCTATCACCACTGGGGCAGCCACCAGGGCGGCGAAAGTTGGGGCAGGGCACAGCCGTGTATGGGTGCTTGCGGGGGTCCCGGCGGCGGGCATTCTCGCCAGGGTGCACGAACGGACACTCTGTCCAGTCATGCGAGTAGGCCCTGGAGCATGGCCGCACCTTGAACGCGAACATGCGGAACTCGTCGGAGGCATACACGCTGCTCTTGATGTCGGGCAGCGTCGGATCCACCGGGTACTCCTTCTTGGCACGGTCCACGGTAATCGGGGACAGCGAAGACGACCGCGAGGATGGCGACCTGTTGCCCTCATCCGTCGAGGACGAGAGCGGCGGGGACGACGAGCGCGATGGTACCGAGGTCGCGACAGCGAGCCCTCGGCGGCGGCCAAGCAGCATCTCCAGATCGCCTAAGGCGTCGGGCGAAGCAGGAGGAGACAAGATGACATCGGCAGGCAAGCGACCGGCGGAGTCGGGGGTTACCGGGTCGGCGCCGGCAGCCAGGAGCAGCTTGACGACGGCCACGGCGTTCCGCGAGCCGCCGGAGGCGGCGCAGTGCAGCGGGGTGGCGCCGTCGACGCCGGGGCGCCGGTTGACGTCGACACATCCGAGGCCGAGCAGCAACGACACGACCTCCACGCTGCCGTAAGTCGCCGCGACCATCAGCGGCGTGAGCGGCTCGTACGCCTTGCTTCGGCCATACCACAGCCCCACTCCGTCCGCCAGCTCCGCCGAGTCGCCCTGGGCGCCTCCCCGCGCGAGAGCCTCGCGGAACCCCGCGGCGTCGTCGGCCGCCGCGAGCTCCAGCAGCGCCGCCAGCCTGTCCCGCTGGCCACCGTGGCCGGCGGCGAGATGCGAACGCGCCGCCTCGCCCGCACCCGCGAGATCAGCAAGGTCGCCCATCGCTCACTGCACACGGCAAGAGCTCAGCGCATCTGCAACGACGGTTCAGCAAGATGGGGCCCGGAGATATATAATTACTTGGAAAACGAGATCAAGAAATCATCAAACAAGGAAAGCATGAAAATGGAAAGGAGGAGAAACCAGCTCCAAGAATCCAAGTACCTCTCCTTGGAAAGAAATCGGTTATCAAATCCGGCTAGAACCGGGAGCAATCTCGCGATTCAAAGGCCGGATCGACGCGAGGAAGGAAACCAATTAATGAGTAGTATTTACCTGCCCGCGGTGATCCCGTACTAATCCAATCGAATCCAGAGGGATCCAACGTTCTCCTCTCCTTCCTCGCGAAGGTCGACGCCGGCGGCCGCCCCCCTCTCCAGAGAAGAGAAGCCGAGGTTGCTTTGGGTTTGGGGAACGGCAGTGATGGCTGGGAGGAGAGAGAGAGGAGGCGACAAAGCAAGGATGGGAGGACTCGCAGTTTACTGGCGGTGGTGAGGTGGAGTTAACTTGTCTATTCCTCGGGCACCACGTCCTGCTTCGTCGGGTCCGCTGTCTTAAAACACTCACCGACAAGTAGGTCAAGGAGTTCTGTAGGCCCGCTTGTCATGGAGACAATTTAACAAGTGTATGGGGCGTGGTGGTCCCGGATTTATGCAGGAGAATTTACTGCGAGTGGGGCCCGCGCGGGATTCAAACAGTCGGGTGCCGTGCCGGTGCGCGGTGCTGGCCGCTCGCGTCGCGGTGGGGTCCGGGGGTGGCTGCCGCTCCTCGCCCGCCACGTGCCGCGCTGGAGCCCCATCCGGCCGTCGCCTGGCCACACGGACGGCCAGGGATCGTTCGGGCAGGTGGTGGACGGGAGATTCGGCGCCGAAAGCCTCGGTTGCATCTCCGTCGCGGTACGGAGAGGTTGTCGGTGGCGTCGCCTGGACTTGGGTCTGTGGACCGCTCTCAGATGCGCACGAATGTGACAAACGTGGCCATGGACCGGAACACGGTGGGCGCGGTCCAGGGGAAGGGGCGGACGCGTCAGGATCTCGAGTGGGCCGCAGAGGTGGATTGGATACGGGGTTGGTGAGGTCCGGAAGCGGGGTAAGGGTATATAGGGCCATAGAGTCCGAGCCCGTCGGTCCGACCCTAGGTCCGTTTTTTGGACCGGCCCGACGACGAGCAGGCCCGGGCTGGCACGGTCCTGAAGAGCAAACCGTGCTTGACTCTTACCCAAGGCACGTGGACCGGCAGGGCACGACCCGCTCCCCAACGGCAAGCCCGCTGGCGGCCTGGCCTGCCACAGGTCGGTCCCCTCCCAGCGCCTCCGCAGCCCCGCCCGAGTATATAAGCGGGGAGCATCCGTCGGCTGAGCCACTCGCCCGCTCCCAACCCTAACCCTAATCCCCACTCAGTCTCTCTCGCTCGTCGCGACGCAATCTCTGCTCTCTCTCGGCCGCATCCACGATTTGGCGAGTCTGAGCACTCTCTCGTTCGTCGTTCCCGACTCTGGTGACCTCGATCTGCCTATCTGACCCTGTCTCCACTCTCCTCCCTTCTCCCTCTCTCCTCTCGACCTCTCGCTCTCGGTGAACTATGTGAGTTCGTGACCGTGTTCCCATCCGTCCCTCCTCCACCGCTCGCCGTTGTTTTTAATCAGTGTCTCTCCTCTAGGTGGCCCTCGTCGTCTCCAGCACTGGGCTCCGGTTGCGCAGGTAGTCCACGAACCCTAACCCTAACCCTAGATCTGTCTTCTTGTGTCTCTAAGACTGAGTGACTGACCCTAGATCTAGATCTCTATCTCTCTGTTTTTCTCCTCCACGCAGGTCGGTTGCCGATGCCTCGTCCTCTTCCTATGGCATAGACCGGGCACGGCGTTCGTGCGCACCATTGAGAAACTATCGGGTTCATAAACCCAGGGTCCCCGATGGGATCGCTTTCTAGCAAAAACTCAGCCTAGCAGACAGCATTACGACAACACGCAACTCCTGGGCCGGCCAAATACTTAACGACAGGCTGGAAAAGCGATCATGTCTTCAACCGAAAGGCCTGACCAAGAAAGAAACGACACTCGCTTCCGACCCACTTTTTTTGATCGGAAGGCCTAGCCAAGGAAGGGACGACGCTCGCTTTCGACTCCTACCCGCTTTTCTGACCAAGAACACACCGAACCTCTGCTTACAGCTCTTCTCTGACCGGCGCGATCGGAGTCGACTGGGAACGACCGACTGGGGACACCTGCTCGGTAAGGACCCAAAAAACAGGTAGAGCAGATAAGACAAGGCGCTTAAGTCAAACCGTAATACAGAGGACCGTACCCTACACACCTGCAGGACAGTGCTGCCAGGCCATGCCAGAAGGGTGCTTTGCAACCTTCCAGATATGTCAGAACACGAACAGTGTTGTGGGCGTCGATATTTGTCCTATAGTATGGTAGGCGCGAACATTTGTCATACTAGAAGAACACGATGGAGTGTGCCACATGCATCTGGGCAGTCAACAGTATTATGGACATCGACAAACCATCTTGTACCCGATGGCATGAGCAACAAGACTAGGTAGCACACACACACTCTCTCTCCTAAACTTGTAAGGGCATCTCCTTTATCTATAAAAGGGGACGCGCTCTCTCCTAAAAGGATGGTCATTCCGACTCTTTCTCTGCTAGCTTTAGACATTCTGAGCACTCGAACAGCTCCACGACTCTAGAACTCTAAAGCTACATAGAGCATACGTTTCAATACTTAGTGCACATAGAAGCTTGTGTCACTCTTGGACCTTCAGTCCAGAGTCCGACCGGACCTCTAACACCCAACCCCACAGCAAACTTCGAGCATCTGGGCTCAGCAAATAAAGTTATCGACCGACTGAAACTGAACGTAGGGCACTGTCGGTGCGGGACCCATGGGATACCCTGTAAGAAAGGAAGAAGAACTAGCCCAGCTAGGATTCTTCCCATGTAATCTTAGTAGTAGTATTATTCTGTAATCCTACTAGGAACTCTCATTGTAAATCAACTAGGACTCTGGCCTCCTGACTATATAAAGGAGGGCAGGGCTCCTTGGATCGGGAGTTCAGAGAACAATTGTACAACACAACACTTTACAATCAATCCAACATAAAGGCTAACGCCGACTGGACGTAGGGCTATTACTCGATTAGAGATCGAGGGCTCGAACTAGGATAAATCGACTGTCTCTTGCGTTAACCATCGAGTTCTGCATACGCTGAAACACGAACATACTGCCCCGGAGACCCTCGTGGCAGGCTATCGGTGATCAAACATCGACAGCTGGCGCGCCAGGTAGGGGATTTTTAGCGACTTTGCATCCGAGAGCTCGATGGACCTCGACAGCATTATCTTCTCGACAGGATCAACTTTCATCTTCGGTTCATGGATCTGTGAGGCAGGCGACGATGGCAAGCTCCAAGGCCTGTCTCCTCAAAGATTCAGATCATCATCAGAACTTTTCCATTTCGGCAACAACGACAGATCAGCTTACCGAAAGATTCGCGTAGCTCATTATGTCCAATCCAACTCAGATTCCACGGCTTCACGCATCTGATTCAAACTCAAGTTCTACTTCTGAGACGAAGTCTTATCCAAGTTCTTTCGAAAAACCGAGTTCTTTTTTAACAAAGCTCCAGAACATGACGTTAGCCTATCAAGAATTCTACTCGGAGTACACTCAGAGTACTTCAAAGAAGTCGGGTCCTCTTTCGTCCGGACTCCACAACATGGCAACATCTTATCAGATATGGCCCGAAGGATTTCTCAATCCAGTGCTTAGAATGCCACTAAAGGGAGCCTAGGAAGGTCTCATTTTAACTATAATATCTCAAGACTGCATCATTCACTGGCCAGGTTTCATTCCTGAGGATGACGACACCCAACTAGTCGACGATACGACAACAGCAACTCTACCCTATCAAGAAGGAGACTCGATCTATGACCTTGAAACCTCTACTAAAGTTATCAACAGCTCTGGCAGTATGGAAATCAACGATGATGACAGAACAACTCATGCTAGAGAAGTATTCATGATTCACCATCCTCGATCACCATTGATCCCTCCAGAAGCACCCGATGTTAGGTCTTCAGATGAATCCAAATCCAATATATCACTATTTATCCAGGGGCACGATAGTGAGACTAAGAGTCAGAGGCAAGCGAGAGAAAGAAAGAACAAATTGAAGCAAGGACGTCAACGCCGTGCTAAGCAGCGAAAGGACACTTAGATTCAAATATGAGTCAGATCTAGCCGAGTACAACAGAAGAAAATCAGAGCGAGAGGTCGAAGAAGGATGAGCAGCGAATACACCCTATGATAAGATCCGAGAAGCACTAGAAGAACTCAGAGTGACTTCATATCCCAATGAAAAACAAGAACAGCTTTGGGACCTTCTCCGATCAACAGTCCTAAGGACGCAAGACGGAAGGGCCCGCTCAAGACTACCAGACAGGTCAACATCGCATGAACTGGAAGATCAAAATCAAAGGAAGTCCACCTTTGAGAGGCTTGGACCAATCGGAAGTCACAACAGAGAAAGTGGAAGAAATAATAATAAAAAAGACCAGGTCAAACAAACAAGGAAAGCTAGAAGCAAAGCACCCACAAGGACAGCTACGCAAAACTACTCTCACCAAGACAACAGTTGGTAAGAAGGGGGCGCTGAGTCAGAATACACAGAAGCCAGAACACACTGATAGATTCTCATGTTTCGCAAATAGACTGGCTTCAATACGACTAGCTCATAAGTTCAAACCGTCCAACCACTCCAAGTACGATGGCAAGATCGAACCAAAGCAATTGCTCAGGATTTACTCGCAATTGATTGAATTGGTCCGGAGGAGACGATGACATCAAAACCTTGTTCTTTCCCATGGCCCTAGAAACCATGCCCCTTCAATGATTTGACAAATTAAATCTATGATCAATCAAAACTTAGGAAGACTTGCAAAGAGCTTTCTATAAAAATTTCATGGGAATTATTACACATCCGATCACCCACGCAGAATTAAAAGGACTCAAGCAGAAAGGAGGAGAAAGTCTAAGAAATTACTATCGATGATTTGGCGAACCACGAGCTCAAGTACATGGCATCACCCAATGAGAAGTAATCGAAGCTTTCTCGCATGGAATCATGCATGGTCAGGTGGCAATTTCAAGACTTCTGCAAAGAAAACCCAAGAAACAATGAAGAATTTAGACGAACAGTGGAAAAGATGATTACTGTAGAGGAAAAAATAAGAGAAAGATTCCCAGGATAGAAACAACAAAGACAACCTGGATAGACTAAATTCCTCGAAACAGCAGACATTAGGACAGAAAGCATGGTCTAGACAACACAGTAGCAACGGCTGACAAATCAAAGAAGTTTTCAAAACCTAGAAGATATGATGACATTGAGAACATACGTTGCCCACTACACCCTAATGGAAAACACACCATCGAAAATTGCTATACCTTCAACGAAAGATACACAAGAAAAGATAGTAAGGGGATCAATAAAGAAGACAATCAGAAAAAAAGATGAGAACAACCACGAAGACAAGGGATTCCAAAAATCTAGAGGGACGGTAGCAGTGATCTTCACTAGGGCCCCGAATTCTAGAAGCAAACATCAAGAAAAATTAGCACTACGAACTATCATGGCAGCAGAACTGGCTACTCCAAGATATCTCAATTGGTCACAGTACCCGATCCAATTTTCAAGAGAAGACCAATGGACTAGCGTAGGAAACATAGGCCATTACCCACTGGTTCTAGATCCAACTATTGCCGGTATGACTGTCACCAAGGTACTAATCGATGGGGGAGCCAGACTCAACATCATCTTTTCAGAAATGCTAAGGAAGATGGGACTACAACTCATCGGGATGATTACACCAACAAGTACACCTTTTTATGGCATAGTACCCGGTAAGGCAGCCATGTCACTCGGACAAATTACTCTATCAATCACTTTTGGAACTCCCTCGAACTACCATACAGAGTTCATCAAGTTTGAGGTTGCGGACTTCGATTCATCATACCATGCAATCCTCGGGCGCCCAGTGCTAGCAAAATTCATGGCAATACCGTATTATCCATACCTACTACTTAAGATGCCAGGGCCTAACGGTGTCCTTTCTCTTTGAAGTGATTTGAAGCGCGCTTTTGACTACGACGTTCAGGCATTCCAAATTGTAGCTAAAGCATAAGCCGACAATGGTAGAAAAGAAATAGCCACTATTACTGTAGAAACAAGCCAAGAAGAACTAGAGATATCGGCTAAAAAACCCAGCATCCTCGCACCGTCAAAAGAAGTCGACATCAAGCAAATCAACCTGAGCACCGGCGATCCCTCCAAAACAGCAACCATCAGCGCCCACCTCTCGGCAAAATAGGAACTCGCACTCACCAACTTTCTTTGGGACAATAGAGATATCTTCGCTTGGAAGCCGACCAACATGTCAGGTGTCCCAAGAGAGTTGGCTGAGCACAGAATTGATATCAATGAAGGCTCCAAGTCTATAAAGCAACGGCTACAACCATTCTCACCTGACAAGAAGGCAAGCGATTAAAAAAGAAATTACAAAGCTAATGGCAGCCGGATTTATCAGAGAGATCCTTCATCCAGATTGGCTAGCAAACCCAGTTCTAGTACAGAAAATAATACGGACGAGTAGCGCATGTGTGTCGACTACACAGATCTCAACAAACATTACCCGAAAGATCCATTCGGGCTACCACGCATTGATTAGATAGTTGATTCAATAGTAGGATCTGCCCTATTATCCTTTCTTGATTGCTATTCCATATATCACCAGATCGCATTAAAAGAACTATGACCAAAGCAAGACATCTTTCATCACTCCGTTCGGCGCCTACTGCTATAAGACCATGTCGTTTGGTTTTAAGAATGCTGGAGCCACTTACCAAAGAGCTATCCAAACATGCCTTGGTGATCAGATCGGTAAAAACATAGAAGCATACATGGATGACGTAGTTGTAAAAACAAAGAACCCGGATGCACTGATTAAAGACTTAAAACAAACCTTCGAGAATCTAAAAAGGTGGAGGTGGAAATTGAACCCAAACAAGTATGTATTCGGAGTTCCTTCAGGATAACTACTCAGTTTCTTGGTCAGTCATCACGGAATCGAAGCAAGCGCCAAGCAAATTCGAGCCATAACAGAGATGGGCCCTCCTCAAAGCGTCAAATATGTACAAAAACTAACAGGCTGCATGACGGTACTCAATCGTTTCATTTCAAGACTCGGCGAAAAAGGGTTACCTTTCTTTAAACTACTAAAGAAGACAGACAAGTTCGAGTGGACGGAAGAAGCCAATGAAGCTTTCAAGAAACTTAAGGCATACCTCACCTCCTCACCAGTCCTCACACCTCCAAAGAAAGACGAAGACATGATGCTGTACATTGCAGCAACTTCTACTATAGTCAGCACGACGATAGTAGTAGAAAGAGAAGAAGAAGGGCGCATGTATAAAGTACAACGCCCAGTATACTACATCAGCGAAGTACTGTCAGAATTAAAAATCCGGTACCCGTATGTGCAAAAACTACTCTACGCCCTACTGATCACTTCACGCAAGCTTCATCACTATTTTGAAAGCCACAAGATTACCGTGGTGATAGATTTCCCACTAGGAGACATCTTACACAACAGAGACGCAACAGGGCGCATATCTAAGTGGGTGGTTGAACTCGGCGCTCTCAACATCGATTTCACCCCACGGAAAGCAATTAAATCTCAAGCCCATGCCGATTTTGTTGCCAAATGAACAGAGATTCAACAACCTATGTCAAATTTGATGGATCACTCAAGCTAGGTGGAGCCGATGCGGGCGTTCTCCTAATCTCTTTGGATGGAAAACAACTCAAGTATGTCCTTCAGATATTATGGCAAGCTACCAACAATGAAGCAGAATACGAAGCTCTCATCCACGGGCTACGAGTGGCAATTACCCTCATAATCAAGCAATTACTCGTATACGGCGAGTCGGCAGTAGTCATCAACCAAGTCAACAAAGATTGGGATTGCACCAAAGAAAACATGGGTGCTTACTGCGCTGAAATCCAAAAACTCAAAAAACATTTCCAAGGATTAGAAATTCTACATGTCCTGCACAATTCCAACATTACAGCAGATGTCCTCGCTAAGCTCAGATCAGACAGGGCAAAGATCCCACCCGGCGTATTCATAGAGGAGTTATCAGCTCCTTCTATCAAACAAACCAGCGAGACAACCCCAGAACTCACTGGCCAAAGGCAACCAGATTCTAGTAATCAACACTTCATGGACATAGGCTTTTATTGATTATATCAAAGAAAATAAGTTGCTAGCAGATAAAGAGGAAGCTACCCGAGTAGTTCATAGAAGCAAAAACTACGTCCCAGTGGGGGGACAAGCTCTACAGAAGAGCCGCATCATCAGGAGTACTCCTAAAATGCATCACATTTATAGAAGGTAAAGAAATCCTAGGCGAAATACACTCAGGTTGCTGTGGAAATCATGCTGCTTCAAGAACACTAGTAGGTAAGGCATTTTACACTGGATTCTACTGGCCAACCGCTTTGAAAGACGTAGAAGAACTTGTCAGAAAATGCAAATGTTGTCAAATGTTCGCAAGACAAGCTCATGTGCCAGCTCACAATCTCATCTGCATCCCACCCGCTTGGCCTTTCTCCTGCTGGGGGCTAGATCAAGTAGGACCTCTCAAGAAAGCAAAGGGCGGTTTTCGAGTATATCTTTGTAGCAATTGACAAGTTCACCAAGTGGATCGAATACAAACCACTCGCAAAATACAGCGCAGCCAGAGTAGTCGAGTTCATCCAAGACATTATGCACCGCTTTAGCATGCCTAATCGAATTATCACAGATTTGGGTTCTCCCTTCATAGCTATAGAATTCAAAAGCTAGGCATAGGATTGTGGCTTCAGTATAGATTACGCATCAGTCGCACATCCAGAAGCTAACGGACAGGTAGAAAGGGCTAATGGACTCATACTAGCCGGATTAAAACCAAGACTGTATGAAGAGCTAGCAGACTATGGATCAAAATGGATTGAAGAATTACCCAAAGTAGTATGGGGGCTATGAACTCAAATAAGCAGAGCCACCAGATACTCGCCTTTCTTCTTAGTTTATAGATCAGAAGCCGTACTACCTTCCGACTTGATTTGGACATCACCAAGGATAGAATAGTATGACGAAGGAGAAGCAAAACACACAAGAAGATTAGAACTCGACAGTATAGAAGAAGTCAGAGTAAACGCTACCCTTCAATCAGCAAGGTACCTCCAAAGATTAAGATGCCACTACAACAAGAATACCCAGTCTCGATCATTACAAGTTGGAGACCTAGTACTAAGAAGAATACAAAAAACCGATGGATGCCATAAACTACTCAGTCCATGGGAAGGACCTTTTATCATCACAAAGGTCATCAGACCAGGCACATACAAGTTGATAAACGAAGATGGAAAAGAAGTGAACAATACATGGCATATTAGTCAGCTACGAAGATTCTACGCATGAAAACAACTCAAGGGAAAACATGTATACAAGACACAATAGATCAACATTCATGGTCAACAAAGATAGCGCTCATCAACAACATATGTACTATTGTGACCTATCAATATTCATGATCATTAAAGATAGTTTCTCGATAACACATGTCTGGCTTTCCCCAAGTTGTTTCTTTAAAGCAAAATGGCTAAAAATACGCCCGAGCATTCCGGCCAAGAGCAAAATAGCTGAAAAGACGCTTGAGCCCACCGATGAGGGTAGCTAACAAGCTAACACCCAAAACAAAAAAGCAAAATGGCTAAAAATACGCCTGAGCATCCCGACCAAGAGCAAAATAGCTAAAAAGATGCTTGAGCACGCCAATGAGGGTAGCTAACAAGCTAACACCCGAACCAAAAATGCAAAATGGCTGAAAATACGCCTGAGCATCCCGGTCGAGAGCAAAATAGCTGAAAAGACGCTTGAGCCCGCCGATGAGGGTAGCTAACAAGCTAACACCTGAAACAAAAAAGCAAAATGACTGAAAATACGCCTGAGCATCCCGGCCAAGAGCAAAATATCTGAAAAGACACTTGAGCCCGCCGATGAGGGTAGCTAACAAGCTAACACCCGAACCAAAAAGCAAAATGGCTGAAAATACACCTGAGCATCCCAGCCGAGAGCAAAATAGCTAAAAAGATGCTTGAGCCCACCGATGAGGGTAGCTAACAAGCTAACACAAGAACCAAAAAGCAAAGCAACTAAAACTAAGCCTGAAGCATAAATCAGAGCAATTTTAAGACAAGACCCTCCAGCTCCTTGTGCCAAGAAGCAAGAGGCTTGGGGGCCTACCGATCCCAAGAAGTTTTTGCAACTAAGGAAAGAGACAGATGCTGAACATAGTTTGAGTTAAGCGAAAAAGCTGAAAAGGAGAAGCTGAAGACGTTTGAGATCTTCGGTCCTAAGTCTTTTCAGTACTAATAATAGCCCAGAGTTTGTCAAGACAACATTCTATACGGAGTTGTTTACATGGCGTAGATGAAAGCCGGACAAGCACTCGACAGATCAAGAAAGGTTGTCAACACAAAGACCTACATATAACGAGTTGTTTACATGGCAAAGATGAAAGCAAGACAAAGTACTCAGCAAGTCAAATAACCCTGATCACTTGGATGACTCATCCAAAGAATAAACAAGGCATCTAGGCAGAGAAGACATCAACAAAAAAAATCTTCATTCAAAGAGAAGTATAATACCATATTACAAGATGCGAGCATAAAGGTCAATTACATCAAACGTCATCATCAGGAGAAGAGATAACAATATTAAGATTATCTATAATTCTACTGGCTAAGTCTTTGACCTCAGGCTCCATCCTCTCAACGGCATCAATGTATTCTTGACTATCGGCTTCCTCTGCTATCTTGGATAAAGGCGCCTCTGGAGCAAGAACCCGAACCTAGGCTAGGACATTTTTAGTACATAGTTGGGCGCACCTCTTCACGAACTCTTGGAAACGAGTCAGAATTCAAGGAATTAACTGAGCCCAAGATTGCCCATCATCCATGGGAGTTTGGAGAACATCAGCTATTGAACGAAAGGATTTCCACAAAGCTTTCTAGTTTTTAGTTGTCGTCGCCAACTTGCCAGACAAGTCTACAATAGTTTTTTGGGCCTGCACAAGATCTCTATCAGCCCCACACCTAATCAACTTAGCAAGCGCAAGTTCTTCCTCAGCCTGAGTAATTACCTCCTTAGCCTTGTTGTGACTAGAACGAACAAGAGTCTTTATTTCATTAATGCCCTCCGAGAGCTTCTGCTTTTCAACTCGGAGAGCTGAACAAGACACCAAACAATGAGTCAGTAGAAAGGAAAGTTTGAATACAGAAGGAAACAAAAAGAACCTGCAATACCATTGCACTCTTTCTTCACGACCTCCAAGTTCTTCATGGCTTCCGAATTCTTTAAAGCCTCCTAGATAGCAGCATCCCTCTGCTTCTTGGCCTCAACAACCCGGTGTAGGGGTATTAACCCCTATACCCTTATGGCTAAGCTTAGGCCGGCCCAGATCGATGGGTCCGGTCCACCCGAAAGACGACGTGTGGCCCAGCCAACCTGATCGGAGTCCCACACAAGGAGTCAAGGCAGATTTGGCGATCAAGCAGGATCCGGGTCGGTTAGAATAGGAATCCTTATCTGGCCACATATGGCAATTGTAACTGACTAGGATTGGTTTCTAGATCTGTAACCCTGCCCCCCGAACTATATAAGGCGGGCAGGGGATCCCTCTAAGAAAAAACATCTCTCATTGACATACAGCAATACAAATCATACGCAGGACGTTGGTATTACGCCTTCTTGGCGGTCGAACCTGGATAAAACCTCGTGTTTGTCTTACGTCACCGTCTTGTTTGTGGCTTGCGCATCTGTCTGTCGACAATCTACTATCTTAGGCATACCCCTAGGTAGACTGCCGACCATATTTCATTGATAGTGGCATGCCAGGTAGGGGGTGTGCGTACTGCTCTCCAAGCAAACAAGATGGTCATCGTCTCCGCCTCCATGGCAACGCTGAACGGCCTCAAGTTCACCGTCGGCCAGATCACCTAGACCACCGGCTTCGACGACTTTATCGCCATGACCACGGAGGAGGCGTGGATTCAGTCTGCACCGACCACTGCTTCACCTACATTGGCTACGGCTCCGACCACGATGGGTACGGCTCCGACCATGATGGATCTAGCTCTGACCACGCCTACATCATCTTCGGCCATGTCGACGACTCATCGTCTGCTTCCCTGCTACAAAGGGAAGCAGATCGACAACACCGACCTACTCAACTCCATCGATCGGGTCAGCACCAAACTCGCTGAAACCCTAGCTCTGGTAAGTATGATTCAAAGTCAACCTAACAAGCAGGTAACCGCTCCCCACAACAGATCTACCTGACCAGCTCAGACCAGTCAGTCCTGCACGACTTGGTACAGATCTCGTGGTCATATCTACTCCTGAAGGGCTGCTCCACTCGTCGCCGGCTAGCCTCTGCGATGGGTCTCCGGCTCTTTCGAGTATGAAGCCTTGATGGAGAACCACTAGGTCTAGCCCTATGGCCTACGAAACGCTGCCTCCAGCTACACGTATAACCTATAGCGCCGCTTGGATCTATGTTTTATGCACCGACCTCGGTCGAAGCCGCGCGACCTTGTCAACATGATCCGGACTGAAGATTATCAAGAAGGATTCGTCCACACAGTCCAAGAGGGTGACTCCAGCTCCTCGTCTAGCATCGCATCTAAAGCATCTGTACACACCGAGCTTCAGCATCACGAAGACGATGGCACCAAGTACGATCTGGATCTGCTAGGCCATGCCCTAGGGGTTTTCACAATTCCCGTCTTTTCCGCCAAGACGAGGAGATTTGATCCATGTTGTCAGCAATGATGAATCACCGGCGGTTGGCGAAACAGAACAAGAAAGGACCGCGCGCGAAGCACGCAATATTGACCGGTTCAATCGCTGACAAATCGAAGCCAAAGCAGACCAGGAGGCGCGACGCATAAGGGTCTAGCCACGCGACCTCAGTGATGCTTTCGATAGGGTGGGGGACAAATAGGTCTTCAGGACTCTAAGTGCCAACGTAGCCATCGCCATGGCAACAATGCAACGGCTACCCAACACCCCAGAACCCCAAGCGGTTCACAATGAAATACAAGCCTATCTGACGGCTGTCATGGCCCAGACCGCAAAGATTGTAAATCAAGTCCGGGTTCCATCCGTCTCAGTCGAGTCAAGCCATAGCCGCCAGCTTCCAAGTCACTCATAGCCACTCAACCCACGTGGCTCCCGCAACAACGACCCATCAGACAACCGTCAAGGCAGAAATGGTGGCCATGACGGTGGTTGGGATGACAACCGCCGTCGGGAGGACAACCGTCACGACGTCTAGGATGATAATCACCAAGACAACCACGACAATCGCCGTGATAACTGCGGTCGTAGGGCTAATCCAGATGGCAATCGAGATCGCCGTAATGGCAATAACGATCTCTGCCATTACCTCGGTGGACGTGATCTGCGTGCTCGCATCAACTAGAGAGCCGACGATCGAGCATCCCATGAAAGCTATCGCTGTATGGAGTATGACACTGCCCACAGTCCACCAGGTTTGAAGCAGTTTACTCCACACCTTCGTCAAGTCATATGGCCCAAGAATTTCAAGCTCGAGAACTTCAGAAGTACTGACAGCAAAGAAAACCCCAAACTATGGGTCATGCTCTATGAAACCGCGTGCAGATCAGCCATTGACTGATGAGCACGTCATGTCTAACTACTTTCCAGTCGCTGTTGGCCATGCAGGTCACCAATGGCTAGTCAGCTTGCCTGGCGAACTACTTTGATTCTTGGTAGGAGCTCAAGCAAGCCTTCATCGACAACTTCATCGCTACTTGTGAACAACCGGGCAACAAGTACGATCTGCAACGGATCCAAGATCGGAAAGATGAGCCACTGTGCGAGTACATCCGACATTTCTTAGAGATGCGCATCAAGGTCCCATCAATCTCCGACAGTGAGGCAATCGAGGCTTTCATCACTGGCCTCCGCTTCCATGACGCCCTAAGAGACAAGCTCCTCTGGAAGAGACCTGAATCGGTCACAGCGCTCCTATCCACCGCTAAGAAATATGTAGACGCCGATGATGCCAAGAAGATAATTATTGAAGAAGCAGCAAGGGTTCCACGCTCTGACCACCCCTCACACCACGACGACTACTGCGGCAACCGTGGTCGGAACGACGGTTTTGACCGCCGCAACTAGCGCAACGACTCCCGCGACCACCATGACTAACGTAATCAGCGGCATAACCGCCGTGACGATTATAGGAGCAAGCGTGCTTGGGAAGACGACGGTGAGGTCAATACCGTTAAAAAGGGTGGCAAACATCGTAATTACGAAGACAACTACGCCAAAGCATTGAAGGGGCCCTGCCAGCTCCATCCTAAGGCAAACCATACCATGGAGAATTACCGTGTTCTCAAGACTATCTATACGCGTCAGCAGGCTCCGGATACGTCCGACAAGCCTAACAATACAGCGGAACAGCGCAACGAGGATAACGATGATGACGATGCAGACCCTCGTCACAAGTACGTCAAGCCAACCGATCGCGTGCACACCATCATCGGAGGCAAAGTGTCCATCGAGACCAAGCAGGAACACAAGCTGCTTGCCCATGCTTGCTTGAACGTGGCCAACGCCGATAACCTCCTCGCCGATCCCCGGCTCCCTCTGTGGTCTCACCGTGAAATCTCTTTCAATAGGAAGGACCAATGGGCCACAATACCGAAGCCAGGACATTTTCCCCTAGGTCCTCGATCCTTGTATCAACAAGGTCCAGTTCGATAGAGTACTGATCGACAGTGGCAGCTCCATTAATATACTGTTCAAGAATAGTCTGCCCGCCCTGAAGATAGCTCAGGCGGATCTTAAGCCATACGAGGCATAGTTCTAGGGGTGTTCTCCCCAGGTCAGAGCTCTACACCTCTCAGTGCAAATCACGCTACCTATGTAGTTTGGGACCCCGAACCACTTCCGCACCGACTACGTCAACTTTGTGGTCGCTGACTTCGATGGCACCTACCATGCTATTCTTGGTCGACCGTCGCTCACCAAGTTCATGGCCATACCTCATTATAGGTATCTGGTGCTCAAGATGCCTACTGAGAAAGGAGTCATAGCCCTCCGAGGTAACGTGTACGCCACTTACACCTGCGAAGACGATAGTTTCAAAATAGCAGAGGCCTATGACCTCTCTATTCGCATGGCCGAGACCATGCTCGACGCTAAGAAGACCTCAGCTGACCACCTGGAGATCCTAGAGCTCGAGGCTCCACATAAGAACATCAAGTCAAAGGAGCACAAGGTGATCCAGCTGGTCGACGGTGACCCCAGCAAAACGGCCCTTATCGGGGCCAACCTGGATCCCAAATAGGAAGACGCGCTCGTCGGGTTCTTGAGGAGCAACGTGGATGTGTTTGCATGGAAACCTGCCGACATGCCCGGTGTACCTCAGAACTTGATCGAGCACTCCTTGAATGTCAACAGCAAGGCCAAACCTATCAAGCAGAAGCTACGACTGGTTCGCTCACAACAAAAAGGAGGCGATTAGGGTAGAAGTTACATGGCTTTTGGCAGCCGGATTTATCAAAGAAGTGTATCATCCGGAGTGGTTAGCCAACCCTGGTTCTTATACGCAAAAAGAATAATGAATGGAGAATGTGCGTTGATTACACTGATCTCAACAAATACTACCCTAAGGACCCCTTCGGACTTACCTCGCATAGACGAGGTCATAGATTCAACCGCCGATTGTGAGCTCCTTTCCTTTCTCGATTGCTACTCTAGTTATCACCAGATCGCTCTTCAAAAAGGACTGACTAGATCAAGACGTCTTTCATCATGCCTTTTGGCGCCTACTGCTACACGACTATGTCATTTAGGCTCAAGAACGTCGGGGCTACATACCAACGAGCCATTCAGGCTTGCCTCGCAGACGAGATAAAAGACTGACCTTGTAGAGGCCTATGTGGATGATGTAGTTGTCAAAACCAAGGAAGCACTTACCCTTGTTGACAACCTAGAACTGCACCTTCACAGCCCTCAATATGTTCCAATGGAAATTAAACCCAAAGAAGTGCATTTTTGGTGTTCCTTCTAGGATACTGCTCGGCAATGTCGTCAGTTACGACGGCATACGCCCTAACCCAGAGAAAGTCAAAGCCAGTCTTAGACATGAAGCCCCCCAAAAAGGTGAAGGATGTCTAGAAGCTTACCGGATGCATGGCTGCTCTAAGTCGTTTCATATCAAGATTAGGAGAAAAAGGACTACCTGTTCTTCAAACTGCTCAAAGCATCTGAGAAGTTTGAGTGGTCGGGGGAAGCAGACGCTGCCTTCACACAGCTAAAACAATACCTCATATCACCTCCGGTCCTTACTGCTCCCAGAGAAGACGAAACTCTCCTACTTTACATTGCGGCAACCAATCGGGTGGTCTCCACTACCATGGTGGTCGAGCACGACGAGCCAGGCCACGCCTATAAGGTACAACGGCCAATTTATTTCATCAGTGAGGTCCTCAACGAATCCAAGACCAGATACCCACAGATTTAGAAACTGCTCTATGCCATACTGATAACATCCCGAAAGTTGAGACATTACTTCGACTGGATATCGTGTGGTGGTCATGACCGAGTATCCTTTGGGGGACATCATTTGCAATAAGGATGCGAATGGGCGCATCGTCAAATGGGCAATGGAGCTATGCCCCTTTTCCTTAGAATTTGCAAGCTGTACTACAATCAAGTCTCAGGCACTCGTTGATTTCATCGTCGAGTGGACAGACTTAAGCACGCCTACCTCTCCGGGATCCGACAAATATTGGACGATGTACTTTGATGGCTCTCTCAACATTGATGGTGCGGGAACAGGAGTTCTTTTCGGGTCACCATCCAAGGAGCAGCTCTAGTATGTCCTCAGGATTTATTTCCCAGCGTCTAATAACGCCGCCGAGTATGAAGCATGCCTGCATGGTTTACGCATTGCGGTTGAGCTTGGTGTTAAACATCTCTATGTCTATGGAGACTCGGCTCTGGTCATCAACCAACTCAACAAGGACTAGGACACGACCAGCGAAAAGATGGACGCATACTGCAGATCGATAAGAAAGCTAGAAGGCAGGTTCTATGACATCGAGTACATGCACGTGGTCTGAGACAAGAACCAAGCAGCGGATGTGCTATTGAAGTTAGGATCATCACGAGCCAAAATCCCACATGGTGTATTCGTCCAAGACCTACTCATGCCTTCCATCGAAGAGGAAGATTCCACTGGTCGACAAAGCTCCAGACCAACAATTGGTGGCTACGGTTCCAGCGTTGAGCACGACCTGAGCCACCTCTGACCACTCATGAGCCTGACTGGAGAGTACCTTTCATCAAGTTCTTAATAGATGGCGGTGGTTATACTGATCGGATAGAAAATGAGCGCCTGATGCATCGCAGTAAGCAGTACCTGCTTGTCGATGGCAAGTTATGGCGCAAAAATGCAAAGGAGGAAATCTTGATGAAGTGTATAACCCAGGAAGAAGGCGAACATCTCCTGGACCAAATCCACTCTGGCTCCTACAGCAACCACGTAGCCTCAAGAACACTGGTCGGTAAGGCTTTTTGAGCAGGGTTCTATTGGCCGTCAGCAGTAGCCGATGCAGAGAAGCTAGTCCACCACTGTGAGGGTTGTCAGTTCTTCACCAAGAGAATCCACGTACCAGTACATGAGATACAGACTGATACCACCCTCTTGGCCCTTCGCATGCTGGGGACTGGATATGATCGAGACCTTCAAACCTAGCTCCTGGGAAATTTACATGCGTCTTTGTGCTGATTGACAAATTTTCTAAGTGGATAGAATATATGCCTTTGGTACAGGCATCTTCAGAAAAGGCTGTCACGTTCCTCGACTAGGTCATCCATCATTTCGGCATACCCAACAGCATCATCACCGATCTGGGTACTCAGTTCACTATGAACGCTTTTTGGGACTTCTGCGATGAAAGGAGCATAGTAGTAAAATATGTCTCGGTGGCGCACCCTAGAGCTAATGGACAAGTCGAGCGGGCAAATGGCATGATCTTGGACTGCATTGAAGAAGAGGATGTACAAGAGAAAACTGACAAAGCTCCTAGAAGATGGCTCAAGGAGTTACCAGCCGTGGTTTGGGGCCTCCAAACTCAGCCCAGTTGTAACACCGGTGTCTCACCATACTTTATAGTTTACGGCGCTGAGGCAGTCCTCCCACCAGATATAGCTTTCAGATCAGCACGGGTAGAGAACTTCGATGAGGGCAAGGTCAATGAAGTATGGGAGCTAGAAGTTAACAGCGCAGAAGAAAAAAGGCTCGATTCTTGTGTACATACGGCCAAATACCTTGCTGCTTTACGTAGGTACTACAACAAAAACGTTAAAGAGTGGTTCTTCGTGGTCAGGGGACTTGGTCCTGAAGTGGAAGATGAACCAGGTTGGTGTACACAAACTCGCAACCCCATGGGAGGGACCCTTCATGATCAAGGAAGTCACACGACCAACGTCTTACAGGTTAGCTCACCTGGACGGTATGGACGTACCAAACTCGTGGCACATCGACAAGCTTAGATGTTTCTATGCTTAACTACTGAGATATGTACTCCTCTTGTACTTTCGATTTAATTCAATAAAGCAATTATGATTTCTCCGACCACTCTAATGTGTCACTTCGAATTTTATGGTTATTCTACCTTAGCCAGTAAAAGCTGACCACCACTCCTTCTATGGTTTTCAGAGCAGGCCCTGTCTCCGGTTCTTCCTAACATGTGCATGGGATCCACTCTCTACATTACAGGTGATTAGTAGGTCTCCCTTGGTTTGACTTGTCAGCTGTCTATGTGTGCATAGGTCACCGGGCCTCACACTCTGACCACATGGCAAACTAGGGCCGCACAAACTTTTCGGGATGATATGTCGAGCACAATGGTACAACTAGACAGAACGTTAATATGTTCTTACTTAGTTACACCAACATAAAGTATCAAGCTTAAATACGCTTTATACAAAGCAAACAAGCTTATAATGATATATAGTTACATTATTACAAGCTTGCCTGAAGAGGCTCAAGTTTACAATAACACAACTCTATCCTCCTTCGATAGCTCTAAGCCTATTACATTGGCTGGTAGGGGCGCATGGCACTTGCTGCTCACCGCTTTCGATATCCTACTCGAGTCTTAGGGGACTCTTGTGCTAGTCAAGCTGAAGGGGATGGCCCTGCCGGTGCCTGGCTAGTCGAGACCGCAGGCTTCATTGGTTGGATGGCAGCTGATGGCATTTCTAGCTGACTTATCGATGGCGTACCCTGTACAGGTGCTGTGCCACCTCCACACAGGTTAATATCGCCAATTATCTTTGATGACAAGTCCTAGCTGGGCCATCCGAAACTCCTCTGCCTTGTCTAGGTCTACCTCCTTCGGGTACCCAGCCTATAGGCGCTTGAGATCGATCAGGGGGTAGTGGGCATGCACCATGCTTAGTACATGGGCACCCATGTACTCACCCGCCTCCTTCACGAACTCTTGGAACCAGCCTCATGTTTGTCTGCATCTCTCGACCAGTTCGAGCTGGGGCATCCTTAGGCTCTTCCTCTATGAGCAGCTGGGTCGATAAGGTCGTGGACGGGCACAATGCCAGTTGCCATTTCTTGGCATCGGTCCTTCCACGCATCCCGCTCCTCGGTGGCCTCGAAGGCATCGTGCTTTCTAGCCGTCACGCTCTTTGATCACAGCCTCTAGATGCCTCTTGGCATTGACTTTTAAAACTGAACACCATACAAGACATCAAATGTAATGGCACGACAAGACAAGGTGGGCAACAGAATGAAAAAAGTGGTCTGGAATACTTACTTTTCAGATCCTCCTTCATCTTGGTTGTGTGGTCCTAGAGTTCAGACTGGTCGCGCTCCAATTTCTCGTTGTCCTCCTTCAGGCGACCACACTCTACGGTCACACGGCTATTCTCCCGTTGGAGGCGAGTCACTTCAGTTTCTAAACCTGCATTACAGCTGTTACTGCCAAGAATGCAACAACACAAGTCCTGCACTTGCTATGATAAGATGAAAACTTACTTGTTATCTCCCGCTCTTTGTTATTAAGCTGGCCGACCAGGTTTTGGTTCTGTGCTTCTCGCTCTATCCTCTCCTGGTCAACGGTTTCAAGTTGGTGCCGCAAGCGTCCCACTTTGGCCGCTAGTTCTTTATTGGTCGCCGTGATCCCTTCAATCTGGTCGAAGCACCTCTTTCGGTATTTTGCAGTTTTCATCAAGTCCTGCATATAGACAAGCTAAGTCAGATAGATCGACTACATAACAGGGTCAAGTGGTCAAGCCAAACATACCTGGACTTCTATCACCAGATGCTTTGCTGCCCGTTCGACTCTTAGGGTCTCTTCGACCTCTGGGATTTCTTCGTGCATAACCCATTTGTTGTTCCGCCAGCGCGATACATATACATGTTGTCGCTTATCTTGGGGACAGCCCAGGACCTCCTCTACTTTGTCCTCTTCAGCCTCCTGTTCAGGGGGCGGCACTGGTCTAGAGTCTATAGTTTCTGCGACCACCATGGCTTTTCCATGAGCCATTACATCTGCAAGAGTGCTCTGTGCTACTTTTGGCTGCTGCTCCTCGGCTTGATCCGGCTCCCTTGGCGCTGAGGTATCCGCCTTAGCAGGGTTTGTACTCAGAGCACTTGTACTCTGCTCGGCTGTCTTCTCGACTAGTCGCTCGGGGACTAATGTCTGGTCGTCCGCCTGCTGAGGTCCCGATGGAGTTCCTTCTATAGGCTCCTCCATGGCTAGCTACCGGGTAGTTTTTCCCGCCATTGCTGGTGAAGTTGTGCCGCACTCGGCTAGCTGGTTGGAGTTCTTGGTGGACGCTGACCTAATTTATTAGAAAAAAGTTCAGAAGATAATAGTATTCAATACAAATTACAAGCTTACATCAAAGTTATAGATACTTACAGCTTCGAAGCGCGGAATGATGGGGCGAAGGAGCGTCTCCTCGACCGCCCCTGCTCCGCGTGCTCGGTAGGTTCCACCGGAACTCTTTCCACCACCGATACAGGCATCGGGGTTTGATGCTCGGCGTTTCCTTCACTTGTCCTCTATGTTGTAGTGGTCGGTGATGCGATCACTACTGGCATAGAGGAGCCACCCTGCTCCGTCGACCCCATTTGTCTCCTCCTCTTTCAAGGGACAAGCTGGAAGATGTCCGCATCCTCTGCTTCGTCATCTAAAAAGGGGGAAGATGGCTTGGCGTTGTTTATTGGCAGCCAGACACTTGCCAGCGGCTCTGGTCGATGCATCCTCCATAGCCCCGAGTGCCGCCCAGTGGACGTCGTCAGTCCTGGCGCTAGTTTGGGCAGCTGGGCCGGCAACTTGTGGCCAATCCACACTGGGGGGGTGGAGACACGAACACTGCTGCCCGGTCACGACCATGACTCTGAGACACATAACGGAGACAACAGTCAATTTCTTGTTACAACATGATTCTACAGTTAAAAGGAAGCATCATTTACCTTTGGGGGAGGTCGGGCCAGCTTGAAGGCGTGCTCGATGTCGTTCAACCTAATGTAATTGGGGTCGGCCAGGTTGAATAGCTTCCCAATCCTGGCCTTGACTTCTATCTTGTCGAGCCCCTCTTTCCTGGTCCTTGTTGGATCTGCGCTTCCCTGGTACTCGAAGCCAGGATGTACCCTCTTCTGGTAGGGCTGGATCCTTCGGCTGATGAAGTTCCTGACCATGCTTGGACCATCCAGTTTTCTCCACGGGATCATCCCAAGCAGTTCTATGATCTGCTCCAAGTTCTCAGGCTTCTCCGACCAGCTGTTCTTCCTCTCCGGAATCAACCCCACGTCGCAGAGGGTGATTGTGTTCGGCTCTTCATGGATATAGAACCACTTCTTGTACCATTCGTCCAGTGAGGTGTTCTAGGGGCAGTGAAGGTACTAGGTCTTCATGCTATCACGAAGATTGAGGTAGACACCTCCGGCTATCTTCGAGCCACCTGCTCCCTTTCTTTCGCAGACAGAATATGTGGCGAAAGAGGTCGAAATGGGGCTGGAAGCCACCATAAGCCTCGTAGAGATGGATGAAGGTGGAGACAAGAAGAATCGAGTTGGGATGCAGATTGCAAATCCCAATCTCAGTAGTACAAGCAGAGACCCTAAAGGAAAGAGTGTACTGGAACCCCAAAACCCCATTTGAAGAAGTCCTCGAACACCACAATCTCACCTGGTTGTGGATCGGGGAAGCTTTCTCCTTCCGGTGCACGCCATCCCGCTAGTGCCTTGTTGTGGAGCACTCCCATGGTGACGAGGTCTTTGATGGTCTGCTCATTGCTCCGCGATTTCCACCACTCCTTCACCATAACTCTGCCTTTCTTCTAGGCGTCTCTCTTCGCCATTAGTCTATCTTTACTAAGGGGGTGGATGTGGTGGCGAGGGGGTTGGCGATGATTTTCGGAGGAATAGGGTTCGGCAAGAGGAAGAAGAAGGTTGCGGCGGCGAATGACAATGGGGAACGGTATGAGTAACTTACCTAGATCTACATTATAAATAATAAAGAGCTCTGTCGTTTTGTCTGCCCGAGATTATTGGGAGACGTGCGCACGCGCCGTAGATGGTTGTTCACACAACCTCGAGATCTACGCCAATAAACGTGCCCCTTCGTTACCAGTGTACGTGCCTCTTCGTTGATAGTGTAAGAGGGCCCACACTAACGCACCTCCATATAGGTGCCAAGTGACTGTTTGCCAGAAAAGAGTAAGAAGACAGAATGACATACTATACCCATCTGCTTTTTTGATCAGGCGTGTCAGACTAGACTTGACAGAGAAAGGAGATAAATAAATAAACCAAATAAATACATCAATGGCGTTCGTATTTTTTATGCTTGTTTTGTGCTCAAGGATGGATCAGACTCCTACAATGCTCAGGGACTGCCAGACCACTGCCATGCTCGGGGACTGCCTAGACCACTGCCGTGCTTGGGGACTACCCAGACCACTGTCGTGCTCGTGGACTGCTCCGACCACTGCCGTGCTCGGGGACTGCTCCGACAACTGATGTGCTCGGGGACTGTCCCCGACCACTGCTCGGAGAATGGTTCTCCTTGGCTACATGTGATTTGTACTCACATATAGTTGAGAGACATTTATTTATACCTTGCTACAAGGCTCATATTTTGCTTTTTCAGTAAACTTAGGGACTACTGTCGGTACGATGCACCTGCCGGTGCATCTTGTATCCCCTGTACAACTGATTGGATTTTTTAACTTCGGTGGAAATTCTTTTTTAGACCCTAGCACCACGTACCTGCGTCACCTACTACCAGGCTCAGGGACTAAGTGGGCACACTTCACCTTACGGTGAATGTGTTTTAATTGATCCCTGTGCTTTGAATGATTGTAAGAATTATCAATGTGCTCAGGGGACTGTCTCGACCACTACTCGAGAATAGTTCTCCTCGGCTACATGTGAGTTGTACTCACATACAGTTGAGAGACATTTATTTAGACCTTGCTAGCAAGGTTCATACATCACCTTCCAGCAAGCTCGGGGACTACTGTTGGTACGATGCACCTACCGGTGCATCTCGTTTTTGTTTAGTACGACAATTGGGTTCTCAACTTAACTGGGAATTCTTTTTAGACCCTGGCACCATGTGCCTACGTCACCTACTACCAGGCTCGGGGACTAAGTGGGCACACTTCACCTTGCGGTGAATGTGTTGGTTTTTTCGACCCCTACACCTCTGACTGATTCAAGGACTGCTATGCTTCAAGACCACTTACATTTCTTTCCAGAAATACAAGTGGGCACACTTCTCAGAACTGAAATCTTTTTCTTTTTTCTTAAGAGCACCATACATTCTTTGGACAACTTACTTCTCCAGCGATGACAGTGATAAAAAATGTCAAGAACTCAAGCCTTACTTGTTGGAGAAGGTTCAAATGGCATGTCTCAGCATAATACATGGTGCTCGGGGACTAGCTATGGGGGTATTAACCCCTATACTCTTATGGCTAAGCTTGGGCTAGCCCGGATCGATGGGTCCGATCCACCTAAAAGACGACGTACGGCCCAGCCAACCTGATCGGAGTCCCGCACAAGGAGTCAAGGCAGATTTGGCGATCAAGCAGGATCCGGATCGGTTAGAATAGGAATCCTTATCTGACCACATATGACAATTATAACTGACTAGGATTGGTTTCCAGATCTATAATCCCTACCCCCTGGACTATATAAGGTGGGCAAGGGATCCCTCTAAGAAAAAACATCTCTCATTGACATACAGCAATACAAATCAGACGCAGGACTGTAGGTATTACGCCTTCTTGGCGACCAAACCTAGATAAAACCTCATGTCTATCTTACGTCATCGTCTTGTTTGTGGCTTGCGCATCTAGTCTACCGACAATCTACTACCTTGGGCATACCCCTAGGTAGACTGCCGACCTATATTTCGTCGACACCTGGACACTGAAGAGCTTGTTCATCCTTCTGATGTGTTTGACGCTCTGCCTCCATCTCGACCTAGTAGAGACCCAGCTCTATCTTTAGGGCGCTCAACTCAGAAGACAACTTCTTCTCAGTTTCCAATGAGAAAAAGAAGCCGGTATGATCCTGAAGAGAAGGACTAAACAAAAAGAAAGAGAGAAAAAAAGGCATAAGAACTAGGAGAAAGACAAACATCCAAAGAAAGAAATTTCAGAAAACTTACGTGGAGTTTTTCTCCAAAAGAAGTTGCAAAGGTCGTGAAGTCTCCCCAAGAAGTGGTCAACTCTGACAACCGATGAGTGGCATCAAATTGATGAACCACATCTTCAGTAGAAAGAGGAGCGGAGGGAGAAGACGGCTAATGCGGAGAAGGCAAGATCAAGGACACATCGTGGGAAGTCCTAGCTACCTCCCTAGATGAATCCACCGTAATGGCCACGGTCACCTCTAGGGCAACCAAGTCAGCAGCAGCATCGTCACCTGAAAGCCTTGTCACCCCCACAACCACTTCACCGACAGTGCGCTACGAGTCCTAAGGCTCAGTACTCGGTGGCACACCAGAGGGCTAGCAAGAAGTCAACGGAGGGATGGGAGAAGACAAAGGCCTAAAAGTTGATAAAGAAACTCGCCAATGAGAACAAGAGAAAAGGAGAACAGAAGCAAAAAGACGAAACTAGAATCCACTCACCTAGCTATCTTCTTCTTTGTAAAACAAAAAGAAGACCTTGCAGGGGGAACCATGGCAACAAAAACATCCCTGCCACTCGGCGGCAGCAGCGGTATAGCCGGTACCAGAGTCCTAGAAGAACTCGGTACTAGAGCTATGGAAGAACTTGGTACCAGAGCTATGGAAGAACTTGGCACCGAAGCTATAGAAGAACCCGATGCAGGAGCCTCAGAAGAACTCATACCCGATGACCGCTTACTACAAAAAAAATCAAGACCAAAGTCAAAAAAGAGAGGAGGGATTCAGCAGTAGGAAAATAAGAAAACAACTCATCGCCGCATGATAAGGGGTGCATCATCATCCTCTTCTTCCTCGGTCTTAACCAAGGCCACCATAGCACCAGCTGAAAAAAGAACAAAAGTACTCGATTCAAGATAAAAACAACAAGACAAAGGGACAGAGTGTATTAATATGCTCACCTAAGAGAATGCTAGCTACAACTAGAGTACCTAGATGAGTACTTGGTTGGCGAGACTTCTTGGAAGTAGGTAAACCAAATGAAGAACCATCTGTTTGCCCCCTCTTCGAGACACTATGAGGACCTCGAGGGACTGGATGAGGAACATATTCTTCATATACATCAACAACTCTAGAAGAAACTCTAGAAAACACTGTAGTGATTGGGAACTTACTAGTTATAGAAGCCCCAGCAAGGTTTTCCCTAGTATTCACCATGGCATGGAGGACATCAAGGGGAATCGGGTCAACAAAGTTGCGCCCCAATTCCTACGAAAAGAATAAAACAACAAGACAAGGAAAATTAAGTAAAAATGGATACAGCAAAAGAAATATAGAAAGAACCCGCACAAAGAGAAAATGACTTACAGCTAGAGGCGGGTTGTTGGTAGAGTACTCAAAAACAGTAAGCGGGACAATGCTTGCTCCTTTTAGCATCTTCTAGAGATGCTCAAGTACCTCCTCGTTGGTCAACTCAAGGGCAAGGACCATGCGCGAAGGATCCTCAGCCCTAGAGTACTCGAAACCAAGGTTCTCTCGCTCCTTCAGAGGTTGAACACGACGACGAAGAAAGCTCGAGACAATACCGAAGTCGGTCAAGCCCTGATGTTTCAAAGTACTTATTCTATCAAAAAATGGCTAGATTGCCTGAACCTCAGCTATCGTCAGAGGGTTCTTATCCCATTGGTCATTAACCAAGGGACTAGATATAGAGTGAACAACAAGAGAAGGAATCAGATTGGCAGCGTAAAACCAGTCGGCATGCTAATCCCTCATAGAATCAACCAGGTCATAGTCAAAGAACTTGCTCTTAAGACCCTGGCGAAATTGAATCCCGCAGCCACCAAAAACACTGGTGTCTTCACGACGGGGTTGAGGTGTTAGACGAAAGAAGTAGTGAAAGAGAGAAAGAGAAGGGGGAATTCCAAGGAAAGTTTCACAAAGATGAACAAAAACAGAAAGGTGAAGGACTGCATTGGGAGCAAGATGATTTAGGCTAATCCCAAAATAGCTGAGAAATTGATGAAGAAAGGCAGAGGCAGGAGGGCAAAGTCTAGCACGGATGAAGGAGACGAAAAGAACGATCTCACCAGGACCTGGAGTAGGGACCCGATGCTCACGTGGAACTCTCCATTCAGCAATGTCCTTGCTCTGGATCAAACCATCGCTGACAAGTTCCCAAAGCTGATCTTTAGTCGTCATCGGAGCCGACCAAGCCTTCTGGGCAGTCCTCATGGCCACGAACTCTTGGTTCTCAATCACGGAAAGTGATGATTCCTCATCCATGAAGGTTGCCTAGGACTTACTCGCGACCTTCTTCCTACCCATGTACTAACGGAGGCAAAAAGGCACCAGGGGAAGAGAAGGCTTGGATGGCGGCACAAAGATGGCGACGGCAATAGCGACGGTGGAGGTGCAAGGGCTAGGGTTTTCAAGGCAAAGGCAGGGTACCAAAGAAAAGGAGGATAAACGCCTTTAAATAGATTTTACACCGGTAAAAACGTGGCCCACCAGGCCCGTTAAAACATGGTGTGAGAACACAATGGTCCATTTACTGACACAGCTAAAATGACGGAAGGCACAAATCCACATAATGGTATAGTTCAACTAGCAGATTTCAGACTTATCCATCCAGCAAAATAGCAGAGTTACCATATGGCTGCAAAAAGAACTCATCAGCCATGGAGCAACGGAAGGTTACCTGACAAGGAACATAACAACCCGGTTCTAACATAAAGAACTTGGGAATCTCATAGATAACCAGGACATCAGCAGAATAAAGAATGACAACTCAGAAGACAAGATTCTCTCTATTACAAATGACTTCAAAAGATAAAAGATTACACATCTTACAAGACCCAATGAACTTGGAACTACGACAAGCAAGTAGCAAAAAGGAACCCGAAAACAACTAGGCTCTGGAACGACTATATGTTCCAAATCGCTACTCGATAGAACAAACCACACTCAGCTACACTGTTTTCTTCAAAGGACAGATGCAGTGCACCCAAGGTAGAAATCAGCAGAACGGCAAGACAACATGGAGCAAAGAAGGCCGGTAGGCATCTGTCTACCCAAGTCTGATGTGATGCTAGATATGGTATTGATCTGCACCAGACAGTCTCAAGACAAGCGGCGAGGATCAACCCAGAACTGCCAAATGAAGGAACGAAGCCCACATCACAAGACTTCCTCCAACTACTGCCATGTACATCCTGGTACATTGCTGCTGTGGGATTAGTCTACCTCTAATCCCTATCACAAGACTTCCTCCAGCTATGACAAGACATACGAGAACTACAAAATGCGCCCAGGGGCTGCTCTACCTCATAAACTACCATATTCATGACTATGGAGACTTCAGAACAAGCAACAAAACGCTCAATGAATCAAAACAACACTCCGAGAGGGTATTTATAGACTGAAGGAGCGGTGCACATGGACCAGGAGCACCAACAAAACAAGCCTAACAAAGGACACAATGAAAAAACAGAATTCAATGAAAGAGGACACAGGCGTGAAGGAACAGTACTCAACAACAAGCATATTTGGGAGAATATACCAACACAGTACAACCCGTGAACAAAAGGCATTTACACTCAACTACCACCATACAACTACATCTGACAACAGCAGACTACCAGAGAATATGCCAAGACCCTGCATCCGAGTTCTTCCTGAACAAAACAACTTGGATATATGCTCGGGGGCTACAAAAGGAAAGGTATATAGTTCTTTCGAACAACTCAGATTCAAGACCCTCTAACTTTTTATTTCAAATAGCAAGAGGCTCGGGGGCTACACTCAATGAGTGCACTTTTTTCTTCAAAAAAGCGCACATCACTCAGAAGACTTCTTCAAGACAGACGACTTCAAGGCCACAAGATAAAAAGAACCCTGGACATAGCTAAATCTGAGCTCTTTTCGACAAAAAGAACCCGGACATAGCTAAATTCGAGCTCTTTTCAACAAAGAAACCGGGTATATGCTCGGGAGCCTTTCGACGAAGAATCTGGGAGATTTTAAGAAAAGACCCTCAAGCTCCTTGTACCAAAAAGCAAGAGGCTCAGGGGCTACATCCAAATGGGGGTACTTTTTTCTTCAAAAAGGTACACACCACGCGAAGATCTCACGAAGCGCTGCACGGTTTCGCTCAAGAAAGCACTCGGACGATGTTTGTTCTTGCTCGACAAGACTTAAAGGAACAAGACGAGGCTTCCAGAACTCAACCATGAAGTGCTCGAGGGCTTGTCGGTGTGAGACCCACGAGATACCCCACAAGGAAGGGAGAAGAACTAGCCCAGCTAGGATTCTTCCCAGTGTAATCTTAGTAGTAGTATTATTCTGTAATCCTACTAGGAACTCTCATTGTAAACCGACTAGGACTCTGGCCTCCTAACTATATAAAGGAGGGTAGGGCTCCTTGGATCGGGAGTTCAGAGAACAATTGTACAACACAACACTTTACAATCAATCCAACACAAAGGCTAACATCAACTTGGACGTAGGGCTATTACTCGATCATAGATCGAGGGCCCGAACCAGGATAAATCGACTAGTCTCTTATGTTAACCATCGAGTTCTGCATACGATGAAGCACGAACATACTGCCCCGGAGACCCCCATGGCAGGCTATCGGTGGTCAAATATTGATAGGCACGTTGCCTGAACCAGTATAAACCCTGTGTCATTGAGAATAAGGCCACATCCAATCACAACGTATGGTAAAACTACAAATATTTACTTGTTGGTCACTTTTCACAATAATAGTTGGCGCCGTCCGTGGGGAGGATGTCGTATGTTCATGCTTTTGGTCATCAGATGGCCTACCTTTCTGCCATCTTCATCATGACGGGTTCTAGAGATATGATTCGCTTTGGCTCGCTGGAGTTTTCCACGCTCCCACCAGTTGGGATGTGGGTTCCTCCTATCTTTGAGCTGTCCTAGACTATCCTCTTCGGAAGCCTAAACTTCATCACCGACTAGCTCGGCGTGCTTTGCCTTCGTGAGGAGGCACTTGTCCCACCGCCCGTCGGAGGATGAGCACCCTCCATCGGCTCTGGGCCACCAGACGACCTCAATGACAAGACTGCCTACGCTTCGCTCCGAGCCCATGCTAGGCTCAAACCCCACCATGAGTAACATAAATATTGTTCTTTACTCACTATTTGATATCTTCCGCTGACTCTCTAGAGGGACCCCGTTGTCCTGACCGTAATCACCATGCGACTAGTTCTCCTACAGCCTTGCGTCCCTCATAGACACATACGTGTGGGGGCTCTGAAAGATGCTGATGTTGCCCCCTCTCACATCCGAATTCATGGGGATGGTAGGCTACGCTCCTACCTCTTTCCATGACCTCATAGATGACGAGGTTGAAAGCAACGACTCCAGCATCAGCTACGTCATGGCACCAAGCCACCCTCTGTCCTGGTAGTGCGCTATGGCAGACACTCCGAGACAGCCACCGGTGGTAGTAGAGTCCCTACAGACTCACACCCCTTCAGACCCTCGTGTGGAGGCCCTGACTCGTGTGTAAGAGCACGACGAGGAATTACGACAAAGGCGGGAGAGCTAGCTGCCACCTATGACGATGCGCTCGGCATAGTACGCTGCGCCACACACGCATAACCCGACGAGCGGCGCCCGGGGTCACGCCCTGCTAGGTCCAGTGCAACATCATGGATGAAGGAAATGATCCCCCATAGTTCGCTTAGACTGGCCAGAACATCACCGTTGCGGTGATGCTTCTGCGCGGCCTTCCTGAGCCTATCGACCTCCTAGGAGCAGGCGATCCACTGGAACCTTCGAGCGTTGGCTGGAAACCACCACCGTCTAATAGGTAAAGAGCTTCATGTCACAACACCAGCTCATGGCCTCTTTCCCTACTGGGGAATGGGGGCACACCAGTCGAATTGCTCTATCCACTCACCACGACAGTCGTGGGGTGCAGAACAGGAGGACACAGCCGCACCATGGCCTGACCCAGCGCTCGCTCCACATTAACCACCTATGCGTGAACGGCTCAGGGCTAAACCGAGATGCTCGCTAGCAGTCATCAACAATCGACATCAAGCCCGACGTGATGATGACAGTCCATCATGGGGCAGTGAGAGTAGGCAACATGGGCCCTGGCTGAACCATCGAGGGGAGCAGGGAAACACACCCTAGGCATGGTTGTTGACTAGACGACTGGAGTCCTAGCCTAGATGGCCTAGGACCATAGGCCTTTGGCCATCGCATCTAGAAAGCATCGTTCCCACAGCGCTTTCAACCACCTACCAACATCACCAAATACACTAGGGGAACAAACCTTGGTATATGGCTCAAAGACTTTTGGCTCGAATATCGAGCCAGAGGAGTGGATGATGACCACTTCATCATTCAATACCTCCCCATCTGCATGGGGGGGGGCATGTTCGAACATGGCTTGAATTCCTCCCTGCCTGATAGCATCCGTGATTGGGTGAATCTCAAGTGGATCTTTATTAGGAAATTCCAGGGGATGTATGTTTATCCTAGGAATTCCTAGGACCTTAAGAGCTGCCAGCAGGAGCCCAATGAGTCCCTATGGGATTATGTCTATAGGTTCTCAAAACAATGCAACTCCCTTCCTGATGTCATCAATGCGGACGTCATCAGTGCGTTCCTCTCTGGGACAACCTATGAGTCCTTCATCCATAAACTCGGCTGTCTAAAGTCCCATACCACCCACGACCTACTTGATGTCACCACAAACCATGCCTCCAGTGAGGAGGCAGTCAGAGCGATATTTAGTGGAGGCCCAAACAAGGACAAGGCCAAGCGCAAGGACCATGACGAGGGCCCCTACACTCAAAAGGGCAAAAAGAACAAGAAAGATCAGCATCGACTGGCCAACTCCGCATTGGTCACCGCAGCCGATCATGTGAGCAAATAGCCCTAGTAGGGACAACCCGACCACTTCGACAAGCTCATGGAGAGCCCATGCACCAACCACACCTACCCTATCAAGCACCTCTACATGGACTGCAAACTCCTCAACCACTTTCTACGATAGGTCGATGGACCAAAGGAAGGAAAGGGCAAGGAGGCTGCCAAGAAGGGAGGCATGGCGGGGAAGGATGGGGACAACTTTCTCAATCCCAAGGAATGCCTCATGATCTTTGGGGGATCCGATGTCATCTACTCTAAGCGCCAGCACAAAGTATGCTACAGAGAGGCATGCGTCGTCGAAATGGCCGTCCACTCTTTCCTTAGCTGGTCAAAATCTCTGATCACTTTTGACTAGAGGGACCATCCTTGCCATGTCACTAGATTGGGTTGCTACTCGCTCATCATCAACCCCATTGTCCGTAAAGAAGTGCCTCACCAAGGTGCTGATGGACGAGGCAGCGGCCTCAACATTCTCTACGTCGACACCCTCGACGCCATGCGTATTCCTCGGTCAGAGCTCCACCCAGTGAGCTCTTCCTTCCATGATGTGATCCTAGGGACGCAGGCATACCCACTTGAGTAGATCGACATGTCCATCATGTTTAGCGACCGAGCCAACTTCTGCTCAGAGGTCCTCACCTTCGAGGTGGACTTCCTAGGTTCCTAACACATCATCTTGGGGCGGCCATGCTACGCCAAGTTCATGGCGATCCCCAACTACACCTACCTCAAGCTGAAGATACCAAGACTTAATGATGTCATCATTGTGGGTAGCACCTTTTCACATGCCTACACATGCGACCATGAGCATTTCGAGCTCACCACTGCCATCATCAACTCAGTCAAGCTCCCTCAGTTCAGCAGTCCTAGACTGCAATAAGCCAACCTCCTCGACTACCTTCCACCCACTCGAGGAAACTAAGGCAGTGGGGATCGACCCTACCGACCCAACCAAGAAAGTGTAGATCGAGGCTGAGCTCCCGGCCAAATAGGAATGTGAGCTCACTGACTTTCTATGCGCCAATAGTGATGTCTTCGCATGAAAACCTTCTAACATGCCAGGCATACCATGGGAGGTGGCCGAGCACACATTATGCCTTGTCCTAGGCTCTAAGCCCACCAAGCAATGTCTGCATCACTTTGATGATGAGAGGCACATGGCCATAGGTGAGGAGGTCACCAAACTCCTGGCAGCCGGATTCATCAAGGAGGTATACCACTCTGACTGGCTTGCCAATCCTGTTCTTGTTAAAAAGAAGACTGGGAAATGGAGAATGTGTATTGATTATACTAGCCTCAACAAGGCGTGCCTGAAGAACCATTTTCCTTTGCCATGCATAGACCAGATAGTCAACTCCATCTCAGGATGCAAAATCATCTCCTTTTTGGATGCCTGCTCAGGCTACCACCAGATCATGGTGAAAGAGTTCGACCAGCTCACAACTTCATTCATCACCCCATATGGTTCATACTATTACATAACCATGCCTTTCGGTCTGAAGAACGCTGGCGCCACCTATCAATGGTGCATGCAACAATGCTTTGCTGACCAAATTGACCCGTTCAACCAGCCTAACCAAGTCGAGCAGCCAAAACCAACAATCACCGTCTATGTTGATGACATAGTGGTCAAAACGGCTCAAGCTTGTGACCTAATCATGAACTTGGCCACAAACGTTCGCGAACCTCTGAAGGTTCAACATCAAATTGAATCCCAAAAAATGTGTTTTTGGGGTTATGAAGGGGAAGCTGCTTGGATACATCATGTTCGAACCCGGTATCGAGGCCAACCCTAAAAAATCATGGCCATCTCCAACATGGGCCCTATACGCAACATCAAGGGCATACAAAGGCTCACCGGCTATTTGGCCACCCTGAGCTAGTTCATCTCCTAGCTAGGCAAGTGGGAGACGCCTCTCTACAAGCTTCTCAAAAAGACAGACATGTTTGTCTTTACTGAGGAAGTATAGTAGGCTTTGGAAAGCCTCAAAGCGTTAGTCCTTGTCGCTCCTGAATAGGGAGAACCCCTCCTCCTCTATGTCGCGGCAAGCAACCACATGGTGAGTGCCGCTCTAGTTGTTGAAAGAGATGAGCCGGGACACCACCTAAAGGTCCAATGACCTATTTACTTCATTGGTGAGGTACTCACCAATGCCAAGGTTCGATACCCCTAGGTGCAGAAACTTTTATACGCCATGCTGATGGTGACCCAGAAGCTCCTACACTACTTCACCGACCATGAAGTCATGGTCATCACTTCATTCCCACTGGGAGACATCATCCACAATCGTGACACCGTGGGATGGATCTCCAAGTGGGCACTTGAACTAATGGGCCACGATATCAGGTATATCCCCTACACCACTATTAAGTCTTAGGCTCTCGTAGACTTTATTGATCGAATGGACGGAGGTCTAGCTCCCAACCCTAGATGTCACCCATGAGTACTAGATGATGTACTTCGATGGGTCGGTGATGGCTTCTGGCTCAGGGGTTGGAGTGGTTCTGATCTCCCCAGATGGTAGCAGGCTCCGCTACAGCGATCCGCCTCCTATTTTTTGGCCTCAAACAACACCACAGAATATGAGGCCCTCATCAATGAACTGTGCATTGCCATCGAGCTCGATGCTATGCGGCTGTACGTCCATGGTGACTCGGAGTTGGTCGTCGACCAAGTCATGAAGGAATCCTCTTGCAAAAGCCCCCCTCATGGCAACATATTGCCAAGAGGTGCGCAAGCTCAAGGATAAATTCCATGGGATCAAACTACATCATGTCCTTCAAAAGGACAACGATGCCGCCGATTTTCTTGCAAAATTGGCTACTAGGTAGGTTTCGTGTCTAGATGGGGTCTTCATCAATGACCTTCATGAGCCATTTGTCCTGTGTCCTAGAAAGTTTGATCTAGACACACCCTGACACCAACCTGGCGCTCGAGAGCTCCGACCTTAGTGCCTCCATGATGACGTCACCCGCCGACGTCGCTGTGGTAGCACTCGATTAGGCCAACTAGAGAGCACCGCTTCTCGCCTACCTCCTCGAGGAGATTCTCCCACTTGAAAGGATTGAAGTACGATGGATCGCTCGACGCACTAAGAGGTTCATCACATTCGGTAATGAACTTTACAAGCGAAGTCCATCAGGAATACTCATGAAGTGCATCCCTACTGACTAAGGGAAATAGCTCCTCCTCGAGGTCCATGTCAGAATCTATGGACATCACGTGGTCCTAGGGTCATTGGTCGAAAAAGCCTTTCGATAAGGTTTTTACTAACCCACTGCGCTACGAGAGGCAGAGAAGGTTGTCCATAGGTGTGAGGGATGCTAGTTCTATGCTTGGCAAACTCATTTGCCAACATAGGAGCTTCAAACCATACCCATCACCTATCCATTTGTGGTCTGGGGCCTCGACATGGTCGGACCCTTCAAAAAGGGCCTAGGTGGCTTCACTCACCTACTCATAGGGGTGGACAAATTCACCAAATGGATAGAGGCAAAGCCCATCACTAACATTTGCTCGGAAGAGGCGGTCAAGTTCTTCCTTGACATCATCTACCAGTTTCGGTGTTCCTAACTGTATCATCACTGACCATGGAACTAACTTCACCGGGAAGAAGTTCCTAGACTTCTGTGATGGATACGACATCAGGATCGATGGGGCCTCGGTCGGACATCCACGTACTAATGGTCAGGTCAAGCAGACCAATGACATGGTCCTCTAAGGACTCAAGCCACACATCTTTAACCAACTCAATAAGTATGCCGGGCGATGGGTTTTAGAGGTCCCAGTGATCCTCTAGAGCCTAAGAACGACCCTAAACCGGTCAACAGGATTCACATCTTTCTTCTTGGCCTATGGAGCTAAAGCGGTGCTGCCCTCTGACCTCAACCACAGTGCCCCAAGAGTGAAGGCATTCGACCAAGACCGAGCCACAGAGGCTCAGCAAGACGTGGTTGACCTGCTCGAGGAGGCTCATGAGACGATCATCATCTGCTCCACTCGCTACCAGTAAACTCTCCACAGGTACCATGAAAGAAAAATCAGAGGGAGGATCCTTGAGGTCGGAGACCTCATGCTCTAAAGAACCCAATCGGCCATGGAGAAACATAAACTATCTCCACCATGGGAAAGACCCTACACGGTGATCGAGGTGATCCGACTGGGCACCTACCGACTGAAGGACGACAACGGCAATGTTCTCACCAACACATGGAACATCGAACAGTTATGTCGTTTCTTCCCCTAAAACTTGGTCTTACCGCTTTTCTTTCATTCAACGTTTGCTCCTACAAGCACCCTAGCCAAAACACTCTCAGCCTGGGTCACTAGGGGCTCCACAATGGTGTGATACCACCCCTCTTTTTTACTATCATATAGTAATACTTTTCACCCAAATAAAAGGGTAGTGCTTTCATTTATTACCCTACATAACTTATGTTTTAAACTCTCAACCAATCACACCCTACCATGACCTACAATTATGAGAAGCTAAGCCTCGTGGGCCATGCCCGAGTTCTTAAGGTTGCAGCCTATGGGTCAAATGGGTGGGTGCAAATAAAGAAAGGATAAAAAACATAGCTATGCTAGGCTAAAAAACAAAGACAGATGGGACAAGCTTCCCCTTATGAGTGATTCTATCACAAAAATGAAACTTAAGTATTCATGAATATAAAAAACTATTTAGACGGAGGCTCCCCCATGAACTTATCCTTTACATATATTGACTATGTCTACTCTAAATTCTATTGTGGCCTCCCGGCAGCATTGGCTGATAACATGGTCGATGAGGATATGGGTTGCTCGCTCTTCGATGGGATGACGTTTGGCTCGGTCGGAGGAGGGACGACACTCGCTTCTGACCCAGTCTCCACTTTGTCCATAGGCTAGATGACATCTTCCTGACGCATGCCTTTGGCCATGCTCGAATGGTGAGCCTCTATCACCCACTATGCGGAGACTTGCTTGGCAACCATCTATGCATATGGCACCAAGCTCTCCCCAAGCGCATGGATTGTATCCATGCTCTAGGTACCCTCTGTAGATGGCAATGAAGTCTAGGTTCAGGTGGTGTGTCACCATTGAGGTCAGCACCCCAGACATCCTGTAGAACATGCCATTGGAGATGAGCGCCTGAACTTTATTCGGGACCTCCACTAGCTGGACGGTGGGCATGCTGGTGCTCGGTGTTGACCCGAACACCCTAAAAACAACCACCTAGGCGATGTTGTGGATCTAGTCAAGTTCCCTTAAGAGCATGTTGCTCTTCAAGGGACTTGGCTAGTGCCTCCGTGCTCTGATAGATCACCGCCTTGGCTGTCTCCAGCTCCCACTCCAGAGAACCAATTTTTCCACCCTAGTTCTAGAAAAAGGATGATAAGTTCAAAAGCGAAGGAAAGAAAAAACCAAGACATCAACCAAAGGTGGAATAGGTACATACCAAGGCGGGTGCTTTCGAGGATGGAGAGCCCTTCCTCTTGCTGGGTCACCTTCTCGAGCAGTCGAGCATTTGACTCCTCCGCCCCAAGCACTTGCCCTCAAAGTGTGACCACTTCCTATTTAGCCTCTGACTGGGCCTTCTACTCTGTCTCCAAAGCCTCCAAGGACTTCTAGAGTGCCACCTGGGTCTCCACTAGGTGGACCTTCACTGCATTGAGTCCTCGCTCGGTAGAAGTCGCCTGTTCTGCCACGAACAGTTCCGCCGCCTGTGTTCCCATCGCCTTAGCCTTCTAGTCTTGGGACTCACGATGGGTGGATTCTAGCTGGCGCTCAAGCTCGTTGACCCACCATGACATCGTCACTTACCGCTCCATTCGACCGTGTTCCTCCTGAAGGAAACAGGACTTGCAGATCGACATCGCCTCTAGAACCTATAAAGCTAGAAGCAAATATGCTGAAACAACCAGTGAAAGACCAAGGAGTCAAGGACAAACGCTAAAAACATAGAAAGCTTATCTCTACGACATGTGGTAGGTCAACTAAGACCACTTGATGGATGAGCTCGACCCGCTCCAAGGCCTTCTTGAGCCTCACTTTGGTTTGGGTGAGATCGGACTCCATCGACAGTCCTCTCTCCTCAAGCAAGTGCTAGAGCACCACCTCCTCCTCATCCTGAAGGACAAACCGAGCCTTCCTTGGGTCACCAGGGTAGGGCCTCACCATCTCGTGGGGTGCCCCCAACCCATTAGAAGATGCAGCCGTCGCAATATCATGCGACGACTAGACCATCGCCAACTCCTGTGACAGCGGGATGGCTGGTGGCTCCACCCTAGTGCCTACCTCGCCGGAGCAGGGGATTTCCACTATCTCGACTTCATGGCCCATCGGTGGATGTTCTACCTTTGGCCTAGCCACATCTCCTCTCGACCCCTCTAGCTCTAACCAGGAGGGCGAGCTGTGTGTTCCTCCATCGGGTGAGGCAGGGAGCTCAGTTTCCCTCCTCTCTTCCACCATGGCTATTGGGGGAGGGATCGCAAGGGTCACCTCTAACCCAACCTCCACCGTTGCCATAGGGATCGCTGCCATCACCGCCACTACTGCTGCCATCATACTCACACCGGTCCGTAGGATGCAACCCCCATAAGGGAAGGTCACACCATCGCTAGTCTGCTTTCCCCATCGCTCGTCGCGCCTCACTGTAGGCTAGGTCTCCACTCCTCCTAGACAGGAGGTGGGCGATGCCCAGTCCCATCAGTCCCTAGTCGTTGTCAAACAAGTATAGGTCAGTCATGCTCCAAGAACTCAACTATGAGACCAAAAAGGAACAAAGATGCATACCTAGACGAAAGTGGTAGGGCCCTAAAGCCTCAACCCGCTGGCAATGAGCGCGCCGGACGAGGACCGCTCATGGGTCATGACCTATGCCCCCTTGTACAAACTGAGGGAGGAGTCAACTAGGCCAGTCCCTAATCGGCCCATGAATGACCATGACCATTGGCTTGTGGCGCACCCACTAGAGCAACTAACAAGGTGTCTCCTCATTATGGGTCGTACGCACGCGCTGACCCCAAAGATATGGGGGTATGAGCATGCTCCACTGACCGGCCAGCATGCCCCGCCATGCTCGGAGCAAGGGGGTACGAAGCCAATGATGCCTCTGAAGGGCATGGCAACCATGCCCGCTTCGCCTCTCTCTCGACGGCAGCGTTCGAGCTTGCAGCGCACTTCCTTAACGTGGGAATGTCGCTGCGCCTCTCCATATCCTACCCACCACCAATGGATGTGGACATAGGCTCACGATGCTCCACCAAGGTCACGATTATGCCCCTATCTCCTTCATCCTCGAAGGTGCTCGCATCGCCACCCATCTTCATGGGCTCCTTCGAATAGAGCTCTGCTTCCACGTCGCTCCTATTTTCACCCACCCGGACCTACCGACCGATCTCCTTCTCCTTCTCGAACCTTCTCTAGGCCTCCTCAGCTCTCTTCTTCTTTTTGGCAACCGTTGCCTCTTTCAGAGTGGCTTGCCAAGCTATGCCCTCTGGCCACCTTGGAAGATGCGGTCGGAAGTTGTAACCCATGAGTCCCTACAAAATGGACGACTTGAAGTCAAAATACATGAGAGTAAGAGGGAAAAGGACACAGAATAAGAAGAGGGGAGCATACTAGATTGGATAGCTTTATGACATGAACAAGTCTAGGCTTTCCTTCAAAGGACTCTTTGTCCCTCAGTTGTAGCACTCGGTCGAGTCGACTCCAAACTTCGTCCTTCGCCAACTCCTCCGGCGACACGCGATTAGGATCTATTGGGCTAGAGTAGGCCCACATTGGCCGCCTCCTCTTTGCTAGCGGGGTGACTCAATGGTAGAAGAAGGTGTGGAACACCCGTAGCCCATCGAGGCCATGCTACACCAGCTTTTGAAGCTCCACCTCGATGACCTCTAGCTTGTTCTACCGACTAGAGGGACCCCATGACTAGCTCTCCCACCTCTCCGGCCTTCTTCTAGTGAACGGCAGGAATGGTGCCTCCGCTGGGTTCCTGATGTAGAACCACTCCCCATGCTACCCCTAATTGGAGTCATAGGGGGAGTACGCGGGGTAGGAACCCGATGGCCTTGGCTTCTTCTGCAAGGCGAAGCCCCCAACCAGCATGATTCTAGGTGTCTTCCCCTTCGACAAGGCTCGCCCAGTGAAGATTCACCAGAAGAAGTCCACGTATGGCTCCATCCCAAGGAAGGCCTCACAGACAGTGATGAAACCGGCAATGTGCAACACCCTAGTCAGATTAAGGTGCTACAGCTCCAAGCCCCACTCATTGAGCAGCCCACGCAAGAACTAGTGCGTGGAATATCCTAGCCCGCTCTCATGGAAGGTGAGGAAGGAGACAACCTCATCGGCCTGAGGTCATGGAATAGCTTCCCATGGCGCAGGAGCCCTCCAATGCACCACCTCCTTCGACAGGAGCAACCCCTTCTCGGCGAAGGCGACTAGCACCACCTCGTCTACGTTGGATGGCCTCCAGTTCGACATCACACTCCGAATTCATGAACAAATCTGTGAGTTCTCCTCTCCCTCGCTTTACCCTCTCTCTCTTAGAAATCACCGCGTCACATGAATGGGCTTGGTAAGAAGGAAGAAGGAGGAGAGGCGACGGATGGAGAAAGGCAAAGGAATAGGATGAAAACCCTCTCCCTTCCCCTATTTAATGCAGATAGGCATGTAGTGGGATGCGTCCTGACTGAAGGGACGCACCCTACCCAACGAAACATCGTTCGGTTAAAATGAGACGTAGCCTAGGTTAGGTCCACCAATACCACAACCCAGGCACAGGAAACAAGACGCAACTACATGCAAATGACCCTCTGCCTTCCTAGGAAAGACCAATAGGATCTCCATTGAGGAAAGACCAATGGGCTACCTGAGTTGATCGGATGGCTCATGCGACTACCGAGAGATAGGATGCCCATGCAGGCTACGCCGACTCCATCATGAATGACGGACATGGATCCCATTCGAATATATCCGATAAGAGCTTCTCAAACCTACCACTCGAGTCATCAAGGTATCTTTACCAAACCTTCTTACTTTATTTTATTTTTTCATGCATAATCATTCATTCATCCTTCCTCATACACATATTCACACATTCATCCATGCAATCATTCATTCATCCCATACATCCAAAGCATTGCATATGCAATTGATGCATCACAACACTTTGTGTTGCGTCACAAAGCGGTAGTCGCCTCATTCGACATGAGCGATGACCGACCGGGGTTCAAAGGCCAACCCACGAAGGGCTCGAGGCTGCCTCGCATCAAACAGACCTAGGGGAGAAAACACAGATGAGCCCTAGTGGCCCTCGCTTGATCTGCTTTGGAGCAGACAGGGTTATCTCAACCTTCTCATTCAATCCTAATGTCAAGTCATGCCCACTGAATCTCCATCGAGGGGAGGCCAGCGGGCCACATAAGTCGGTCTCTAGAATGGCTCAGGCATCTGCTAAGAGGTGGGTTAAGGAGCAGTGAAATGCCACATGAGGGCTATGCCGACCCTGTTATGAACAACGAACTCAGATTTCACTTGGACATACCTGTTAGAGAGCTCACCGAGCGTGTCACTTGAGCCATCAAGACAAGCGATGTTAGCTCAGCCCCCCGGTCCTAGAAACAATAGATGGGGTAACATACGAAACTAAACCAACCCCTCGGCCACACCTGGCACTTAGGTCCATGCTCCATCATGCCCGACCCCTGACCATGCCTGATGTTTGGGTTGGCCCCTGATGCCTGGGTCCACGCCCTCAGAAATGATAGCTCAGAATGTTGGCAAGTGAAAACATCACCTAGGCGATTCTACCCGAATCACCCGAGGGCTTAGGGGCTACACCCACCGGGTACGCTCGTGCGCACCCACTGGCAAGTCAAAAAAAATTCCCTAGGTGATTTCTAGGACCACCAAGGCCATGCCCCTTACTGGGCTCCACCTTGTCCGACCCTCGAGGGCTGGCTCCACTTTGGCTAAACCATCGAGGGTAGGCTCCACCTTGGAACCGTTGATGTTTGGGGGCTGGCTCCACCTCACCCAACATCTGAGGGCTAGTCCCACTATGCTCGATCCCTCGAACATGGTCCCTAATGGGATCTCACGTCACCGTCAATCACTACAGGCCAGAAAGTACAATCCTAGGTCAAACTTCTGACATTATACAGGGAGCGATCGCATCTCAGCATGACCCATCTCCATGACATGATGTTCTAGGGGACTATCGATGAAATATGGTCGGTAGTCCACCGAGGGGGGTGCCCATGGTGGTAGATTATCGGTAGACAGTGCGTGTAATCAGGAACCAGATGGTTACAGAGGCACAAGACACAAGATTTATATAGGTTTAGGCCACTAGTGTGGCGTAAAACCCTACGTCCCGTGCTCTGTTATTTGTATTGATCTGAGGTGAGATCTGTTGTTGATGGATTGTCCTCCATTGAGGGGGACCCCTGCCTCTCCTTATATAGTCTGGAGGAGGAGGGTTACAAGTAAAGTATCCTATTTGGTACTATTACAATATCTAGTACAACTTGTAATCTTGCCGTGCACGCCTTGACCTTATGGGCCGGACCACCTCGGATGGTGTGGCCCATGTACCATCTTGTGGTACCTGGGGGTATATCCCCCACAGCTAGTTCCCGAGCGCCATGTATTCTGATGCGACATGCCATTTCAACCTTCTCCGAACAGTGAGGCTTGAGTTCTTGACATCTCCGACCACCGTTGTCGCCGGAGAAGTAGGTTGTCCGAAGAATGTATGGTGCTCTTAAGAAGAAAGAAAAAGATTTCCATCCTAGGAAGTGTGCCCACTTGTATTTTTGAAAAGAAATGTAAGTGCGTCTTGAAGCGTAGCGTCCTTGATCATTAGAGGCGTAGGGGTCAAAAAATAAACACATTCACCGCAAGGTGAAGTGTGCCCACTTAGTCCTCGAGCCTGGTAGCAGGTGATGTAGGCACGTGGTGCCAGGGTCTAAAAAGAATTCCCAGTTAAGTTGAGAACCCAATCGTTGTACAGGCGATACGAGATGCATCGGTAGGTGCATCATACCAATGTAGTCCCCGAGCTTGCTGGAAGGCGAGGTATGAGCCTTGTAGCAAGATCTAAGTGAGAAAAAATATCCCAACTATATGCGAGTTGCCAGTCACATGTAGTTGAGACGCAAAGTCCCTGAGCCATGGTCAGAGAGTGGTCGAGGCAGTCCCCAAGCATAGGTCGAGGAGCGAGTGACGAAGTCCCCAAGCCATGGTCGGAGAGTGATCGAGGCAGTCCCTGAGCATAGGTAGAGGAGCGAGCAACGACGTCCTCGAGCCATGGTCGGAGAGTGATCGAGGTAGTCCCCGAGCATAGGTCGAGGAGCGAGCAACAAAGTCCCCGAGTCGTGGTCAGAGAGTGATCGAGGCAGTCCCCAAGCACAGGTCGAGGAGCGAGCGACGAAGTCCCCGAGCATAGCTTGAAATTACTGCAATATAAATATGTAGAATGGTAGTACATGATGTACAAAATAATAAATTATAGAGAAAAAAATCAGCGGTGAAGAAATAGCATATGATGCTCAGCAGTCATTTGCAAATGAGCATGATGTGATAAAGCAGTTGGTGCTTTGTAAACATCAGTGTTAATGTGAAGTTTGTGTTTATACTTAATATAAATCGTTCGACCAGTTAGTATGTAGCTGAGTCTCCAGCCCTAGCTAGCCCGTGAACCATAACGCGGGGTGCGGAGCCCGTGCACGTGTAGGAAGAACAAAGTGTCGCTAAGGAGCCACTGCCGACCACCCATAACGCAGAGGGCAGACGCTCGTGCATGTGTAGGGAAGAGCCAGAGATAGGGCCGTCTCTGGAGGCATCGAGCATCAACATGACTGGTCAAGGATTTGCATTAAGTATAGCTGTATGTTATATTTAAGATGGTATACATGGACAACGTTATTTGAAGAATAATCATGACGAGGACATTTGTGGAGAAACATCATAATGAAAAATTATATTAAATATAAATATTAGAAGTGTACTTATCTTTGGATAGAAATCCGGTCGGACGGTGATGAAGTTGTCTGGTCCTCGAGCTTTTCGGCCTGTTGTGACGGTGGTCACGGTTGTCATAGCGCCGTTCTTCGTGGTGATCATTATTGTGATGTGGTCTGGTGGTCAAGGTGGTCAGAGCTCAGCGGAGCCACTCGGGACATGGTCTGGTGGTCTGGTGGTTGGAGCTCGGCGAAGCCGCTCAGGATGTGGTCTGGTGGTCAGAGCTCGGCGGAGCCGCTCGGGACGTGGTCTGGTGGTCTAGTGGTCAGAGCTCGGCGGAGCCGCTCAGGGCATAGTCTGGTGGTCTGGTGGTCGGCTGCTACTAGAAAATACTCCGTACAAGTGATGCATATGCATGCAAGCCTGACTCAACTAACTTGCATGTCTTGTAGATGTATTTGTCCTTGATTGCTTGCTGGTTGATTAGCATTGCATGACCTTCAGCTACATCATTCATGAATCTAGATCGTCTTGTTGTTAGAGATTGGAGGTACATGCAAAGCATGCACGTGTTTGCTCTTTGCTTGATCTACCTTGCCGCACGGTGCACTGACCACGAAGTCTTGTCCGATGGAGGCTTAGGGTATCATGAGTCTTGATGTGTGGTCGCTACGAGCAGCGTCGTTGCCAAGGGCCAAGGCCCACCGATACGTCGATCAAGATCTTCATGCAACACTACTGAGGGAAGCCTGCCGCGAGGAGCTGAGTCGCCGTGGACGATGTATAGATAAAGAAAATTGCCATCTGATTTGCTGGAAGATCAAGCACGCACAACCCCTAAAAGGGGACCCCTACCTGGCGCGCCACTATCGACAAAATATGGTCGGCAGTCCACCAAGGGGGGGGTGCTTATGGTGGTAGATTATCGGTAGATGGTGCGTGTAATCAGGAACTAGATGGTTACAGAGGCACAAGACACAAGATTTATACAGGTTCAGGCCACCAGTGTGGCGTAAAACCCTACGTCCTGTGCTCTATTATTTGTGTTGATCTGAGGTGAGATCTGTTGTTGATGGATTGTCCTCCTTTGAGGGGGACCCCTGCCTCTCCTTATATAGTCTAGAGGAGGAGGGTTACAAGTAAAGTATCCTATTTGGTACTATTACAATATCTAGTACAACTTATAATCTTGCCGTGCACGCCTTGACCTTACGGGCCGGACCACCTCGGATGGTGCGGCCCATGTACCATCTTGTGGTACCTAGGGGTATATCCCCCATAGGGACTGACATCAACCCACAGTGATGGATGCATGGTCACTATATTGCCTACACCCTGTATGACTGCTGATCAGCATGCTAGTTCATCAGTTGGCGCGGTCCAAGGGAAGAGGCGGATGCGTCTGGATCTTGAGTGGGCCACAGAGGTGGATTGGATACAAGGTTGGTGAGGTCCGGGAGTAGGGTAAGGGTATATATGGCCATGCAGCCCGAGCCTATTGGCCTGGCCTAAGGCCCATTTTTTGGACTGGCTTGGCGGCGAGCGGGCCTAGGCTTGCCCGGACTAGAGGAGCAGGCCATGCCTGGGCCTTATCCTAGGCACATGGGTCGGCATGGCCCAGCACGCTCCTCAATGACAGGCCTACTGGCGGCCTGGCCTACCACCGGCCAGCCCCTCCCTACGCCCCACAACCCCACTTGAGTATATAAGCGAAGATCATATGTCGGCTGAGTCGCTTGCCCGCTCCCAACCCTAACCCTAATCCCCACTTAGTCTATCTCACTTGCTGTGGCGCAATCTCTGCTCTCTCTCTCTCGCCCGCATTGGCTGCATCCATGATCTGGTGAATTTGAGCTCTCTCTCATCTGTCATTCCTGACTCTGGTGAGTGGTGACCTCAATTCACCTATCTGACCCTATCTCCACTCTCCTCCCTTCTCCCTCTCTCCTCTCGACCTCTCGCTCTCGCTGAACTATGTAAGTTCATGACTGTGTTCCCGTCCATCCCTCCTCCGCCGTTCACCATCATTTCTAATCAGTGTCTCTCCTCTAGGTGCCCTTGTCGTCTTTGACACTAGGCTTTGGTTGCGTAGGTAGTCCATGAACCCTAACCCTAACCCTAGATTTGTCGGGTTCATAAACCTAGGGTCCCCAATGGGACTGCTTCCCAACAAAAGCTCAGCCTAGCAGACAGTATTATGACAACACGCAACTCCTAGACCGGCCAAATACCTAACGATGGGCCAGAAAAGCGATCTAGTCTTTGACCAAAAGGCCTAGCCAAGGAAGGAATGACACTCGCTTCTGACCCACTTTTTCTGACCGAAAGGCCTAGCCAAGGAAGGGATGACGCTAGCTTCCAACCCTAACTCACTTTTTCGATCAAGAACACACCATACCTCTGCTTACGGCCTTTCTCCGATCGGTGCGGTCAGAGCCGACTAGGAACGACCAACCAGGGATGCTCGCTTGGTAAGGACCTAAGAAACAGGCAGAGCAGATAAGGCAAGGTGCTCAAGTCAAACCATAATACCGAGGACCGTACCCTACACACCGACAAGATAGTGCTGCCAGGCCATGCCAGAAGGGTGCTTTGCAACCTTTCAGACATGTCAGAACACGAACAGTGTTGTGGGCGCCGATATTTGTCCTATAGTATGGTAGGCGTGAACATTTGCCATACCAGAAGAACACGATGGAGCATGCTACATGCATCTGGGCGTCAACAGTATTGTGGACATCGACAAACCATCTTGTACCTGATGACATGGGCAACAAGACTAGGTAGCACACACACTCTCTCTCCTAAACTTGTAAGGTTGTCCTCTTCATCTATAAAAGGGGATGTGCTCTCTCCTAAAAGGATGGTCATTCTGACTCTTTCTCTGCTAGCTTTAGACATTCTGAGCACTCAAACGGCTCCACGGCTCTAGAACTCTAAAGCTACATAGAGCATATGTTTCAATACTTAGCACACGTAGGAGCTCATGTCACTCTTGGCCCTTTAGTCTAGAGTTCGACCGAACCTCTAACACCCTTATCTTATTCCTACTCGTTTGTAACCACACAACAAACTTCGAGCACCTAGGCTCAGGAATGAAGTCACCGACCGACTAAAACTAGACATAGGGCATGTTGCCTGAACCAATATAAACCCTATGTCATTGAGTGCTAGGCCACATCTGATCACAATGTATGGAAAAACTATAAATATTTACTTGTTAGTCACTTTTCGCACCAATAGGAACGGAGCCGGAGATCAGCCATCTGCGGTCAAGGTCGCCATGGCGGATGATGATGATGTCATCTATCCACTCACCGGCAACAATGACCTGATTGTGGCAGGGTTGGTCCCCAAGGATGATGATGACATCCATGGTGACTGCTGCTATGTTGTTGGGTATCGGTGTCGGTAGCAGCTCTGCTCCGATCAATCTGGACTACGGCGATGGTGGTGGAGGGGCGGCACCGGCACTGGCACCGATGGCAACAGGCGATAGGGACACCGGTGGGCTCCAATAGCACATATGGTATCTCATATGTTGGTAAGCATAAATATGGTGTCTAGATTGATTTTGATGAGATCTATGGGACTGTGAATGGTTCACTAATTTGAATTGCTACTATCTGTAAAATGTGTAAGAGTAAATTGTCTGCTAGATCTTCTATTGGCACTAGCCATTTGATTAGGCACCAGAAATCTTGTAGGAAAAAGGTTGATCATGCTGCTAGGGTTTAGTCTAGGCTTTCTTTCAATCCTGATGGATCTGTGCATAACTAGGACTATAATCTAGCTGTTGCTCGATCTGAGTTGTGTCAGTTGATTGCTAGGCTTGACCTTCTATTAGGTATAGGTGAGACACAAGCCTGGGAGGATTACATTGGTCTTGCTTATAACCCTATGTTTGCTAGAGTTTCTAGACATACCACCACTAGAGATCTTGGTAAGTTGTTTACTGAACGCCGTTAAAAGCTCTAGTTTGGTTTTGTTGAATTGATGGAACCCTAAGTGCTAACCTAGTTTATCAAGTGATCATGATGTAGGTAGCACACTCCAAGTGGTGAAGCAAATGAAGATCATGACATAATGATGGTAATGCCATGATGATGATCAAGTGCTTGGACTTGAAAAGAAGAAAGAGAAAAATAAAAGGCTCAAGGTAAAGGTATAAATGATAGGAACCATTTTGTTATGGTGATCGAGACACTTAGTGAGTGTGATCACATTTAGGATCGATAGCCGTACTATTAAGAGGGGTGAAACTCGCATCTAAATGCGGTTATCAAAGTGTCACTAGATGCTCTAACTCATTGCATATGCATTTAGGATCTAGTGGAGTGCTAACACCCTTGAAAATATTTATGAAAATATGCTAACACATGTGCACAAGGTGATACACTTGGTGGTTGGCACATTTGAGCAAGGGTTAGGAACTTCACCGGCAGAGTGTCCGCTCGTAGAGTGCGGACAGTCCAATGGTGTCACCGGCACCCTAGACAGAAAAGACAGAGGTCGCTGTAAGTGATTGGACACTAGTCTCTGAAAGACCGATGCATCCGGTCAGTAGCAGTAGAAGAAGCGCAGCGTCGGTCGTCGACCGAACGTTGGTGCTAAAATGACCGGACGCTGACTGGCTACGTTTGGTCACACTGACATGGTCATGCACAGGGGAAATGCCAAGTGACCAGATGCTAGATGAGTCAGGTCGAGCATAACCGGACATGTCCGGTCGTGAAAAATCATCTCTAGATGCTTACTGGAAATGACCGGACGCTAAGGTCTAGCGTCCGGTCACTTCATAGCAATGCGTCTAGGTCATTACTTGACCGTTGAGATTGGGCGATCAACATTTCAAGAGAGGGGACACGCATCGCGTGACCAGACGCTGGTATGACCAGAGCATCTGGTCACCCTGTGTTGTGCCCAGTGAAGGGGTACAACGGCTCTATTTTGTGGGGGCTTCTATTTAAGCCCCATGGCTGGCTCAAGCTCACTCTCTTGGCCTTTTACATTGATATAGCAACCTTGTGAGCTTATCCAAAGCCGTCCCACTCATCTCCATCATAGATTCAACATCTTTGTGAGATTGGGAGATAATCCAAGTGCATTGCTTGAGTGTTTGCATCTAGAGGCACTTGGTGTTCGTGTTTTACTATGGGATTCACTTGTTACTCTTGGTGGTTGCCGCCACCTAGATGGCTTGGAGCAATGAGGATCATCGAGCGGAGGGTGGTGATTGTCTCTGGCTCCGATCGTGGTGATTGTGAGGGGTTCTTGACCTTTCCCTGGCAGAGAGCCAAAAGATACTCTAGTGGATTGCTCATGGCTTGTGTGATCCTCATCTTGTGTTGGTTGTGCGGCACCCTATTGAGGGTTTGGCGTGTGAAGCCAATTAGCGCGCGAACCTCCAAGTGAGTGAATCGCCACAACAAGGAGTAGCTTGCCGGCTAGCAAGTGAACCTTGGTAAAAAATCATTGTGTTTATCATTTGATTCTGAGGTGATTGGTCTTCATTGGTATTCATTCTTGTGATTAATTGGCTCCTTCCTCGATATGGCGGTATAAACAAATTGCTCACTCTCTTTACTTTACTGCAAACTAGTTGTCAAGCTCTTTAGTGTAGCTAGTTGTGAGAGCTAGTTAGTTTGGTTAGTGTGACTCTTTAGTTAGCCTTTGAGAGCACATTAACTTAGTGTAGTGTCGTAGCTTTTATGTGGATAGAAACTATATAAACTAGAATTGTGGTAGGTGGCTTGATATTTTAGTAGGCTAGCGCAACACTTGTTTCGCCTCATAATTATCTAACTAGTTTGTTAAGTGTTGTTGTAGAAATTTTTAATAGGCTATTCATCCCCCTCTAGCCATTAGGTTCTTTCAAGTGGTATCAAAGCCGAGGTCACCGTGATTTAAGGCTTAACAACCTTCGGTATAAAAATGGCTCAAATCAACAACACAAAGAAGCCACCCCAATTTGATGGCACAAATTATCCTTATTGAAAGTCAAAGATGACCACACATATCAAGTCAATCAATAGAAAGGTATAGAAGGTGATAGAAACCAAAATTAAGATTGGTGATCCAGAGAATCCCACCACGGCCGAAGAAATGCTTCTCCAAAATAATGGCATTGCTCTAAGTGTCATTTATGATGCAATTGATGAGAACATTTGAGCAAATCAAGAATATTGAGATGGCTCATGAGGTGTGGAAGAAATTGGAGGAATTATTTGAAGGCACTCAAGCCGTGAAGGGTGCAAAGGCATATATTCTCAAAGAGAAGTTTGCAAGTTTCAAGATGAAGGAGGATGAGAGTGTGCCAGAGATGTTTCATAGGCTTCAAGTGCTTGTCAATGATCTCAAAGCACTTGGAGAAGAGGTGAAGGACAAGGACTTCTCCCATAAGTTCTTAAGATGCTTACCTTCAAGATTTGGCACATTAGTCACTATTCTAGTGAGGAGTAGTTTGGACACCATAACACCAAACCAAGTGTTGGGAGATATAATGACCAATGATACATATAGAGATGTGATGAGAAGGAAGAAAAGAAAGAAAAGAAATATGAGAAGAAGAAGAGTGTGGCATTCAAGGCCACATCATCCAAGGGCAAGGCTAAACAAAAAACATCAAGTGAAGATGATAGCTCATGGAATGATGATGATGATGAGAAGATGGCTCTCTTTGTCAAGAAATTTGGCAAGTTCATGATGAAGAAAGGGTACTATGCTAAAAGAAAGAAATCTTCATCCAAGAACAAGAAAGAGTCAAGAAGATGCTTCAAATGTGGAAGCAAAGATCATCTTGTTGCTCAATATCTATACAATAGCGATAATGATAATGACAGCAAGAAGAACAAAAAGAAGGACAAGAAGGAAAAGAAAGAGAAGAAGGACAAGATGACCTTCAAGAAGAAGAAGGGTGGTTCATATGTGGTCACTTGAGATAGTGATGCCTCCTCAAGTGATGATGATGATAGTGATGATCACAATACCACCAAAAAGAAGGCACTTGCAAGCATTGCTATCAATGAGAAGCCTTCTCTCTTCGACACTCCATCATGCTTCATGGCTAAGGCCACTAAGGTACAAACTTGTGATGATGATGGAAGTGATGATGAACATGATAATGAAAATGATAGTAGAACACATGGGCCCAGGGACTAGCTGCCTGCTCGGCTGGTCTTCTACTTTCTGACCCTAGCACCACGTGTCTACGTCACCTACTGTCAGGCTCGGGGACTAGCTGTGGGGGTATGGCCAAGCACCGAGGAGCCATCTGATAGTAGAACACAGATGGTGACACAAGGCGCAGAGACAATGATTTAGACAGGTTCGGGCCATCTGATCGACGTAATACCCTATGTCCTGTATCTTTGGTGTATTGTATTGAATACATGATGTCGAGTAGAGAACCCCTGCCTCTCCTTATATACTCTAGAGGGTCAGGGTTACAAGTAAAGTATCCTATTTGGTACTATACAATGTCTTGCGGTACACACCAAGCAGCGCCGTGCACACCTTGATCTTGTGGGCTAGGCCACCTCCGATGGTGTGGCCCACGTCTTGTCTTGTAGATACCGGGGGACATACCCCCATAGCTAGTCCCCGAGCCTGACAGTAGGTGATGTAGTCGCGTGGTGCCAGGTCAGAAAGTAGTAGACCGGCCAAGCAGGCAGCCAGTCCTCGGTCGTAGCCTCGAGATGAGAACAAGCACATTCACCGTAAGGTGAAGTGTGCCCACTTAGTCCCCGAGCCTGTTGGAAGATGAAGAATGAATCTTGTAGCAGGGTCAAAGAAAAAGAAGTCTAAAAGCTTTGCCGACGTCATCCAACATGCGCATATCAAGACCCCAGATGTGCTGCCCAAGATCAGCACCCTGATCCGAACAGCATGGAGCAGCTTGATAGCACACTGATGAGACATAGCAAGATCCGAGCAGCAAGGGAGTCCCCAGCGTCACTGGCGATGACCGAGCACCGAGGAGCGAGGAGTCCTCGGCGTCCCTAGCGATGTCTGAGCACCGAGGAGCGAGGAGTTCCCGACATCGCTGGCGATGTCCGAGCACCAAGGAGCGAGGAGTCCCCGGCGTCGCTGGCGATGACCGAGCACCGAGGAGTGAGGAGTTTACGGCATTGCTGGCAATGACTGAGCATCGAGGAGTGAGGAGTCCCCAGTGTCGCTGGCGATGACCGAGCACCAAGGAGTGAGGAGTTCCCAGTGTAGGCGGCGAGGTCCAAGCACCGACATAGCTAACAATGTCCGTGTGGTGAAGTGTGCCCACTTAGTCCTCGAGCATGAAGAATCCGAACACTGAGGAGTAACCGGCGTAGCTAGCGATGAAGCACAAGCGGCGAACAGTCTGGTCAACTGGTCGGCGGCAAAGTGAGCACTGAGTAGAAGCGACCGGCGAACAATCTGATCAACTGGTCGGCGATGGAGTCCATGAACCGAGCGGTCTGACTAGTTGATCAGTGGAGAAACCCGAGCACCAGGTGATCCAATCACCTGGATGATGATCCTACAATACAAACATGAAGAACGGGTAGTACATAATGTAAAAATAAATGAACTCTGGAGAAAAATCAGCAATGGTGATGAAACAGCGTATGTAGTTCGACGATCAGTTGGCATGAAAATATATTTATGTTTAATATAAACCGCCCGAACAGTTAGTGTGTAGCTGAGTCTCCAACCCTAGCTAGCCCATAGTCCATAACGTCGAGCGCGAAGCCCGTGCACATGTAGGAGGAACAGGCATGACCAAGGAGCTGCTGCCGACCACCCATAACGCAGAGCGCAGAGCCCGTAGCATGTGTAGGGAGAAGTCGGAGATAGGGCCGTCTCTAGAGGCGTCCGAGCATCAACAGGACTATTCAGGGGGTTTAGAAAATCATTTGGAGAGCAAACATGGAGAAAACAGTTCGGAGAAACATCATGGCGATATACGGAGATTGAAGAATATTTAGGAAAATATTAAAGCATGACTTAACTTTGGACGGAGCGTCTGGTCGGCGGCGTATGGTGTTATCTGGTCAGCGTTGATGGTGAACACCTGGTGGGCGGTGAGTTGTTGGTGAAGACAACCTCGGAGGTGGTTCCAAGGTTGTCGACCGGCATGGATCTCCACGAGATTGATGACGAGAACGTGTTGTTGATTTGAGGTCCATCTAGCTCGCCATGGATCAAGCGCACACCCCCTACCTAGCGTGCCAACTGTCGATAGAGTATGCTCGATAGTCCATCGAGGGGTATCCCACGATGGTAGATTTATCGGTAGGGATGTGCGTAATCAAGAACCAGATGGTAACACAAGGCGCAGAGACAACTATTTAGATAGGTTTGGGCCATTTGATCGACGTAATACCCTACATCCTATGTCTTTGGTGTATTATATTGAATACATGATGTCGAGTAGAGAACCCTTGTCTCTCCTTATATACTCTGGAGGGGCAGGGTTACAAGTAAAGTATCCTATTTGGTACTATACAATGTCTTGCGGTGCACGCCGAGCGGCGCCGTGCACGCCTTGATCTTGTGGGCCGGGCCACCTCCGATGGTGCGGCCCACGTCTTGGGGGCCATACCCCCACAGATAGTGATGATGATGAATCTACTAAAGATAAATTATTTGACATGCTAGAAGATGCCAAAGAACACTTTGACACTAAGAGAAGGGAATGCAAGAGCTTGAATAAGGAGGTAAAAGCCCTTAAGCAAGCCCTTGATGAGCTCAAAGCAACTCATGAGAGGCTAGAGGAAGCCCATGAGAAGCTTGGCAAAGCTCACAAGAAGCTTGAAAAAGCTCATTCCTCTTTGCTTGATGAGTAAAATAAAAAGAAGCATGCTGAAACTTGTAATATAGGCTTAACTTGCGATATAATTGATGAATCATTATCTATACCTATCATTGTTGCTCACACTAACCCTTCTTGTAGTACTTCTACTTTCACCTCATCTAGTAGTGATGGTTTCACTTGTGATACCTCACTAATGGTTAAGAATGAGAACCTCAAGAAGGAGGTCAATAAGCTCACTCATACCTTAGCTAAAGCCTATGGTGGTGAAGACCGTTTGCTTATGTGTTTGGGTAGCCAAAGAGCTTCTCTCTACAAAGAGGGATTGAGCTATACCACTAAGAAAGGCAAGGCGGCCTTTGCTCCCCACAAGACTAGTTTTGTGAAGAACAATGATCGGTTTTGCACTAGTTGCAAGCAAGTTAGTCATAAAGAGTATGAGTGCAAGAACAAGAGCAAAAATGCTAATGTATCCTCAATTAAGATTAATTCTTTCTATGTACTTACTAAGGGTACAAATAGTGTGAAGGCTAAGTTCATTGGTAAACTATAGATGGGCTCAAAGAAGAAAGCCATTTAGGTACCAAAGAGCTTAGTAACTAACCTTCAAGGACCCAAGCAAGTTTGGTTACCTAAAAAGAATTGATCTTCTTTTGTAGGTCAATTATAAAGCCAGAGAAAGGTATTGGGTTCTTGATAGTGGGTGCACTCAATACATGACCGGTGATGCAAGAATGTTCAACTCAATCAACACCAATGACAATGATGATTATGATAGTATCACATTTGGTGACAATGGCAAAGGCAAGGTCAAAGGGCTTAGTAAGATTGCAATATCCAATGATATGAGCATATCCAATGTGTTGCTAGTAGAGAGCTTGAACTTTAATTTGCTATCCATGGCTCAATTGTGTGATCTTGGATTCAAATGCATATTTGAGGTAGATGATGTAGAGATCATAAGTGTAGATGACTTTAACTTGATCTTCAAAGGCTTTAGATATGAGAATCTATACTTGGTTGATTTCAATGCTAGTGAAGCTAGATTATCTACATGCTTGTTCACTAAGTCTAGCATGGGTTGGTTATGGCATAGAAGGCTTGGTCATGTTGGAATGAAACAATTGAATAGATTGGTTAAGCATGACTTGGTTAGAGGCTTGAAAGATGTTGTGTTTGAAAAGGATAAGCTTTGTAGCTCTTGTAAAGCCAGAAAACAAGTTGGAAACACCCATCCCAAGAAAAGCATGATGAGCACTAGTAAAGCATTTGAGTTATTGCACATGGATTTGTTTGGGCCAACACAATACACTAGCATCGGTGGTAACAAATATGGCTTTGTGATAGTGGATGATTATACTAGATACACATGGGTATTCTTTCTAGTGAACAAAAGTGATGTGTTTGCAACATTCAAATCATTTGTTAAGGGCATTCACAATGAGTTTGAAACAACCATCAAGAGAGTTAGAAGTGATAATGGTAGTGAGTTCAAGAACACTAGAATTGATGAGTTGTGTGATGAATTTAGAATTAGACATCAATTCTTGGCCAAGTACACTCCACAATCAAATAGCCTTGTTGAGAGGAAAAATAGAACACTTATTGATATGGCAAGGTCTATGCTTAGTGAGTACAATATGAGTCAATCTTTTTGGGCCAAAGCTATCAACACGGCTTACTATTGTAGCAATCGCCTCTATTGTCACCCATTGAAAGAGAAGACACCATATGAGCTCTTGAATAGTAGAAAGTCCAACATTACATATTTTTAGGTCTTTGGTTGCAAATGTTATATCTTGAAGAAAGGCACTAGATTGGGCAAGTTTGACAAGAAATATGATGAATGATTCTTACTTGGTTATTCCACTACAAGCAAAGCATATAGAGCTTAGAATTTGGATAGTGGTACTCTTGAGGAAGTTCATGATATTGAATTTGATGAAACCAAGGGTTCACAAGTAGAGAATGAGAACTTGGAAGATGTTAGAGGCATTCAACTTTCAAATGCCATGAAGAACATGGATGTTGGTGAATTGAGGCCTAGGTAAGTGAATGATGATGAAGATGATCAAATGCAAGTGCTCTCTAACTCAAATGTGCAAGATAATACAAATCAAGTTAGTACAAGTGGCTCTCATGATAATGAACAAGATCAAATGGCTAGTACATCATCTCAACCCAATGATCAAGAAAGTGCAAGCAATCAAGTTCCAATTATCTAACCAACCAATATTGCAAGGGATCATCCATTGACCACTATTATTGGTGATATTTCTAGAGGTGTACAAACAAGATCAAGATTGGCATAATTTTGTGAGCATTTCTCATTTGTGTCATCCATTGAACCAAAGAAGATAGATGACACATTGAAAAATGTTGATTGGGTAATGCTATGCATGAAGAATTGAATAACTTCACAAGAATTCAAGTATGGGAATTAGTAGAGAGACCAAAGGGACACAATGTGATTGAAACCAAATGGATCTTTAGAAACAAGCAAGATCAAGATGGGATAGTAGTAAGGAACAAAGCAAGATTAGTAGCACAAGGCTATACATAAGTTGAAGGTCTTGACTTTGGAGAAACATATGCCCCGGTTGCTAGATTGGAAGCAATTAGAATCTTGCTAGCCTATGCTTGTGCCCACAACATCAAGCTCTATCAAATAGATGTCAAGAGTGCATTTCTCAATGGTTACATAAATGAAGAAGTATATGTTGAGTAACCTCTCAGTTTTGAAGATGACAAGAAGCCCAACCATGTGTACCAGTTGAAGAAGGCATTGTATGGTTTGAAGCAAGCACCTAGAGCATGGTATGAGAGATTAAGGGACTTCCTACTCTCTAAAGGGTTCATGATGGGCAAGGTTGACACCACTCTTTTCATCAAGAAGATTAGAAAAGATTTATTTGTGTTGCAAATCTATGTTGATGACATCATATTTGGATCAACCAATCAAGACTTTTGTGGTGAGTTTGGAAAGATAATGGCTAGTGAGTTTGAGATGTACATGATTGGAGAGTTAAGTTACTTCCTTGGTCTTCAAATCAAGCAATTAAAGAATGGTATATTTGTGAGTCAAGGCAAGTATATCAAGGACACGATCAAGAAGTTTGGCATGAATGATAGTAAAGCCATTAGCACACCAATGGGAACAAATGGCAACTTGGATAGTGATGCAAGTGAAAATATGGTGGATCAAAAATTGTATCGGTCTATGATTGGAAGCCTACTCTATGTGACCATATCAAGGCCGAATGTCATGTTTAGTGTATGCATGTGTGCAAGATTTCAAGCCTCACCAAGAGAAAGTCATTTGAAGGCTACAAAGAGAATATTGAGGTACTTAAAGTATACACAAAATATTGGTTTATGGTATCCCAAAGGAGCAAAGTTTGAGCTAGTTGGATACTCCGACTCGGATTATACGGGATGCAAAGTTGAAAGGAAAAGTACCTCAGGCATATGTCAATTGTTGGGAAGATCACTTGTCTCATGGTCATCAAAGAAGTAAAATAGTGTTGTATTATCAACCGCCGAAACCGAATACATATCCGCCAGTAGTTGTTGTGCACAAATACTTTGGATGAAGGCCACTTTGAGTGACTTTAGAATCAAGCTCAAGAAAGTGTCATTGCTATGTGACAATGAGAGTGCAATCAAGTTGACCAACAATCTGGTTCAACATGCAAGAACAAAGCACATTGATGTCCGCCACCATTTCATAAGAGATCACCAACAAAAAGGGGATATTTGCATTGAGAGTGTTGATACCAAAGATCAACTTGCCAATATATTCACCAAGCCATTGGATAAGAAAAGATTTTGCAAGCTAAGGAATGAGTTGAACATATTGGATTTCTCTAATATGTGTTGACATGCCTCTCATTTGAGCAATCTAAGGTAAAAGTTGATTGGTATGGCATACATCCTTACTAAGGACATATTTAGTGCATCTAGACATCTTTCACATTTAATAGGCTCATTCATGAAAATCAAATGGATTCATGAAAATATTGCTTATATGCTTATTTTGATCTAGTGGTAGCATATGACATGTTTATGGGCTTGTAAACCTAGTGTTTGATCTAGAAAATGAGCTCTAAGTGTTTAACTCAACATGGTACAAGATAACCCTTATTTGGATGTGTGAAGAAGCTTGTTCTTGGATCAAACCGAGTTAAATATCTTTGGTAAATATTCTAGATTGAACCAAATTTAGGAAAATGATCCTCACCCCATTGATTGACATTGATAATCTCAACCTATCTATAATTTAAGCCTTTGTGGTCATTGATGATAAAGGGAGAGAAATAGTACACAAAGATAGTGAAAAGACAACACAAAGGGGAAGGGAAATAAAGATACAAGTGATAGGGAGAGAACTTGACATAAGGGGAGAAATATGACAAAGGAAAAGGATCAACTAAAATTTTGAGCACACAAGTAGGGGGAGCAAGCTCATGAACTTGTATGAAGCATTTGAATATGTATTTCATATGTTTGCTTGCATGACACAAGTTTTAAATTTCAATATTCATGCTTATGTGGTGTATGCTAGTTATAGGTTTGAATGATGAAATGAAAATCTAGCATGCATAGGTTATCTAGAGATTTCATTTCCAAGTGTTTCCAAGTGGTATCAAACTAACCATGGTGCTAAGGATGGTATAATGGTGCGCTCCGATTGGTATCATGCTTCAAAGGTCTATCTTTTATACCTTAGCATCATTCGGTAGATATTGTCTCCTATATTTCCTATCTAAGCATATGTGCAAGCTTCAATCCAAACTCTTAGCACATATGTAGGGGGAGCAATTGCTACCATTTAGGGTTCATGAAACTTGTCCATATCCTTTTACACATGGTAAATATGCTTGGACAAGCAACATGGATTCAATTAAATTTAATTTATATCTTTGTGAAAGGGTTATCATCAATTACCAAAAGGGGGAGATTAAAAGCTCTAGTTTAGTTTTGGTGAATTGATGGAACCCTAAGTGCTAACCTAGTTTATCAAGTGATCATGATATAGGTAGCACACTCCAAGTGGTGAAGCAAATGAAGATCATGACATGATGATGGTAATGTCATGATGATGATCAAGTGCTTGGACTTGAAAAGAAGAAAGAGAAAAATAAAAGGCTCAAGACAAATGTATAAATGATAGGAGATATTTTGTTTTGGTGATCGAGACACTTAGTGAGTGTGATCACATTTAGGATCGATAGCCGTACTATTAAGAGGGGTGAAACTCGTATCAAAATGCGGTTATCAAAGTGCCACTAGATGCTCTAACTCATTGCATATGCATTTAGGATCTAGTGGAGTGCTAACACCCTTGAAAATGTTTTGTGAAAATATGCTAACACATGTGCACAAGGTGATACACTTGGTGGTTGACAAATTTAATCAAGGGTTAGGAACTTCACCGACGGAGTGTCCGGTCGTAGAGTGCGGACAGTCTGACGGTGCCACCGGTGCCCTAGACAGAAAAGACGGAGGTCACTATAAGTGTCCGGACATTGGTTTCTAAAGGACCAACGTGTCCGATCAGTAGCAGTAGAAGAAGCGTAGCGTCGGTCGTCGACCGGACGCTGGCGCTGAAATGACCGGATGCTGGTTGGCTGCGTCCGGTCACACTGACATGGTCATGCACAGGGGAAACTCCAAGTGACCGGACGCTGGGTGAGTCCGGTCGAGTATGACCGGACGCGTCCAGTGATGAAAAATCGTCTCTGGATGCTTACTAGAAATGACTGGACGCTAAGGTCTAGCATCCGGTCACTTCATAGCAGCGCGTCTGGTCATCACTTGACCATTGAGATCGAGCGATCAACATTTGAAGAGAGGGAACACATGGCACACATCGCGAGACCAGACGCTGAGGTCTAGCGTCCGATCAATATGATAAGAGCATCCGGTCACCCCGTGTTGTGCCTAGTGAAGGGGTACAATGGCTCTATTTCATGGGGGCTTTTATTTAAGCCCCATGGTCAGCTCAAGCTCACTCTCTTGGCCATTTACATTGACATAGCAACCTTGTGAGATTAGCCAAAGTCCTCCCACTCATCTCCATCATAGATTCAACATCTTTGTGAGATTGGGAGAGAATCCAAGTGCATTGCTTGAGTGTTTGTATCTAGAGGCACTTGGTGTTTGTGTTTTGCTATGAGATTCGCTTGTTACTCTTGGTGGTTGCCGCCACCTAGATGGCTTGGAGCAGCGAGGATCATCGAGCGGAGGGTGGTGATTGTCTCTGGCTTCGATCATGGTGATTATGAGGGGTTCTTGACCTTTCCCCGGTGGAGAGCCAAAAGGTACTCTAGTGGATTGCTCGTGGCTTGTGTGATCCTTATCTTGTGTTGGTTGTGCGACACCCTATTGAGGGTTTGGCGTGTGAAGCCAATTAGCGCGTGAACCTCTAAGTGAGTGAATCGCCACAATGAGGAGTAGCTTGCCAGCTAGCAAGTGAACCTCAGGTAAAAAATCATTGTGTTCATCATTTGATTCTGAGGTGATTGGTCTTCATTGGTATTCATTCTTATGATTGATTGGCTCCTTCCTTGATATGGCGGTATAAACAAATTGGTCACTCTCTTTACTTTACCGCAAACTAGTTGTCAAGCTCTTTAGTGTAGCTAGTTGTGAGAGCTTGTTAGTTTGGTTAGTATGGCTCTTTAGTTAGCCTTTGAGAGCACATTAACTTAGTATAGTGTCATAGCTTTTATGTGGATAGAAACTATATAAACTAGAATTATGGTAGGTGTCTTGCTATTTTAGTAGGCTAGCGCAACACTTGCTTCGCCTCATAATTATCTGACTGGTTTGTTAAGTGTTGTTGTAGAAATTTTTAATAGACTATTCACCCCCCTCTAGCCATTAGGACCTTTTAGCCATGATATGCTTAAGAATTTTGTGTTGCCTGCTGCTGCTTCTGTTGCTTTGATTTCATACATTTGGTCTGGTAATGCTAAGGAGGACTATATTAGTGTTGTTGCTCACTATGTGAATGCTGATTGGGAGTTACAGAAAAGGGTTATTGGTCTTAGGCTGATTGAGGTTAAACATTCTGGTAAAACATTGCTGAAAGAATGTTTTTGTGGTTGAGGAGTATTGTCTGATTGATAAGATTTTCTCTGTCATTCTAGACAATTCTTTTTCTAATGCTAAGGCTATGAACACTTTGACACCTCTATTTGCTGGTTACTTGGGTCCTGATCCTTCACCTGATCCTTTGGATCCTAGTAACCGTAAGTATAGTCTTGTACATCAATATTTTGCTTGTCATATCATTAATCTCATTGTAAAATCTGGATTAAAGAGGTTGAAACCTTACACAAAAGATTTTAGAACTACAATTAACTTCTTAAATTCCTCTAATCAAAGAATTGTATTGTTGAAGGAATACTGTAATGCTAAGGGTGTTAGACATAGAAAGTTTGGCTTGGATATGGATGTTAGATGGAATTCTACTTACCTAATGCTTAAACACTTGCTTCCATACAAGAATATCTTTTCTGTGTTCATTAATTCCCATTATGGTTCACAATTGTTGACTACAAATCATTGGTCTATTGCTGAGAAGTTATTAGAGTTCCTGGAACTCTTATATGACTCCATTGTTGTTCTGTCTGGTATTTATTATCCTACAAGTCCACTTGTTCTGCACCATATCCTAGAGATTGCTTCTCATTTGCATGCATATGAAAAGATCAAAATCTAAGAGCTATTGTATATCCTATGAAGCTTAAATTCCTTAAATATTGGTAGGACATACCTCTATTATATTTATATGCATTCATTCTTGATCCTAGAACTAAGATGAGAGGTTTTTTTAATGTGCTGCAATTACTTGGTGAATACACTGGTTCTGAGTACAGTTCATACTATGCTGATGTCAAAACTAAATTGTATAAACTGTTTAACAAATATGAGAGCAAGTTTGGTGCAGCTAGGTCTCAAAGGGTTGCACAACCATCAAATCATACAAGTAAGAAAAATCTGGCATGGGGAAGAATCTTTGGCCGTGGATCAGGTGTTGTTGGTCCTTCCCCTCTCCCTACCACTTTATCTTCATCTACATCTGCTGTTTCTGAGCTCTCAACTTACTTAGACAGTGATAATGTTACTTCTTATGAGGATGATTTTAACCTACTTCTGTGGTGGCATGACCACAAGCTAACCTTTTCAATCCTGTCTATAATGGCTAGAGATATCATATCAGTTCCTGTATCTACTATCTGTTTGAAGTCTTGTTTTAGTTTGATAGGCAGGATAATTGAGGAACGACAACGGTGCATTTCACCAGAGACTATGGAGATGCTGACCTACATAAAGGACTGAGAGTTAGGAGAAAAAAGGGAACAACATGTTGTTGACAACCAAGAGCTAGAAGACTCATTCAAGAACTAATACCTTGATGAAGATGAAGCTGCTACTGATGCTCCTGGTACTTAGTGAGGTTGAGACTTGACTCTTGAGAGTGTGAGTGTGATCTGTGACTATGAAAGAGTGAGTGTATGTGAGTGTGGTGCTGAGATAGAGACATTGAGTGTGAGTGTGATCTATGTTGTGAGAGATTGAGAGTGTATGTGACTGTGAGTGTGGGACTGAGACAATGACTGAGAGTGTCAGAGAGTGTCTCTGAGACTTGTCTATCATTTGAATAATGGTTTGTAAGACTTAATTAAGAGTTGGTTGCACTCTTTTTTCCTTTCTAGGGTTTCTCACAAGGATGCGTTTTATCTAAAAATGTTTTTAATGAGGCAGCATTGCACTAAACAACTCGTTTTGGTTATTTCTATTATCTGTTGGCTTTGGAGTTTGATATCTCTGTTGGACTATGAATGTATTGGACTTTGATTCTGTATCTGTATGATTCTGTGAATGAAATGAAAGTATGAAACTGTGAATGTATTGGACTTTGATTCTATGAATGCAAGGGTAACGGGCTATGGGCTGGCACGGCCCGTAATTCTGGTCGTGCTTAGCGGGCTAGCACGGCACGAAAAACGGCCCATAGTGCCGTGCCTGGGCTGAAGGCCAGGCCTATGGCCCTAAGAGGCACGGTCCGGGAGGCCTAGCGTGCCGTGCCGGCCCTGACCCCTATCAGGCCATGCTTTCACGGGCTCGTGCCGTGATGGGCCGGCCCATTGACCATCTATAGGAAAAGGTGACAGTGGGGCCTTGCTGCGGAGCCAAGGACAGCGGTCAAATCTTGGGGCTGCGAGGTTGGGCCTACCTATCCATGATGGGCCGGGGCTAGGAGTGGGACTAGACGAGTCGAGACGGGAGCAACAGAATTATGGAAACGGTCAAGAGGCAACGACGGAAACGCGAACGGGTTTAGCGTTACGGTCAAACATAATATACGGTGGAGAGGCGTGGAGCAGCAGTCAAATCCTTCTATTAACCTTGGATATGTATGCAAAAGAATTTGTTTATGTTGAAAGACACATGCCAAACTCGTACCACCCAACGTACACATCGTACATTTATATCTGCTTCATATGCTACATTGGTTCTACTGTGGCATAGTGATACACGAACACCATACCGTGTGTTAGAGAATATTTGATCCTTTCAGAGTCATTCTACACCAAACGACCTTCACCCGCTCAGCTTCACGCCATAAGCCTCGAAATTTTAGATCCGACAAGGAGGAGAGACAAGGAGCCAAAATTTCTTGCCTAGCTTCTTCCATGACTGGTGGGGTCCATCTCCACCATGGTCGGAGGCGAACGTGTGGAGAAGGGACAACGAGCCGCACGGGGAGGGGCGGAGGCTACACGCCCGCACGGGGAAGGAGCTATGCCACCAAAAGAAGCCACACTGCCAAGGACGGGCCACGTCGATGGGGAGGGGCAGATGTGTCGCGCCCGACGGGGACGGGTCATGCCGACGAGGAGAGACGAAGGTGTCGCGCCCGACGGTCATGCCAATGAGGAGAGGGGGAGGTGTCGTGCCCCACAGGAATGGGTGATGCCGACGAGGAGAGGCAGAGGCGCGGGGAGGGACGGTGTGGCCAGGGCGTCGAAGGCGCCGCCGGGGGAGAGCAGGGTGTGGAGGGAGGCGTCGCTGTGGCGGGAGGGGTCAGGAGAGGAGAGCAAAGACCGACGCGAGGAAGAAGGGAGAGAATGAAAGGAAAAAAGAGAGAAAAAACAGAAGGATATAATGGTCATTGCATCATTTTTATCCCATAGGAGAAATTGTTTTATCAAAAAAAAAAGCTTGCTAAAACAGTTTTAGCTATACCGATAGAGCTCCCTTTTCTAGCTAAAGTAAAAAAAGCTACTTCACCGATGAAAATAAGTTATACCAAACCGACATTGGCTGTGTTGGCGAGGAAAACTAGATAACAGGTTAAGTAATGGATGTTACCTTCTTCCAACGAATTTGTGATGTGACTCCGTCTGTTTATAGTTAAGTTATTCAAAATTTAACTGAGATTTATAATTGAAAATTTTAATTATATATATCTTTAAATAAATATATTAAAAAAATATGAATCGATATTTATTTGGTAATCATGTAGAAAACTGCCGCTAATTTATTTCTTCGTAATTTCAGTAAGCCATGTCACGTGGTCCATCTTTCCATCCGTTGGACGCGGCAACGCATATTTTCTCCATCCTAGCAACTCTTCTCGCCCCCTTCTCTTTCCAATAACGTACTATCTGCCTCCACATGTTTCCCCTTCCAAACATTCATCCAATACCTCAAGAAATGCTTCTAAAATGAACTCAGGCATTCATCCAATACCTCAAGAAATGTGCCTCCGTAACCCGCTTTAATCAAGCAAATAAACAAACAATCATTGACGACTACATGAATGGCGCACGAGTGAGGCTAACACTACTACGCTAAATTTAACCGAGATAAACGTTTTAGATTAACCGAGATGGGCAACGCATCTACCTCGGTCGAAAGGTCATGGTTAATACACGAACTACGGATACAGTTTATATTCCCGCCTCGGTTAATCAATAAAAAACAAAAATTTCTAGCGAGCTTGTCGATGTGGCCGGCTAAGCCCTTCGATGAGGCCAGCCAAGCCCATCCAAGCGCTGCCGCTCGTTGGATCCGCGTGTGACGCCGCCCGCCAGCGCTGCTCGTTGGATCTGGACAGCCGCGAGCGCCCGCCGTCGCCGGACTAGCACGTCAACGCCGCTAGCGCCGCCGGGCTCCCGCCGCGCGGGCATGTGGCCTTCAACACAGATCCACCATCGGGAGGGCCCCACACGGCCCTCGCTCACGCGCCAACTGCCGTAGCCACCAGTGTCAGTCCGCCATTGCCGGTAGAGCCTGCGCGTGCGCTTGCCGATGTAGCAGCACCCCGCCGCCAGTACAGCCCGCCATGCGCCCGCCGCCAGATCTGTCACCGGATCCACCGTGGGGGACGAGGGAGATGGAGAAGGGAGAGGGAGAGGGAGGTCGCGAGGGGGGAGCGACGCGGTGCGGCACTGATCGGAGAGGATAGGGTGGTCGCGAGGGAAGGGAAAAGGGGAGCGGAGAGGAGACTGGAGAGGGAGGTTGCGCGCGCGGTGCGGGAGGCGCGGTGCAGAGCGCGCCGCAGAGGGCGTGATGCGGCGCGGCGATTGAGAGAAAAGAGAGGGAGAGCGGAGTGTCTAGGGTTGCTGTTTTCGTTTATATAATGGAGATGGTAGTAGGCTGACGTGGGCTAGTGAGCTGGGCCTAATTTACCGAGGCTAATTTTAAAAGGTTCTGCTCTAGCTATTGGCAGGGTCAGGCAGGCACAACTTTCTATCGCCTGCCCTCTTCTCCCATGTGGACTGTGGCCCATCGTAGCTGAAGTACTCGTACTAGTATGTGGTGCAGTCCCGTCTTTTCTCCACTGCAAATCACAGTCCTTCGGCACGTTCGGTTGACTGGTTCGTTTATGTGAGAAAGAAATACTGCTGGCTGGTACATATAAACAGTATTTTTGTGAGGGGGCTCGTATCGTTACTGGTTCGTTTATATGAGAAAGAAATACTGCTGGCTGGTACAGATGAACATTATTTTTGTGAGGGGGCTGGCCAGCCCAGCTCCAGCCAGCCAGCCCAGCGAACACGGGGCTTGTCTTTCGGGGATCTGCCCTGTAAAATTGTCTCACCGACCATGTTATTTCAGCGAACTAATAATATTTTTCACCCCGCTGTGGTCCATCGTAGGTGAAGTACTCATACTAGTATGTGGCGCAGTCCCGTCTTTTCTCCACTGCAAATCACAGTCCTTGTCTTTCGGGACCTGGTCCTGTAAGCCCGTGTTTAGTTGGCCGAATTTTGAAATTTGGGCTACTGTAGCACTTTTGTTTTATTTGGTAATTAGTGTTCAATCATGGACCAATTAGGCTCAAAACGTTCGTCTCGCGATTTCCAACAAAACTGTGTAATTAGTTTTTTTCGTCTACATTTAATGCTCCATGCATGTATCGCAAGATTCGATATGATGGCTACTATAACACTTTTTGAGAATTTGGGTTTGAAATTAAACACGGGCTAAAATTGTCTCACCGGCCGTGCTATTTCAACCATCATAGCTGAAGTACTCGTACTAAGTATGTGTGCAGTCCCGTCTTTTCTCCACTGCAAATCACAGTCCTTGTCTTTCGGGGATCTGGCCCTATAAAATTGTCTCACCGGCCATGCTATTACAGCGAACGAATAATATTTTTCACTCGCAATAAATTAATAAATAGTATTTTCAGGCATAACTTTTCAGCAAAACGAACAAGAGAGCAATGGCCAGTTCGCTTGAGTAAAAATACCCAATGGGTAAAAATATATGTACATTTCATAGCTACGAACAAGAGAGCAAAACGAACAAGAGAGCAATAGCTACGTGAACACGGTAGATTTTACTGTACCTGTACCCCGCGTGGGTAAAAATACCCAATGGGTAACACACACCCAAATGCATAGCCACTACAGACAATTTGACAATAAACATGAATATATCGTATTATTAAAATTATGTATCATTGAATATCTATGAATAGAAATCAAACAATAACAACACAGACTTCACCAATTAATGGTCTAATAGTCGTAAGTCCATTAGATATATGTACATTTCATAGTAACTAATGAAGACATATATGCAGCTGAAAATGAGTATAGATTACACAAGGGTACACACATATGTGGGTAGTATGTACCGATACCCAATGGGTACTATTTTTTATCCCTTAGCAATTTAGCATGCCCCACGGGAGTAGTTAGGTTTTGGGTATGGAAAGTTTTTCTCTCTCTTGAATATAAGGTATCTTAAGCAATATTTTTAGATCAAATAAGGAGTCTGACATAATACTAATTTGTTGCTCACTAATTAGTTATTAGTTTGGTTGTCAACTTGCTTATTTTTCTCCAAGTAATTTTAAAAAGCATGCATGCTTGTTATTGTTTTTAGATACCAATTATAGGAATTATTTTGCGCAAGACAATGTTTAAAAGGTATGCACGGATACATGTACGAATGAGGTTAAAAAGAAATAGTTATAGATTCGTCGAATATTCTAGAATACCTTATAATTCGAGATAAATTTTAATCCCAGGATAATTTATATTTTATAGGAGGGAAGGGAGTATTTAGGGAATGAAGTGTGTTAGGACGTAAGCCTTGTAATGTCGAACAAAATCACATGCCTTGCAATATGGACGAAGTATTTTTTTTTTTTAAAAGAGAAAACTGAGACGGACGAATTAGGAGAGGTTGATCGAGCGGCAGCGAAAGAGTTCAAAATTTATAGCTCAGCCTTACAAACCAGGCCCAGTAATGTAACAGGACGGTCCAGCGAGGCCTTTATAAGCCCAACATATCACTAGGCTTTCTACTAGCCCGGCCTAGCCCGCTTCAACTCTCTGGGTCCACCTCCTCCCTGCTAGTGCTGCCCCGTTTCGCCTCAAAGCATCTCTCACACGGTCTCGCACAGACACACCATCGTCCTCCTCTGCACTTCGGCAGCGCCCGCGCCACGCCAGGCAGGCGCCATCGCTGCCGCACGCGGCACGACCGCATCGCCAGCGGTCGCATCTCCGGCATCCCGCCGCCGGAGCACGTCATCCATCTCGAAGTAATTCGCGTCTTCTCTTGTTCGTCTTCGTCGTTGCCCTCTCAGCCGAACCGCGTGGACTGGAGATCCGTCCGGGCCTGCGGCCGTTTCCATTTTCTGGTAAGGCTCCTCATCTTGCTTCGATGGATGGTTATTTGAACTGTGTTGCGTGGGATCTCATCTCTGTGTGCGCAATCGAACCCGCGTCTCTCGTCCGTCCAGCCCATCGGTTATATAAAACTTAGATTTCTTTGCTTGGCGACACGCTAGTGGTCTAATCCATCCATCCATTGGTGTTAATTTGATGGCTCGATTTCGTTCTTGTTTTCCCGACGCGCAGGATCGATCTCTGTTGACTCCCTTATGACTGGGCGCAATTCGCTTTGCAGCTCGCGAAAAATTTGGGGGCATCGATTGAATCGGTGCCTTGCTTGCTAGGATTGATAAAGTGATTAGTGGATCGAGCGTAACATGCAATAGCTCTGTCATCGGGGATGATGATGCTTTGGTGGGGGGATGACTGGAAAATGCAGTCGTTCTTATTTTTCTTCCCTTTGCTGCCCTGATGAAAATGCAGCCATGATTAGTATAAAGTTTTTTCTTCTTAAACCTAGTAAAAAACCGTGTATATAAGTATATTTGCATTGGGAAATGATGGGATGCGGAAAGGCAAAAGCAATTGTTAGAAGGACCTCAGAGGTATCACAGATTTAGAAGCATTGTAGATGCTATACTGGATGACATCGTTGAACTCGCTTAACAGTTTTCCTTTTGTCCTTCCGTGCCTCTAATCCCAGACGGGGATGTTCGGCGCTGACGTCGACACCTGTTTTGTTGCGTCGCATGTGATATTTTGCTAGTTTTTTTTACAGTTTTTCATGGTGTTTAGGCTGTTGGGCAGATATGGTGACTTTTGTATCCGTCGCACACTCGCACTATTTTGCCCTGTTGGATAAATCTTTGCAAGTTTCCGGCTGTTTAGTTTAAATTTCAGAGAAGACATTTTTTCTTCCTAAAGTTTGACCACACCAGGCAGGCACCCACGGCCACCATCATCTTCTTTATTTGGCCACTTAACCAACATCTTTTTTTATATATATAATTCATTTTTTTTTTTTGCTGTGGAACAATTTTTGTTTACTTCTGCCCAGCGATACATAGTGCTTTTCGAAAAAAGCGATACATAGTGGAATTTTGGCACTGAACATTATCATCCCGTGTGCATTTGTTAAAAGTGTAGCTATTGCTACAGGACACACAACAAATGCACAATGAATGGCACCGCCCGCTAGCCATTTTTCACTGTAGCAGTGTCTTGTAGCAAAATTCTTAAAATAGCAGCTCCCATAGCAAAATGAAATTTTGTCCTGCTTACAACTATTTATGCACATGAAAATGTTTGTCAAAAAGATTGCACAGGGCAGGGGGGGGGGGGGGGATCTCAGTGCTAGCTATTGTTGTTTCACTCATGCTACAGTTATTATTTTGACACTATCAAAATCTAGTGCTAGAGTAAAAAAAACACTTGCAACTTTTATAACAATGTTGTAACCAGAATATATGTTGCATGCAGCAGTAGTTAACAGCAATTAAAAATATATGTAATCCACTCAGCATGATGCACTGAACGTTGTGCGTGATATCATTAATCGTTTGCTAAGGTTTACTAGATTCTAGTACCACGTACAAACCTTACCTAAAAGAAAGTACTCAAACAAAGTTTTTTTTTTTGGAGAAACAAACAGTAGCATTCTACAGGCCCAAAACTTCCCGGTTTTCTTTTGCCAGCCCAACCCGGCCCGTAATGCGGTTGGGGTCCACCTCCACCCGGCTGCCCCCGTCTGGTTTGGTTTGTCTCAAAGCATCCCTCAAACTCTCACAGACTCACCATCGCATCGACCTCCTCACCACTTCGGCAGCGCCCGCGCCAGCGCCACGCCAGGCGCCAGTGCCGCCTCCGTCTACTTCACCAGCGGCCGCGTCTCCGGTATCCTGACGCCGAGCACGCTGGCCGCTTCCAAGTATAATCCTTTATCTGCATCTTCGTCGTCGTCGTGCCTCTGTATCGTAGTGGCGTGGACTGGAGATCCGTCCGGACGCGCGACTGATTCCATTTGCTGGTAAAGTACCATAGCTTGCTTAGATGTATTGTTCTAAGAATTGTCTTGTCCGGGATCTCATCTTTGCTTTGAACAATCAAATCCGCATCTTTCCTTAGTTCTCTCCGTCGGTTAGCATCGGATTTGCTTGTTTCGTGAGACGCTAATAATCCAATCCATCCCTTGATGGTTCGGTTAGGCTCTTATTCGTCAGCTTGCGAGATCGATCTCACTTGACCCCGTACAACTTGGTCCCGAAGCGCGGGTGCAGTTCAGTTTCCAACTCGAAAAAGATTTGGGGATTAATTGAATACCATGTCCAACGTTTAAGTTTTCTCCTGGCTGGTGTGAGATTGATAAAGAGCAATTGTTCGTTAGCTTTTTTATACTGATCGGTGGATCAAGCCTAGTCAGCAATTGCTTTCACTGCTAATGCAAATTGTTGGTGGGGGGTGACTGCAACATGCTGCCATTTTAGTTTTTATTTAGAGTGGTAGAAGGTTTTCCTCCACCGGCATAGTATACTTTTTAGATTTAGAAGTTGGAAATGTAGGAATGCAGGAACCATGTATGCTTTCCATGACATCTAAACTTGCTGTGTTTAAATCTCATTTTGGTGTATGCTTTATTTATGGCATAAAACAGCACTGCAAATTTGGAAGTTCTTGTTCATTTGAAATAAAGGTTAGGCCCGCATGTTATTGTGCAATCAATGGTATATCCAGGCTGCGATGTGATGGATTAGCCATTAATTTGAAGTGCCACGTGTTATTCCACACTTGTCATTTTACCTATATTGTTGAGTACATTGATGCACAAGTTGTCCATTGGAATTTTGGTCCTGCTAATGCTAATTCTGTGCTCCCACTGGCCCTTAGCCCTTATAGTATGACTAAGTTGACTACCCCTCCCCCCGCCATATTTTTCACACTTCATGTATTGCGGACTTGTCTTTGGGTTATATTTTTCCTGTTCTGATGATATGCACGTAAGTCTGGTCGCTAACTGATGGTTAATACGATTTTGAACCTGTACCTTTTTTCACAGATGGATTCTCTTGAAATCAAGAAAGAAGAAGATTATCAGGTAGATATCTTCATTCTGCATATTTATGTTCTACCGATCATCTTTGCATTAGCCATCATGGATCCTAATCCTGTACTCCCATTGCTTCCGTACAGATGGAACCCATTGAAATCAAGGATGATGAAGAGCATCCGATAGAGATGCTTGTCGATCAGCCTCGTTTTCTAGAGCCTTTATGTCCAGAGGAGGTCAACGAAGACACACGGGTCTACCCTCGTGTAGGGGATGAGTACCAGGTGGAAGTTCCAGATCTACTAACTGTAGAGGAACGGATGAAACTAAGGTCATCAACAGTTTATGACAGCATGGCGTTTGGCTTTGAGTACCCTGTGGGAGTAGGATTAGCTATTCCAGTCACATGGACCCAAAATAGAAGCAGTCATATAAAAGAAGAGCGGAGGGGATTTTCAGTACACAGTTCATCTCCTTCACAAGATGAAGGTTCCAAACACAACTGTGGAAATGTTCCGGAAAATTTGTATCAGCATGATGTTTCTTCAGAGTGTCTAAACTGTAAAGTTGAATCTGCTGAACAAGTTGAGAATTTATCAGGATCTGCTAGACAAGACATGCACTGCTTACAGAAAAGGAAGCTTTTAGGTTGTTCTTGTGTAAATAGGAAACTCAATAATTCTTTTCCATTGCCTGGGATGCCAAGATACTCCTGGACTGATGAAGAGGCACAGACTTTTCTTCTTGGTCTTTACATTTTTGGGAAAAATCTTGTCCAGGTGACAAAATTTACTGAAACTAAGACGTTGGGAGAAGTTTTGTCATACTACTATGGAGAATTTTTCAGGTCTGATGCATACAGACGATGGGCTGCATGTAAAAAAGCAAGAAGTAGGAGGTGTATTCTTGGGCTGCGTATATTTTCTGGTCCAAGGCAGCAGGAATTGTTGTCCCGTTTGCTTGCTGGTATAGCTAGGGAAGTTGAAGCTCCTTTGATGAAGGTGTGTTGACTTTTCTTTTCCTCTACTTTTTCCTACTGAATCAAACCATTGAAAATCGATGCGTAGGATCAGTTCGATAACTACAGGCCTATACATATTCTAATATCTTTATTTTTTTTAATGATGCTTAGGCATGAAGGGCGGGCCTGGTGCAAGCGGTAGAGTCTTACCGCCTGTGACCGGAAGGTTCCGGGTTCGAGTCGCGGTTTCCTCGCATTGCACAGGCGAGGGTAAGGCTTGCCACTGACACCCTTTCCCAGACCCCGCACAGAGCGAGAGCTCTCTGCACTGGGTACGCCATTTTTTTATGCTTAGGCATCATTAAAGCCTAAGCATCATT